>NC_083350.1:76219523-76844523 GCF_030254825.1 Meriones unguiculatus | reverse complement strand
CTAAAAACTGCATGGTACTGGCATAGAAACAGACTGGTGGATCAATGGAATCGAATAGAAGACCCTGACATAAA
Source organism: Meriones unguiculatus (assembly GCF_030254825.1). Lineage (NCBI taxonomy): Eukaryota > Metazoa > Chordata > Mammalia > Rodentia > Muridae > Meriones > Meriones unguiculatus. Next base: position 76,844,449 of record NC_083350.1, on the reverse strand, counting down.
TCCACACACTTATGGACACCTGATTTTTTACAAAGATGCCAAATCCATTCAATGGAAAAAAGACAGCATCTTCAACAAATGGTGCTGGTCTAACTGGAAGTCTACATGTAGAAAAATGCAAATATATCCATACTTATCACCCTGCACAAAACTAAAGTCCAAGTGGATCAAAGACCCCAACATAAAACCAGACACACTAAACCACTTAGAAGAAAAAGTGGGGAATATCCTTGAACTCATTGGCACAGGAGACAGCTTCCTGAACAGAACACCAACAGCACAGGCTCTAAGAGCAACAATCAAAAAATGGGACCTCATGAAACTGAAAAACTTCTGTAAAGCAAAGGACACTGTCCTCAGAACAAAACAACAGCCTACAGATTGGGAAAGGATCTTTACCAACTCTATATCTGACAAAGGGCTAATATCCAGGGCTAATATAAAGAACTAAAGAAGTTAAACAGCAAAAAAATCAAGTAATCCAATTAAAAAATGGGGTACAGAGCTAAACAGAGAATTTTCTGCAAAGGAATATCGAATGGCAGAGAAACACTTAAAGAAATACTCAGCCTCATTAGCCATCAGGGAAATGCAAATCAAAGTTGCATGATGGGTGTAAGATTTCACCTTACACCCATCCGAATGGCTAAGATCAAAAACTCAAGAGACAACACATGCTGGAGAGGTTGTGGAGAAAGGGGAACCCTCCTCCACTGCTGGTGGGAATGTAAACTTGTACAACCACTCTGGAAATCAATCTGGCGCTTTTCTCAGACAACTAGGAATAGTGCTTCCTCAAGATCCAGCTAAACCACTCCTAGGCATATACCCAAAAGATTCTCAAGTACACAATAAGGACATTTGCTCAACCATGTTTGTAGCAGCCTTATTTGTAATAGCCAGAAGCTGGAAACAGCCCAGATGCCCCTCAGTGGAAGAATGGATGCACAAATTGTGGTATATCTACACAATGGAATATTACTCAGCAATAAAAAACAAGGAAATCATGAAATTTGCAGGTAAATGGTGGGATCTGGAAAAGATCATCCTGAGTGAGCTATCCCAGAAGCAGAAAGATGCACATGGTATATACTCACTCATATAGACATATAATATAGGATAAACCTATTAAAATCTGTACACCTAAAGAAACTAATCAAGAGGGAGGACTCTTGCTAAAATGCTCAATTCCTATCCAGAAAGGCAAAGAGGCTGGACATCAGAAGAAGGAGAAAAGAGGAAACAAGTCAGGAGCCTGACACAGAGGACCTCTGAAAGGCTCTGCCCTGCAGACTATCAATGTAGATGCTGAGACTTATGGGCAACTTTTGGGCAGAGTGCAGGGAATCTTATGAAAGAAGTGGGAAACAGTAAGATCTGGAGAGGACAGGAACTCCACAAGGAGAGCAACAGAACCAAAAAATCTGAGCACAGGGGTCTTTCCTAAGACTGATATTCCAACCAAGGACTATGCATGGAGATAACCTAAGACCCCTGCACAGATGTAGCCCATGGCAGTTCAGTATCCAAGTGGGTTCCATTGTAATAGGAAGAGGGGTTGTCTCTGACATTAACTGATTGGCCTGCTCTTTAATTACCTCCCCCTGAGGGGAAAGCAGCATTACCAGGCCACAGAAGAAGACAATGCAGCCACTCCTGAGGAGACCTAATTGACTAGGATCAGAAGGAAGGAAAAGAAGTTCTCCCCTATCAGTGGACTTGGGGAGGGGCATGCGTGCAGAGGGTGGAGGAAGGGAGGGATTGGGATGGGAGGATAGAGGGAACCACAGAGGCTATACAAAGTGAATAAAGTGTAATTAATAAAGAAAAAAAAACCCAGAAACTTATTAAAAAGGAAAAAAGAAAACATGGTTGGACCTTCTTCCAACAAGGCATCATAGCTTGGGAAAGCAGACCACCCAGAACCAGTGAACCAGGAACCCCATGTTTGGGGAGGGGGCAGTGCTTATCCCTTGTCCTGCTCTGGTTGTGAGTGAATCATCAGACTTCACCCCATCTACCATTAGCCCAACAGATGCCCCCACTATACCATGCTACCCTTAGTCAGCATTATAGTGTAGCTTTTTGCTTTTTTATTTTGTCTAAGAAGAAAATGACCCTTATCGATTTTGGATACAGCAACTTTGATGAGTGAAAGAGCCCTTGGGAGTAGTTAGCACCGGCAAGCCTACACTGAACTATGGACAGTTTTCTATGGAAATTGGGTTCTTTCTGCTGTTCCCAATTAGGATTCTGCCTTCTGGGACTCAGCTTCAAAGGTTGGATTTTCTCTTTGTGGTTGCCAGAGGCCTTGTGTTGCTATGAATATCTTTGGACAGTGGTTGATATGATTCACAGCTAGCCAGGTCTGCACAGGGAAAGGCCAAGAGGACAGCCAGGATTGAATTCCTGGTTAGAGAAGGTCAATCATGCCAGCGTATTCTTGCAAAAGACAATAAATAGACTTGCTAGCTCATTTTGGTAGATCCCGAATGACTATTTTGGACAATTAATTTGTTCTCTAGTTTATCATGTTTCCTTAGGTGCATGTTCTAAGAATGGAAATAGCATGCCAAAACTAAATTCAGAAAACGTGTCACTCTGAAGGATTTCTCAGGATGTAGAATGGAGAACGCTGGAGGCTCTGGAAGAATAGAATTGAAAACGTTGGAGAAAGGCAAGGTCCCCGAGCTCACTCCTGGGAATACACAAGACTAGAGGGGCTAGGAGCTCCCTGGAAGCATTCAGTTTGTCTCTGTGGAAGCCAGGAAGCAGCACATCTCTCAGTTGGTCCTCTCTACCCCTCGGCCTCCACCCCGCACTAGGGGTCCACTCAGGGCCTTGCACTTGCTAAGCTTGTGACGATCCGCTTTGCGAGCTTATGCGCCTGAACCTCTGGTTCTCCTGTGCTTTGTGGGGACGCCCCGAAGTCTGGCAGACGGATTTCCTTTTCTCTCTTCACCCGTGGGAATTGCGCCTTTTACCATTCTTCCAGATAATTTCACGTCCCTTCACCTCGCGCCCGCTTTCAGGGCCTCTAAGCTCACACGCCTCTGCAACCAAACCTGGCCGCATCAGTCCTTAGATAAGACGCCTTCCCTTGAGTGACTAATCTTTTTATCAACACAGTCTCTCAGCTTTTCCTTTCTTCTCATGTCAGAAAACCCTAGCTCTAGGTGAGGCTGTCTTCCGGGAGTCTTTCCTGGCACTGCTTGCGATGGCCTGCTTTGCCAGTTTGTGCCCTGGTATGTCTGGTTCTCCTGTACTTTGTGTGGGGATGCCCTAAAAACTGGCAGAACAGACTTTTCTCTCTTCACCCATGGAATCATGCCTTCCACCATACACCCAGGCTCTCCTCTAAGATGCCTTCTATATAATTTTAGATTCGTACACCTATCGCCTGCTTTAAGGGCCTCTAGGCTTACATGCTTCTGCAACCAAATTTGGCCTAAGTATTCTTTAGATGACAGATCCAAAACAAAACCTTTTTAATTGATAAAAAGCAATCAGGTAAATCGAGGTTCTTATGTTCAAGTCTCTTCTGTCTCTGTTCATTCTCCCAAACAGTTTCAAATGTACACCTAAAAGTAATGTACATCCTATTTTTTTTCCTCCATAACCTACTTAACTTTGTCTTCTGCCTAGGTATACAGTATCCTGCCATACCCATGTGTTTCTTACATGCAAGACATGGCCAAAACAGGTGCTCCTGTCTAACCTCGCAGACTGCATCAAGCCAGACCTACACTTTCATCCCACCAACAGATGTTCTCACAGGTCCTGGATAGCATCAAAACAGCCTGCTTTCCTGAACTTGGCTGGTGTTTCAGCCTTTTGACCTCCCTACAGCGGCCCCAGTGTCAGCAGGAAGTAGCTAAAGATGATGATTTCTTTGCCCATGATCCACTTATCAACAAAAGGCTGAAAGGTGTGCTTCAGGCCCAGGACCAACAGCTCCAGGTTCTCCTAGCATTCCTCAGTCCCTGTCTGCTGCTGGGCATGGCTGGCAACTCCAGCTCTAGCCTCAACTTTCCAGGGCAGGGGCTTCCCCTCCTCCTCCCCATGAAATCTGGACATGTTGGAGCTCTTACTTTTTCGTCTCTCTCTCTCTCTTATCTATCCTCTTGTGTGGTGACCAGGAGCTGCTTCCAATGAACCTACATTTGTACACTTTAACCTGCCTTACATGAGAAGCATCCAACATCCTCCTTTTTAACCATGGAAAAAGGGAGGAATGTTAGCACATAGGCAGCCTGCTTCTGGGTTGCCTAGTAACCTATGATGTCATCATATGTCGCCCACCAGGTGTGTGGCAGGCATGGTTCAGCTGCGCATGCACAAGCTATAGAAGGACCAACCTGCCACTTTGTCTCTCTTACTCTCCTCTCTTGCTCTCTCTGCCTCGCTTTCTTTCCTGGGGCCCCACCATCTCTCTCTCTTTTTCCTCTCTATCTCTCCACCTCCATCCAATAAATCTCTTTCATATAATATCTGTTGTGTGTGTGGCATCATTTTAAAATAAGTACTAACAGTGTCTTCTCCGCAGAGATTTCTAAATGTCACAGGGAAACTATCCTCCTCCTTCCTCCACTCTTCATGGCTTCTTATAAACCTCACTTCTAGCTAAGCATGGTGGTACACCATGCAATTGGGAGGTGAAAGCAGGAGGATCAGAAACTCAAGGACAACATCAGCTACACAGTGAGTTCAAGGTCAACCTGGGCTACATGAGACCTTCTCTGAAACAAAAACTAACCAAATAGAAACATAGCCCCATCCCTTTATTGTATGGACTGACTTGAAAATCTTGGTTTCTTGCCAGGCTCTACCACAGATGAAAAATCCCCCAGGTGCTTTGGCAAGTCCGGAACCCATCTGCCCTAAAAAATAAAGTCAAGAAGGGTATGATGAGTGGCTCTTAACCATTATCTGATAAAATCTATTCTATTATGACATTTGCCTAGCAGTCTTTGTTTTGTCTCTAATTTGATCTAAGACCTGTGAGTAAAATAATGATACCATTTGAAGCTTTGCCTAGACAAACCTTTAATCAGATAGCTAAGGTTTCATCTTGATGAACTGTAGCCAACTATTGAATAAACATCATCAGGGGTCATCCTTTTGCAATACGCAGTTTATGTTAATGAATCAGGATTTCTCCATTCCAAATTGCCAGCAATGGGATTTCTAGCCTTCTCTTCGGTTACCTTTCATGGTATGACCCATGTGTTTGTTTCTGGCTTGTGGTAATTACAACTATCAAGCCATTCCTACATTGACCTTCTAGCTGCAAGGCGGGATGCATGTCAGTACAGGGTCAGAAAACAGAGGGTTATGACAACAGGCCGAGAAACTTACATGAGAATGCCCAGATTTGGTGAAAATCAGTTTGTATCTCTGAGCAGATTGGTGCAAAAGGAACTGCACTGTTCGGGACATGCTGTGGGCATAAGCGGGCAAGTCTAGGTGCTCAGCACGAAAGAAGTCACAAAGGCCACCTAATCATCCCTGCCTAGTGCCAGTGCTGAGTAGGAAAGGGTACACAAGCTGGCTGGGTATGGAGGCTCAGGCCTATCACCCCACCACTTGGGAGACCTAAGCAGTGAGGTTGCTTTGAGCTCAAGGCCAGCCTGACTATATAGTGAGCTCAAGGCCAGCCTGGGCATGTGCACGTGTCTAGCCTTGTCCTAGTTCTATGAAGGACCCTTTACCATCCTGCTTTTACACTGAAGAAATGTGATGTGTGGAGGGGCTGAGCAACTTGCCACATGTCATACAGCTAACTGGGATTCAGATTTGGGTATGCCTGACTTCAAAGCTTTTTTTCATCTTAACCTCTACCAGATCTTCACTGAGGAGCCAGTGATGGAACATGACTTTTAGGTAGAGCTTGAGCTGGTAAGCACGTGTGGTACCCTGCAGGGACTCCTGTCAATCCAGCACCGATGGAAGCCGTTTCTCAGAGAGGGCTGTACTTCGGTTGCTTCGACAGGATCTCATGTAGGCAGCCTTGAGCTGGATTGTAGCCAAGGAGAACTTGCTCCTCTAGCCTCCACCTTCCAAACACTGAAGTATTGGTGTGCAATGCCATACCCTGTGAAGGATTTGTTCCTGACCAAACTGAAAGGCGGTATTAGGGCAAAAGTACAGATTTAATTAAATAGCAACTCCATAGGCTGACAGCCAAGAGGAGATATTGTGACTGTGTTGCAATTGTTTTGAATGTACCACACCCACGTTTATGGTCATTAGTGTCTGGCAAACATGGGAACACTGATAACTACCTTTATAGTCCTCCAAGTGCTGGACGAACCAAGGAAATCCTGTCGAGTGATAGAAGATCCAGTATCTTCTCAAGGGTTGGTCTCCAGAGGAGATTTCAACTGAACGAAAATGAGGACATGACTGCTCAGTCACGGTGGAGGAGAAACGTTTTATTTCGATATGAGAAAACGTTCAGCCAGAGGCATCTGGAAGGGTTCAGACGGAACCAGACCATGAGGGTTGAGGGGGCCTGGCAAGAAAGGGAAAGGAGAAAGAGGAGAGAGGGCAAGCGGACCAAGAGACCACACCGCTGAAATGGCAGATTTATACAGGAAAGAGAAGCTGGGGGAAGGGAAGCCCTGGGCTGAAGATGATTAGGATAGGGGCTGGGATGAGAAGTGCTGGGGGGAGCCACAGGAACTGACTGGGTCTGTTGTCCTGGGTTTCTTTGGATTCTAATATCAACTTAATGGCTCTTCATTCTTTTAAGGAGGTGAGGAAATAAGATTGCAGTGTTTACACATTCCTGAAATAGTACCTGCGTGGTATATTTTCTTAAAAGCCAGTGTAATGTCCCCCCCCCCTTTTTGGGGGGTGGGGTGGGACAGAGTTTCTCTGTGTAGCCCTGCCTGTCTTAAAACTCTCTCTGTAAACCAGGCTGACCTCCAGCTCAAAAGATCTGTCTGTCTCTGCCTCCCAAGTGCTAGGATGAAAGGCTTGTGCCACCACTGCCCTGAAGATTGGGGTTCTGTTGAAATACTGTTGAAGTGGCTGAAAATGTTCAATACAATTTTAGTAACAATTTTTTGAAACTAACATAAAATAGTGTAAGTAATGAAAGAAAGAAGAAAAAGTCTTTAGGGTGCTGAGAAGGTCAGCGAAATTTTCAGAGTTAAAATTTGTTCAGGACCAACAAGATAAGGTGGATCATTGGGTAAAGCATTTGCCACCAAGCCTGACTGGAGTTCTTCCTCCTGGACCTACCTGATGGAAGGAAAGAACTGACTGAAGTAAACAGTCCTCTGCCCCCAACACATGCGCCACGACATTGCACACCCACACATGTAACTCACTCATCCACATTACTACTACTACTAATAATAATAACTATAACACCAGGCACACTGGCAAGAGGCAGGTGATCTCTGTGAGTTCAAGGCCAGCCTGGTCAACAAAGCGAGTCCAGGACAGCCAAGGATATACAGAGAAACCCTGCCTCAAAAAACCAAATAAATAAAGAAAGGAAGAAAGAAAGAAAGAAAGAAGGAAGGAAGGAAGGAGGAAGGGAAAGAAAGAAAGAAAGAAAGAAAGAAAGAGGAAGAAAAAGAAAGAACGAAGAAAGAAAGAAGAAAGAAGAAAGGAAGAAAGAAAGAAAGAAAGAAAGAAAGAAAGAAAGAAAGAAAGAAAGAAAGAAGGAAAGAATTTTAAAATATCCACTCATGGGTGCTGGACAGATGGCTCACAGTTAAGAGTTCAGGCTACTCTTGAGAGGATCTGAATTCGATTCCCAGCACCCACACGGCAGCTCACAACTGTAACTCCAGTTCCAGGGGATCCAACACTCTCATACAAACATCATGCAAGCAAAACACTAGTGTATATAAAAATAAATAAATAATTAAAATTAATTATATAAAAGTAATTAATATAAAATTAATTAATTAATTAAAATTATGCATACATTTATTTGGGTCTGGTGATTAAAAATATATATATAACCCAACAAAGAAGTTATGTATATTATATATATTTTAAATATATATTTAAATATTTAAAAATATATATATATATAAACATCTAATCTGGTCTTGGTCATGACAGATTATACCTTCATCTCAACTACTGGAAAGGACGAGGCAGGAGGACCCTCTGCAAGTTGGATGCCAATCTTGACTATATAGTGAGTTCCTGGCCAGCCTAAGCGGCAATGTAAGAGCCTGCCTCAAAGAAAAGGGGGAAATTCAATGAGAAATCTTTGTCTTTTCCTCTCTTTCTCTTTCACAAATGATTTTTTCCAGACAGGGTCTCAGTATGTAGACCAAGCTGTCCTTCAGCTCACAGAGATCTGCCTGCCTCTGCTAGGATAAAAAACATACGCCCCATCTGGCACAACATTTTTTTTAAATTATGATTTTAAAATATGAGTTACAAGTGGAACTAAAAGACATCAGATTACTGGTGTACGATGTTACCCAGTGTGCACTGCAGTTTTCCTTGGGGATAGTGATGAGGTCACCTGGCACTTCACTTTTTTAGGAGAAATTCTGTGCATATCTATGAGGATCCACAGAGTACTACCATTTCCACTATGACTCTTCCAAAATCTTTAGTCTTTCAAGAATTTAGGCACTTTTATCTACATTTATAGCTCTATACCACATGTCTTCCAAGGACAACTTCCAGGGGCCCATGGAAGACAAGAGAGGGGGTCAGACACATGGAGTTAGACGTGGTTGTGAACTGCCACACAGGGCTGAAGTTTGAATCTGAGTCTTCTGGAGGAGCAGAGGTCCTAACCGCCGTGTCATCTCCCCATCCCGGTGCAACTCTTTTGAAAGAGAAAAGTCAGAATTTCACCATAAAATGAATCAAATCTCAAAGGGGTTTGAGAACAATAGATACAAAAGGACAAAACAATCTATTCTAACCCAGGTAAGGTGGCTCATGTCTATAATCCTACTGTTAATCTCACCGGCTGAGAATAAGACTACCACCACAATTTTTGAGCCAAATTTGAAGCAAGCTTCATTCATTTCTGGCCAGCATGATGGACACTGACCAGGTCCATAATGGGATCCCAGAGGATGGACCTGATTTACTATAAAGGCAAACCCCACAAGGTTGCATACTTCCTGTCTTTGCCCAATCAGGAACACGCATACATCCTGACACACTTCCTGTCTATGTTCCCACCAAGCGTGATCAAGCACATGCTGTGCAGTTGGGGCAACCAGCCTTGTTTACTGAACTGAAAACACTTGGCTTGTTATCTCACATGAACAGCCCCTAGCATTCCAGGAAGCTGTTGGTCCTTGGGCAAGCGGAGCTTGGAGATGAGGCTTGCAGGTTATAGGCATTTTTATTTTTATAAATTTCTTACTGCAGTAATTAAAACTTAAAAAATAACCTTAGTCCTCACATTATCATTCAGGAGGCTGAGACAGGAGGATTGCCGTGACTTTATGTAGCCAGCCTGGTCCTGAAGTAAGATCATATCTTAGAAATAAACAAACAATAAAAACACAAGCAAAAAAACAAGGAAGTTATTCTGTGAGCTACGGAAGTCTCCCTGCCTGCTGCTTACAAACCCTACATTACTCTGCCTCTTAGACCCACAGACATTGTTAAGACTATCTGGGCTCAGTTGTGCATTGTTCTGACCCTGATTGTCTGTGGAATCTTTAACAACTCACTGAACTCAGAGCTTCAGTTTCCTCCTCAGTACAAAGGGACACAGGAACAACCATGCTCAACCAGCAGTCAGGAAAGTGTTTGCTTTTAATACCTAATCAGAAAATACTAACTAGATCTTTTCCTCCCCCGGGATCAAGCTCCTAGAAAAGTGTGTATTTGATAATTTTTATTATTACTCTTACCATTTGTCTTAATGAGAGTTTCTCTTTCTATGAAAACATCATGACTAAAAAACAAGTTGGGGAGGAAGGGTTTATTTGGCTTAACTGTCCACATTGCTGTTCACCACTGAAGGAAGTCAGGACAGGAACACAGACAGGAAAGGATTCTGGAAGCAGAAGCTGATGCAGAGGCCATGGTGCTGCTTACTGGCTTGCTCCTCATGCCTTGCTCAGCCTGCTTTCTTATAGAATCCAGGACTGCCTGCCCAGGGATGGTACCATCCACAGTGGGCTGGACCCTCCCCTATCGATCACTAATTGAAAAAATGTCTTACAGCTGGCTCTCATGGAGGCACTTTGTGAACTGAGGCTCCTTTCTCCCTAATGACTCCAGCTTGTGTGAAGTTGACACACAAAACCAGCCGGTACACTGTTTTATTATCGTAGTAGTACGTGTGTGCTCTGTACCACACGTGTGGCAGCCAGAGGACAATTTGCTGGAGTCCGTTGTTTTCTCCTTCTATACTGTGGGTTTCAGGACTGGAGCTCAGATCCCATGCTTGGTGGCAAGTGCAGTTACTTGCCGGGTCATCTCACAGTCCTTCCTTCAGCACAATTAAGCAATCATTTCTCCAGTTGTTGGGGGTTAGTCTGATGGTTGTGTATTATGCTAATTATCAGCCCCCAAGATCTTGAACTGGCTCAGATGAGCACATTCTCATGTATCCCTGCCTTAGTTGTGTACACCTTGTTCCACCTGATTCAAAATTGATTGGTTAATAAAAAAATGCTGAAGCTGGGGATTCAGCAGAAGAGAAGGGGGTGGAGTTTTGAGGCTGTGAGGCTGGAGGTGGAGGGACCACAAGGAGGGGAGGAAAGGAAGACAGGAAAGGTAAAGGATGAGGTGTAGGAGAGGAGGAGAATGGGCGGAGTCCAGAGAAGATAATAATGCTAGTACCTGGGACCTTGGATGGGAGGAAGATAATTTGATAGTGGGATAATAGTTATTATGTTGTTTGGGGGAGGTTATTATTAATGAATAAAAAACAGTTTTACTAATTATATGACTAATAATTAATATTAATACTCATCAACAAATGGCACCCAACTAATTTTATGTATCCACACCCTTTAAATCATACTTGATCATACACTAGCTAACTGTTCTTTCGTCCAGTTCTGGCACTGCCTGCTAGTATTCAGGCAGCCTGCTTCTGGGTTGCCTGGCAACTTCTGATGTAATCATATCGCCTGCCAGGTAGCCACACCTGGTAGGCTTGGTTAAGTCTTTAAAAAGGATCAGCCCACCACTTTGACTCTCTCTTGCCCTCTCACCTTTCTCTGTCAGGTCGTCACCCCCCCTTCTCCCTATCATGTCTCACTCTCTCCTTCTTTCTCTCTTCATCTCCATCTAATAAGCCTCTTTCATATAAAATCTGCTGTGCGCATCATCATTTTCATTGGTCCTAATATTGATGAATTGGTGGTATAGTGGTGAGCATAGCTGCCTTCCAAGCAGTTGATGCGGGTTCCATTCCCAGCCAATGCACCAATGTTAGGACCAATGAAGATGATGCACATAGATTGTATATGGAAGAGGTTTATTAGATGGAGATGAAGGGTGAGAGAGGAGAGAGTGAGACACGATAGGGAGGAGAGGTGGGGCGTCCCAACAGAGAAAGGTGAGAGGGCAAGAGAGGAGAGGGCAAGAGAGATACAAAGTGGTGAGTTGATCCCTTTAAAGACTTAACCGTGCCTGCCAGGTGTGGCTAGCTGTGTGTGTGGGAGGATACACATGATGTCGTCAGAGGTTCCTAGAAAACCCAGAAGCAGGCTGCCTAAATACTAACATGGCCTCCATATGGATAGTGACAGATCCCACAGGCTGGTTTCAGTCCCAAAAATTGATTCCCTGGTCAAATGCCACCTTTGAGCCCCAGGTTGCAGTCTGCACTGCTGACTAACACAGGCTGTAAGTTGGGGTTCCTGTCTCTCTGTCCTTGGCATGGCGGTTGACAAGACTCAAGGAAACACTTGACTACTGTTTACCATCAATACAAGGCTCTAGATGAGGAGCTACGGAAGACATACACAGAATTAGGCATGGGGGGTCTGGTTCAGAGCAATGGTGCCCTCTCTGGGAATGCTCTAGAGGGAGGTCCATGGGTCCAGCCACCCAGAAGCTTTCCAGACCATCTCTCTGAGTTTGTATTAAAACTTCAATACATAGTGGTGATTGATTAAATATTTGGTTATTGGTGACCCACTTAATCTTCATTAGCCCTTTTTTGAAGGCTGAGGGGCAGGTTGAAAGTCTTGGTTTTAATCAAGCTTCATTCTTCCTAGTGACACTCCCAAGCCTAAGGCTATCCAGGAGAACCTAACCTGTTAGAAGAATCACATCATTGGCATACAAGGTTACCCAATTTTCTTTAGAGTTCAATATTTGAGAAGCCCAGAAACAGATGAAGACTAGATACAGGCTCCATTGTCACAGGGCTAAAACAAGAAATGACTCCACCCATCATAGGCAAATATGTGAGCATAAAATTCTATTGAAAGAAAGTGGAGAATATATAAAGACAACAGACAAAACCTAAACTTTCAATCCAAGATGCTATTCAGGTGAAATTAAATGACTTGAATCAGGCTCTTACCTACTCCAGGCAGGCATCAAGTTTGTATGTTGCTGGGGATTGCCTTAAACTTCTGACTTTTCTGCCTCTGTCTCCTGGATTTCTGTTATTACAGGCATGTAGCACTGTACCTGGTTTATGGTGTGCTGGGAGGGAACCCAGGGCTTTGTCTACCAGTTGAGCTGTTAGTACTTAGGCAGCTGCTTCTGGGTTGCCTAGCAATCTATGATGTCATCGTGTGTCACCCACCAGGTTGACACACCTGGCATGAGCAGTTCAGTTGCTCCATAAAAGAACCTTCCTGCCACTTTGCTTCCCTCTTGCACTCTTGCTCTTCCTTTCTCTGTTGGGGTGCCCCCCTCCCACCATGTCTCTCTCTTTCCTTTTCCACTCTCTCTCTCCACCTCCATCCAATAAATCTCTTTTATATAATACCTGCTGTGTGCTTGGCATCATTTTTAAATAAATACTAACACCTTAAAAAAATCTTTTTTAGGGCCTAGAGAAAGGCTCAGAGGTTAAGAACCTGGCTGCTTTTCCAGAGGTTAGAGCTCTTTTCCCAGCTTCCACATGGTCGCTCACAATTGTCTGTAATCTAGTTCCAGGGATCCAATGCTTCTTCTGGTTTCCCTGGGTACCAGGTACCCATATGTTCCCGTACTTTTAATATCTATTTTATTTTAGTTTCTTATATCTCTTTCTCTCTACTCTACCCCAATCCCTTCCAACACCCCAACACCAAGTAAGAGATAAAGGTAGTTAGTGGGGACAGGGGCCAGAGTTCTCTTAGGATACTTCCTGCTGGTTAGGGTCGTGGTTACTTAGGGCAAGTCCAATCCTTTTAGGAGACCTCCAACCTCTCCTCACACTGCAACAATGGCAACCAGGAGAAGCAGAGGGAAGCACCAGAAGCCGTCTTCTTCCTGGAGCCCCCTTTCTCTCTCCAGGCTCTGGAATTTATTCCCTCTCAGAGTCCTCAGATTTAAACTATCTGCAGTTGGCAAAGGGCCCCTCTCAGAGCCCCAATGAGGCAAATAGTCTGCTGCTGTGGACTGTCTGAATCAGTCCCACATCCCACACCTGGAATCAAAACAAAAACGTTTCCCCTCTCTGTTTGGAAAAAAAAAAAAAAAGGCTTTTCTTTTCATATGAATGAGACTCGCTATTGCTTTTTTAAAAGGAGATGATCAAGAAACCAAACCCTTTTTTGGATCAATAGTTTATTTTATAATCTGATAACTCTCAGTTGCTTTTGTCTAGGAAGGGCTTGTATTTTTGTTGTTGAGCCTCCAGCTAGGACTCCAAAGCCATTTCCTAATGGCAAGAAGTTTCCTCATGTATCTCTCTTGGATATGCATTCAACAACCGAATGACCCCTTTTATCACATGGTCTACAACCCCTGGGAAACTTAAACGTTCTTGCCAAGAACCCATTCTCTGTCAGATTGTACCGTATTTCTCAGATTTAACACACCGGCCATTTTGAGCTCTGAGGATTTTAGCACCTTGGTCACAATTTCTTTTCAAGTGACCCAATTTACTGCAATTGAAGCAGCGAACATTTTGCTATCCTAAGGCTTTAGTGGCTACTGAGAAAGCTAATGGTGGTAATCTCTTAGCCCAAGGCTGCTCCTCTGGTAGCTCAATTTGCTCAAGATTAAGCTTTTTTCTTGAAATGGGCTTTTTCCCTTAAACCTTTTTGCCCCATACAGTCTTCTGCTCCTCCCAGCCCCTCGCCTCATGCAGGGACTGTGGGAACTTAACAACAAAAGTGCTTGGAGCAGAGCTGAATGGCAACTGTGGAAACTCTGGCTCTTAGTTACCAAATGTTCTCCCTTTTTTCCAAGCATTTCAGCCTCTACCTGAAAATTTTCTAGTTGCACTACCAACTCTGTGATCCTTTCTAAAATGAGTGAATCTTCTGATTTTTAAAAAATTTCATCCATTTTTTTGTTGTTTCTCAAACCCCTTTTTTGTGATTTCTTTTTTTTTATTATCATTTATTACAATTTATTCAATTTGTATCCTGGCTGTGGCCCCCTCCCTCCCTCCTCTCCCTCTATGCCCCTCCACTGATAGTGGAGTTCTTCCTCCCCTTCTATTTGACCCTAGCCAATCAGGTCTTATCAGGACTGGTTGCATTATCTTCCTCTGTGGCCTGGCAAGGCTGCACCCCCCCCCCCCCAGGGGATGGTGATCAGAGAGCCTGCCATTGAATTCATTCCAGAGAAAGTCCCTGCTCCCCTTGGAGACTGGGTCTATGGGCTACATCTGAGCTGGGGTTTTAGGTCCTCTCCATGCATTGCCCTTGGTTGGGGTATTGGTCTCTGCAGGGCTCCCAGGGCTCAGTATTTTTGGCTCTGTTGGTCTCCTTTTGGAGCTCCTGTCTCCTCCAGCTCTTTCTACCTCCCCCTCCTTTCATAAAATTCCATGCCCTCTGCCCAAAGTTTGGCTATGAGTCTCAGCCTCTGCTTCGATACCTCGGATCAGTAGAGTCTTTCAATGCCCCTCTGTGGTAGGCTCCTGTCCTGTTCCCTGTCTTCTCCCTGTCTATCATGTTTGTCCTGCTGAATGAGGATTGAGCACCTTCCCTAGGGTCCTCCTTGTTGTTTAGCTTCTTTAGCACTATAGATTTTAGTATGTTTATCCTATATTATATGTCTAATATCCACTTATAAGTGAGTATATACCAGGTGTGTCTTTCTGCTTCTGGGTTGCTTCACTCAAGATGATCTTTTCTAGTTCCTGCCATTTGCTTGCAACTTTCATGATTTCCTTGTTTTAAGTTGCTGATTAGTATTCCATTGTGTAAATGTACCACAGTTTCTGTATCCATTCCTCCACTGAAGGTCATCTAGGTTATTTCCAGCTTCTGGCTATCACAAATAGAGCTGCTATGAACATGAGTTCTCACAGCCTTCTTTAAAATGGAATGGAGGAAAACAAAGAAGCAAAACTAGAAAATCTCCTCTGGGAGTAAAGTGGCAGAGAAACCAGCAGTAGCAGCCACAGTAAACCTTTTCCTTACATCCTGAAACAGTATATTCCTTTCTTCTACCCTGCTATCTCCTCTAATGCATTAGCCATTATTCTAAGCCCAAGGCTTGGGGTCACTTGTTATTGTTACTTTTTATATTATTTTGGTTTCTTCATGTCTCTATTCTAAACTCTATATCTGGGGCACCTGTTAGTGTTACTTTTTAGCTCTACTTTATTTTGGTTTCTTATGCTTCTTCCTCCCTGCTCCACCCCAATCCCTTCCAATACCCCAAAACCAGGTAGGAGGGAAGGAACGTTAGTAGAGAGATGGAGTATAATTTTTGTTAGCTACTTTTTACTGGTTCGGATTGTATGGTTCCTTGTGGAAAGTCCAATCTTCATTTCAGGATATCCTCAGCTTCTCATCAAACTACATCAACAGCAATCATAAGCAGTAGCGGGGAGCACCAGCAGCCTTCTTCTTTCTTGGAGCTCTGTTCTCTTTCTGGGCCCTGGCATTTATTCTCTCTCAGAGTTCTCAGATCTAAACTATCAGCAGCTGGCAAAGGGCCCCTCGCAGAGCCTGTATGAGGCAAAAAGACAATTTGATTCCTACACCTGGAATCAAAACAAAAGCATGTTTACATCCACAGCAGTTGTACGAATAAGCAAAACACTCATACACACAAAATACTAAAATAAAATATGTTCTATTTTGATTCATTTATTTATTTATTTTTGGTTTTTTGAACCAGGGTTTCTCTATGTAGCCTTGGCTGTCCTAACTGGCTTTGTTAACCAGGATGGCCTCGAACTCACAGAGATCTGCCTGCCCCTGCCTCCCCAAAACAGGCCTGTGCCACCATGCCCAGCTATTTTAAATATTTTTAAAAGTAGCTTAAGGGGGCTAGACAGATGGCTCAGTGCTGCTCTTTCAGAAGACCCAGGTTCAGCTCCTAGTACCCATGTGTGTCAGCCCACAACCACCCGTGACCCCAGCTCTGGGAGTGTTTGATAACTCTGGCCTGTGGACACTCACGTACACGCGCATAGATCAACAGAAATACAAATAAGTAAAATTAGTAACCATAAATCTTTAAATGGAGTGTAGAGGGGCTGGAGAGATGGCTCAGTGGCTTAAGAGCACTGGCTGCTCTTCCAGAGGAGCTGGAGTCAATTCTTAGCCCCACGTGGTGGCTCACAACCATATAGAACTTCAACCACAGGAGACCTGTTGCTCTCTTATGGCCTCCATAGAGGCCATGTGCACAAACATACAGGCATACACATAAAAAATAATCATTTATTTTTTTTTTTTTAAAAATGCCTTAGAGGGCTGCTGAGGTGGCTCAGCAGTTAAGAGCCATCTTAACTGCATTTTCAGAGGTCCTGAGTTCAATTCCCAGCAACCACATGGTGGCTCACAACCATCTGTAGTGGGATCCAATTCATTGTTTTGGTGTGCATGAAGACAGAGCACTCATATACATAAAATACATGAATAAATAAATCTTTTAAAAATGCCTTAAAGTATTTAAAAAGATAAAGAAATAATAACTATGAAAAAAGTGAAACATTGTAAAAGTGAAACATTGCTTTGGGTGATGGGTTTTGGGGGAAGGGTTGTTGTTTTTGTTTTATTTTGTTCTTTTTGGTTTTTTGATACAAGGTTTCTCTGTGTAGCTTTGGCTGTCCTAGAACTCACTCCATAAACTAGGCTGACCTAAAACTCATAGAGGTCTTGCCTGTCTCTGCCTCCTGAGTGCTGGGATTAAAGGCATATAAAATGCCTGACAGAATGAAACATTGTAAATAAATATATAGACATAAAGCAAGAATAGATGAATTTGAAAAAATAGGAATCTCAAAGAGATAGTCAGTGCAATTTTGAAAAATTTGATAAAAGAAGGAAAATCTAGGTTGAGATGACACATTGGAGATCAAATTGACAAGCTGGGGGAGGTGGAGAAGGCCTTTAATCCCAGCACTCAGGGAGGCAGAGGCAGGTGGATCCCTTTGAGTTTGACGCCAGCCTGGTCTACAGAGACAGTCCAGGACAGCCAGGACTGTTACAGGAAGAAAACCTGAGTTGAAACAAAAACTTAGCCTGGCTGGGGAGCACAGCCATGTAATTCTGGCACACGGGGAGGCAGAGGCAGGCAGATGTCTGTGAGTTGGGGGCCAGCCTGGTCTACAACGATAGTTCAAGACAACCAATGCTACACAGAAAAACTGTCTTGAAAACAACAACAAAAGCAAGTCCAGGACAGCCTGAGCTACATAGAGAGAAACCCCCCACCCCCACCCCCCCCACCCCCCGCAAAAAAAAAAGATTGAGGCATATACTCAAAACACAATGCAAGGAGATAAAACTGGATACAATTAGCATCAACTTAGAATTAAGCATTTTAACAGAAGAAGACAGCAAATGTCTGGCTTGTCTGCTTCTCCAGGAGGAGCAAGTCTCACATGGTGAGGAATGCTCTAAACAAAACTGGACTCTGGATGCCAGACACCTCAACCCAAAACCAAATGTCCACTGCTATCCTTCACCCCATCAACAATAAAAAGGAAGAAACTCATAGGCGAGTATCTCACAAAACCTCCAAAGACAACAGAGAAAACCAAGAAAGAAAGAAGAAAGCATGACAGCTAAGACGGAGCAGAGTATAGGAAGTGATCTAAAACTGCAGGGAAGCGCAGAGCCTAAACTCTTTGGAATAGTGAAGTGAGCAGATGGCAGGCTGCATAAGGCCACGGGCCCTGCGTGTCTGCTGGTGAGGTTGATACTTTGTCGCCATGCCAGCGAACTGGAGAAAACTAGATGAAAGGGGAAAGGTTAGAATGGTGTAAAAAGCAATTGGATATTTGCACCTGAAGCTCAGTAGATTCTAGGTAGGAAACCAACGTAATGAGGAATGAACACTTATGAAAACCCCAGAGGTTTAATATTTTTGTTATTATCCACTTTTTGCTTGTCTAGTGCTGCCAATAGGACACAGGGAGGGCCTAGCACACACACTAGGCAAGAACTCTTATCATCACAGAGCTACCACCCTGCCCTGAAATATTCATCACATAGAAGCAAGGCAGCCAAAGAGGAGGCCAAAGGAAGAGGAATGAGCAGGGCGTGGAGATGCACGCTGCGAGCCCAGCACCCGGCAGGCTGAAGAAGGGAGATGTCCACAGTTACAAGGCAAAAAACTTCTTAACCACTGAGCCATCTCTCCAGCCCCGCGAAAATACCTTCTGAAAAAAGGAAAGGAAAGAAAGGAAAGACAAGACGGCACTGGAAGGACAGGCAGTGGTTGAAAGCACTTCCGTTCCCAGCACACACACACGGCGGCTCAGCACACACACGGCGGCTCAGCACACACACGGCGGCTCAGCACACACACGGCGGCTCAGCACACACACGGCGGCTCAGCACACACACGGCGGCTCAGCACACACACGGCGGCTCAGCACACACATGGCGGCTCACAACCTCTATAACTCCTGTTGCAGGGAACCCAGCGCCCTTTCCCAACCTCAGCGGGCACTGTGTGCACATGGTGCCCAGGCACAGACATAAAACACAGATTTACAAATAAAAGGAATCAAGAATAACAGAAACCTCTTAGAGTTAAGTGTTGAGGGTCCGTATTAGAGTAAGAGCAACATGGGAACCACATCAGAGGATGGAGAAACTCGTGGGGTCTGCTGGGCATGGGAAGGAAACATGTCACAGAGAGGAGAGGAGCACACAGTGGGGAGAGAGGAACACACAGTGGGGAGAGAGGAGATACCACAGGAGGGAGAGCCTTGAAGGAGACAAGAGGCTCTCCCTTTGAAGACAATAGGAAGTTGCAGGCCAGGGGAGAGAGACTTCGGTAGAATGGAGAAGGGGATTCCTGCCAGATAAGGAGAGATGAGGCCATTGCTGGGAGTGAGAGAGTGGGGGGCTTTTCCTCCTCTACTTGAGAATGAAATACATTCCCAGATCTGTCTTAAAAAAAAAAAAAAAGGCTGGAGAGATGGCTCAGCGGTTAAGAGCACTTGCTGCCCTTCTCAAAGGACTCAGGTTCAGTTCCCGCTCTCCACACTACAGTTCCTGTCTGTAGAACTCCAGTTCCAGGGGTTCTGACCTTCTAGGCACGCACATGGTACACATACATGCATGCACACAAAACACTTATGCACGTAGAATAAAAATAAATAACATCTTTAAAAAATAGCGCAGTGGGTAAAGGCACTTGTAACCAAGCTTGACAACGTCCACATGGTGGAAGGAGCGGGCTGCCTCCTGTCCCCTGACCTCTACGCTTGTATCACAAGGATTTTTTATTTTTTTAAGTTTAGTTTTTAGATTTGTGTGCGTGCATGCGTGCATGTGCGTGTGTGTGTGTGCGTGTGCATGTGTATTATACATATACACATACGCCACAGCACACCCACGAAGGTCAGAGGACAATTTGCTGGAAGTGGTTCTCTCCTCCATTGTATAGATTCTAAGGACTGAACTCAACCCAAGGTGAAAGGACAGAATCTTCTGTCTCCACAAAGCTGTCCTCTGACCTCTGTGTGTGTGCTCTGTGGCACATGCCACATATACACACACACACACACACGCGCACACGCAAGAATAAGTAAAAAGTTGTTTAAGTATTTTGAAAAAAAAGAAAAATATATGCAGGTGTGATGGTGCACACCTTTAATCCCAGCACTTGGGAGGCAGAAGTAGACACCTGTCTGAGGCCAGCCTGGTCTACACAGGAGTTCCAGGACGGCTGGAGCTGCATCACAAAGAAAGACTCTGTCTCAAAAAGAAAAAATTCAAGCTTAAAGTGTGTTGGATTGTTTCAATGGAAATTATAAAGTGAAAAAAGTATTTGATCCTGGTCTCAAACTAAAAAAATGTAAAATTATGCTATTTTTAGGATCAAAAGCTCCAGTGAAAATTTCCCATTTTTTATAAGACGTAACCGGCACGGTACAGGTTCCCCAGTTGTCCAAGGATTCACGGCCAATAGATAATTCCACGCAGAGGAAAACATCACTGTGACCTCGCCAGTCTTGATGGGCTCATTTGAAATTTGAGACAGTCTGGCCAAAGCTTAGTAAAAGTTTATCTTTTCACTGCTATTAATCAAACAATAGTATAAACTATATCCATAAAGTTACTGTTTAAATTACTTTCGAGAATAAATTATGTTCTGATATCCTGAGCATACCATACTTAGTAACAATTTACATATGACTCATAAACGTCTTAATCTTAAAGTTTTCTTTAGCAGCTCCACTATTTTTATTGTTGCTTGATTTTAAAATAAAACTGAACTTGCAAAGATATTCTATCATTCAGAATTAAATTAATTTTACTAGGCTCGTATGCAACCAAAATGTTATTTCATATAAGACAAAGCTATTTTATGTTAGTTTAATTTGTCTTCTGTTTTATTTTACAGTGCAAAACAGAAGATGACAAATTGCAATAGAAATAGTTAAATTAGCTGGGTGTGGTAGCGTCAGTGCCTGTAATCTTAGCACTTGGGAGAGATGTAAGGATAAAGGGAGTTCTAGATCAACCTGGCTACAGCATGACACTATCTTGAGAAAGAAAGGAAAAAAGGGGAGCAGAATAGAGTTACAAGGGACAGGCAACAGGGGAGGAATTTCAGGCCGTCAGGGCACACCTGTAATCTCAGCACTTAGGAGCTGAAGACGGGAGAATCAGAAGTTCAGGGGTCTTCCTTGGCTCCAGACCAAGCTTTCGGACAACCTGGAATATACGAAATTCTGTCTGAGAACAAAACAAAACAACAAAAATTTATATCTGGGTCTGAGAATATAGCTTAGTGGGAGAATACTTGACTAGCACGGGTGAAGTCTGAGGCTCAATTTGCAGGACTCCATAACAAAGCAAACCCATCTCAATCTGACAACAGCCCAGCTGTTCGAAACAAATGTTTTCCTCATTTCCCAGATAGGGAACTGGACCAGAGTGATGCTCATGTATACGTTTGTGTTCAGCTGGAGGCCAAGGTCATATGTCTTCCTCTGTCACTCTGCTCGGGGTTTTCTGCAACAATCTCTCACTCAGCCTGGACCTCCCTGGTTAGCTCCTCTGGCTGGCCAGGAAGCCCCTGGAGTTCTCCTACCTCTGCTTTCACAATGCTGGGATTATGGGTGCATGTGACCAGGCCTGGCTTTTTTTTTTTTTTTTTTTTTTTAATGTGAGTGCTGTGGATGGAACTTGAGTCCTCATGCTTGTACAGCAAGCACGTTAGCCACTGAACTACCTCCCCAAGTATTTATTGAATCTGATAAATAAGATAATATAGTCCAAAATAAATAAGATAATAAATAAATAAGATAATATAGTCCAAAACATAGAAATGTAAGGGTAGTGGCTAAAGAAACTCCATTTTATGCCAAGCGTCTATCTTGGTACCCACTATCCATTTGTCTCTGATTATAGTCCCTGGAGGGTAAGTTCCAAGTAACTCTGACTCAATAAGCCCCACCCAAAAATGTACAGCTGTGACCATCTACTTGTTATGATGTGACTAACTGCTCTTTTGGCTTCTGTAATTTGCTTATGTAGATACTCAATGATTGTTTCAAGCTTTAACCACTTAACTTGGCAGAACAGATCAGTTTTTGCTTGTTTGTATAGATCCTGAAGGCCTTCTTGTAGTTTTCTCCTTTAAAAGCCCTTCCCCATACCCCTCCTTCACAATAAACTTGAGATTTGGCATTAAGGTTCTCATTCTGCTAATCAATAAATCTTTTACTTATAATTTTTTAAAGATTTATTTATTATTTATACAACATTCTGTCTGCACACCAGATCTTACTATAGATGGTTGTGAGCCACCATGTGGTTGACTGGGAATTGAGCTCAGGACCTTTGGAAGAACAGCGAGTGTTCTTAACCTTTGAGCCATCTCTCCAGCCCCTTTACTTATAATTGAATTAAGTCTGTGGTCTTTTCCCAAGCTCCATAACGTAACTGACAGTAAACATCAGCTGCAGCCACCTACTCCAGCCACCGTAAGGAAGAGGCTCACTTCCTACGTTAGTGGGAACCAGTGGACAGAAAACGTCACTTCTCTGTTTTGGATATGTTTTCATTACATATGCATTCATGTTCTTTCAACACTTGGGTGCTCATTTTGCAGGAGGATACCAATGGGGCCATGCCACAAATGCGTACCGAGAGCCAGTGCAGTACTGCTACAAGTGACTAACTACAAAAATGACATTTTTTTTTTTTCAGTGCTGGATATGCAATCCAGAACTTCTTGCATAGTAAGAATGTGCTCTCCTGAGCTCCACCACTGCCCCTACAATTGATTTTATACATCCCGGGGAAATAGGTTGCCAAGACATCCTTGGATACCCAAATCTACAGGTGCTGAGACTCTTTGTAGAGGCTTCCTTGATATTTGATTGAACCCACAAACATTCTCTGGTATACCTTAAGCCCTCTCTGGGCTCTTACTAACACCCAATATAAATGCTATGTAAATACTTATGATGCTATGCTGTTTGGAAAACTGACAGGTAGTTTGTAGATGTTCAATGTACCCAGAGATGTTTACTTTTTGTTTTTAATTTTTTTTAGATTTATTTATTTTTATTTTATGTCTATTTGAGTGCTTTGCTTGCATGTACATCTGTGTACCGCATGCATTCCTGGTGCCCTTAGGGGTCAGAAGAGAGTGTCAGGTCTCCTAGAAGTTACAGAGTTATGGATAGTTGAGCTACTGTGGGTGCTAGAAATCAAACATGGGTCTTCTGCAAGAACAACAAATGCTCACAGCCACTGAGCCATCTCTCCAGCCCTACTTTTTGTTTTTTGAAAAATGATGTTCAGTACTGGTAACATACCTCAGTGGTAGAACTGCCTAACTTATGAGGAACCCTGGATTTGGGTTGAAGAAAGAAAATAAAATCGGAAGATTGCTATGAGTTCAAGGTCAGCCTTGGCTACAGGCCCTCTCTCAACAACAACAAAATAAACAAAGCAAAGGATGGGGAGGGATGTAGCCCAGTTGGCAGAGAGTTTGTTGCCAAACAGTCAAAAAATAGTCCTGGGTTGTCTAACTGTGGGAATCCAGCATCACATAAACCAGGTTTGGGTACACACACCTGTATATCCTCAAAACCCAGAGGTAGAAGCAAGAGGATCAGAGGTGGTTGTGGTTGTTTTTCAAGAGAGGATCAGAAATTTAAGGTCATCCCCAATAACATATTGAGTTTGGGGTCAGGGCAGCCTGAAGTGCTTGAGATTATGTTTTAGGGGAAAAAAGAAGGAAAGAAAATTTTGATTCTAGGTTGATGAAGTCTTCAGAGGTAGCACCCTCGGATTCAGAGAACTGATTGACTACATAGTCCAAAACGTGCCTGGATTTCCAACTATCACATTTTCTGTGTTTATTTTGTACTCACATAATGCTTATATGGATTTGGTGTTGGACTGTTTGATCTGCAAATGACCTTGAAAGGTCATGCATGTGTAGTTGCAAGTGGGAACACTTATGCCTAGCCATGAGAGGCCTGCCCTGCAGGGGAGGGGTACTTGAGAGTGCAGGGCCCAAAGATAAATTCTACTGAATACCAGATTGTGTCTACCTGAGTCATCTCCCTAGGACAAATGAATGACAAGATCAAATGAAAGGGGATGTCAAAGTAAATCTGCCCACGTCTGTGTCACTGCAAAAGACACACATTAAAAGCAAAGCCAAACTCTATAAGCCTGATGTGTGTAGGTCATTGCCCTGAAGTGTCCGGGGGGTGATAAAGCTGAAACGATCGTGAACATTTTGGAGTTAAAACAAACTTTCCTACTGTCTACACTGTGAGTACTCTGTCATGGGAGAAAGTTGTGGTCAGAGGTAGCAAAGGAGAGGCCTACATCTTCAACCTAACAATTGAGGGCACCATTTCTGTTTTCACCGGCCAATTCCTTCTCATCGAACATAAACAAAGGCTCTCTTACAGCAGTCCTAAAAGCTGTTGGTAGCCCTGCAGTGGGCTAGAAAAGCTCCTTCACATGGCTTCTCTGAACTAGGACTCTGCATGTAGAATAAAGTACAGACAGCTCTCCACATCCACAGTCCCTCTCCCTGGAGGGTTAACCAGCCACAGAGCAACAGTATTCTGAAAAAGATTTCCAGAAATCAAAACTTGGGTTTGCCAGGAAGAGTACTGAATTTGTAGGAATCATGAATTAGGCATTATGAGTAACTTAGAGAGAATTTAAAACTGGGGATGGCTTAGGTTGCAGTGTAGTTGCTGGACAGTTTGCCTAGCTCGTACGCACAAACTCCCAGAAAACACATAAATCTATAAGTCACAGTACTCGGCACTCAGAGCAGGTCAGAGGCAGGAGTGTCATTCTGAGGCTTCGTCGCCCTTTACTGCTGTGGCCGTATTTGTGTTCCCCATAAGTTGTATACTTCTGTTCCCCATATAGTGGTATACTTGGTCCCCAGCTGTTTGGGGAGGTTCTGGAACTTTTAGGAGCCTTCCTGTAGGGGTGGGCTTTGCAAAGGTCAGTCCTTCTGCTTCCTGCACGTGGATGGAGGTACGAACTCTCAACTTCCTACTCTGACCATCTGCTGCTCTGCCTTCCTTAACGTATGGACTCCCGCTTTGGGAGTCAAAATAAACTCTTTCTTCTGTAAGTTGATTTTTTTTCATGGTGCTTACTACAGCAATAGAAAAATAACCAATAAGCTGGGTGTGGTGGCGCACGCCTTTGTTCCCAGCACTCATCGAGGCAGAGACTCATGGATTGCTGTGAGTTCAAGGCCAGCCTGTCTAAATGAGACCCTGTATAAGAAGGAAGGAAGGAAGGAAGGAAGGAAGGAAGGAAGGAAGGAAGGAAGGAAGAAGCCAGCCCATGGAGATAAAGAGAGAAAGGAACGAAGAATGAACAGGGAAGATGAGTGTAACGGTGCACTCATATAATTCTAGTGCTCAGATAAATAGAAGTGCTAAGTGACCCAGAAGGGAAAAAAAAATCCATTAGCTTCCAAAGACTTAGAGAAATCTTTTTCTTTATCCAAAAAGTCTTTTACACAGTTCCTAAGCATAATCACATCTCAGCATTTGGAGACAGCACCTGTTGTCCAAGCTAACACCCCTTGTCCTTCTGCAAGATCTGTCACATTTTAGTGAGATTGCTGGCCAACATGGTGGCTACCACACCAAGGTTCATCTTTCTCACATATGAGAGAAAATATGGAATGATTTAGGTGGCCAACCTTCAGGAGGCAATATCCTTTTCAGAAAGCAAACTTTATGTTCCTACCATACCCAAATGTTTGATCTTTAGAGACTATAATTTAATCATCTAGTTAAGACAGAAACAGAGCCTCTCAGTGAGTCGCAGTGAAATTTCTCAAAGTGCATTCTACATATTTGGCTTTCTCTGCTCTGCATAATCTGGGCATTTCCCTCTCTTGCTTCCCTTACCTCCCCCCTGTACAGTTTTGAATTGAATGCCAATTGTTAGGAGCTCTTATCAGGAAGATAAAGGCCTGCTGTGATAGCACCCGTTTGTAGTCTCAGTTGGAGATCAATGTGAGATGCTGTGGTTCACAGCTATCTTGGGAGACATAATAAAAACCAGGACTGCCAGGGTTACACAGGAACACCTTGATTCGAATACATCAAAACTAAAAACAAAAACAAGAAAGATGAAACAGAGGCTGGCCTCCAGAAAATTCTCATGGGTGTAATGACTGAGAAGGAGACCATGTGGGGAGTGAAACAAAGCAGAACACACGATTCTCCTGAAAGCTTCCGGGTTAGAAGCCAGAAGTAAGACATGGGCATCTGCGCTTTATTTCCTGAGTGCTGGGGACCAAGCCCAGGACCTTGGACACACAGGGTACTTCATCACTGAGGCATATCCCTAGCTTTGCAGGGCCAGGATGAGGGGGCCTTACAGGAGCCTATTCTTAGCTCAATGATAGATGATAGGTAGATGATAGATAGACAGACAGATAGCAACCATTTCTCATGTGTCTTCCCCCATCCTGTGTGTGTGGTTTATGCATGCATGTACACATGTAAGTTAGTGTCCTTGCTTGTGTGTGTGTGTGTGTGTGTGTGCGCTTGTGGAGGTCAGAGATGAATATTAAATATCCTTTATCTTTCTCCACCTTTTTTAGAGAGAGTGTCTTTCAACTCAGGGGCTGGCTCTTTGATCACCTCCCTCTGAGAGGGGAGCAGCCTTGCCAGGCCACAGAGGAAGACAATGCAGCCAGTCCTGATGAGACCTGATAGGCTAGGGTCAGAGGGAAGGGGAGGAGGACCTCCACTATCAGTGGACTGTGGGAGGGGCATAGGAGAAGAAGAGGGAGGGAGGTTGGGATTGGAAGGGGATGAGGGAGGGGGCTGCAGCTGGGATACAAGGTGAATAAATTGTAACTAATAAATTTTTTTTTTTTTTTAAAGGGAGAGTGTCTTGCCGAACCTTGTTATTTTGGCTGACTGGCTGGCCAATGAGTCCCTGCAGCCCTAAGATCTGCCTGTCTCTACTCTGGCCCCTGGTACTCCGGCTCTGTTCACAGAACATGTGCCTCACCTGGCATTTATGTGGGTGCTGGTCACCTCGTGCTCCTGCAGTAATCTCTTTACCCGCTGGACCATCTCGCAGGCTCTGTTCATGTCCCTTTGCATCTTAGCCGCCCTGAAGGGCCTAGTCCCAAGGGTGCTTTCCGCTTTGCCTCAGTGCTGTGCTCTCCATCATCCATTCTGTTTTATGTCCTCTCCAGCACACTATCTGTGCCTCTCTCAGCACAGCGACCACCTTCTATGTGTCTCGTCCTGCAGATTCTTGCTAGAAGGCCCTGTCTAACCTTCCAGATTTCTGGATATAGCTACCCTATTTGACCCAGCTTTGTCTCTGTACAGCACACAACCCAGTGTCTTGAGTATACTAATAGGAATCATACAAGCCATGTTTGCGGAACAAAGGGGTCTTTTTCAAAAACGTTCAAGCAGACACAGATAAATGTACTAATGTGGAGATAGGAAGCTGCTCCGGAAGGTGGAATGCTGGGCTCAAAGCTCCATATATGGAAATGTGTGAGGAGATCTAAACTGCCTGGCTTGAAATAGAGGGAAAAGTGCTGCATAAGGAGAGAAGAGAAATGAGTGGTGAACGGGAGCTGGTGGCAACCATAACAGTCGCCGCTCACTCTGACCACCAGCTGGAAGGGAAGCAGGGGTTGCCAGAGTTGGAGAAGGCGCCAGTGATCCCTGCTCGCACTCTCTCTTCTAGCACTCTACCCCGCTTCCTGGCCTGGGCTCTCCGCTTCTCCACTCTAGAGAGAGATTCTATCAGAGGGCTCCTCTTCACGGGAGGCTGCAGCTTCAGCCTCACAGTAAGATGGGGAGGCACAGCATTCAGTTTTCTGGTTTCTTATCTGCCCTCTGCAGAGCCTGGGGTGTTGGAGGTTGGTCTAACACTAATTACTGACCCTCAAGATCTGGTTACTGCCCGGATAGACACACCTATCTTTGTTTGTGTAAACCTGCCTAAAGCATTATAACTGATTGGTTTATTAAATGGCCTCTACCTAAGGAGGGCAGAATGGGGTAAGCATGCTAAGGTTCCCTGGCTTGGAGAGGACAGAGAGAATCATGGGACAGACAGACAGGAAGAAAGGAAGGAGGATGCCAGGATGGGTTAGCCTGGAGAAGAAAATACATGGGGCCAGAGTGAAGGACTCTAATAAAGGTGTGAAAAAGTCCAGATGAAGAATAAAAGCAAGTATTTTTAAGATTATAAATGGAAGATAGGATGGTTAAGGAGGATGACATTGGATGGGGGCTGGGAGATGGGTGGTGAGGATACAGAGACAGTGTAAGTAGAATATCTGCCTGGTAAATAAGATGATTATAATTCTAACAGGTGTCTGTGCCTTGTTATTTGTGATGGCGGGTTAAGTAATGGCGCTGTGATAATCTTAGGGCAAATACTAAACATTATATAGCCCAACACTCATTTTTTATTTACAACACTGGGCTGAAAAGCAGGTACCCGGGTACCTGGGGAGACCATTTGTAGGGTTATTGCTACAATCTGCATGTGCTGTAGTGGCCTTTCGGGTGGTAGAAGGACCTGGGGGAAAGATGGGCATTTTGAAATGAATATGAATTTATGAACAAACTCTTACAGGCTACTCTCAGATTCACTTTTTTTTTTTTTTTTGAGACAGGGTGTCCTGGACTCACTCTGTAGACCGGGATGGCCTCAAACTCACAAAGCTCCACCTGCCTCTGCCTCTCCGAGTTCTGGGATCACAGGCCTGGGCCACTGAGCCCAGCTCAGATTCACTCTTGTGGAGGTTGCTTCAAACTGTAAAGCCTTCCACTGGGATTCCAGGTGTGAACCATCTCACCCAGCAACCTGAGATGCACTTTAAAGGTAGAAGCAAAGCCAGGTGGGGATGTAAAGCCTGAAGGAAAGGGAGGACTGACCAGTGACTTTTTCAGCTTTTTACAGCTTTTTCAGCTGTAAAAGGAAAACAGCAGGCTGGAGAAATAGCTCAGAGGTTAAAAAGCACTGGCTGTTCTCCCAAAGGTCCTGAATTCAATTCCCAGGAATCACATGGTGGCTCATAACCATCTATAATGAGATCTGGCGCCCTCTTCTGGCCTGCAGACACATGTGCAGGCAGTATAGTGTATAAATAATATATATATAAAACTTTAACAAGTTAAAAAAAAAGAGAAAACAGCAGCACAGGGTAGAGCGAGAGCTAGAGGACAGCCTTCTTCAGGCTCCAGGGATGCAGAGTGACTGCAGGGCTTGGCTGTCGCTGCTGGAGGGGACGCTTGTGAACCTGGAGCACACTTCCTCTGAGGACTTCAAGACATCCTCCGCTGCTCTTCCCATCCGTTCCAATCACTGTTCTCTCCAACCCTTTCCCCTCTGTCCCTGAGCCCCAACTCAGTCCGCAGCTTCCCCTCCTTCCCAGAGCTCTTGACAAAAGAAATTTGATCGGCAGACAATTCTGCGTTTGATCGCAGTCTTTAGTCCTTGAACCCATCTGGGTGAAGTCGGAGGAGTCTCAAGTCCCTACTTTGGGCCCAACTCATTGCACAGCAAAGCCATGAGACTGGGGAGGACGTCATCCTTTGGAGAGTTGCTGAGCCTGTTTGCTTATCACCATCACTGTTTGACTGGCTGTAACCTTGAAATTCTTCTTTTAAAAATTTTTTTTTAAAACACAGCGTTCTCATTCTGTGGTCCGAGCTGGCTTTAAATTCATCATGTAACCTAGGTGAGTCGCAAGCTAGTAGACTTCGTGCCTCTTGCCTCTGTCTCTAGAGTACTGGGATTATAGGCATGAGTCACCTGGTCTGGGTTTAGAATGTATGTGTAAAAATATATAGATAATGAATTTTCTTTTCTTTCGTTTTTTTTTTTTTTTTTTTAGACATGGCCTCAGTCTGTAGCCCAGGCTGGTTTCAAATTCATGGTGATGCCCTCTGAGTACTGGGACTGTAGGCCTGGGCTACCACTTACGGTAAAACTGACCTTCTTAGGTTTTTATATCATTATAATTCTTCATGCTGCCAAATAGAGACTGTGTGTTCATTACAGAACAGCTCATCTGCCCCTGAGCCCCATGCAACTCCTCTTTGTTTTTATGGATTGGGCAAACAGCATTTAGCAGAATGCCATCAAGGCCCATCAACGGCATAGCATGTGTCAGAATTCTTCCTTTTTAAGAATGAATAATATCCCACTATCCGTGTACACCAAATTTTGTTTATCCATTCACTCATCGATGGCTCTGTCTTAATTTTCAATAGTAAGGAAACTTTAAAGAGGGTGCCGTGTGGGAACAGTGGAGAGTCTCAGAAGACTGTGCTACCTTTTAAAGTGTGTCAGTTACAATTGTGCGCACGCGTGTGCGAAGGCTCCGCACGCCACATGCACACATACATGGTGCACATGAGGGGGTCCGATCGGCGCTTGCGGGACTCGATCGTCTCCCTCAACCTCCATGTGGGTTTGAGGTGTTTAACTTGGATTTAAAGTTTAATGACGAGGGCTTTTACTTGCCGAGCCATCTTGCCAGCCTAGTGCTGTCCTTAGACTACTGTCGACAAAGCTGCTGTGAGCACGGGCCTACGGTTACCTCAGTGTCTGCTTTCAGCTCCTTTGCGGGATAGTCCAGAAACTCCTGGATTATTAGATACAGCTTCCTTAGAGACATCGGTTCCAGTCTTTTTACCTCCTTCCCAGTGTAAAGTAGTGAAATGGCGCCTCCCCCATGCCAGGGGTAACTCGGCCGCCCACATCCCCAGCGGCTCAGTCTAGTTTTCTAACATCTGTTCTGGTGTGTCTTTGTAAGTGCACTGTCTGTGTGCCCCGGAACGGGAGTTCCTGAGAGTTGTGAGGCACCTGCTGTGGGTGCTGGAAACCTAACCTGGGCCCTCTGCAAGAGCAGCCAGCTCTCTTAACCAGTGCGCCTCTCCATCTTCTCAGCTTCTGCTTTGAAGAGACAGGTCTCATTCTGTAGCTCAGGCCGGTCTTGAACTCATGACAATCCTCCTCCCTCAGTTTCCTGAGTGATTCCTTCTTTCTTTCCTTCCTCCCTCCCTCTCTCTCTTTCTCGATTTTAGTTTAAGACAGAGTTTTACTATGCTGGCCAGGCTGCACTTGAACTTCCAAACCTCCTGCCTTAGCCCCAGCCTCCAAAGTAATTGTGATTGCAGGCCCGTGCCCCTGGGCCCTCCAGAATTCTTTTCTGTTCATGTTGTCTTCTTTAAAGATTTAGCTTATTTTTAATTATGTGTATGCAGGTTTTTCTACGTGGTATATACACTGGAATGTGGGTGTCTGCCAGAGCCAGAGGAGCTGGGTCCCCCGGAGCTCAGTAGTGATGCTGTGAGCCAAACTCCATCCTCGGCAAAAACAGTATTTGCTTTAACCACTGAGCCATCTCTCCAGCTTTGACAAGAGTTCTTCATATATTCTGGATATTAATCCATTCAGATATGTGGTTTGCACACTTTTTCTTTTTTGTTTTTTTTTTGAAACAGGGTCTCAGGCAGCCTTGAACTGGTTTCTGTAGCTGAGTTGACGGGGAAGTTACCGCGTCTCCTGTGTGAGTACTAGTCCATCACAGAACAGCCTAGTGACTGAGACGAGTCAGCCGGCCACCTCTGAACTGCTGGTAGCATCCTTTGGGGCACACAAGTTAACTTTTAAGTACAGTTCATCAAATTTTCTCTTGTGTTCACTGTGCTTTTTAGTATTATGGTCATAACTTAAAAAAAATTTTTTTTTTCCGGAGCTGAAGACCGGACCCAGGGCCTTGCCCTTGCTAGGCAAGCGCCTACCACTGAGCTAAACCCCCAACCCCCATAACTTAAAATTTAAAAACAGCTTATTAAGTGAAAATAATTAATTGAAACCAGAGCCAAGAAGCTCATTTTACACCTGGACATCAATTAAGCAAAGAAGCTGGTGAACTCACTCAGTCAAGCACTAAACGTCAGACGAGTGGCTCTCCACTGTGGGTCACGGCACACTCGGATCCAAACAATCCTTTCACAGGGGCCGCCGACAGCCATCGGAAAACACAGATATTTGCCTTACAATTCATAACAGTCGCAAAATTATACTTACGAAGTAGCGAAGAAAACAAATTTATGGTTGGGTTCACTGCAACCTGAGGGGTTGTATTAAAGGTTGTATTAAAGAGGAGGGAGACGGGTTCCTTCCCGGACTGTTGCTTGCCCTGCACGTAGACCAGGCTGGTGAGGTGTGGACGGCCTTCAAAGAATGCGTGTTTCTTCTTTCTTAGAAATGTGCACGCCTTCCCCTTGTGTTAGAAAAAGAAAGCGTTTAGAATGAAGAGTAACTCTGCACTTTTTTTGCGCTTCTCTCATTGCTGGCCTTTTTATTAGAGCAAGGCCACCCCTACTCCTAAAGAACTCGGGTCGGCTACCCAGAGCTACAGGTCTGAATACCTGCAGTCCCTGCCCCGTCAGCGTTTGTGGCTTTTCAGTAGGAACGGCTGAGGGGGGTCCCTCTGCCCTTCGCTCCCCACACACCGGGGAGCATGCGTGACTGGCGACTGTTAACGGATTCGCGGAGTCTCTCATCTAGGCCTCCCTTCGCGGTTTTAAGACAGGAATAAACCTGGTAGCTAGGAGAGGGGACGGGGTAGAGTAACTTTTCCAGCCCCAAGGAGGTGCTGTTTTTAGAAAAATTAAACCCAACAGCAACCCACCTCCAGGAGCTCCTAAGGTTTTAGAGCTGTAATCTCGTCCAGCAGAGACAGCGCCTGTCCCGCAGGGGTCTGCGGTCCTTAGCCAACCCCACCTTACACGGGCGCTGGCAAGCTTCAGACTCCGAGAACCGCCGCCCCCGCCCCCGGTGCCATCCGACCAGAGGCCAGCCGCCCCCCGCCCGCCCGCCCTGCGGCCTCGCTGCCCCCCAACTCTGCCCACCGCCGACGGCCCGCGTCCCAGAACCGTGCCCAGCGAGCAGCGCCCCCGCGCGCGGAGCGCGGAGCGCGGGCTGCTCCCCGGATCCCGCCGGGGCGCGGGTCGGGGAAGCCTGACCCGGGAGGGCGCGGGGCGGGCGCCGAGGGCCCGGGGAGCGGCCGAGGGCGGGGCGGAGGTTGCCGAGGGGCGTGGGCGCGGCCGGCCGGGCGGCCAGGGGGAGGGGCGCCAGGGGGAGCGGCGCCTCCCGCCGGGGGGGGTGGGGGGGGAGCGGCGCGCGGCGGCCCCGCGGCGGCAGAGTGCGGAGCGGGGCGCCACGGCCGGGCCATGGGCGTGCAGTGAGCGACGCTGCTGCTGCGACTTCTCCGGGCGGCGCGCGTCCTCGGTCACCATGAAAGGTGAGGGCGGCAGCCGGCTCGCGGGCGGCTTCCGCGGGAGGGCGGCGGGCGCGCGGCCGGGGAGAGCCCGGGGGCCCCGGGGCGCCGAGCGCGCGGACCCCGGGGCGCGGCGCGGCTGGGTCCCCGGAGGCTGGAGGTGGGGAGGCGCTCGGGCGCTCTCCTCCGCGTCGTCGGTGTCCGCGGTGGTTCTGGAAGCCCCAGATCGTTGTTTACGGATTTCGGTTCCCAACTTTGTAATTGGAAAAACGTGCGGGGGAGAGGGAGGCACCGTCGTCCTTCCGGGTGGGTTGGCCGCGCTCGTCCGAGCCCCCGAGCCCGCGCCCGCCGACCCTCCCGCCGTCCCAGCCGTCGCAGGGCCACGGGCCGGCTGTTTTCCCCGGGACTCGAGATGTCCTCCGTGCGCGCGCCACGCATCTGGCAATGATTAGGTGCCCGAGGAGCTCAGCTGGCTCGGAGAGCGCGTTTGGCATCTTCCTCCGTTGGATCCACTGACTGGAAAAATAACTGCTCCCCGTTCCGCGTCCCTTCCCCGGGCCTGTCCAGGGGATGGGTGTCCCTCCGTGTGCCCAGGGGGTGCCACAAATCTCGCTGTGATTGGCCCCCTAGGTGGTGTCCTCTGCAGGCGGGTTTGTGGAAGTGTCAGATTTTTATCTCGCCTCTGGAAGAATCTGGAGAGAGGACGCCTTGGGGGTGGGGGTGGATGGGGGTCGGGGCCAGCCCTCGGTGCAGTGGTAACACGCGGGTTTGTCAGCGGAACCCTGATTTATGTGGGAGATGAATAGTTGCCGTCGGGCCCTCCGAGAGGGGTCGTTAAAGAATGGGCGGGCGCGGTGTTTACGCAGGGCCGGAGTTCCCGGTTGGGGCTGCGGGAACACGGTTCATTCCCAGCGCTCGCGGGCCGAGTGAGAAATGCCTCCCGGAGTCTCCAGACCGCGCGCTGCGCTCGCTTTGGCTGACTGGGGCTCCCCGGGAGCTCCAGGAACTCGGAGAGTCACTTTGCCCCCGAGGATTTCTGTGAAATGAAGTTCCTGCTCGTACGTGGAGATCCCGGTGCTGTGGATTCAGTCGCCTTCCAGAGACTCTTGCGTCTTCACTGGAGGGGACTTGGGACCCCGGCAAGGAGCAGGACTGTATGCCAGGTGCTAAGAGGCTCAGACCAAGGGAAGGACACGCAGATCAGGCTCTGACTTTCTCCCCCGAGAGTCTGAAAAAGCTGTAACATGCTTTCTTGTTCTGCCCTCGTTTCTCCTGCCTTATTTACAACGCAGAAAGCACGCATGTTTCTTAGCCGGGGTTCCCCTGCCCCCAAGCGCGATTGAAATTAGACCCTCGGCCACTGAGCCGCCTCCGTTACTCCTCTCTGCTTTTCAGTTTGAGAAATACAGGGTCTCCCTAAGTTCAGGCTGGTCTAGAGCCTGCGAGTGCGGACCTGAACTTGAGAACCTCCTGCCTCAGCCTCCAGTAGCAGGAGTGTCCGATGACTGACTCCAAGGCAATCTTGGCAGCGGTTAATTTCTCAATTCCCGGCAAGGCAAACCTCATCTCCACACCAGCGCTCTTTCTTTAACTCCAGCTTGGCGTAGTAATTGCAGTTTTAGGTCCTTCTCAGCAGGCTCAGCTCTGGAATGCAAGACACAACTACAGGTTCTAAACGCATTTTGGGTGAGAATTAATGAGTCACTGGGGGACCGGGTTGGAAGCCTTAGAGAAGGCTCATGATTTACCTCCTGTGGTCCGCGCCCACTAGACCCCATCACTTTCTGCTTCCCGCCAAGGAGACTGGATCCAAGGACTGGTGAATTCATGTGTAGGCTAGCCATTTTGAAGGCCTGTTTTGTTTTAATTGATTAGTGGATTAATTAATATAGAGATCTCTCTCTATAGCCTAAGCTGGCTCCTGATTCTTTTTTTCCTAACCTCTAGCGCTAAGATAACAGTTGTGTGCCACCACACCCAACTTGAAGACCTCATTTAATTAATAACAACAGGGTCTTCTGTAGCCCAGGGTGCTGTACGTTAGAGTCAACCTACATTCACCTCCTGAATTCTGGGGATACAGGTACTGTGCCTGAGACACTAGACCCCGCTAAAGTGCTGACGTTTTACTTTTTGGCAGTGCTGAGGAGTGAACTCAGCCTCTCCACACACAGTGTAATTATCTGACACCTAGCCATAGGTAAACCTAACAGTAGAGCCCTTGGGATCCTGATTATGTCATTCATTCTTAATTCATTTCACTTTCCTTGGAATTTGACTTTCCGACTCCGAAGGCTGAGGCAGGAGGATTGGTAGAAATGTCAGTGAGAACTTTGCTGGTCAAGACTACTTTTTTTTTTTTTTCTTTTAAAAAATTCTAAGTGATGAAAGTAGTAAGACTTTCATGCTTACACGCTGTCGTCAGCCTTCGGTAGTCACAGGTTCCACGTCTGAGGACTCAGCTGAGGATTGAAAACAACTGAAAAAACATGTCTGTGTTGAACATGTCCAGTCTTTTATCTTTGTCATGTCCTCAATGGCACAGTGTGGCAACCATGTACACACATTGATCTTGTAAGTCATTTAAAGCTGGTTCAGGCATGTGAAGGATACATATCAGTTACACACAGTACTGTGCCTTTTCTCATACTCAGAATGATCCTCCCACCTCAGCACTGAGAAGGCTAGGATTAGAAGTGCAGAAAAAGAATAATACACCACAATGCCTGGTGTGTTATTTATTTATTGTGGTGGTAAGACTTGAACCCAGCACCTCCCATATGTTCTCCGTTATTGAGCTACAGCCACATCCTGGAACCATTTTGCTTGAGCATGAACACCCTGTAATTTGATGATGTGTGGGGTTTGGTTGTTTGGAACCAATGTCTGCCTACTGAGGAACTCATCTTTAGCATTCTTTAGTTAAACAAACTCTGGGTACCGTCACAATCCCAGAGCTTCTCTTTCTGAAGCAAGCATTTTTAGAACATTCAGTTTTTTAAATTTCGATGCTTAAACCTCATGGCTTCTTCAGTAACCCCATGGAAGAATTGTCCCAGTCTATTCTGACTCAGAACAACACCTTTCTGTTGCATTCAGCAAGCATCTGTCTTTGCTCTCTTGCTTCCATCCTGGGAGTCCCAAGTACCAAAATAATGAAATCATTCTATATTTCCAAAAGAAAGTCTTTTATTCCATGCTTGCCATCTCCCAAGCTGAATGAAATAATTTGTTTTAGTTTATTTCCAATCATCTCATGATGCCATAAATCTCATGACTTTGTATAGTCACATTCATTAAGGAAGGAATCTGACTCCTTTAGTTAGGCGACTCATTACTAAATCACATTCCTGGTTCTCAATGTTGAGAGTTTTGGTGAGTTTCAGAGCAGCATCCCTGTTGCCTAAGAGATGAGTGAAAACAGCCAGCACCACATGGGACTGCAGAGGTCCAAGCCATGATTCTTATTCATCCCAGGGAGGTTGGTGCAGTCAAATGAGTGTCCAGGGGCTGGGATGGAGCCTAGCCGGTAGAATGTTTGCTTAGAATGCACGAAAACCTTTCAGTCTCCTGCAAGGCAAAACTAGGTATATGATGGTTCCCAAGGTAGAGGTAGAAAGATTGGAAGTTCAAGCTCACCCTAAGGTATGTAGCCAGTCTGGGGCCAGCTTGGGCTACTGAGCTCTTGTCTTTAAAAAAAAAAAAAAGGGCAGCACAAAGTTTAGCAGCTGATCTCTCTCTGTATATAAACATTTGTGAAACACTGCTTGGCAATAATACTTTAACTGTGCACGGTCAGAGCTTCATTTCTGCCACCGTCTGCTTTCTCCCAAACCCAGTCAGCTTGCTTTCTCAGTCAATCTCGAAGGTACTTGCGCTGAGAGGGATAAGCAAAGCAGCCTGTAAGGGTGAACCCTGTGTAATATATCATCACCTCGTGACCCTATTTTCTTCAGGAAAGTGAAAATGCAGCGAGTCCTCTTTGCTTTTGCTAGTTGGGCATCTGAGCTGCCCCTACTTTGCAGAGCTAATTTACAAGCCAATTATGCTTTTGACTTTTCATTAGCTTAGAGTTACTTGGCATTCTTAAGCTTTGGTTTAATTATTGTTAAGTGTGGATCTTCCCTGTGATCTACCATACAATTTCCCAAGATTTCCGTGCTTTCCTTGCCCCAGGCCGCCACCCCTTCGCCACGGGGCTCATCACCCAGGACGGTGTGTCAGGAAAAGCAGGCACATGGTAGCTTTCTAGCCATGCTGTACCTGGATGGCCGCTTTTCTAACAGATGCTTATTCTAATGAAAATACTTCTAAACCTCTGAAGCCAGGGTATTTATATAGCCTTAAAGCTGATACCTGAAGTATTAGCCTTCAGGTGGGAAGACAGAGATTCAAGTTTAGTGATAGAAAAAGTATATTTGGCCTTGGGTAAACCTAGCACGTGGCTCGTCCCTCTTGGAGGCAAATCTTACACAAGGCTTGGAGGAAGGAGTGAGGTCCCTGGAGAGGAAGTGCAGAGCAAACCAGCTTTCCTGCCAGGCAACGTTTGTCATCACAAAACATGGGCTATCTTAGTTGCCAGAGACTTGGCTGTGGCTAAAATACAGGAGGACAGGGATCAAGGTCCTTGGTTGGAAAACAAATGCCAAGGATGATGCCCATTCTTGTACATTTCTGATGGACCATGTAATAGCCCTCAGTTCCTCCCTCCCTTCCTCCCTCCCTCCCTCCCTTTCTCCGTCCCTCCTTCTTTCCCTCTTTCCTTCCTTTCCTCATTCTTTAGGTTTTTTTTTTTTTTTTTTTTTATTATTAGGCAGAATTTCACTGTGTAGCCTTTGCTGTCCTGAAACTTGCTCTGTAGACCAGGCTGGGCTCAAACTCAGAGATCACTTGTCTCTGCCTCCCAGAGTGCTGGGATTAAAGATGTACTAAAACACTGCCTGGCTTTTATTTTTCCCCTTTAGTAATACCTATTGTTTCTTGGGCTCCTACCGTGCCAGTCATTGTTACTTGTTATTTAATATTGGTAGGTTAATAACTATTCTCATATGCAGATAGGCAGACAAGCTTGGAGAGATGGCCCTTTGAGCTCAAGGGCCCTAGGCAGTCAGTGGGAATCAGTATTCAAACTCACAGTCTGATTGCAGAAGCCATATATCCTCAGTACACCTTTAAGCCTAGGGATGCCATCAAAAGTCTTCCTGGTTCTGTTTCCCTCCTCTTCTTTCTTTGTGTGTGTGTGTGGGTGGGTGGGTGGGGGGGTGGCGGGGGCTGAGCATCAAACCTAGGGCCTTATACCTGTTATCTAGTACTCTATATCTCCTTATTTCTTAGCGTTTTGCTAAGTTGCCAGGGCTGGTCTTACACTTGTGATCCTCCTGCCTCAGCCTCTCGAGCAGCTGGGATTATAGGCCTGTGCAGTGCCAACACACCCAGCTCAAAAGCATCGTTTTCAAGGATAGATTTTATTTTTTATTGATTTTAGCATTTCATTGTATCTGTTATTGTTGGGGAGCATGCATACGCAAGGGCGCTTAAGAGTAGTGATATTTTTTTTCGAGATGGTCTCTCTGCGTAGCTTTGGCTGGAACTCATTCTGTAGACCAGGCTGGGATGAACAGTGTGCAGCACCACTGCCCGGCTATTTTTATCATAAATTCTGGGGCTAAGAGAGTCCTCAGGACTCTTGAGATCTTAAACGTGGAATTGCTAATTTCTGCTTACCTTTGCTTTCACTGGTATGTAATTAAGAACATCCCTTAAGCAATCAGCAGAGTCAAAATATTATATTGGTCAGTTTTTTGCTTCTACTTTACGGATCTCAAGCATTGAACTCCGGTTGACAGACTCAGCGGCCATCCCACTGAGCTGTCTCAGTGGCCCCTGAAAGGGCAGGTTTAGAAAGGAGCTTTAGACGCTCTGTATAGGAAGCGTCTAAAAATGTTTTAAAGATTTATTTATTTATTATTTATACACTATTCTGCCTGCATGTGAGCCAGCAGGCCAGAAGAGAGCACCAGATTTCATTATAGATGGTTGTGAGCCACCATGTGGTTGCTGGGAATTGAACTCAGGACCTTTGGAAGAGCAGCCAGTGCTCTTAACTGCTGAGTCGGCTCTCCAGCACGGGCTTCGTTCTTTCTTGCACACAAGACAGTTCCTAACCACACCATCCACCCAACCCTTTCAGTCAGGCAGTGATTTGACTTCTACTTAAACAGGTGTCATTTGCAGAGCCCAAACCAATACAGTTTGTTGAAAAGACTCTGGTGATTGCCCAAGGGACGTTCTTAATTACATAGCAGTGAAAGCCAAGGTAAGTAGAAATTAGTAATTCCGTGTTTAAGATCTCAATGGTCCTGGGGACTTTTAACCCCAGAATTTATCATAAAAATATTCAGTTACTATTCTTAAAAATAAAATTGTGGTATTCAACATGGAGGGAGGTTTTAAATTAAGCATACTTACTGGACTTTTGTTGTTTTGTTTGTTATTTGGTTGGTTGGTTGGTTGATTGGTTTTTCGAGACAGGGTTTCTCTGTGTAGCTTTGGCTGTCCTGGACTCTCTTTGTAGACTTGGGCTTGATGTACAGCAATCTGCTTGCCTCTGCCTCCCCAAGTGCTGGGATTACAGGCGTGAGCCCTCTTTCCTCAGGGCAGTGCTGTTGGGAAACTGGCTGATGTTTATAAACAGTTTGTTATTTGAGGGTCAAGCCAACCAGCCTGAAAGTAGATGATATATGCTTTAAGAGCTTACCAGCTCAGAAAATGTAATTATGCTGAGTGAACCCAAGAGTTGAACCTGACAGTTTTCGTGTGGGCTCACAAACCAGAGTGCCTGGTGACTACATGAAAAGTATTTAACCATCCAGGCCTCAGTTTCCCTGTGACGAGAACAGTAGTGGCTGTCTATCCAGGAGAGCTGTTTTGAGGATGAAGTATGTCAGTGTAGATCAGTCGCTCAGAACAGTGACTAGTGTTTAGAATTTGCTCTTACAGTCACTGTAATATAAGATCTTATTATTGTAATCTTTAGACAGTAATTTACTACCTGGTTATGAAACATTTATATTAATTTAATCAAGTGGTACAGTTAGCACCTTGAAGGCAAGTCCTCAGTTTTTGCAATTAAAGTAATTTTCAATTTACAGATGTGTTGAAACTGCCCTGGGGCAGGAGTGAGCTTTCTGTGGGGAACCGCGCTGACGCTGTGCCCTGGTCTGGTGCTGTAGCTTTTTTCACTGTCATTCTTTCGATGGTATCAGAATCAGCCCTTCTCAGAAAGCAGGGTCATATAAGAAACCTGTCATTGCAATGACGGCACGATTTCTCTTTGACAAAATAGTGGTGGAAAATACATTTAATTTACCCAAGAACAAAAAGTTTTCATGGGTTTGATGATGATGATGATGGAATATATATATATTTTAAAAGTTTAAGTGTTCTTTCTTTTCCTGTCTCTCTGTCTCTCTGTCTCTCTGTCTGTCTCTCTCTCTCTCTCTCTCTCTCTCTCTCTCTCTCTCTCTCTCTCCCCGAGTGTGTGTGTTTGTATATAACATGCAGGCCATGGCACAAAATCAGAGGGCAACTTGTAAGATTCAGTTCTCTCTATAGTCTGGACAGAGCTTAGTGAACCCAAGATTTGAACCTGACAAGTTTAGAATTCAGGTTGTCTGGCTCGATAATACATGACTTTATCCACTTAGTTCCATTGACCTGATGTTAGGAGTTTTAAAAAATATGTATCTCAAATCCAGTGTCCAGCATTCAGCTTTTTGTTTGTTTTGGTTTTAGTTTTATTGGTTGTTTTTTGTTTTTTCCAGACAGGGTTTTGCTGTGTATCACTGGCTGTCCTGAGCTAGCTCTGTAGATCATGCTGGCCTCAAACTCACAAAGATCTGAATGCCCCTGCTTCCCTAGTGCTGGGATTAAAAATGTTTTTCTACCACCACCTTGCTCCAATGTCCAGTTTTATCCCATAAGTCTTTGTTACCTTTCTATTGCCGTGACAAAGCATCACAACCAAGGCAAATGATAAAAGAAAACATTTACTTGGGAGACAGAGACAGGTACATCATCTCTGGGTTCAAGGCCAGCCTGGTCTACAAATCGAGTTCCAGGATAGCCCGGGCTACACGGAGAAGAAACCCTGTCTTGGGGTGGGGGTGGAGGGGGAGAATAAAGGAGGAAGGAAGAAAGGAAGGGAGGATTTAATTGGTCTTATAGTTTCAGAAGATTACACTCCATGGCTGTCAAGGCAGAGCAAGGGTATGGTGACAGGTACAGCTGAGAGCTCACATCTTGATCTACAAGCAGGAGGCAGAGTGAACACTGGAGTGGTACTAGGCTTCTGAAACCCAAAACTAACCCCAAGAGACACACCGCCTTCAACAAGGTCAGGCCTCCTAATCCTTTCAAAGCAGTTCTAACAACTAGGGACTAAGTATTTAAATATATGAGCCTATGGTGGCCATTTTCATTCAAACACCACATCTTCCTCAAGTTGCTGCTGTCAGGTTATTCTTTTACAGT
Organism: Meriones unguiculatus; assembly: GCF_030254825.1. Taxonomy (NCBI): domain Eukaryota; kingdom Metazoa; phylum Chordata; class Mammalia; order Rodentia; family Muridae; genus Meriones; species Meriones unguiculatus. Next base: position 76,802,617 of record NC_083350.1, on the reverse strand, counting down.
AGTAAGGATGTGACTTCCAAAAAAATCACAACATGAAACTCATTTGTTAGTATCAGGACAGGTATAACTATGTCTAACAAGTTTTTAACAATGTGACATCGTGTCTGTTTCATTAGTAGTGTTAATTATCCGTTGAACTGTCATTTTTCTATTTATTATTTATATTTGGGCTACCAAGTTCTAACTGGTTTTCAGTTTTTGCTGGTGGTACTTGGGATCAAACTGAAGAGCCTATATACACTAGACAAATGCTCTGCTACTGAGCTACCCTCCTGGCCCCAGTCTTTTGCCTGCATACAAATACTTGGTATGTGCTTAGAATATAAATCAGTGTTGAAATCTATAACTTGAATAAAGTTTGTCCCCAGAGAACTTGCAGGCAGGAGGGCAAAACTGAGACAATGCATGAGCAACTGGAATTATGGGTAGCAGGTGGAACATGCCTGAGGTGAGGATTAAGTAGTCAAGTTAGGGAGAGAAATATTTTCTTTTGGAGGAAAGATTTGAACTGATTTATTATCTTGAATTCTATTATATTTCAGGTTATATTATTCTATTAGGGTATCTCTGTTAGTTGGTCTGGAACTTGACAGGATTTGGAATTACTCATAAGATTCCATGTTGGGTGAATTTGTGAGGAACTTTCCGGAGAGGTTGGACTGGAGTAGAAAAGCTACCCCGAATATGCTGGCACTGTTTTATGGGCTGGGGAGCGGAACTGAATAAAAGAAGAAAAGCTGGGCATGGTAGCACACACACCTTTAATCCCAGCACTTGGGAAGTAGAAGCAAGTGAATCACTGTTAGTTCAAGGCCCTCCCTACTAGTGAGGTCTACTAGTGAGGTCTACTAGTGAGGTCCCGGACAGCCAGGGCTACTTAGATCCTGTCTCAAAAAACAGAACAAAACAAAACAAAAACCAACCAACCAAACAAAACAACCAAAAAACAAAAAAGGTGAAATCACACTGTGTGCCAGCTTTCACCTCTTGGTGTTTCCTGGCTGGTAACTTGTGGGACCACGCCTCCCCACCTGCTGAACTATACCCTCAAAGCTTTGTTTGTTTTCAGGACAGAGTTTTTCTGTGTAGCCCTGGCTGTTCTCTCCTCTTTTTTAAGGACAGGGTTTTGTTTTGTTTTTGTTTTTTTTCTGAGCAGCCCTGGCTGTTCTGGACTCACTCTGTAGACCAATTGGGCCCCATACTTCTGCCTCCCAAGTGCGGCTTGGCACCCAAAGGGGTGTGCCGCTAGGCTACTTTCCTTAAACTTTTGATGAGAAAAGCAGCTAATACAATGCCATTGAAGAAACATGTCTTGAAAGAAAAACAGAAGACGAAACTGGGCTACTGTGAAATCAAATGTAATATTCTAGGCATAGGGGAGCAAATTCAAAGTCCTCCCAGGTCCTGGTGGTACAAGCATTTAAATTCCAACTGCTTGGCTAAGGGAGGAGTTCAAGGCTGTTCTGGGCAACTTAGTGAAAAGGGGTGAGCTACCATCCCACTGGTAGAGTTCTTGCCAAGCACATATGTGGTCCTAAGAGGAATTACAAGCATGCCCCCCCCAAAGTCTCATCAGCCTTGGTAATTATTTATAGACTATTGCTTTAATATAACTTAAAATAATCTAAACTTTAATTTCAAAACAAAAATTCTTTTGGCAAGCCGTACTCTTTAAAAAAATTTTTTTTTTGAGAATTTCATACACGAACATTTACATCATTTCCGTCTTCCCTCTTTCCCCTCCAACTTCTCCCATGTCCTCCTACTCCCTCTCAAATTCATAGCATCTTTTAAAATCATGTTTCTCACACACACACACACACACACACACACACACACACACACACACCTCCGTTTAGTGTTGCTCATATGGAAATGTGTTTAGGTCTGGCGGCTTGGGATTTGGTCTCCTATCAAGGGGCTCCTGCCTGGAAAGAACTGATTTTCTATTTCTCAATCCATTGGCTGACTGTAGCTCTTAGTAACTGTGTCCATTTCCTCTTGCACCCCAGCTCCTGGGATGACCATGAGGCCCTGTATTTATGGCCTAGTCCATAAGCTTTGGCTTTGTTCTCTCAACTAGCTCGTAACTTAATTACCTGTTTATCTTACATATGCCATGTGGCTGGTTACCTCTCTTCCGGTTTCATGCGTCCATCTTTCTCTGAGTCTGGAGTCAACCTCCCCCTCTCACTCCATCCCAGAGTTCATTTGCTATAACTCCCACCTACTATTTCCAGCCTCAGCTAATAGGCAGGCCATCAGCTTTTATTGACAGGTAATGCTTCCATACAGACACAAGAGATGCCTTCCACAGCTCTTCAACTAGGGATGGGGCCCTGTGAAAATTTTCGCATCTACGCATTGCATCTGGGGGGTGTCACTGTTCAGGTCTCGTTTAAACAGCTATATTGTTGAGATTTCATGGGTTTAGCATTCCTGTTATGTCTAAAAGACACTGTCTTAGGGCAGGTATCCTGGTCCTTTGACACACAGACTCTTTCCACCTCCTCTTCTGTGATGTTTTTGGATGTGGGGTCTGTGCTATATATGGAGCACTGACTGGGGTTGGGCTCCCCATAGTCACTTCATTCTCCGCATTTTGACCAGTCGTGGATCTCAATAATTGTCCCCATTGCCACAAAAAGAAGCTTCTTGGAGAGGTGAAAGCTACAATTATATGTGGGTCCAAAGCTAAGTATTTAGAATGTAGTTAGAAATTATACTGGTTTAGGAAAATGGCACTAGTAGGCGCTTCTTTGAGGTCCTTCAACATCCCAGCCATGTCGTTAGATTTACAGGAGCAGGCATGGATTTTCTCCTATCGAGAGGACCCCAGGTCCCCTAGACAGTCATTGGTTACCCACAAGATAAAATGCCATTATTGCACCGTTGGCCAGCTCTTGCTGGCCGTATCTTTGTTGTGATTTGTAGGCTGAACAGTAGGTGTGGGTCAGCTGATTGTTTTTCTCTCTTGGCTGCTTGTGTAGCACCTCCAGATACTGCTGTTTGTTTCGTTGGTTGGTTTTTGGAGGCAGGGTTTCCCGTCACCTAAGGTGGCCCCAGACTCACTATGTACCCAAGAATGACCTTGAATCCTCCTCCCTCCACCTCTCAAGTTCCTTAACTATTGTCTTCCTACAGAGCCTATTGATACATTTTCCCAGCTGCTCAGTTAGCAAAGAGGGTCAGGCTTGTGACCGGGCTGGGCATCCAAGAACGTGAGGAAAAAGAAAAATGCAAAGGCTAAAGGGACTTGCAACTGTTGGACAAACTAGAGTAGGGTACAAAAGCCATAGGAAAGAGAATGAGTAGTTTATATCCCTAGCAGTGGGACATGCTAGAGGTCAGAAAGGTAGGATGAAGTTCTAAATTGCTAAAGTTTCAATTAAGATAACTAGTCCAACTTGACCTGGCCTGTATTTCCATCGTCTCAGGAGGTTGAGGCAGGAGGATCCCATGTTCAAGACCTGCCTACAGAGTGAGTTCAAGGTCAGCTTGTGTAACTCAGTAAAACCTTGTCTGAAAGTAAAAAGTGAAAAGCAGGCAGGAGATATAGCTTGGAGGAAGAGTGCTTACTTAGCACACACTGGGTTTGGGTTGGATTCCCAGGACCACAAACAGCCAATATTATGTAACATTCTGTTCTGTTCTCAGAACCTTTTTCTCACTCTATACAAGGCACGCTATTTGTCCTAGGTTGTCCTTATAGGATGGTGCCAATCAAGGCGATTCACAAAAGCTGGAATCTCTTTGCAGCCGAATCTCTTTAGCAGCTGGCACTCTGAAATGTGTTTGTTTTATCCTCTCACTTTCTGTACCTGAAGGGAGCAGCGTTGCTTTCCTGCAGCTAACCCCCTGTAGCTATGATGTGTGTCTTGCTACCCAGGGCCAGTTAAAGACTGTAGAACCTCTGAACCCCTGAGACTGCTGCAGCTCTGGCCAGCTTGGAACTCTCTACGTAGACCAGGCTGGCCTTGAACTCAAAGTGATCGGTCTGCCTCTGCCTCTGCCTCTGCCTCCCAGAGTTCTGGGATTATAGGCGTGTGTCACCACACCTGTCTTCCTTCCTTCCTTCCTTCCTTCCTTCCTTCCTTCCTTCCTTCCTTCCTTCCTTCCTTCCTTCCTTTTGTTTTTGTTTTTAATTTATGTGTTTTAAATTATGTGTTTGTATGTCTGTGTGTGGGTTTGTGCACATAAATGCAGTTACTGAAGAAGCCAGAAGAAGGCTGGAGTTACAGGTAGTTATGACTCATCTACTGTGAGAGCAGGGAAGCACACTCAGGTCTTAGGCAAAAGCAAATGCTTAACTGACTTTGAAGGGTAGGAAAGGAGGATTCTAGAGTCAACTTTTAAGAATGTTTAAGGGAGACAAAATTAAACAGTCTCCTGTGTCCCACCTCAGGCCCCAGCCTTGGGATCTAGTAGGTGTCCTTTTCCAAACCCTTTACCCTCACAAAGAAAAAACTTGGAAAAAGACTGATTTAAGACACTTCCGTAAGAAGATTTTTCTTGATAATCCTAGTCAGAAGTTATTACGGTACTTTATGAGAATCTTCATGACTCATAAGATTCTTTTGACATTCAGAGTTTGATGCTGTAAACAATTATTGGAAGAATGGGTAATCCTTTTGGGATGAGAGTTAAGACCAGGAGCAGAATATCCTCTTTGAGCTGAAATGTGAGTGGGTCTTATTTCCTCTAGCCCCTCACTGCATCCTTCAGCTCCTCATGCATCCTTCATCTCCTCACTGCATCCTTCAGCTCCTCATTTCATCTTTCTGCTCCTCACTGCATCCTTCAGCTCCTCAGCGATTCCCCTAGATCCTCACTGTATCTCTCAGTCCCTCACAGTGTCCTTCAGTCCCTCGATGATTCCTTCAGCCCCTTAGTAATTTCTTTGGCTCCTTCCTCACTGTGTCCTTTACCTTCTCATTGCTTCCTTCAGTGCCTCACTATTTCTCTGTTAGCTCCTCACTGAATCCTTCAGCCCCTCAATGATTCCTTTGGCCTCCTCACTGCTTCCTTCATGACCTCTCTGTAATCTTTCACCCCCTCACTGCATTTGCTGTTCCTTTTAGCACATTAACCTGGAGGGAGATGAACATTTTGGTAACAAAAATAGTGAAAAATTGAGGTTCTCAGGGAGATTTCAGGAAAGAGGAGTCTTGCTAAAACAGGACTATTTCTAATGCATGGGAAAATCAGACAAGGAACAACAGACAGGCTACTGGTAGACCTGAAAAGCTGTGGTGGGGGAAAGGTTCATTTGGAAGACTGAAGCTGTTTAATGTTGGGGTAGGGGCAGTGTCAACCTGTAGCTGCTTTTTCACTATGAAATCTTAACTTACATTTCCTTGATCTCCAGTGTTTGAGTGTTAATGCAGAGTAGATCTTGTGGCCGAAAGGCTGCAGCTGGCCGTGAAAGCTAATGGCTAACTGACATCATTATTACATCCTAACCACTTGGCTATGATATAGACATGCACAGTCAGCCTTTCATAGCCTCACGTTCTGCATTGTTGGTTTCAGCCGAGGGTAGATTGAAATACTAGACAAAAGTATCTGTTTGGAACAGATTCTGACTTCTCTCATCACCACTCACTCCCTAAGCTGTAGGCAACATTTACATTTGCATAAGCATTAGAAATTAAAGTCATCTAGAGAGGATTTGAAGAGTTTGAGGATGTGTGAAGGTTAGATGTAAATTCTGTACCATTTTATAGAAAAGAGTCATAGATACACAGAGGATGCTGACTTTTTATGATTTATTTTATTTGATGTGTATTGAGTACCTGCCTACATACATGTATGCATGTGTACTGTGTTCATGCCTGGTGTCTCAGAGACAGGAAGAAAGTTCTGATTTCCTAGAACTGGAGCTACAGATGGTTGTGAGCCACAGTGAGGACGCTGGGAACTGAACCTGAGTCCTGGAAGAGCAACACGTGCTCTTATCTGGCCTCTAGCCTGTCTGCCTATCTGTTTTCTATCTGTCTGTTTTGAGACAGGCTCTTAGGTAGTCCAGGCTATCCCTGACTTACCAATTCTTCAGCTCTCACCTTCCAAGTGCTGGAATTACAGACATCTATCACTGGATATCCCTGGGAACAACCTTATTGAATGAACACATTAATGAATTTATTTCTGAATGGAAACGGTAGATAAGGTTTTCTCTTTGAGAAGGGAACAGACTTTGGAGGTTGATGTGAAAGATTGCTGAGTCAAGACTAGTAAAGTCTTGGTATGGGCTTGACCAAATGTCCAGTCGTGGCTCAGGGACAAAGACCTTAAGCTGTTTGTTGACAGCCTGTGAGGAGAGAACTGAAGTGCTGAGCCTTGAAGTGAGAAGATCCCTTTGGTTATCACTACCTGGCTTCTAGATACCAAATCAAGCTCCCCATCCTAGGTGGCAAGTGGGCAGCAGTAGTCTGTTCAAATGCCGTCCCACCTAGGTATCTGCAGACACACTGTGGCATAGCATTTCTCTGAGTTGACTCAGTTGTGTTGGATTAAACTGTATTTCAGGTTCTCAGTAATTCTGTAGCTCTCCGGCACATCCTCGTTTTATACAGCCTTGCTGGGGCTGAAGAAGACAGTCACAGAAGTCTTATCTCTTCCCTCATGAGACGCCTTGAAAGCCAGTCACCATCTTGAAAGAAGGATGATGACTTGGTCTAAGGTTGGTGCTGCAGTTGCTGCCTTGAGCTTGGCTGCCCGCAGGGAGAATGCCTCTGTGGAGCAATGACACTGCCAAGTCAAGAACAGAAATTGTTGGACTTGACGGTGGTGAAGAGGAGATACATATTCAACAGAAACTATGCTTTAAATTTATCTATTTATTTTGTGTGTACAGCATATAGGTGTGTGTGTGTGTGTGTGTGTGTTTGTGTGTATGTGTGTATGCATACATTTGGAGGCCAGAGGTCACCTTGGGTGTTGTTCCTCAGCTGCTTCCGACCCTTTTGTGTAATGTCTCTATCTTAGAGCTCAGTGATTAGATTAGGCTAGCTGGCCAGTGAGCCCAAAGGATCCACCCACCTATTCTTCAATAGTACATGGATGGGGATTCCAAATGGTTTTTTTTTTTTTCCTTTCCCTTTAATGTGGGTTTTGGGTATTGAACTCAGTCTTCATGCTTGTAGGGCAAGCACTTCACCAACCTTGCTATCTTTCTGGCCCTAGAAACTGTATTTTAATTTTATCTATCAGTCTATCCATCATCCATCCATCCATCTATCTATCTCTCATCTATCTATCTATTGGCTTTTTTTGAGCCATCAGCCTTGCCTTCACAAGGAAAACAGTCAATGCAGTCTATGAGTTAAGGGTACTTGTAAGCCTCTAGTGTGGGGGCTGTGAATTAAACTTGGTCTATAAGAATGCTAAATCCTCCTAACTGCTGAGGAAGTTCCTAGCTGCCTACTGTATTTTTAAGCTATGATGTCTGGTTGCTTCCTTCTGACTATATCCAACATAGGATATCCTAAAGTTAGAATACTTTTATCACATGGTGAGTTCACTGGGATATAGCTTTGCTGGTTGTAAATGGAGGAGTGTGTATTTGATCAGGGGCTGTGGGAAGGGCCTGGCCTGACAGTGTCTTGGGGAAACACACAGTGAGCACTTGGCCCGGGGCTAGGAATCTTGTCATGTCTGAGTTCAGATAACTTGATGGCTTTTGGTAGGAGGCCTGGCTGATGTAACTCCACAGAAGCACTGTCTGTTGACAGGCTGGGGACCATCTGTTTACCTCAGTTGTCCTTTTGGTTTTTCAAGACAGGAGGAGTGGGGAAGAATCTAATTGTCATTTCAAGAGCAATCAGGGGGTTCTGCGATGCTGCAGTAGTCGATGGCAGTATCTAAAGGGGACGGCTTGAACAGATAACGGCTTAGACAGTTGGTTAATTCATTCACTAACATTTCATTAAGTCTCTGCTCTTCAACAAGCACCGTTCTAAGCAATGTGGGTTTACTTGTGTCAGTTTAGATAGGAAGTACAATGACAACAATGAGCATACATCTACACATGTTGTATACGTATGTAACCAAATGAGGATGACGCCAAAGAGTAATGCTGAGATGAATGCGTATGATAGAAAGAGGTTGGATGTTCCAGGAACGCATCTTTAAGGAGTCACAGTTAGCTAAGAAGATTGGAAGGAATTATTGAGGAGGAAGAGCACTCTAGCCCATGCAGAGGGTAATGATCCTCCTCAGATGCCTCGGGAGACATCCAGGAGCAGAAAGAAAGCCATTGGGATAGGCATCGTAAGGGAAGGGGAGGGTGTTGGTGGCTAGGGTCAGGGCCGTTGCATCACCCCAGTCTGTGCTGCTGTGCCCCTGCCAGGACTAACACTGTGTGTTTCTATCTACAGACGACTTTGCGGAGGAAGAGGAGGTGCAGTCCTTCGGTTACAAGAGGTTTGGTGAGTCGTGGCCAAGCTCGTTCTTTCCCGTCACTCAGCCTAGGTCACAGCAACAGAATCTTAGTGGCAGGAATGTAGTGAGACTTTGACACAAGTGAACATTTGGTCCTTTGAAGTCCAGTTGTGGTTCAGAATGGAGCTTCTCTGTGACAGGTGGATGATTGTACAACTCTGAGGGTTTGTGGGACAAGAGCTGCAGGCAAGCCAAGGGAAGCGATGCGTGTGCTGAGTACAGACCACAGACAGCTCAGCTGCAATACCTTGGGAAGGGGGGTCTGTAGCCGGGAAGGAACAGAACACTCAGGAAGTTCCTCCGATGCCAGTCACAAGCCTGTGTCTTCCCTATTTCCAGGCCTTATGCTCGTAAATTATATTAGATAAATAAGAGGGAGACTTTTTCCAGGAGCCCAACTGAGTAAGAGCACTGTGGAAGTGTGGGTAATGGCCCCTCAAAGGTATTGGCAACTGTAGCGCTAGAACCTGATTGTTACATGGCAAAAAAGACAAGCCATCATTGAAGAATGTGGGATTATTCTGGGTTACTTACTCACTGGATCCCCAACTACCACAAAGTGTCCTTATGAAATGAAGGCACGGGGAAACTTGATGCCAAACATGCTTATCCCACTGACTGAAGCACGATCGGAAGGGTCCTCAGGTCAAGGAATTCTGGTAGCTTCTAGATGCTTATGAAAACAAGGGAATGGATTCTTCCTCTGGAACTCCCAGAGGGAGAACAGTCTATCAGACCCTTTTATATAAGGCAGCTGAAGCTGACTTCAGACTTTGGCCCTCCAAGACAGTAAGGGGAGAAATAAATTGTGTTTAAATCTCCCTGTTTGTGGGGACCTTTTACAGCAGCCACTCACTGTGTCTTTCCGCTGCTGCACTGTGATCTCTGTTCCTGCTATAGAGCTTGAGGGTCACTATGTGCCTCAAGCCAGGTCCAGCCACCCATTCTTAATAAGCCAGGGTCAAACTGAAAGTAGAAAGCAGAGAAAGATCTCTTCAGTGCAGCCACATTAGGGACAAAGACATGCAGAGAATCCCTAACTCCCCTAAGCCCTCCTTTAGTGTCCTGAAGTGCGACCATACTTAAATAGAAAGCCAAGGTTATATGCGTCTAAGCAGCCCCAGCCAAAACATGGTCCCACCCGCCACTGACCCATCACGCTTTGGGCTTCTGTCTCATCCTGTTAGGGGTCTGGCAAGTTATTAGAGCCATGTGAAATCTCTTTCCTTTCCTCTGGCAGGTGTCCTTTCCTTCTTCCAGTATGAGGGTTCTGGAAAAATTTCCATATATTTGGGCTTAATGATTTTAATAATCTGATCGACTGAGAGAGCTTTAGAATATCTTCATTTCTGCCAGGCCAGTTAAAGTCCCTCACTTTCTATTTTAGTACTTCCATCTTGGGGTGGACGGTGTCTTTTTGGCAACAGGATATAATAAACAGAACACAGGTAGAAACCAGGGTCAGAACAGATATAGTTAGTGCCGGGTGCCCATGCGTAAGAACCCATTTTCACGGCCTCTTCACTCTTAGTTTTGGGAGGGCTGACACAGGCAACTCCATCTTGTTGGCATGATACAGAATTTTGCCATGAAGCTTAGGCTGTCCTCAAGTTTAAAATCCTCCTGCTTCTTCAACCCAAGTGCTAAGTTTTCACAAAGAACACTGTCCCCAGCTCGACTTCAAAGGGGAGAAATGTGTGGTGTGTGCCGTGAGCTGTTCAGCAGCCACAGGGAGCTAACACTCCACCCTCCACCTACCTGGCTACAGTACTTGAACTATGCTCTGACCCAGCATCTCAGGCTTTCCAGTGTGGCTGAGAAACATCAGTAAAGCATTGCTGCTCCAACCCACAGTAAAAGGCAATGGAGAACAACTTGTTTTTGTGCCTTGGTCATAAGAAATAGAGACGCTTGGGTGGGGTGTGTGTATTTCTGAATATAAAGAGACTAACTCTACTTCCTATTACTTGAAGCATTCTGGCTGAACTTTGATGAAAGTTAACAGCCCCCAGCTGCTGTTGTAGCGTTTTTTTTTTTTTTTTTTTCCTGTCTGGAACCAACATACTTCTATGTTTCTTTCTGGGAAAAGAACTGGGGCTTTAATATGGGAATGCAGCCACAGGAGGCCCATAATTCTCCATCCATGTCCTGGCAGAACAGCCTGGGCCCTGGCCTGCCACCCCTCCACACAGCAGCAGGTTTCTGGATCCATACTGTGTGTTGTTCTGATTTCCCTGGGGGGAGACACTAGGAAGGAGAGTAGTAGAACTGAAGATGAAACCAAGAATTACAAAGGACCACAAAACACATGGACCAGAAAACACTGGAAAATAAATATTGTGATGGCTGTGTATATTTTGGAAATCAGTAGACATGTGAAGAAGTGAAAGAGGTTTTGGGAAGGTCTCCTGTAGCCCAGGCTGGCCTTAAACTTGCTTTATAGCTGAGTGCATATTTGATCTTCCTGCCTCGACCTCCCAAGTACTGGTGTGTGCCAATGTGCCTGGCTGAGAAAACATTTCTTTAAAAAAAGTGACCCAAGTTGGGTGTGGTGGTGCATGCCTGTAATTCTAACAGTTGCTGAGGTGAGGCAGGCAGATCACAAGTTCATGGCCTGGACATGTGAGACCTTAGTGAGACCTTAGAAAGGTATAGGGACATAGTTGAGTATTAGAACCCTTGGCTAGCAGCATGAAGACCTGGCTCCATGCCCCAGTACTACTAAAGAAATACATTAAATACACAAAAACTGAGGCAGAATTAAAAACATGACACAGAAAACATCTGTTAATTTATGACCGCATTCTAGTTAGGTGGGGAGGGAGCTGGTACAAAAATAAAAAATAGCACATTTTGAAAAGGATTTTAGTTTATGGGGTTAAATTAGACATGGGAATTGCCAACTGGTGACTCAGGGTCTTCTCATGTAATGAACTGAGAAATATCCAGAGAACACAAACAGAGAGGAGGGAGAGAATGAATGGTACCAGGCAGTGCGGACAGAAAATTAGGCTGAGGCTGAGCTGAGAAACCCTGGAGTTCCTGAGCCTGGCTCCGTGGCACTGGCCTGTTATCCCACCACTTAGAAGGTGGAGGCAGGAGGACCAAGAGTTCAAGGTCATCCTCAGCTACATATTGACTTTTAGGCCAGCTCTATAAGACCCTATCTTAAAACAAACAAACAAACAAACAAAAGAGGGAAAAAAAAGATGATCCCGCTTTTGGGAGGCTTTGGATTGTTTCAAAGAAAACCGCCTTCTTGCACAGGGCTAGAGTAGAAATCTGCCTTTAATTGCACAGATACAGAAGATGAGACATGGGTAGATTTGGTCCTTAGTCAAGTGAATTAACTGGATCTGGGGTTAGAAGATTCTGAGTTTTCTAACTGTTAGGCTAGTATCTTGGGATCGGATCTTACATTAGATTGAGGTGACCTCTCAACTTCCGTGCCTGAGAACAGCACCCTGAAGCTCAGGAATCCTAATGTGGGTCTAGCCTCTCTCTCTAAGCCCACTGATGAGAACTGGGGACTTTTTACAGGTTGTAGAACTTCTTAAGAAGGTAAATAGGTTTTCAGTCCAGTCCCTGAATGCAGCAGAGCCATAGACCTGTTTCTTTAGGTGTGAGTAAGCTTGAATAGTCCCTTTGCAGTCAGTTGATAGTAGTCTAAAAGGTAGAAAATGTCTGTCTACCAGGCTGGCTGCTGGGCCTTGCCCCTGGTGTCCGCATTACTGGAAGACACTTATGAGCCTCAGCATTCTACCTGTGTCCCATAAGCTGTTGACACCAGCAAGGAAGAGTAAGTACCACACAGTTTATCTATCAAAGGGCAGCTGAGAGGGGCCCCGGGTAGGCGCCGAGTAGGCACTGTGCTGTATTTCACCCTAGTGATATTCAGGGTTGGCATTTTTGTACAGCCATTTCAGAATGTCAGAGTGTGAATCCTCATTCCTAAGCAGTCGGGATGGTGTGACTATGCCCCCAAACATGGCTGTTGTGTTGGCTTTTATTTTTGCAAAAGGAAACTGGATACCATTGAGAGTTTTGTTATTGTCTAATATTAGAGATGCCTTACTTATATAAAAACAACTTGAATTTGAGATGAGCCAGGAGTTCATTATTCTCAAAACAAAGGGGCCATTGTTGGAGCAAAACATTTCTGAGTAGGCTTTTCCAAAGTTATTCATTCATGGTTATCCAGAAACATTTGCTGATAATATTTGTATCATAATACTAACCATTTTCCAGATTCAACAGATTATAGTATGCAAAAATGTCTGATCTTTGGTCTAGTATATATTGTATTAATTTTTTGGTTGCAGGCGTTCCTTGTTTTTTTAGAGACTTCTTTAGTCTTCACCAGGTCTGTTTTCCTTTAGGCTTTCTGTATGTCAAACCCCATTCTGAAAGTTCTGAAAGGTGTCTAAAAATGAGACAGAGTGAAGCCTGACAACTTTGCAACTGATTTGTTACACAACAAAAAAAAACTTCAACAAGAGGAATCTTTGAAGAGTTAATTAAGTGAGAGTTCTCAGGTTTTAATAAGGCTTTGTGGGTCAGCATCTCTTGGCCTTAGTCTGCAGAGCTAATTGAGATGTAACTATGGTTACAGCTTGACAGAGGGTCTTTTCTGAGACATGAGGTGCCAGCCCATTGTGTGTGTGTGTGTGTGTATGTGTGTAGAGTCTCATTGTGTAGCCCAGGTTTACCTCAAGCTTGTGGCTCTTCCTGCTTTTATTTCTTATTTGCTGGGATTACAGAAATAAATTGTTGCCACTGGTCCTCTCTATTTATGCTATTTACTCTAATGAGACCTTTCTATTTATTCCCCAGTCTTTCTTTCTGTCTGTCTCTCACATTCTTTCTTTCTTTTTGTTTTTTGTTTTTGTTTTCTAGCTTTTCCAGTTAGGGTTTCTTTGTGTAGCTTTGGCTGTCCTGGATCTAGCTATGTAAACCAGGCTGGCCTCAAACTCACGGAAATCGGACTGCCTCTGCCTCCTTAATGCTGGGATTAAAGGCGTGTGTCACCACCGCCCAGCTCTCTACTTTCTTTAAATAAAATCGTCTGTGAAAAGGCTGGTGATATAACTCAGTGGTGGAGAACTTGCCTCATCAGTGTTTGCCAAGTCCTAGGGTTCTGTCCCTAGCATCATAAAACAGTAATTAAGAAACAAAGAAAGCTTTCCCATGGCTCTGGGACCCCTTATGTCACCCTGGATATCAGAGATGCTCCCCATCACACCTCCCACCCCCGGCCTGCTTGCCACCTGCCTGTTGGGGGAGATCAGGAGATCAAATTAGTCAAAAATCAGTCTCATTGATTTCTTGCGGTGGGTTCTTCTTGTTATTTTTGGATGGTGGCCTGGTTTGGTAATACATGTCCACATTGGAATGATGAAGGGACGTAAGCTATGTGGTTCAGCCTATGAAGAGTGAGGGCAGATTTCAGGGTTTATAGTGAGTAACTATGTGCAGCTGGAAACATTTGCTGTTTGTGTTTAACAAACCAACCAAACTTGGACAAAAATTGCTTTGGGGGGGAGGTGTAGGGAGGAATGTTATTAATGAGTATGAAAAAATGAAAAATCACAAAAATAAAATGAAAGGGAACTAGAGGGCTTGGTAAATATAGAATGAAAATAGTCCAAAGGAACCCCTAAAAAAACTCAGGGGTTACAGGCTGACAGTCTAAAAGAGGGGTGCAGTTGAAGGCAGCATGAAGAATGTCCTTGAATCATTATCATTATCTACAACTGCATGTGTCTCTTACAACTATAGTTTCAAAATAAGCCTGGCTTTTTCTTTCCTTTGAAAAATAATTATGAGCTAGGCAGTGGTGGTGCATACCCTTAAATCCTAGCACTTAGGAGGCAGAAGTAGGCAGAACTTTAGGCATTTGTGGCCAGCCTGGTCTACAGAGCGAGTTCTAGGACAGCTAGAGCTACACAGAGAAACTGTCTCAAAACAAACAAAACAAAATTAAAAAAAAAAAGAAAAAGATTTATGGATTGAACTATTGTTATTACTAACCCTTTTCTTATGAGTGCTGAGGCCTTACTGTATTGCCCAGGCTAACCTTTGAACTCCTAGGTCTAAGAGACCTCTCAGGCTTTTGGTGTGGCCAGGACTAAAGGTGAGTGCCATCCACCACACTCTTCTCAGCGAGAATCCCACAGTTGGAAGCCACTTGAGAAGTAGGGGCTGACTAGAACCAAGCCCTGATCTGAACGCCCTCCTCACTTTCCTCGTCACCAGCCCCTCCTCTGAGGCCATCCTCCAAAGGCATAAACTTCAACTTTGAGCTGCTTTTAGATAAGGGGTTTACAGAAATGAAATGTTTGTTTCGTCTCTTTGTTTTGGGATAGTCTTGCTATGGGCGTCGAACTCATGATCCTGCTTTCCCAGCCTCCACAGGGCTGGAGTTAGAGGCGTGTCACGACATCTGGCTTCAGAACTGAAAAAGCATAGAGCAGGGGCTGGAAACGCGGCTCCGCAGTTAAGAGTGTGGCCGAAGACCAGGGCTTGGATCCCAGCACCCATACAGCGGCTCCCAGCCAGGGATCTGTCACCCTCTTCTGGCCTTTCTGAGCTCTGCATGCATATGGTATGTAGGCATACATGTATGCATGCTCCAAACACTGTTACAGAAAATAAAATAAATATTACTTTAAAAATAAATAAATAAAAGCATAGAGGACCACTTAGACTTCTGGGAGATCACCACAAATATGTGCTTGGCTACACACCTGAAAAGAAATATTAACTGTGAGCCCTTGCTGAGTTTCCACTTTCACTGCAAAAAGTCTCTCTCTGTCTGTGTGTCTGGGAGTGTGTGTCTGGATGTATTTCTGGGGACTGACCAAAGCCCTCTCATCAGCCATGCTTGCAGTCCAATGCAGAGAGCTCCTTTAGGTTTTGCCAGGAGAACACTGAACTGTCTTTGTAAAGTTGCTCAGAATGAACACTTGGGTGTCTCGTCTTTGGCTGCTTGGGCTGTTTCTCCTCATTTGGGATTCTTCCTAGAAGCTTGGATTCCTTTTTAATTTGCAGAGGGTGCTGTGTGCCGTGTGCCCTCCTACCCCACCCCCTTCCTTGGGAAGACTGACCCTAGGAGTGTTTAGCTGGGCAGTGATGGGAATGTCAGGAATCCCAGTCCGTCCTCACTTCCTGTGGGGAGCATTTAAATGAACCCAGCATGAAGCTGTCCTTTGAGCTGCACCTTTCCCAAACATCTCCGGGTAAAAAAGGGACAACATATGGAGTAAGGCCAGCCCTGGGAGATAAGTAAAGGGAGAGTTGGTGCCCTCGGAGGGAGGGCTGCTTTGAAATGTTCAAAGCCTTTTGCAGCACTTAGTGGGAGGGGCCGTTGATTCATGTTTCTGATTTTATAAGAATTTGGTGTTAGATGGCATGTGGAGAGATGGATGCCAAACAGGTTTCCAGGCTGAATTTTCTTAGAAGGGAATGGCTCATCTGGGCCCTTTCGCTTTCAGGCAGGCAGATGAGTTCCCTAAAACTCAAGGGGAGTTTTCTGACCATTGCCTTTTTTCAAATAATTTAAGGAGATTTCATCATTTTTGTGCCATTAGTGGTTTTCACAGCCTCATTTGCCAATAGGATGTACCCCAATATTACCACTTCCCTCCTGCAGAAGATTCATTGATCAGGCTAGATCCCTGCCTAGCCTTTTCTTTTACAAGTAAATGCTGGTCAATGCATTTCCATGTGATTAATACGTAAATTTTCTTCTTTTCCCTATATTTTGCCTATTTTAAAAACCATTTTCATATGAAAGAAAGGGTCACATAGCCTTTCCTGAATATATTTTTTGTTTTGTTTTGTTTTTGTTTTTGTTTTTTGAGACAGGGTTTCTCTGTACTTAGAACCCTGGCTATCCTGGGCTCTCTTTGTAGACCAGGCTGGCCTCTTCTGTTAGTACCACCCTCCCATCCTGTTCCCTCTCTGCCCCCATCTTTTCTTCTGAGAAAAGGGGAGACCCCCCCCCCCCCCCGGCCGACCAGAGCATGTGGAACAGCATCAGGACTAAGCACATCCTCTTCCCCTGAGGGCCACAAGGCAGTGCTGCTAGGGGAAAGTGATCCAAAAGCAGGCAGCAGACTCCATGTCAGCGGCAGCCCCCACTCTTAATTGCTAGGGGCCCCTCACGAAGACTGAGCTGCCCATCAGCTACATAGGTAGGTGCAGGGGACCTAGGTCTAGTCCACACAAGCTTTTTGGGTGGTGGTTCTGTGAGCCCCCAGGATCCTCAGTTAGTTGACTCTGTTGGTCTTCTTGTGGAGTTCTTGTCCCCTCTGAGTCCCTCTATCATTCCCCCAACTCCTGCAGCAGACTCCCCGAGCTCCCCCTAATGTTTGGCTGTGGATCTCTGCATCTGTTTTCATCTGCTGCTTAGTGGAGCCTCTCAGAGGACAGTTATGCTAACAGAGTATCCTTAATAGAATCAGGGGTTGGCTGTCTCCCATGGGTGGATCTCAAGCTGGGCCAGTCTTGTCTCCATCTTTGTCTTTGAAAGCCTTATAGGCAGGGTAAATTTTGGGTGGAAGTACATGTGGGTGGGTTGGTGTCCCCCTCCCTTCACTGGAAGTCCTGCCTGGCCGTAGGGGATGGCCACATCAAGTCTCCATATCCCACGCTGCTGGGAGTCTCAGCTAGAGCCCCCCCCATATCCTCCCAGGAGCCTACCCTGTCACTAGTCTTCAGCTTGTCCCAGAGATTTACCCACCCCCATCGGTTTCCTTCTCTCTCCCATCCCTCTCACCTCCCAACCCAGCCCCCCCCCCCCCGCATCTGATCTGCACCCTCGTTTCCCTTCCAGTCCCCTCTCCCACCCAGTTCTCTCTTTTCATTCACTTCTGATATCCATTTTAGTTCCCCTTCTGAGGGAGATTCAAGCATCCTCTCTTCGGCCCTCCTTGTTACTTAGCTTCTTTGGGTCTAAGGATTGTAGAATGGTTATCCTGTACTATATGGCTAATATCTACTTATAAGTGAGTACATACCATGTGTGTCTTTCTGAGTCTGGTTTACCTCACTTGGGGTAATATTTATTAGTTCCATTCATTTTCCTGCAAATTTCATGATGTCCTTGCTTTTAATAGTGGAGTAGAATTCCATTGTGTAAATTCCATTCTTTGGTTAGGGAACATGTAGGTTGTTTCCAGTTTCTGGCTATTACAAATAAACCTGCTATGAACATAGTTGAGCAAATGTCCTTGTGGTATGGTAGAGCATCTTTTGGGTATTTGCCCAGGAGTGGTGTAGATGGGGTCTGGAGGTAGGAGTATTCCCAGTTTTCTGAGAAAGCACCAGATTGGTTTCCAAAGTGTTTGTACAAGTTTGCACTCCCAACAATGGAGGGTGTTTCCCTTGCTCCACAGCCTCACCAGCTTGTGGTGTCATTTGAGTGAGTTTTTGATCTTAGCCATTGTGACTGGTATTAGATGGAATCTCAGAGTCATTTAGATTTTTAAGCAGATTTTTTTTTTTAAGGAATGTGTCTCAGTGTGTGAAGAGGAACTAAATATCTGTGGATACAACTCTTGCCACATGAAATATTATGAAATTGTTCTCCTGTCCCAAGTCATCACTTTCTGCTTCTTCTGATACTTTATTTTTATCCTTGTATAGTTTTGAATACACACTTTTGGCCCTGGTTGATTCAAGCTTCCCTTTTTTACTTGAATAATTACTTTTCGTGACTCCCTTTTGATTGAAAGATCAATTCATTCATGTGCTGTAGAGGGTAAAAGATTCTGGACTTGTCAGGAAAGTGAGAGAGACTCAGAAGTCCTTAAAAGTTCTGACTTCTTTTTTGTAATTTTTGTAATTAATTAATTAATTAATTTTGCCTTCTGACTTCTAAGGGCATCATGCAACATATAGTGCACAAAACACACATGAAACCAAAACACTCATATACATAAAACAAAAATAAAGAATTCCCCTTGTCTCTATTTCTCAATAAACAAAAGTTAGTGTAAAAAAAAGAAAATCCTCACTTTTAAAAAAAGATCTATTTATTTATCTTACATATATGAGTGCTTTGTTTTGTTTTATTTTATTTTATTTTATTTTTTTTCTTATTAGTTACATTTTGTTAACTTTGTATCCCAGCTGTATCCTGCTCCCTCATTTCCTTCCAACCCCTCCTTCCCTCATCTCCTCCATGCCCCTTTCCAAGTCCACTGATAGGGAAGGACCTCCTCCCCTTTCATCTGACCCTGTTTTATCAGGTATCTTCAGGACTGGCTGCAAAGTCCTCCTCTGTGGCCTAACAGGACTGCTCCTCCCTTGGGGGGTGGGGAGGTCAAAGAGCCAGCCATTGAGTATATGAGTGCTTTGACTGCAAGTACACCTGTATGCCAGAAGAGGGCATCAGATCCCAGTTATAGATGGTTGTGAGCCACCGAGTGGTTGCTAGGAATTGAACTCAGGAAGAGCAGACAGTGCTTCTAATTTCTGAGCCATCTCTCCAGCCTCCCCCCACCCCCAGTTTTTTTTTTTTTTTTAGAGACAGGGTATCATTAAGTGGCACTAGCTGGAACTTTCTGTGTAGGCCATGTTGGCCCCTATCTCACAGAGCTCTGCCTGTTCCTCCCCCTGCTCCTGCCTCTGCAGTGCTGATATTAAAGGCTACAAAGTGAATCTCTGTCTCAGAAAATAGAAGAGCTGGGTGTGGTGGTGCATGCCTGTAATCCCAGCACTCGGGAGGCAGAGGCAGGTGGATCTCTCTGTGTTCTGTGCCAGCCTGGTCTACAAAGTGAGTCTGGGACAGCCAGAACTACACAGGGAACCCTGTCTCAAAAAAAAAAAAAAAAAAAAAAAGAAAGAAAGAATGAAAGAGAACAGCTACAATAATGGGTCACCAGAGGCTTCCCCAGAAGGAATCTAATTATGTGGAGCGTTGGGAGCTACCATCACGTTGAAAGTGACAGTAATGGGAATTAGAGGCTCATATACACGTTCTACAAGTGGGGTTGGGCCAAAGTCAAAGCAAGAGAAGGCTGGAGGGAGAAGGGACTGGCATTCATGGGAATGGGATAGACAGGCAGACGGGACTTTGAAGGGCTCTTTTCTTGGTAAAACATCTGCACTTGAGACATGAGACATGGAAGCAGGCGAGACTCCTGGGGACAGCTTCCTTAGTGAGTGCAGCGCAGAAATGACGTCATGCTTATTAACTATCCATGATGTTTCCCGCACCAGCCACATGAAAGAAGGGGGACTGGGCATTTTATGTTATAATGTTGTAATTTGGGGGCCTCTTCTATTTACCCATTCTAACTCCTGAAGAAAGGACACAGGGACCTATAGATTTCTTTAGTAAGCTTTAAGGCACTAGAGCTGGGCACATATGATCTATTCTAATTCTCTGTGCTAGCCTAGCTACTTAGTTGTTTGCCATATTGGTCCTGCCGAGGCTGTTCCTGCTGCATTAGGCCAGTCCCCTGGCCACGTCCTTTCTCTACCTCTTCTTTCTTCTCCCTTCTCTCTCTACCTCATTTTGGCCTACCTGAGACCCCCGGACTGGGAATGGAAGTCCTGCCTCCCGTCCTCTCTTGCCCAGCTATAGGCTCTCAGCAACTTTATTATCCAATCAGAGATAACTGGTGAGCAAAGTTTACATGGTCCATGAATATGACAGTGCCCATGTCTGGAATGCATCTGGATTGCCCGACTGCATCTGGATTGCTGGATTGCTTCTGGACTGCAACCAGTTCTCAGGGCACAGAACTGGTTCAGAAAGAGCTGTGTTCAGAAAGCAGGTCTGAACATGGTTCAGAGACCCTTGCTATTTGTTTTACTTAAACACCCCCACACTTATTTCTTTACTGTGTGCGTCATTGTGGAGTCAAGGCACAGCGCATGTGCAGAGGTAGGAGGACAGCTTCCATCCGAAGGTTGGATTGCGCTTCCACCAAGTGGAATTGAACTTAGGCCGTGAGGCTTGGCAGTAAGCAAGCACCTTTCCTACCAAGATGTCTTGCCAACCCAAGGTAGACCAGAGCGCACCTCTGTGACACTAAAGCCCGTGAACAGGGATTTCAGAAGGCTTCAGGGATCTCCAGAAGTAAGTTTACTCCACTGAGTCTTAGTGTTCTCATTGTGGAGTGAGGTTGGTCGGTTGGTCTGTCTATCTGTCTGTCTTCTATCTCCTTCCTTCCTTCCCTCCTTCTTCCCTCCTTCTTCCTTCTTTCCTTCCTTCCTTCCTTCCTTCCTTCCTTCCTTCTTTCCTTCCTTCCTTCTTTCCTTCCCTCTTTCCTCCTTCATCCTTCCTGTAGGCAGTGTTTCTTTACATATTTCTGGCTGTCTTGGAATACACTATGTAAACCAGACTGGCCTCAAACTCACAGAGATCCACCTGCCTCTGCCTCCAGAATGCTGGAATTACAGGCAGATGCCAACATGCTTCACTTATTTTTTTTTCTTAAGACTTAACAAAGTTCATGATCTGCTGGGCCTCTCTCTGAAAGCGTTTGTGTGGGGCTGAGACCATGTATGACATCTGGGCAGGCAGACTCTGAAACAGTGAGGCACAGCATACTGACTGCAGGAAAAGTGAGAAGCCTAAGGGGTAGGTCTGTCAAAGGAGAAGACAAGCGCCTGGGAAAGTAGACAGAGGGGCAGAGAATTTCCAGTGTGACAGGAAACAAAGGAAATAACAGTTGCTCAATAGATCCTCAGTAGGTCTCTTCCAAAAGACCAAAAGTCCTTTGGCTTTAAAATAGGACTTGATTTTGTTTGCTTAAGTTTAATTAAGACAAATGGGCCTTGCTTCCCTGGAAGGCTCTCCCCAGATTGCAGGTAAGTGAGGCTTTATTTTCACAGGTTCTTGAGGGCAAATGTGAACCTGGAAGAAACTTGTGTTACCCTGATTGCTCTTTAGAGTGACGGGGTGTCCAGAGCCCTAGCCTTAGTGAGCTTCCCTAGGTTTTGGCAAAGAGCCTCTGCAGCCTGCTGGGACTCCTCAGGGCAGTTCCATGAAGGATGTTCAGCAGGTATAAAAAGTGGATTATCATGTGACTGCGTCTCCGACCTGATGAGAGACTGACTATGTTGGAAAATGGACCTGCAAGCCCTGGTTCTTGTGTAGGGTCCTGGACTGGGTTTCTGTGGCGTAAGACCCTTCATTGTAATGCACCAGTGAAATGGCTCAGCGGCAAAGGCACTTGCCAGCTAGGCTAGTGATCTGAGTTTTATTGCCAGGGCCCGGCATGGTGGAAGGAGAGAACCCACAACTTGTCCTCTCGTCTTCACATGCATGCCGTGTAATTCTCTCCCCACAAACACATCACGTGATCACCTGGCATGCTGCACTTGGTAGGCAGCAGTTGTGTATGAGGTGTTGTGCAGAGTTCAGAGTAGTGAGTTTATTCTACAAACTAGGCCAGCCATACTCAGAAAACTCAGGTTGCTCACATGAAGCAAGTTACTTTGTCGGTGGAGGTCTGGAATGAAGGTGATTTCAGACAAGAGAAGATCAGAAAAGAGAAAGGAGAGGCTGCACTAGCCCATTTGCTGGTTAGGCCCAAGGAGGCAGGAGTTAGCTTGGGCAGCGTGCAGGGTCGGAGCTGAAGTCCCCGGACAGGGACCAGTGTGGGGACCTGGAAGATGGCTGAAAGGCTTTTGATTCCATTACAGTGAAGTGACATTAAAGTGACAGACCCTGAAGGGGCTTCTAGGAAATGACCTCTGGCCACAGATGTAGGGCGACTCTACTCCCCAGAAGAGAGTAGAAATGGGGGCTGGTGGGGAGAGAGCGCTGTAGCTGCCTCTCGGTGACACAGTGTGATGAACAAGCTGATGATGGATGTGTGACAACAGGAACGAAGTGAGAGGAATGAAGGATATCAGCTGCAGGGTCTGTTACTCTGTGATCCCACGCTGTCCATGTCAGTGGCTCCCCGGTAATGGACACCGTCTGTCCTCTGAGCCCCTAGGTCAGTAGCAGGGTTAGGGTTAGAGTGGGATTCCCGGCCCTGCAGAAGGAGCGAGGTACTGTCAGTTCAGCCCAGTCCCTGTCGGTGGTGACCTTCACTTTACTGAGGTGATCATTCTCCCGCATGTGGTTTTATTACTTGATTTTAATCTACGTCTTTTGGTTTGGTCAGTTGTTGCCAAATATATCTTAAATGTGGTTATTTATGCTTGGGTATATATAAGAAACATTTTTCGTTTGCTTTTTGACGGTGCTGGGGACTGTGCGTGTACTGAACCAAGTTTTGTGCCACCGAGCGACACCCCAAGCCCCCACTTCTAACTAACTGCCGAAATCAATTGCTCTGTGGAAGAGCTGACACTCAAGGCTGCTTTGAGACTCAGCTTGGCCTCCAAATCTGAGGAAGAAGATGTGGTGAAGGAGCCTTGCTGGTCAGTGAGGATGACAGGAGCAAGGGAGTCCTTTAAGTTTGAACCTGGCTCCTGCAGGCCTTGGGCCCTCTCCTCATCCCCCTCTCTCTTGACAGACAGCTGTTGGAAGACTTGTCTCTTTGTTGTTTGTGCAGGGGCTTCATCTGAAATGCTCAGTATGGGTGGAGAAATCAAGAGGGAGTTGCTTTGTTTTGCTTTGCCTTCTAGTATCAAAGAAGCATGCAGGCTTCAAGCTCCAAATAGTCATCTGTCACGTGGCCAACCTCGTGGTACCATAAGCTGAACACATAAGGTATGAAGGGAGCTCGGATGGCAGTGGGACGCTTCATCGTTTTGTAGCCTGGCTAGTCAGTCCCTTCAGTATACTCAGATTTATGCAGTCACTGCGATAAGCAATCCGGAATATTTTTCTGACTCTAGCAGCCCCCATCCCCTAATTTCCCTTCAGCTTCCTTTAATCCTCACTCTTGGGAACCACTGAATTGATTTCTGACTCCATGTGTCTGGCTCATTTCACCTAGTTCATTATCTTTAAGGTTTATTCATGTTGTAGTATGTATGAGAACTTCATTTGTTTTTTTTTTTAATTACTAAATAATATTCTACTGTGTGGATATACCACATTTCACTTATTATCATCTGAGAGATATGTGGATTGTTGTTCCTCTTACTTTTGTGATTACTGCAGACACTTGCATATATGTTTTTGTGTGAGTGCATGTTTTCATTTCTCCTGGGTAGGTACCTTAGAGTGGCGTGTCTCTGTTGGGTAATAACTATGTTTACACTTGAAGAAATTCCAGAATATTTCAGAGTGGGCACAGTGCTTTGTTTTTAAATTGTGTGACCCATTCTCTTTATGCCTTTAAAAGGTGTTTTGTTGCAGTACAGAAATGATGAAAGTTAACTAAAATAGAGCCACAGTGGAAGCTTTTGCTATGTGTGTGTGTGTGTCTAAGTACCCACAGAAGCCAAAAGACGGTATTGGAGCCCTCGGAGTTAGAGTTATAGGCGGCAGCGGGCCACCTAACATAGGTGCTGGTAGTTGAGCAGTTCTTCCCAGGTAACTACAAGAGTAGTAAGTGCTCTTAACCATGAGCCGTCTTTCCAGCCCTAACACTTCTATTTTGAACTACTGGAAAGGGGGGAGCAGAGATAGTTAACCTAACTATCTTTGTGCGAGCTCAAGATAATTGTCAGCTTTTTAAATTTTGTTTTGTCTTGTTTTATTTTTTTATTTTTTATTACCAAAGAAAGGCCAGGAATCTGTTTGCTCCTGCGTGAGAATCCAGGTAATGCTACTGGTTGGTCTAGAGATGGCTTAGCAGTTGGCCAGTTACGTTCATTGGCTGGTCTTGCAGAAGTCCTGAGTTCAACTTCTGGCACCTAAGACGGTGGCTCACAACCGCCTGTTATGGATCTGAGGCCCTCCTCTTGTGTGCAGACACATGTAGACAAAGCACTCAAGCACACAAAAAGATAAAAAAAAAATACATTATTCTTGGGGGGAAGAGTTAACCTTGAAAAGAAATGGAAAGCTGGTCGTACAGTGGTCTGGCTGGACTCCCAAGCCCTTCATTCAGTCCGCTTTCCTACTGCCTGCTGTTCTAGTCAGGGTTTCTGTTGCAGTGACAAACACCATGACTGTAAAACGCTTAGGGAAAAAAAGACTTATTCTGGCATACAACTCTCTAATCACAGTCATCATCACAGAAGGTGATGCTGAGGTCATGGAGGATGCTGCTTACTGGCTTGCTCCTCATGGCCTGCTCAGCCTGCTTTCTTGTAGAACCAGGACTGTTGCCTTGGCAGTGGCACCACTTCTTCTTCGTGTAGGAAGCTGAGTCTTCCTACACCAATC
Organism: Meriones unguiculatus; assembly: GCF_030254825.1. Taxonomy (NCBI): domain Eukaryota; kingdom Metazoa; phylum Chordata; class Mammalia; order Rodentia; family Muridae; genus Meriones; species Meriones unguiculatus. Next base: position 76,777,923 of record NC_083350.1, on the reverse strand, counting down.
AGGAAAATACGTCATGGGCTTGCCTACAAACCAGTCTTAGGATGCCGCTTTCTCAATTGGGGTTTCCTTTTTCAAAATTACTCTAGCTTTTGTCAAATTGAAATAAAACTAGCCAGCACAGAAGTTTCATCAAATAGAAATATGCCTATCAAGATGGTAAAACAAGGTCCTATGACGGGTGAATACAGTTCTTCATGCTTCTTTTCCCCCTAGAATCCTGCGTATCGATTACTATAAGAGCCGCTTAAGCTGCTATCCCCTCTGTGGCATAACCCAGGAAGTGACAGGGAGGGATCCTATATGGGCGGGACACTGAGGAGAATGCAGGAGGCTTGCTGAGTGTGCTATTCTTCAGCTAGTATGTGAAGCTTGCTTGTTTACAGGCTGCTTTGACCCTGGGTGGCTTACCATGCTGAGCAGAGAAGGGTCCATATTTGGGTTGTGAAAAATTAGGGTGACTGTCTTTCTTACTTGGCAGTGGTCTATTGTAGGATACATGTTATGAGCTGGTATGCTTAATCCTAAATATCTTGATATGAAGCGTCCACAGTGGTTGCTTGATGAAAACAGAGCAGACCCATTCTTTGGCAACATCCCCAGGGAACATAATTTAGCTTGACTCAAGATCTTATGACAGATACATTCCTGAGTTCTGTTCAGTTGGGAAGGCAACCTCTTCCTCTTGGCTAGGGCCTGTTCACAGATACATAAATTGAAACCTGTGGTCGGACATAAGGGGACTTTCAAGGTGAAATGAACCCGTGAAACCCTAGGCATATAGTAAACAAAGACTCTAGGTCTCTCTTGTGGCCTATCCCAAGTGGCCACAAAGGAAGACGTGAGGCAGCCAGCATTTTACTCACAGGTGACAGCAGAGGGAACTCATCTGCAGATGCTTCTGTCAGGGCCTTCCTCCGGTCTCACTGGTGCTGTGGAGCTGTGTTCCCAGCTTGCCCTACTTTCTCTAGATGGGTTCTCAAGAACTTGGCAAGCAGGGGGCTGGAGAGATGGTTTCGTGGTTAAGAGCACTGTCTGCTCTTCCAAAGGCCTCCAACTCGGTTCCTAGCACCCACATGGCAGCTCACAACTGTCTGTGATGCCATTTCCATGGGATCTGACATCTTCACACTAATGCACATAAAATAAAATAAAATAAAATAAAATAAAATAAAATAAAATAAATTATAGATAGATAGATAGATAGATAGATAGATAGATAGATAGATAGATAGATTTTAAAGGAGGAGCAGGGAAGTCTCCCTGGGGAGTCCCAAGAGATTATTGTGTACTAGAAATGGGGTAATTGAGAGACAGGACAACCTTTTTTTTTTTTTTTTTTAAGCAGGGGCTGTCTCTGACATGACAGGACAATCTTAATAAGCTAATGTATGTGAAAATGTTTTATTGAGTTCTCCAGCTGACTGCAGGCCATATTAGGAGCAATAATGCTCATTTGAGAAGGTAGCATTCCTGTTTTCTTCTCTGTTCTACTTAGACTTTAGAGGTAAGGCACATGGGAAGGGCAGGAAATTATATCTGGCCTTGGCTCTGTGTCCATCATAGAAGCTTTGGAAGATAGAAAAGGGTTAGATAATAACACTCGAGCATGCAAAGGATTTATTTGCTTAGATATGCTGAGATCTGACATAAACTAGGCCTTAGTGGAGTTTTGAGAAAAATGGCCTTGAACACATCTTGCTGAAGTCATTCTCTCTTTTCTCTTTCTGACTGTTTTGTTTGTTTAGTGTAAGAAAGACTTCAGGATGGGTGTCTTATAAAAAAAAAAGGTTAATGTTGGCGTATAGTTCTGTAAGTCTGAGGTTGATAGCTTTCTTGCTTGCAGAGTCCAGAGATGGCAAAGGCTCTCGATTACATGGGCAGAACATGCATTCATGTGTTTACTGCTTCTCGTCTTTTTCTCAGCTTTCAGGGTTCAATACTACCCTGCCCTGCCCTTGTCCCCTGCCATGAGGTTAATTAGCTCTAATCACCCCCTAGGATCCTTTAACCACCGGTTTCCTCCCTCATCATATCTCACTGGAGGGAGTCTATTTCTATGCAGGAATTCCAGGAGAGACACTTTGACCACAGATAAACATTTTCAAACTGCATTCCCCCTGTGCTTTCCAGGCATGCAGCGCCTTTCCTCCTTCAGACTCTCCTAGTGAGGAAAGATGTCTTGTTTTTACATAAAAATCTATCCATGAGATAATGCCAGGTTCTGTACATGCTGATGCTTCCAAATGGGCATTTGTGCACAAGGAGGACTTGCCCTGGGGCAGTGTTCACCTTTAAAGGACACAGGACAAATGTCCTGTCAGACTTAGAGCAGGTTGATTGACATAAAAAGCCTGTTGGCACCCTTCAGATAGTTTTTGTTTGTTTTTGATGTAAGGTCTTACACAGTATAAGGATGGAGCTGAGGCTGGGATTACAGGCTTATGCCACCACTCACAGCTTGATATCCTTAAAATACTAAGACAAGGAGAGTTTCTCTGTCCATACTGAAGAGCCACACTGTCCTGAATCAGTCAGAATACCTGCTTGGAGTATGGGAAGTCTGTTCTACCTGGTAGGTATTCCATAGCAAGTGGCAGTTACCAGGTATGGTAGTGGAACAGTGTGGAAACTGAGAGAGAGAAACCTTGGGATGTGACCAGATAGACAAAATTGTGAGACAGAGGAGGTCCACGAGGAAAGAAGCAGGAGGTCCAGCAAAGGTAGAGGCTATCTGTCATCACTGGCATGGCTGGTGTGCTGATTCACCAGTGAGGGCCAGTCCTGGGAAACAGTGTGTACTAGCAGGAATAGTGGGGTCCCGTGCCCATGGCAGGAGAAGAGAAGGCTTTACCATGACTCCTGGCAGCCACCCTCCTCAGCCCACTCACACTCATTGGGGAAAGAATTCTTCACAATTACCAGAAGCCCGTGTCTATTCAAACAGGAGGCTTAGTTCAGTAGTAGCAGATAAGGTCACACAGGAGACATGGAATGTCCTCAGCGGGCTGGTCAGGAACAAACTGGGAAATTGGTGATGAGATTTAGCTCTTGGTCGGATCCTCCCAGGACATTCTTAAATTAAAACGATTCAGTTGATATGGAGACTCAAAATAGTGAAATTACTGCAGACGGGGACAACAGATCACCAACAAGCCTAATGGATTTCTCTTTAAAAGTTTGGCTTTGGGGTTGCTCTAAAACATAGGGCCTTCCATTTGCCTGCATTTTTCTCCGGCAACCAGCTCTTCTGCCACAAAGAAAGCATGATGCCTCTGGCAAACCACAGCTTTATGTAGAACTAGACACATTTATGTAACTCAGTCAGAAGAATTAAAAAATATAAACTTACAATTTTGTGAACCTACTGTAACTAAAGAAAAAAGATCCATGTTCTGCCAATGAGATATGCCATCCCCTTCACTGGGAGCAGTGAAGGATGCAGTTTTTGTTGGCAGTGATGTTCAGCAATGCTCAATGAAGAAGGATTGTCCTGATGCACATAGAGGAGAATACTGAGGCTGTCATGAAGGAGTCAACTGAGCAGCTCCTTAACAGAGTCTAAGAGGGGCCATTCACACCTCACTTCAGCTGAGCAAGAAGGGGGCTTATAAGATAGGGAACTTGTTTACAAAAAATAAAAAGATTTATTTGTATTTCCCTTGAACCATGCGTGCAAGTGTGTGTGTGTGTGTGTGTGTGTGTGTACCTAGGAGACCATGAATGGAGGCCAGAAGAGGGCATCAGATTCCTCAGTTCTTTGGAGCTGGATGAGAGGTAGTTGTGAGCCACCTACTATGGGTGCTGGGAACTAAACCCAATTCTCTGCAAGTACAGCCCAGGCTCTTAACCACTGAGATCTCTCCTGCCCTTTCCACCTCTTTTCTTACAGAGGACTCTGATTAACACAATTGTGGTCCATTTTCTAAATAAGTTTGCCTTGCTTAGATACAGTCCTTTCTTTCATCTGCCCCAGCATGTGACAGGGACATTCTTCAAGACAGGGTTACAAACATCTGCAGCCTAGGAATCAGCAAGTTCCCCAGGGAGGGTGTTAAATCCAGAGTCTGCTGATCTGTTTCCTGTCTTTGTTATGGTTTCTTCACCGTAACTGGATATCTTTCGGAGCTCCAGCAGCCGGGTACTGTGTGCAGCTGTGTCAGCAGGCCAAGGAGGACTGTTGGCTCCCGTTTACATAGCCAGCTCCCAGCACTCCAGTTAGGCCTATTCGTTTACAGTGCAAGCGGCTCCCCGTCTGCAGGTCTTCCTCTGCGTGCCATCCGCGAGGTTCCGTGTAATCTAATTAAGATGAATGAAGAGGGAGAGTGGTTACCTAGCCGCGCGGGGTTCTGCCAAGACAAAATCTCACAGGAATGCAAACAAATCACCGTCCTAACAAGCGGCTATGAAAAACACCGCAGGAAAGCAGCACACTCTCCGACTTTGAAGCTAGGGAGCTCTAAGCGGGCGCTTGGTCAGGGACGGAGCCTGTGGGTGCATGGCTGTGCCTGTCCAGCTCTGTGCTGCCACTTGTATCGTACTTTTGCTTTGAGGACAGGTAGCTCCTTGCCCTCCAAACAACTTTTGATCCAGACTTAGAGCAGCAAGGAGTCCCTGTCCTTGTCGGAGGAGAAAACGTGCCTTTTGGAAACCTTGCAGATGACATCGTTTATCTACAAAACAGCACCAGCTTGCAGTGTGTTTCCAGTAAGCTCTTAGAGTGTTCAAGCCAAGGCGGGTTTGTGAACTCTTCACAGAGGTGTTGAGGAGGCTCCATAGCGGGCAGAGAGCATGCTGCTGGTAACCCTGAAGTCACGCTGCCCTGGCACAGAAGGGAGAGAGCCTGCCAGATGTGGGCTTCTCTAGAGGATGGTGCAGGGCTTTTCTCTCCCCACGTGAAGCTCTTCCTCTGTATGGACCTGATTTATGATCTCAAGCTCTTCTTATGATTGGCCCAAACTCCTTGGTGCTTTCTGGCACCCAGTCTAGCAAGAGGTTTGGATTTTGTGTGAAGTTGGAAGAACTGAGCAGCGTGCAGACCGGAAATTAACAGCATGTTGTATTATTTGGGCACTTTTTGTTCGTTTGTTTTTCTTTTGTTTTTTTGAGTCAGGGTTTCTCTGTGTAGCCTTGGCTGTCTTGGATGGGCTTTGTTGACCAGGCTGGCCTCGAACTCACAGCAATCCACCTGCCTTTGCCTCCCTGAGTGCTGGGATTAAAGGTGTGCACCACAATGCCTGGCTTTGTTTAGACCCTTAAAGACAGCAAAATGCCAAAAACTGTTCCCAGGCTTCATCGAGAACTGCAGCTGGGTGGGGAAGTGCATGCCTGTGGGCTTAGTATTTGGGAGGTAGGGGAAAGGATAAAAGTTCAAGGCAACTTCAAGATTGGCTCAGACTACATGACACCATATCCCAAAAAACCAGAGAGGGGCAGACCCCAGAGCAGGCAGTGCAGTGGTGGCCAGTCAGACCTTAATGTTATCATTTATACCTCCCCAAGACATCGGATGGTTTTTCTCAATTTAGCTCCTATGTTCAATGTAGACATGTAATGATATGCTCCATATAATGATTTGCAAGGTGGTCCTAAGCCAGCGAGCCTGCAGCCACGTGCTGTATAGTACCAGCTGAGGAACAACATATGGCCTGATTTCACGCTCTGCCTGAGATGTGCCTGATACGCTTAAGTATTTTGTCATTTAAAATACTCTGTGCTGCCTCATTGAACTTCCTCCAAAGTTGACCACATACTCAGTCATAAAGTAAGTCTCAACAGTCACAAAAAAATTGAAATAACCCTCTATATCCTATCAGACCACCACAGATTAAAGCTGGACTCCACAGAGACAAGAAGCCTACAAACTCATGGAAACTGAACAACTCTCTACTCAGTGACCCCTGGGTCAGGGAAGAAAAAAATTAAAAATTGTGGAATTCAGTGTAAGTGAATGCACAGCGTACCCAAACTTATGGGACACGATGAAAGCCGCGCTAAGAGGAAAGTCCATAGCACTAAGTGCCTACATTAAGAAAATTGTGGAGATCTCATGCTAGCAACTCAACAGCACAACTGACAGTGCTAGAGCAAAAGAAGCAAACACACCCAGCAGAGTGGACTGGAAATAATCACGCTGAGGGCTAAAATTGACAAAATAGAGAACAGTACAAAGAATCAATGAAACAAAGAGTTGGTTCATAGAGAAAAATCAACAAGGTAGACAAGCTTTTATACAAATTAACCAAAAGACACTAAGGGAATATACAGATTTAAAAAATCAGAAATGAAAAGGGGGACAGCAGGGAAATCCAGAGAACCATTAAGTCTTCCTTCAGACTCCTGTGCTCCACAAAACTGGAAAATCTAGAAAGAATGGAAAATTTTCTTGGTAGAGACCACTTACTAAAGTTAAATCAAGGTCAGATAAACAATCTAAATAGACCTGTAACTGCTAAGGATGTAGAAGCAGTCATTAAAAGTTTCCCAATCAAAATAATAATAATAATAATAATAATAATAATAATAATAATAAGCAGCAGCAGCAGTAGCAGCCTAGGGCTAGACAGTTTTAGTGAAGAATTTTACCAGACTTTCAAAGAAGAGCTAATACCAACACTCCTCAAATTATTCCACAAAATAAAAACAAAAGGAACATTTCCAAATTTATTTTATGAGACCATAGTTACCCCATACCCAAAATACACAAAGATTTAACAAAGAAAGAATTAGACCAATTTCCCTCTTGTGCATTGATATAAAAATGCTCAACAAAATACTCACAAACCAAATCCAAGAACAGATCAAAAAGATCATACACCATGATCAAGGAGGTGTTATCCCAGGGATGCATGGATGGTTCAACATATAAAAATCCATCAATGTAATCCATTATATAAACAATCTGAAAGAAAAAATTCCACATGGTCATCTTATTAGATGCTGAAAAATCCTTTGACAAAATCCAACACCCCTTCATGATAAGTCTTGGTGATATTAGGGATGCAAGGGACATTTGTAAATATAATGAATGCAATTTATAGCAAGCTTATACCCAATATCAAATTAAATGGAGAGAAACTCAAAGCAGTTCCATTAATATTAAGAACAGGACAAAGCAGCCTTCTTCATATCTATTCAACATAGTACTTGAAGTTCTAGCTAGAGCAATAAGACAACTAAAGGAGATCAATAGTATTTATAAGTGATCCCAAAAACTCAACCAGGGCTAATAAGCTATGGTTAATAACTCACTTGCCTGCTTTTAGGACCCTTTTTCACACTGACTTGCCTTGTCTGGCCTTACTGTGAGGGGAGATGCCTTTCTTTACTGCAACTTCCGTTACAGTGTAACTTTAACCAAGCAAGTGAAAGATCCATGTGACAATAACTTCAAGTTATTGAAGAAACTGAAGAAGATAACAGAAGATGGAAAGGTCTTCCATGCTCATGGATCAGTAGGATTGACACAGTAAAAATACCCACCTTACCAAAGGCAATCTATAGATTCAACACAGTCCCCATCAAAATTTCAACACAGTTCTTTGCAGATCTTGAAAAGACAATCTCAACTTTATATGGAAAAACAAAAACAGCTAAAATAATCCTGTATAGAAAAAGATCTTCTGGAGCTATCACCATCCCTGATTTCAAGTTCTACCACAAAGCTGTAGTAATAAAAACTATATGTATTGGTATAAAGACAGACTTATCAATGGAATTGAGTCAAAGACCCAGCCGTAAATCTACACATCCATGTTGCAAAGAAGCCAGAAATATACAATGGAAAAAAGAAAGCATCTTCAACAAAAGGTACCGGTCTAATTGGATGTTGGCATGTAGAAGAATGCAGTGGATCCACCAGGGCATTGGCTCAACTATGTTCATAGCAGCTTTATTCATAATGATAAGAAACTAGAAGCAACTAGACATCCTTCATCTGAAGAATGGATAAAGTAAATGTGGTACATTTATACAATGGAGTATTACTCAGCTGTTAAAAATAATAGCATCATGAAGTTTGCAAGCAAATAAGTAGAACTAGAAAAAAAAAATTATTCAGAGTGAGGTAACCCAGACCAAGAAAGACAAAAATGGTATGTACTCACTTAAGCAGATATTAATGGATTAAGGATAACCATGCTAGAATCCATAGACCCAGAGTGACTCAGTAACAAGGAGGGCTCATGGGAGAGATGCCCAAATCTCTCTGGGAAGGGGCTAATAGAATTGATATCAAGGGTGGACTAAGGGGCTGGGTGGCGGGCAACAGGGACAGGAGGGATGGGGGGAAGGATGGAGGGAGAGAGTACTGGGAGAGATGACTAAAATTGGGGTTGTTTTGGGGCCCAGGAGAAACCTAGTGCAATGGAAACTGTCAGAAATCTATGAGGGTGACCCTAGCTAAGACTTCTAGCAATGGGGGACATGGAGCCTAAACTGGCCATCTTCTATAACCAGGCAAGACTTCAGTGGAGGGCCTGGCACATCAGCCCAGCCCCCAAACTTTTGACCTATAATTTGTTCTGCCTGATGTGCTGGTTGGTAAAGGTAGCACAGTACTTGTGGTAGTGGCCAACCAGTGGCTGGTCCAGCTTGAGACCCAGGCCATGATAGGGAACCCACCCCGACACTGCTAGGAGGGACAGGAACCAGAGCTGGATAGCCAGAGACTAGGATAGAGCCAACCATGACCAGAAAAAAAAAGTGAATGAAATGATTCTTGTTGATACTTTGCTATACTCATAGACTGGAGCATAATGGTCTTCAGAGAGGCTTCATCCAGGAACTGATGGAAGCAGATGCAGAGACCCACAGCCAGACGTTAGGAAGAGCTTGGGGAGTCCTGTGGAAGAGGAGGAGGAAGGATTGTAGGGGACGGGTTGAGGACACAACAAGAACACCCAGAATCTACTTAACCTTGGCTCACAGGGGCTCACAGAGACGGACCTGACAGTCAGGGAGCCTGTATGGGTCTGACCAAGGCCCTTTGCACATATGTTAGAGTTGGGCAGCTTGATCTTCTTGTGGGACAGTGGGAGTGGGGTTTGTCTCGGACTCTTTTGCCTGCTTTTAACACCCCCCCCCTTCACACTGGGTTGCCTTGTCCTTATGAGGGAAGGTACCTAGTCTTACTGCAACTTGACAGGCCATGTTTGGTTGATGTTCCTGGGAGGCCTGCCCTTTTCTGAAGGAAACAGAGGAGTGGATCTGGGAGGAAGGAGGTCAGGGGAGGAGGGAAGGGAAACTGGTTGGGATGTAATATATGAAGGAAGAATATAAACCACACTGTGCTGTTTTGTAATGTTGGAGCGTGATCCTCCCTTTCGTTTCTACTTATCTTCAGTGTGGTTTGCAATTCAGCTATGGCACAGTTATGGAATGGGAACCAGTAATGTCTGGCTCACAAGTCCCAGCGTAAGGAAGATGTGTGGTCTGTGCTTATGAAAATGGTCCTAATAGGGAACAGGAAAGCTTGAGACAGCAATAAAGTCAAGAACATTAATGTTTGTCAATCGTGCTTCCATACTCTGTGCCCTTCTCTTAAAAAACAAAACAACAAAAACCTCAAAGTGGAATTAAGGAAGCTTTTTCTGGCCAACCTTAATAGCTCAACATTTATTTTTTAGATATTTATAAAATAACTGTCACTTGTCAGACTGTTTCGGCTCTGGGGATTCAGTGAGACAAAAATACCTGCCATTATGGAAGATGGGGAAATAGACAGTAGTTACGTGCTATGGAGAGAACTCAAGACAGGCTGTGATGGAGAAGAATAGTTTAGGTCTGCTTAGGAAAGAGCTCTCCAAGATGATGGGCCAGAGAGGAGGACAGGATTGGGACGGAGCGTGCTGTGATTTGGGTCGTAGGGAACGTGCATTTTAGCTCTGGGGTGTGAGCAGTAGGAAATCTGTGATGTGAAAATGTAAAGGAGTGTTGAAGGCTAAAATTAAGCCCCATGTTGCTATAAAAGAGTGAAAGGAGGGGTGTAACTGATGATACTACTGAGTAGGAGGAGATAGTCCTTGTAATCTAAAAAATCTTCACAGGGGTCAGGTAGCCACATCACAAGCATGGCGGGTCTAATGTATGCGAGCGGCCCCACCTGCTCTGTAGAGAATGGCCAGACTGAGGAGGTTAGAGAAGCAGAGAGATTTGCCGACACAACACAAGAGTAGATGAGGGGTGATGATGATGGGGAGAGGTCTGACGACGGGGAGAGATGGGATTTGGGATGTATTATTTAAAGGCAGAGCTTACCAGCTTGCCAATGTGAGTGTAAGGAAAAGTGGAGCAAAACTTGAACACCTTGGTGAACAGTGATGTGTGTGTGTGTGTGTGTGTGTGTGTGTGTGTGTGTGTGTGTTTACTGGGATTGTGGAGTCTAAGTGAGGAACAGAGTTAGGAAGTTTGAGATGCTTATACAACCTGTGAAATATAGAACGGATAGTCTCCGCTTCTCAGGGAGAGCATAGCTTCTGACGACAGTTGAGTCCATAAACACAGAATCCAGGGACTGAGACTGCATAAGGGGAGAGTTTTGATGGAGAAGATGGGGTGAGCCCGTGCTGTGATCCATTCGCAGGAGCCTGGGTGGTTGTGGGGTGGCAGGGGCCTGGGTGGTGCCCATGATATGGCTGTTGTCTGATGCTCCCCTCCCCCTTCTGAGCCACAGATGCCAGGCATGACACAGGGGCTGCCTATTTTTGACAGGCTGAATGGCACCCCATAAGGTTCTGGGTCTCTCAGGAACGACTAGAGCAGTTTAGGGCAAGGCCTGTGCCATAGGCAAGGCTCCTGGCCCTCCCGGGAGAGGTGAAAGTGAGTTTAGATGAAATTGTCAGTATCAGATGATGCTGAAGTGCACAGCCCTTCGGCTAAGCTGCTGTCCTAACGGCAGGGGTATGGGCGAAAGCCTGTGCCTGGTCAGCTTGCAGTGGAAACACAGGGTTGAGCTCAGGCCTAGCGCTGGAGGGCTGGTCCAGGTCAGGTGGGTGCTTCGCTGGTGCAGCTGTCAGGAGTTCAGTTGTGAATCTCCAGGGAGGAGGGGAGCCTCCTCCCTTTCAGCTTGTGAACTATTAGCTTGACATTCCCATGGGTTAAGACCCTCTGACATTGTTGCATTCAGTAGAGCCATTGATCAAAGTATCCTTACTTGTCTCTTTAGTATCCTGAGCTCCACTGGGAGGTGTAAGTGGCCAGGGTTCTTAGGTGCTTATGTAGGGTGGTGAACAGATGGAAAATGAAACACCCACAGGTACCGGAAGAACATAGAACTGAGGCATGTGTGCCCCCGCCCCCACGATGGTGATAGCCATTGGCTAGTGCAAGTTTAGGCACTTTGTGGTATAAAGGAAATACTTTCCTTCCCTAGAGTAAGTGATGAATCTTCGGCAGCCATGGTGGAAAGTGGATGGTAGTGCACAGAACCTTTATTTTGTTTGAAATCAGGGATTTGTAAACATGGGGGAGGGGCTCGAGGGGGAAGGGCTAGAGGTGCTAGGGATACTTGATTTACATAGAGTGGTACAATATCTCATTCACATGCAGTGGCAGAGTCCTATCACAAGAATAGAACACATTACTTAATTATTCTATGGGTGGGGGAAAACCTCCAGGTTCTATTGAAGGTTATTAGTGGAAAGCCAGGACACTGAGATATCTTATTAGCATAGGCTGGATATTTCCAGGAATTCCTGGTGCTTGCTGAGTGGGTTTCTTACCAGGAAAGGACCTGGCCTGTAATCTTCCCAGGGGGCTATGTTCCTTAGAGGCTTTAGGGTTCAGGTAGAGAGGGCACCCCACTGAGCTCAGAGACTACCCAGAAACACCAGACTTCAGTCTTAACCAGCAGAGTCCCACACACCCTGGGTAGTAATTAAAGCCTACAGAGGCGGGAAAGAACTTAGCCTTCTTCTCAGTAACAGGTTCATCCCTGAGAAGCTAGAATCCCGCATAGCCATTCCACCCACTTCTAGAACAGCCCTGTTCTGCTCTCCGCGTGTTGTGGGACAAGGGAGGCAAAGGCTGGTGGCTTTTCCCAACTCTCACTTGCTTCATGTTTCTTTCTTCTCTTTCTTTTTCCGAGATCTTCTCTTTCATGATTGAGTATGAAATTCTAGAGATCCTGTGTTGGTGAAGAGTGAGTCCTGTCCTCACATCTCTTGTTTGTCATTGCCAGTGTCTAAAGTGAGCTCAGGGACATATAGCAGCAATTCACAATTTTTGCTTTCTAAAGTTATTGTCACCTCTTAGTAGAGGAAGTTGGTAGGTTAATTCAGAGGAAGCCAAACCCCAGGAACCCCTTGTTGTCTGGAAGTTCTATGTATCAGAAAACATAATTGACATCTAGGATGATGTATCCCTTTCCTTTTCCCCTCTCCATGATCCTCACAATTGAATGCAAGGCTCTGTGAATGCTAGGCAAGTGTTTGGTGGGTCTTTTTGTGTTTTTTGTTTCTGTTTTTGTTTTTGTTTTTTAAACAACTGAGACACTTCTAATCCTAGGCACATTTCTGCCACATTCTTTCAGCTTGTGAACTATTAGCTTGACATTCCCATGGGTTAAGACCCTCTGACATTGTTGCATTCAGTAGAGCCATTGATCAAAGTATCCTTACTTGTCTCTTTAGTATCCTGAGCTCCACTGGGAGGTGTAAGTGGCCAGGGTTCTTAGGTGCTTATGTAGGGTGGTGAACAGATGGAAAATGAAACACCCACAGGTACCGGAAGAACATAGAAGCTTACAATAATAAACATGCCAGTCCTAGACCAGCTGTGTTTGGGTTTTGACTTTGACTGGAAATACTCTTGGTTCTGTTTGGACTGTACTGCTAATGTTTTGTACTCTGTCAGAGTGCTGCTGATGCCAGGACCAGAAAGCAGCCCATCCACTGTCCTTGGGAAATATTCTTGGATGCTGATGGTGAGATTGAAGATGCTGTTGCTAAGGAGTCTCACAGAAACAGAGCCAGAGTGCTGAAGGGAATGAAAATATGATGACAGCCATCATGATAGTGCATGCACTTGGAAGGTGAAGGATCAGGAGTTAAGGACAGCCGCATCTTCAAAGAAATTTTGAAGTCATCGGAGACTCCATGAGACCCAATGTTAAACAAACAAACAAATGATAACAAAAGGAGCGTGGACTCGGGTCAATCAAAAAAGTACTTACCATACAAATACAAGGATCAGAATTCAGTTCCCCAGCATAGAAAGCACAGTGCTGCAGTGCATGCGTGTAACTCAGTATTGGGGAAGCAGAACCTGCTGTCTAGCCAGTATTTGAACCTGAGGGCTTCAAATCATTGTAAGGCTCTTCCTGAGAGAACTGAGGCATGTGTGCCCCTGCCCCCACGATGGTGATAGCCATTGGCTAGTGCAAGTTTAGGCACTTTGTGGTACTCTACCTATCATCTCAGCTATCTCTTTCTATACTGTACAAGGGATACTCTACTAGGGGAAGCGTTCCATTTGATTGATGAAGAAATGCAGGCCAGCAGGGAGTAGAAGCTGGAAACCCAAGTCTGTCTGATTTCAGAACCTAAGATCTTATTTAATTCAAATCACAAATATTCAGCATAACAGTAATAATTCAAAGTTTCTTCTAACAGTTCATAAATAATCTTTGATGCCAACAGTTTATTTTCTGCTTAATACTTGTTCATACAGAGCTGGGGAATTTAAAGAGACTTTGACTTTTGTCTCCAATCAGTCAGTTTTTACTCTAGGTTAAAGATAATACCGTCTTAAAAAAAAAAAGGTAGAGGCAAGAATAAGTTATTGTATAGCAAAATAATTGGGTGTACTAAAAATTATAAATGATTAGGTGAGAAAAAGAAAACGAGTTACCTGATCAAGGTGATATCTTCTCTCTGTAATTGTTCTTTAATTACAAGTCTATAAAATAAAGTAACACTTGGGTTGGACCTTGTACCCAAAAGGCACATTTGTGTGTGTGTGTGTGTGTGTGTGTGTGTGTTGTGTGTGTATAGGTCTGTGCGTGGAGAGGTCAGACCTTGTCTGTCACTCCATAGGTGCCATCCATCTTTTTTTAAAAGACAGGGTCTCTTACTAACCTGGAAGCCAACAGTAGACTAGGCTGTTGCCTGTTTCCGCCTCCCCACACTGGGTTGTGAGCGTGTACCTCCATGCCTGGCTTTTTGTTTTGGGATCACATTTGGATCTTTATGCTTGCAAGGGAAGAGCTTTATTGACTGAACTATTACCCCAGCTGTGGAAAAAGAATCTTTGCAGGGGCTGAGATTGGAATGAAGGTATGGGCATGACTGGATTTATAAAGGGAAAGATTCAGAGTCATGCACATGTGGGAAGATAAAGGCAGAGAGCTGGTTAAGTTTGGAGAAACCACTGTGCCAAAGATTGCCACAAACCATTAGGAACTGGGGAAGGATCATAGGACAAGCTGTCTGCTCCAAGGCCCAGAAAGGCTCAATCCTGCCAATACCGTCATCTTTCAGTTATAGCTGCCAGGACTGCTGGGGAGTGGCTTTCTGTTGTTTGTGATACTTTGTCACTGTTTTTAGAGGATGCAAGGACCACATTGTATAATTTTATTATGGCTTTTGTTACAAATTTACCAGAAGCTCAAGTGTTATACTCATAGTTCTGGAAGCCAGAAATACAAAATCAGTTTCTTGGCCAAACTCCTAGTCAGCAGGTCTGATCCTTCTGGAAGCCTCAGGAAGAATCTGTTCTTTGCCTCTTGGAGCATCTGGTGGCTCCTAGCATTCTCAGGATCTTGCTCCTCACCGCAGTAGCTTCCTCTGTGGACCTACTGTCCTTCCCTCTGTTTGCTAGACCGCCTCCCTCTTCTCCCATAAGGACAGTTGTTTGTCCACTTTCAGTCTACCAGATAATTCAGGAAGATCTTCCATCACACAAGCCTCAGTTTTATGATATCTGCGGAGACACTTTTTTCTGAATGTATAACATTTTTTTGTTCCAGGGATTGGAGCTGGTATCTCCTGTAGATTGTCTCCAGCCCGTCTCCGTATTCTGACAAATAAATTGAACTGGCAGTGGACAGAAAGATGATTCTGACCTGAGCAGGAGGGAAAAACAGTCGGAGTGTATATGAGGGTGAAAACTGAGGGAAGAATTTGATCATCTTTTGGGAATAGGCAAGAGACAGAAGAAGGAGTCAATAGGCACCTGAAGGAGGCAGATAGAGGAAGGCAGTTAACTGAAATGACTGAAAAAAAAAAAATCCTTATGCTAGTTTTCTGATACTGTAACAAAATGCCTAAGGCTGGAAAGTTTTATAAGAAAAGTTTATTCTGGCTCACGGTTTTGGAGGCACGGGGACAAGGGGAGGATCTGATGATGGCCTTCTTGTTTTTAGGGTCTAAAGTAGCTCAGGGTTTCACTTGGCTGTAAATAGAGCACACGTACCTGCGTGTGTCTTCTGGTCTTCTCCTTAGGATACTGCAAATATTCAGTGTTGGCAGCTCTACCAGCTGCTTACCCCTAATGGCCCTGTTTACCCCTAATCACCCTTTAAGGCTCCACTCTAAACACCACAGCCCTTACTACCTCACTGTGGACCTTGAATTCCAGGGTGAGCTTTGGCTGGGGACATATTTAAACTGTAGCAAGTGTACACGAAGGAAGAGAATCAGGAGAGGGTGTTGTTAAAACAGCAAGTCATTCTCTTTAAGAAATCTGTTCTGTTTGGTCTTGTGACAGTTTCATGCATGTAGACAATATTCCTTTACCCTACAGCTCTCCTCTCCCATCTTTAGGGTCACTCACCAACAGTTCCCCTTCCACTCTCATGTCCTTTCCGTTTGTTATTATTTTTTGTAGCCCACTGAGTCCAGTTGTCTGCTGGAATGGTGATCTTGTTAGCTTGACTTTATGTAGGTCTTGTCAAAGTAACTGCAGTTGGAGTGGGTTCATGAGTGCAAGGCTGCCATAGCCAAAAAAAACAGCAATTCACAGTTCCCCCTCTCACATTCTTTCCGCCCTTTTTCTGTGATGCCACCTGAGCCTTGAGGGGCTGCTGATACAGAAGTCCCGTTAGGGCTCAGCATGCAGGGGTCACTTATTCTCAGTACTTTGATCCGTTGAAAGTATCTGCTTTAACTGCTGCCTACTGTAGAAATACGCATCTCTGACAGGAGTTGAGAACAGCAGTACTCATTAGATATAAACATTTAAAAAACAGTCTGACAACATTTCCATTTAGCAAAACTACCATAGTGGGCCTCCCTCCAGGGCCTTTGACCTCTTGAGCCATGGGTTTTGATTAGGTTTGTTATTCCAGGCGCTAATTCCTTCCTGTAGAGCAGCAAGCCCCACATCCAGTCAGAAGGTAGCTGGCAGCTAATAACCTTCATGTCACTGCTGCATCAGCGAATACATTTTGGCTGGCAGGTTAGTACTGCAGCCTGCAGGGCTGGATACAAGGATAATAACACTAATGGCCTTTCTCCCTCCGAGGGCCTCATAGCATACTCTAGCACTGAACGCTCGTCACCAAGGAAAATGCTTTCAGGTCAGGTCCAACTTGATTTCCCTGTGTCCTGCAACCAAAGCCTGTTGTATCTTCCCTAGGAAGGTCTCATACCTCGTAGCTCTGACGGGTGACCAGTAACAGTGGCAATAGCTTGTGCTGTTTTACCTTGTGGCGAGGGACAGAGGTCTAGAACCTCTCTGACTAATAACTCATAGGAGATATCCTGTGCCCAACACTGAGATTTTTCATTTATTTACCCATGTCTTCGAAGGGAACCATTGTCTACTCATGCAGGGTACCTATGTTCAAACTTTTTAAAAATATGTATATATAATTATTGTTAGCTTACAAAGAGTGAGTTTCTATAAGTGTTTGTTATACATCCTTAGTTTGGGCTAACCCACCTCCAACCTCTCCTCTCCTCTATCCCCCAGCCTACATCCCTACTTAAACTTTTAGTCTCTGTATCCTCTGTACCCTACTTTCACAGCCCATGTATCCTCACCTTTTACAGCCTCTTCAGAAAGTTTTTATGGATGAGTAATTTTGCTCTGTCACTGTTATCTCTTTATGTAATCTAGATGTCTACAAACACAAAAAAATGCAGCAGCCTGTTTTTAATTTCTTTATTACTGTTCTAATAATTTTGTAGCATACAAATAGTGGCACTAAAAAGGGATTAAATGAATCACGTAATCATTTTTAAGTGATAAGAACATCTAGGGAAAACGTAAATTAACATCATCATCAATAAACAGTATTGTTTTCAAATTTTTCTGCAGTCTGAAGGTGTACTTCTTCAAAAAGACAGGTTTAGTATTGAGGTACTGCAACTTCTTTGCAACAGGTTAGAACAGGAGAACTGAATGTCTTTGCTAGAGTCTAGGCAGTCCCATTTAAGACTTGTGAGTATACTGAATGTAATAATATGATGATAGCTTTTAAAATAAAGGTGTTAAATTCTCTCAGCCATGTACTTTAGCAAAATGAAACAAACAAAACAAAACAAAAATTTCCCCTGAGACTTAGCAGTCAAGTAAGATGTTTAAAAAGTCTTTGCACCTATATAATGGAAAAGATTCTGTTAAAAATAAATCTTACTCAGTTATCATTAGGGCTTATTTTGTCCACTGATTGTCTAATAGACCCCACCCTCCAAGCATTTTATTCAGAGCCCTCTGGTGTTGATCCTTTCAGATACCTCCGCTTTGGACTCCTGAGGAAAGTGAACAGTAGCTGTGAAGTTTGTAGCAGGGGGGTTGGGGTTGAGCTGTCTGTCTGTCACAGAAAGCGTTAAGAGAGAACAGACATGCCTGTGAGATCTTTTACAAAGCGGAGACTGTATCCCAGTCTCTGCCCAGCACATACCCAGTGCTGGCTCCAGGGAGTCAGTATGCTCGGACTGTCTTCTGCCACGGGGCCTCTTGTGCACATGGTTCACCCAGGCAAGTGATGCTCCAGTGGTGCCCACCAGCGCAGCAGTGAGGGCAGCAAACCTATGCATCTCTTTGCTACTACCTCCCTGGCTTTTCATTTGCAAACTTGGATTATGTTTATTCCATGATGAGACAAAGTGGTTAAAAAAGATTGCTACAAATATATATAAAGAAATACAGGGGAAAAAGCAGTCTTTCCAAGAGAGACACTGACAAACTTTGTGGCCAATACTTGGGTGTTGGAAAGTACCCGAATTGCAGTCTCAGGACCTCTACACTTCTCCACAGGCCCTTTGGATGCATATTTTCATGCCACTGTTCCCAGAACCAGACCCTCTTGGCAATCAAATCAAATCATGTTACTGTTTACTTTGATGGTTGGCTGCTTTTGAAGAAGGCTAAAAGCGTCTGACCATTATAAAAATGACCATTGTAGCTTTTCTTTCCATATGATTAGATTCTTGGTACATTTTGCTAGAGTAGGAAAAAAACAAAACAAAACAAAACAGAGCTTTATATTTAATATTTAGTAAAATAAGGGAGGACAGGGCCTTTAGCTTAGCTCTGCCTTTACGTATGCTGTGCACTACTAAAAAGATCCAAACACCAGAGCAGGCTGTCCTTGTGATGGTCAAGTGTATATGAAGGAGAACAGGGCATTTTCCATCCCATATATATATATATATATATATATATATTTTTTTTTTTTTTTTTTTTTTTTACAGTGGTTCACAAAGAGCAGTCCAGGTTCTTAGCACAAGGGGTTATGAACTGCTGTTTTTCTTGTCTCTCTGGTGGATCTGTTTTCCTTGGTCTGGCAAAGAAGTCAGAGTCTATTCAAGACACCCCTGTGGGTGGCCTCTGCTCAGTGTTTCCAGAAGGGTGGATCACTCTGGTTTCCCTTCAGCCCTGAGAAACAGGAGGGCCACAAGGTTGGGGGTAGCAGTGGTGGCAGGGATCCCTGATTGGCTCTGATGAGCTCATACCCACGGCAGAGTCGCTTCAACATAAGCAACTCTTTGATGGTATAACCAATTGACTCTGAATTACATATAGAAAAGGGAAAATAGGTACTTGGATGCTTGTGCTGTCTGAGCAGCACAATCTTTCACTGGAAGAGATTCAACTAATAAAATAGTGTACAGAATACTTTACAGTAGATTTTTTAGAAGTGATTCAGAGTGTGACTGTCTCATTTAAAGGACAGATAGGGTGAAATTTCCAATTGCTCAACCAAAATGAGCCCATTAGCAGAGAGGAAAAGCAGTATAATGGCTAGGAGCAATCATTAAGGTGTAACCGTACACCCAAAGTTGTGTAGGTCAGCTTCCCAGTAGTATAACAAAATAAACTGCAAAAATCTGCTTGCAAAGAAGAAAGGTCCATGTTGGCTTATAGCTCCAGAGGTTTCACTTCATGGTCCGTAGACCTTGTTGTCTAGGGCCTGTGGTGAGACAATGCATGGCAGGGAGTTCATGGTGAGCCCTTTGCTCACCTCATGGTAATCTAGAAACAGATATGGAGAGAGTGGGGAGAGGGGAGAGGGAGGGAGAAGGGGGAGAGAGAGAGAGGGAAGAAGTAAGAAGGGAGGCTGAGAGGGAGAACAGAAGGAATAGAAGAGGGAGTCCCCATATCCCCTTGAAAATGTGCTGGCGACCCCTAGGCCCTGCCTCCACTTTGGATAATGTCATTGGCTGGGGATCAAGCTTTTCATGAATGGGCTGTGGAGGACATTCCAGATCTAAATTATAGCCCAGATAAACTGTCAGTAGTCAAGTACATATGGTTCTCAAAAGCTTTTTGACGGATATATGTGCCTTAGGACCCTAAATTCTAAGGAGAAATGGGAGAAAGGGGCTCATGAGGGAGAAGCCAGATGGGAAACGTGGATGAAACATGTCGTTCTGTTCATTTTCATGAGTGTCCAGTGCATAAGTGAATGGCTGACAATGTTGCAGGGCGTGTTAAAACCGCCTGTTTCCTCTGATGAAACAACCATTTGTGATTTTCAAACTACGTCATGCAAATAGTACTAGAACTTAGGGAGAATTACAGTTGCTTTAGAAAACATCAGAGTATTTTCCCCCATTCTTGTTTACGTTCACACACACAGAGAAATGTTCGCACATGCAGTTGTTAAGTCTCAAACCCTGGAACAAATGGCTGAGGCGCCTGTTTAACATATCAAGGCACAGGTGGACACCTACATTCCCAGCACAGGCAGGCAGATCTCTGTTAATTGAAGGCTGGCCTAGTCTACAAGGCAAGTCCAGGACAGCCAAGGCTACACAGAGAAACCCTGTCTCAAAAAGAAAGAAAAAGAAAAGAAAGGGAGGGAGGGAGAAAGGAAGGGAGGGAGGGAGGGAGGGAGGGAGGGAAGGAAGGAAGGAAGGAAGGAAGGAAGGAAGGAAGGAAGGAAGGAAGGAAGGAAGGAAGGAAGGAAGGAAGGAAGGAAGGAAGGATATCAAAGCGTACTGGCCACTAAGTTGTCCCAGCATGGCTTTCTCACTACCTGTTACAGAGTATGGCTGACATACCTCGCCCTCTGCCCTGAACTCTCCAGCCCAGGGGCTGGGCTGCCCTTACTCCAGAGACTCTTCCCTATATAATCCAGACATTTTGGGTTTTTGTTTGTTTGTTCTGTTTTTACCTTTTGCTCTCTTGGCCACTGTACCTGGTTCCCCTCTCCCCTTCCCTTCACCCTCCTCACATGCCTCAGGGTCACATCCACTCTGGACTTTTCCAGATCTCTCTGCCTCTGTTTGTGCTCTCCCTTTTATTTACAAGAAGCTCTCTCCTCCTTTGTACCTAGGAGCAGTCTTGTTCATCCTTTTAATTTTTTTTTCATTCAGCAATAAAAAGATAAATGTCATAGTAGTCTTGAAGTTCCTTAAAGTTGAATATAGATTTTTTTTTTTTTTTTTTTTTTTTTTTTTTTTTTTGTAGTGCAGGGGACTGAATCCAGGGCCTCACAGGTTAGGTGAGTGCTCTACAACCGAGCCACATCCCCACCCCCTGAATACGGGATTTAGATGCGACCTAGTGATTCTACTTAAAGATATACACAAGAGAGAAATGACAATTTGTATCACATAAAAACGTGTACATTATTCATAATAGCTAAAATTATCAACCCATTTATCCACTAGCTATAAGTGATAAATACAATGTGTCATAGCCATATGGTGAAATTCTCCTTGGTCATTAAAAAAAAAAAATGAAATTCTGGCACATGCTGTAGTACGACAAGCCTTAAAGGTATTATGCAAGAGCTGGAATGCAGGTCAGTGGTGGAGGACTTACCTACCGTGGGAAAGGCCCCGGATGAACCCGCAGTGCCACAGGAACAACCAAGTGTTAGGCTAAATAAAAAAGTGGCCAGACACAAAAGACCGCATGTCACGTGGTTCTGTTTCCGTGAGGTGCCTTGGACAGACAGATCTCTAGAAGTAGGTTAGTGGCTGACTGAAGTCTGAGGTCTGCGGGTAGGCACAGGGTTCCTCCTGTGAGGTGTGAGTGTGTGAAGTTGACGGCAGTGTTAGCTCTAGTACTCTGAATATACACTGTTGAGTTTATGTGTGTGTAAAACCAGTTGTGTGGTGTGTGGGTTAGATATGAATGAAACTATTAAGTCAAAAGAAGGCAAATTTCAGGCCCACTGCACGACTTTCATAACTCTAAAAATGAATGATCTCAAATCATAGTGGACCGCATCCTCAGGCTGCTGGGAGATCAGCTCCCTCCCCTCCCCAGGGTCAGGGAGTCTGTGACCCACAGTGACTCTGTAACACATGTGTGTTATGCCACATCGGGAGAACAAGTACATGTTATTATGCTCTCTGGCATACACTGCTCTGCATATGAAAACCATTGCCCTGCTCAGGTCTGATTACTTTATTCTCTGTCAGCCGGGGAGTGCCAAATGCCATACAGGAAAGCCATGTTCAGGAGTAATAATGAGCTGTGAATGTCATAGGCCATGGAGTTAGATTTGAGCGCCATTTAAAAAAACACAAGGGCTTAGGACTGAAGGCGCCATGTCGGGCCCTGAAGGTGGCAAAAAGGAGCCCCTGAAACAGCCCAAGAAGCAGGCCAAGGAGATGGATGACGAAGATAAGGCTTTCAAGTGGAAACAGAAAGAGGAGCAGAAAGAGGAGAAGAAGAAACTCAAGGAGCTAAAAGCCAAGGCCACAGGGAAGGACCCCCTGGCCACAGGTAGAATTAAGAAATCTGGCAAAAAGTAAGCTGTTCCTCATATCTGAGGTGATGGCGACCCCCTTCTATTTCTATTTAAACATCTGGATCCCTTGCCATAGCATCTTTGCCACCTACAGCTGGAATGAAGGGTTATCCTGGAGCCTATTGTACATTGTAATAAACTTTAGTAATAAAATAAAATTAATAATAAAAAATATAAAGAGAACACAAAAGAAACTATGCTCAATAAGCAGAAGTAGCTTAAGCTGAGTAAATACAACATACACACGATTCCTTTTACATGTCATACACCCTAAGAAAGCTGCAGCCCACCACACACCTTTCGGGCCCTATGGGATGATTCAGAGATGTTGGTTTTGACAACCCTAAATTTCAACTTTTAAAGAAAATTTGTGCCTATAGAGAGATAGGTAGGCAGGTTGGTAGGTAGGTGGATAGATAGATAGATAGATAGATAGATAGAGTCCTCAAATTAAAAAAAAAAAATTTTTTTACCTTGGTTTGTATACAGCCCTGACTGTTGTGGGACTAGCTCTGTAGTTGGCCCTGAACCCAGAGACTCGCCTGCCTCTGCCTCCTAAGTGCTGGGATTAAAGGCGCTGCGCCATCACACCCAGCCCCAATTTGTTTTCATAGTTAGGTAAAAGTTTGTTTTCCTCTTTCTGTCTCTTTCCCTGCCCTCTTGCCTGCATTCCTGTAACTCCCTCCAAACATTTTGCTTCAGAAAAAGTTGAAAGTCATATGATTGGAAATCATCCCTGGAAGTATGTCTCAAAATTAAATTTAATTTCACAAACACTTTTTTAAATATTTGGTTTTTATTTTTATCTATGTATATGTATGTATATGTTTCTCTGCTATTACAGGCAGCATCAGTGTGCTGGGAACTAAGCTCTGGTCCTCTACCAAAGCAAAAGGCACGCTTCACTGCTGAGCCATCTCTCCAGACCCCTCAACAAAGACTTCTTGCATTTTCCATTGTTGTTATTTGGACTCTTAAAACTTTATTTGAATAGCTTCATTGACTTTACAGATGGCACATTACTTTTAGGTTTAACTCTATCAGCATATTTATCTCTGTGGCTGGACCAGCCTCTAGCTATGGATTCCAGACTCTGTCCGTGAGCCCCCAAATGGAGTATAATGTGTTTACCACCATTTAGAGACATTTAGGTCATAATGTTGTTTACTGTGCATAGTGTTTGTGTACAACTTAAGAAATAATACGCTCTGAAGAATGCCCAGTCATTAGTTTGTTTGTAGAGCGCTGTCCTTTCTTCTTCGGCTTCTCTTTCTCGCCATAGCCATTATCTACACCAGCCAGTGTGTGGACCACTGGCTGTCCCTTCCTCCACCTTGTACCATTGGGCAGAGGAGATGCAGGCATGCATCTGAAGCCAAGAGTACCTCGGAGCTCATGAGTGAACACACGTGTCCCTAAAACTAAACATTCAGAGCGCTCCTCTCACGACAATGTAAATAAAACACCCAAGAGAATATTTAAACAGCAACAAAAAGTGAGAGTTGTTTCACTTTGCTAGCCAAAAGATGTGAAAATGGTTTGCTTTCATTTATATTAGACCTTTGTATTTTTTTTCAACTATCAGCAAATGGGTGTGTCCATCTTTCCAGATTTGAAGGCTTTGATCAGTTGAATGCCAATAATGAAAATCAGTTAAGTAATCAAGTACACACTGTGTTTTCACAGTCAGAAAAAACAACAACCACAACTCTACTTTCAAAGGACCTTCAAAGTGGTGGGAGGAAACCATGCACAGAGGTCATGTTGCATATACATACATACACGCAAATATTTCCTATGTTGGGAGGAATTTGTGAACAATCAAGATTGTACATGAGCCAACCTTGCTTCCTTAGTGAACAGCATACTGTCAGTGTTGAGATTAAAAGACCCTTGCAGGAACTCTTTCCTTTGAGGTCTATCTCTGTCAGTATTGAGATTAAAAGACCCTTGCAGGAACTCTTTCCTTTGAGGTCTATCTCTCCAGGACTATGTAGAGAAGTGGTTCTTCATCTGTGGGTTGCGAGCCCTTTGGGGGTCAAACTGCCTTTCTATAGGATCACATATCAGATATCTTGCATATCAGATATTTACAATTCATAACCCATATTAAAATTACAGTTATGAGGTAGCAACAAAACAGTTTTATGATTAGGGGTCACCACAACATCAGGAGCTGTATTAAAGGGTCACAGCATTAGGAAGGTTGAGAACCCCTGTAGAGGAACTCATAGATAGGCCCCAGTCCATGAGTTTGCAGAGAGTAGAGGTCATTCTGGGCTGGAATGCTGCAAATTTCACAAGCACAATGAAACTTGAACTCAGATAGACCCAGGGTCTGTGCGAAGAGCAAAGGACCAAAACCACACAAGCTTAATAGCCTAGCTTTCGATGTTGAGGGTGAGTGTTGAAGTGGATGTTACAAATGAACATGAGGTTTCCTATTAACTTCCCCAGCAGCTTCCTTAGGCCAAGTTTAGGCATTTGTCCAAGTAGGCAGTAGGCAGACTGTCTGCCTTGCTTTAGTGTCTCATGTTGGGTAGCTAGAAAGGTCATTGGAGATGTGAAAGATTACATTGGTCTATCCAGTCACCCAACACAAGCAAAGCCTCTCTAATCAAAAAATCTGAAATGGCAGAGGTCAGCAGGACAGGACTAGGAACCATGCACAGGGGTCATGTTGCATATACATACATACACGCAAATATGTAGGGGAGACAAACCAGACCTAAGATGTGACTAAAAGGACCAGTGGGCGGGCACCATCCCCCACAAAGCTCCCCTCCAAGAATCAGGTGAAGAAGGAAATGGACAGGCTGACCACCCAGCTGCAGCTGATGGTCAGAGAGAGAGAAATGAGCCTCGAGATCACCTGATCCTCATCACAGAAGGATGAGGACAATAGGCCCTATCACAGGCCAAATCCTTTCTATGAGAGACTCAAGACAAAGCATAGGCAGGTGGTATTGGGCCTGCAGAGCTTGGAGCATGAGCACACTGCAGCCTCACAGAACCTCAAGGAACTCAACAAGGAGACTGGCTTCTACCGCAGCCGCCACAGCTGGCTCCTGATGGCGCAGACCCAGCTGAAGAAGAAGGTATCCATGCTGAGGCAGAGAACAAGAAAGTGCAAGAGGATTGGGTCCTGCTGCAGTACCAGATGGGGGACATGCAGCAGATCTGTGAGGGCGAAGAGGAGGAGACCATCGACCTTCAGAGCCAGCAACTGTCCAAGGAGCAGGAAAGACTGGAGAAAGCCCTGCAGAATGCGAGGAAGCACAAGCAGCTGGCCATCCAGGAAAGGGACTTAGCATTAAAGCTGCAGCATCAGCTTGAGGAGCTCCAGATGAGGTCTGGAGCACCTTGAACTGGAGCTGGCCACGGCCCATGAGGAGAGCCTCCTGCAGAAGGAGCTGCTGCCACATCAGGAGCCACCTGCCGAGCCCCAGCCCCAGCCAACACAGAATTGTCTTCTTCAGAATGGGTTTCCTTTGTGTGAACAAGCCCTAATTTTTTTCTAGCCAGTGAGCCAGCCAGGCTGCTTCTGGGTCTGATTCCCATTTACTTTCTGATAACATTCCTTGAGAAAACTGGTTCTCCCTTGTCACTAAGTATTCAAGACCAGCTCCAGGCTGTGGGTCTGTCCTGCTAATTCTGCAGTAAGAGAAGGCTGCTGAGCATAATTTTCTGTGTGGGTTTTGTTTTTGTTTTTTTCTTTGTTGTTGTTGTCGTTTTTGGTTGTTTTTATTTTGCCTTTCTTATTTGGATTTTCTATATTCTCGTTATTGTTTTGCAAAATCTGGTTAGACTACTCACTCTTTTTTATTGACTACGCTTTTAAAGACCATTTTGAAAAAAAAAAGTTTTATTATGATTAAAAGTGCAATTTCCAACTCTTCAATAAAAATCTGAAACGCAAGACTCTTCAGAAATTAGAAACTTCTTGAGCACATCATGACATCACACAGAGAAGATTCCACATCTGACCTCAGGTGGGGAGTCACCATCAGAACATACACTCTCATGTAATATTGCCTTTAGGCTATGTATGTAAGCGCATCTGTAGCATGAGTAGACTCTGTTTGAACGTGGAACCTATCCTTAGGATAACATGTTAAACATCCACAGATATTCTAAAATTCTAAAAATAAACCTAATCCCAATCACTTGCTGTCCCAAGCATTTTAGATAAAGAATACTCAAACTCTAGCTTCTGTCTGAGGAGCATTAGCATGACTGCCCTGTGAAAGCAAGAAAGGAAGGTCAGAACCTGCTATTCCTGTGACACAGTCCTTACTGCCGTGTGCGAGGGGAAGCTGGTGAGACCTATTTGCTGCGGAGGCTGCGGTGGCAACATCAGAAAGTGAGATGAGAGTTACCACATAGCTGACTGAAAACGAAGGAAAGAGGTCAGAGGACACTCTTGATAGGCATGTGTTTGCTTTGGAGCACATTTATGGAGACAACAGTGGTACATTTAGAAAACTAGAAGTCATGGGGAGAGGCCTGCTTTGGGCAGACCAAGGACTTTTGGGTGTTCAGAGGTATGTGTAAGTCATTGGTATGGCTAGCCACAAAAATTGGATGCATCTGAGAAGAGCTTGGGAGGGGAAGGTTCAAATGCTCCCGTCTACACATCGTAATTGAAGACCTGAATTGTTGACCTGTCTCATAAGTAAACACTGAGAAGATGAAAAAGTCACAACGGAGGAAAGAAATTACCAAGTCAGTGTCACACCTTTGTAACCTCTTCTCTCTGACATTATATGGTGACTCCCATGTCCTTAGTATAGAGGATATAATATTAGATTCTGACTCCGAAATCTTTGTCTAAAGTAGAATTCGTCGCAGTCCTTAGGAAAGTTTGATAGAAGCACCCCCTCCCCGCTGCTGCCCACTAATTTTTGAGATAATATCTTACTGTGTAGCCCAGGCTGGCCTCAAACTCACTGTGCTCCTGCCTCTTTCTCCTGGGTGCATCTGGGAGGAGTGCTAGCTCGTGAGTGTGTGTGTGCATGCTTGTGTGTCTCTATGCGCCATGTTTCCTGTTGCTTGTTCATTCAGCTCATCTGGTGCATAGCAAGCACTGAAGGTAATGGATTAATTGCTACAGCTGAAGGAAACAAACACATGAACAACATGAAGGAAACAAAGAAAAGCTTAAGGCATTCACGCTTTTTAGGAAACACACAGGGATCTCCATATATAGCCCAGGCTGACCTCAAACTCATGGTGCTGCTGTGTCAGCCTCCTGAGGTCTGGGATTACAGCCATGGGCCTCCACCTCCTGTGGTAACACACATGGGCAAGAAGGAAAGGGCCACTGTGGAACTGTAGGCAGAGAATTCTGCACTGTTGTGAATGTTATAGCTCACCAACAGAGGCAGGAGAGGCAGAAGGTGCTGAGGGCCCTTCCCACTGTGTCTTCTAGGTGAGGCAGAAATAGCAAGCAGCTATTTCCTGCCAATAGTTACCCATTCCTAACTGCTTTCTAATTATTCATTCTTTCTATTTCCAGCCTTATGGTCCCACCCTTCCTAAGGGCCTCATCCCCTAACCAGGTCTGGCCTGTGTTCTGTCTGTGGTTCCTGAAAGGTCCATTGAACATAGAACGGGGTCATCAGGGATTCCACAGTGAGAATTTGTGATCTTCCTATAGTTCTGTGGCTAATCTTTTTATAAAGTGAGCTTAATGTGATATATACATCTGTGAGGTAAAACATAAAATGCAAATGTTCACTTTGGATTTAGGTATTTAAAAATCATAAATAGTTGGCAGAAATACAGGCTGTATTAAAATTTGGAATGAATTACAACTCTATGATATAGTACCACTTATGTTTAAGTTGCACTCCCAACTTGGAAGAGGAGAATTCAGAAAAGTGAATTATTAATTCATATATCAGCCTGAGGAGTAACAGCATGAGTTTGTGCTGGCAATCTTACAACATCTGAAATCACTCATGGCTGCTCTTTAAATATCCTAGGGTCTGTCTCTACAACCAAAAACTATTTTAAAACGTTTTTGAATGTGGATTTTTAAATGACAACCCAGCACATGTGTCATTTACCCCTTTCCTAGCTTTTAAAAACTCAGAATATGACATGGAACTCAGAACTGAATTGTAATTGATGACATACATGTAACGTGTACATAATAGAAAAATCTTAAAGGTGTATTTCTTCAAATATCTGTGTACTGTGTGTTGACAGGTCAGCGCTTTAAGCCCTGTCTTGTGGGTTTATTTTGTTAGTTGGAGAAAGAGAGAACGCTTCCCTCCTTTGACTTGCAGCTCTCAGAATCTAGCCATCCACAGAGCAGATGACTACACTAACCTCATTTTCTAGGTGGAGACACACCAGCACAGTGAAAATCAACCTTCAAGTGAAGAGAAAAAAAGACTTCGGGAACAGACTTGAAAAAACATACTAGTTTAAGCCAAGAGTCATGGGACAGGTCAAACTGTGCAGAGGACTGTTAGAGAAAGGGAGAGGTTGTGCAGGTGCTCACCCTGAAGCTATTTTATCTTGGGTCATCTGTGATCTCTTCCAGCTGTGGACATGTCTGCTGTGGTTCAGATGGAAGACCTTGGTTTTTATTTTTCATAGCCCATACAATGAATTCAGGATTAGAATTTTGATTCTGGCCCTTCAGTGTCTTAGCATCAATATTTAATAGAACTGTTGCCTACAAATAGAGAGGGTTCTAGAAAAAGAGGCCTCAGTTTGGATCAAGACATACTGCTATCTCCCATGCTATCTCTTCAGTGTATTTCCTCTCTCTGCGCAATTCCTCTATCACTTATATCTCTGAGTTTTTCTTTTTGTCAGTTGCCTCTTTTCTTAAAATCTAGCAACATGTGTGATTTTTATTTTATTTTTTTTGTCCCAGATAATGATCTGGGAATGTGTGAAAAACACAGATCTGATGCTATTTATCTTTTCTATGGCAAAATCAACCAATTCATAGGTACCTATTGCATATTTCAATTGGTGACTGCCATGTGAAATACACAAGGAAGTAGAAAGAATGAACCTTTATCTCAAGACACTTCACCTGGCTGTGGATGAGAGGACAATGCTCCATTATCATCAGAGAGCAATACAGTTGTCTTCCATGGCTGTCTAAAGGAAGATGGCATGAATTCTTGGGATGTCCTTACGTGACTTTTAGTTCAGATGACTCCTAGGCAGGGTGGACATACAGCCTGGAAATACCAGTTGAACAGAGATGTAATCTCTAGACTAAGCCTGTATTTATGGGTTTGGTTTTCAGAAAGCCCCTCTTTTCATTTATTACCTATAAAATGATCAGGTTGTTTCCTGAGAAAGCCTCTTCTCCAGTGCACATGCAGAGCAGGGTCTATTTGAGCATATCTTTTTAAGATTTTAATGTGCTTCTATTGATTGGACGTATATGTATTGTAATATACAGTAACACTCAAACCAAAATAATTTACTGACAACTTCCAATATTGAACATATAATAATTCTCATAGCAATAAACACCCAAACTGCTGTTTACCTGGGATGATTTAAATTCTCAATTCTCAATTGTAGATCTGTTAAATTCTCAATTCTCAATTGTAGATCCATTTCTCAATTTGTAGATCTGAATAACCGAACTTTGATATACCTCTTTTATTGTGGAGTTTGCTCTGTCATTGACTTGGGACTTGCTGTTGCCTCAGCTCCTTGGATATGATGTTCCTTAAAGACAGGACTTGGAACTGTCCACGTGCTACCCTCTGGCCAATGTTCTGGTGCCTGCCAGTCCTAGCTTTGTGCCTTCAGCCTTAACGTCCTTGCCAAAGTACACTTCTTGCAGCTTCCCCAAAATTTCATACACTTCCATATCAGGGTGTCCCATTCTATTGTGCTCAAACCTGCTTTAAGCCTCAGGATGCTACATCACATGGGTGACACAGAACAGAATCTTAACCAGTAAGCCGGGTTCTTTAATAGGGCCAAATCACTTGGCCAAGAAATAGTGCTATGATCAAGAGTTGATAGCCGAGATGTTACTTGTATTGTAGCTGACATACCATGTACATTAGTCAGGGATTCTGACTTAAATTCTCTCCAGAGACAGCACAGACATACGGAAAAGGAAGGACGAGGTGAATAGTTAAGAATATCTGGCTGCCAGAAAACAGACTGCTATGGACATCTGCTGCATACAAGATGAAGAGTCTAGATGTCATTCTGAATTTCTGCCATGTGTTTTCAGAAATGAGAGTGCATTTCCAGAACATTCTTTAGGGTGACCCATCAAAAAAGAGTTGTCATTATCTTTCAACAGTTTTTGTGTCTTGACAAGACGTAAACTTTATATGTGGAAAGCTGCTCAATATAATGCTAGGATCCAGATGTTGAATGTGCTAAGATTTTTTTTTTTAGAAGTGGGCTAAATTCTGAATGCTTTCTTTACTTACTTCTTGATACTTAGAAAAGGCCAATGTATAAAAAAAAAATTCTTTGTGTGTGTGACAGAGAGAGAATGAGAATAAGAATTTTGCTTCTTGTCCCCTTTTTCTATGTTCAATTTTATTTCAGTTGCCGTTAATAGAACATGAATTATAGGCAAGAGAGAAGACTTTTATACAGTTTTAGTTGTGGGTACGTGTGTGCATACAGGTACCCACCAAGGCTGTAAGGACACACTGAATTCATTAAAACTAGAGTCACAAACATTTGTCAACTGTCTGGTATGAGTTGCTGTCACCTGAACTCCTCCCCTGACAGAACAATAAGCATTCCTAAACCTCTCCAGCCTCAAGAGAGTGAGCTTAGTGTTAAAATCTGTAAGAAAATCAGAGTCCAGAGCTGAGCAGATACCTCAGTCAGTAAAATTTGGGCCTCAAAAATATGAGAAACTGAGTTTAACCCATAGAGGAACACACGCACACACGCACACACATATACACAAACCTGCTTTTTTGATAAAGAGTAGATGATGTCATCCTGGGAACAGCTAAGTTGGCCTGTAGCCTCAACGCATGCACGTTCACACATACATGTACACAATTGCACCTGCATGCATGTAAATTAACACATGCACAGGAAATCCAACAAGGGCAGTATAAGTGAAGAGAATCGTAATATAAAAAGTAAACATAAAATAAACACACTAGTGCTGACAGTCAAAGTTGGAGACATTTGGACAACAGGTAAGATGAGGGGATCATCATGCAGGAGGAGTAGGGCAGGTAGTTGACTCGTGGAGTTGGCAAGTGTATCCGCGTAAGTAAATGTGTGGCTAGTGATAGTGAGAAATTACAGGAGAGTGTAAGATTAAGGTAGCTGGTGTGTGTTTAGCTGTTGGGAGTGAGCCTCAAATATGTGCTTTGTGAGGCTGTTGTGATGTCGGTGTGGTCAGGGAAGTAGTATCGTCTTAGGATTTCTATGGTTGTGAAGAGACACTGTAACCACAGCAACTCTTAAAAAGAGAAGCATTTAGTTGGGGCTGGCTTACAGTCAGCAGTTTAGCCCATGGTCTATGGCGGGCAGTGTGGCAGCATCCGGCGCTGTGCTGGAGAGGCAGCTGAGAGTTCTGTGTCCAGATCTGAAGGCAGCAGGGAGAGAGGGTGACACTGGGCCTGGCTTGGGCGTCTGAAAGCTCAGAGCCCGTCCCCCGGTGACAGACTTCTTCCAACAAGACCACACCTACTCCAATAAAGCCGCACTTCTTAGTTGTGCCACTTGGTGGGTCTGTGGGGGACTGTCATTCAAATAACCACAGGTATCTAGAAGGGATTTGACATCAACTATTGTGTCATATCAGGCAGGGATTGCCACAGGCAGAGCTGATAGAGACGGTAGTAACCAGGGTTTCCTTTGAGGGAGTGTCCTGAAGAGTAAGAATGGACTAGGTGTGGCTGCTGAGAAAGTGTAAGGTGCTGTAAACATGGACTCCAGGCTGGGCCATAAGTCATAGTTAATTATGAAAGCAGAACACAGTAACCCCAGAGTGGAGAGTCGCCATGAAGAAGCTGTGAGCCGCATTCAGCTTTGGGATAATTATCAGTCAGTATTGAAAAGCCCTGTGATTTTGGATAGTATGTATCTTCATTTGCTTTCTGTGTCTCCAAAGATGCCTGGAAACTGATTCTCTCACCATCTCTTGTTATCAGTAGAAAAACTACATTTTTAACAATCCCTTTTCCCTTTTCATGGTGAAAACAACTTAGTGATTCTGGGGAGACTTTTTAGTAGTAATATATTTTTATGAGTGGGAAGACTGGCCTCACAAATTTTTATTTGTTGGTTTGTTTAAAAAATTCTTTTTAGACTTTCAAGCATGAACTGTATTTATACCATTTCTGTCCTTCCCTTTCCGCTGCAACCCCTTCTCTGTCCACCCAATTCCCTTCAAATTCATGACCTCTTAAGTTTGTGTTATATCTGTCTGTCTGTCTGTCTCTGTCTACCTACCTATCCATCCACTCATAGATGTATTTAAATATAGCCTACTGAGTCCATTTCTTGTTGCTTATGTATGTATTTATTTAGGGCTGACCGCCGGGGATTAGATATCCTATCTGGGGTCTTGGCTTGTCCCTGAAAACTGACTTTTCATCTCTTAGCAGCCATTTTTCTTGATGTTCTTCATCTAGCATGTCAACTGGTGGTATTGTTGTGCAGGTCTTGTATAGGTCACTATACTTTTGAGATTTCGTGGCTACAGCTTTCCTGTCATATATAGAAGACACTACCTCGCAGCAGGTATCCTGATCCTCTAGCCCTTACAGTCTTCGCACCTTCTTCTTCCATGCTGTTCTTTGAGCCTTAGGCATAGGGGCTGTGTTGTAGGTATATCGTTGGGCTTGATCATTTCATGGCTAGTTCAAAATACAGAACACTCCATGAATTTTAGTGTGTGTGTGGCTGAAACAAACATTCCTGTATTTGCTTAATTACTTAGTCTTGGTCTCTCATGGAGAACTTCATGTAGACTTTTCAGCGTGTCTGACCCTTCTTTCTTTCTTGGCCCTTTCTCTCTTTTCTCCCTTCTTTCTTCGTTGTGCTTAGAAGAATCACCATCTTTATAATGTTCAATTTGATGGTGTAGCTTGCTTCATTTTTTTTCCCTTATAGGAAAAGCGAGCAAAAAACAAACCCCAAGCTGAAATAAATATTATTTATTTTCAGCCCCCTGTTGGTGTGGTTTAGCGTGTTAAATTTCATTTTAAAAACTTCTAAAAAGGAAAAAATTAATCTAGAAACAGCACGGCAAAGTGAGACAGAGATCAGCGTTGATTTGAAAATGAAATCAGAACAGTTGCTGCTGCTATAACAGACTTCTTGTCCTTCTGAAAAATCACCATTCTGTTACAGATTCATACAGTAAAACTCATGGCTTAATGAGAGAAGTAGAAGAAGGGGAACAGCACCCCAAAACTACCTTTGCCAGGGACTAAAAAAGGATTTTAAAAGTTACCACAGGAACTAGTGAGAAAGCTCAGCAGGTAAAAATGCTTGGCCTGGAGTCTGATGAGCTGAGCTTGGTCCCTCAGTCTCCTGCAGGCTGTCCTCTGGTCTCCCTGTGTGTTCTCTAACACACATGCCTTCCGCATGCACAAGTACATAAATGTAATTCTAAAAACCAGCATAAACATTACAGTGAATAAAGTACTTTAAAAATGTTGCTTCCAGAGAGGAGCACTAGGGGTGGTGCAGCTTTTGAGTGTCTGTGGAGATAGGAAAGGGTCCCCCAAAGTCAGGTGGCTCGTTTAAACAGCAGATGTAGGTGGGCATAGCTCTGACACCACTGACCCTGGACAGCTGGTAGATTTTAAGATGCCTGTGTGCACATGTTGTTCAGTGAGCTTCCTGTAGAAGAAAGGAAAACTTCATACACGCTTAAACTGTATTTAATGTATCAGTTGTGTTGGAACAAATTTGTATTTTCAAAATAAGTATAGCTATAGAAGAACTGATTATAATCGTATCCGTCAACTATCATGTTAAGGAAGTTGAGCCTGAGCCACAGCACATGTGGCGTTGTGGCCTGGTCAGTGACTGAGCTGGTCATGATTCCTAGGCCTCAGCCTTCTTCCTCAAAAGCCGTGTGTTCCACTGTTTCCCCGTTCACTGTGTTACAGAAATTTTGGCTGGGCAGTGGTGGCACATGCCTTTAATTCTAGGACTCAGGAAGCAAAAGCAGGCAGATCTCTGAGTTCAAGGCCTACAGAGCGAGTTCCAGGACACTCGGCACTACACAGAGAAACCCTGCTTCAAAATTAAAAAAATAAATAACCACTGATCTGACATTTCAAAGCTGGAGAGATGATGGCTCAGTGGTTAAGAGCGCTGGCTTCTCTTCCAGAGGACTCGGGTTTAATTCCCAGAACCCACATGGCAGTTCAAAACTGTCTGTAACTCCAGTTCCAGGAACCCCAACACTTTCACACAGACACACATATAAGCAAAACACCGATGCACATGAAATAAAAATAAGATCATTAAAAAATTTCCTTCATTGTTACAGTTTTTACTGTTATTAATTTTATTTTAGCCCTTTAAAAAATTTAGAATTCAGATAGCTCTTTAATTAGATACTGTATAATTGAGTATTTTTCACCCTCAAGGTTCAGGTTTAATAATGCAAGAAGCAGGAACCCCACATAGTGTATGATGCCCACCTGCCTTGATGCGACTCACCTTTGTTAGAAGTATTCTTTGTCCTAGTGTTCACTGCATGTTTGTCATTTTACAGACAAGCACCAGGAAGGACAATGGCTTGCTCAGGACCCACCTGAGGCTGGCCTACAGTGCTGGTCTCCTGGTTTGGAGGGTAGGGATTTTTCTGTGACCTCTCATCTGTTTCTCCCCTCAGCTCACTCTGGGCGAGAGACAGATGACTTTGAACGCATCCCAAATTGTCTGTCTCTGAAATGTTAGTCCATATTAGAAATGCAGATGGCTACGACTCCAACATGTATGACCAGCAAGCTGCCATCCACAACTGTGGGACCACAGCTGTCTTAGGGAGTATTAACACCAAATATGATAAACTCTGTGCTGCTTTGGATAAAAATGGCCCCCATAGGCTCATATATTTGACTGCTTGGTCATTGAGGAGTGGCACTATTTAAAATGAAAGGATTAGAAGGATTAGGATGTGTTGGAGGAAGTGTGTCATTGGGGGTGGCCTTTAAGGTTTCAAAAG
The DNA here is from genome assembly GCF_030254825.1 of Meriones unguiculatus. Lineage (NCBI taxonomy): Eukaryota > Metazoa > Chordata > Mammalia > Rodentia > Muridae > Meriones > Meriones unguiculatus. The sequence goes on along the minus strand of NC_083350.1, from coordinate 76,742,602 downwards.
CGTGTGCCAGGCCCAGCCTCTCCTTCTCTGCCCATGGATCTAGATGTAGCTCTTAGCTGCGACTCCAGTGCCATGCCTGCCTCTGTGTTCCCCGCCATTATGATAATGAACTAACCCCCTGAAACTGTAAGCAACTATAATAATAAGTATTACCCCGATCATAACATCTCTTCACAGCCCTAGAACAGTGACTAACACAAACTTCAAAGGAAAATTGTGATGGCGTCAGGGAGAGAGGGGAGGTGATCATTTCCCTTGCTTACTTGGGTAAGACATAAGATATTCCCGTATTCTGTTTCTTCATCCACAAAATGTTGGCTATAGCAGAACAAATTAAACATATGTAAAAGTCTTTCAAGGCTTTTATACTAAGTGTTCAATCAAATACTACTATAATTTTGATAAAAGCCAGCTATTATCAAGAGGTTACTTTTAAAAGGTAAAATCGTGGTTGTGGCAATATCATACAGGCTGCATCAAGGAATCCTACCCATTAATCAGTGAAGAAATCAGTAAGATGCTGTAAGTGATCAAAGGAACATCCCAAAGCAGGTGTAGACAGCCAGTCAGGAATGCTGACATGCGTTTGCTTAACAGACACCAAAGAGAATAGATAGAGAATAGAATTTAGTACCACTAGCACTGGCCAAAGTTCACTTGCATATCATTGTTTTCAGTGAGCTAAGACTTACAAAATTGTAAAATCAGAAGCCTTCAAAGTGCACAGACCCATAGAGTAAGGACTTTGAAGAATATAAAAGGTACAGCTGCTTCCCTGTCTATAACACCCCATAACTACCCTGGCCATGCCATGTTAAAAATGTTAGTTTCACAGCTATTCTTAAGCAATCTGTATTATTGCTAGTTTTTAAAGTATATCCTAGGAATGTTTTGGGACCAATAAAATAATGGGTAGGTGTGCCTCTGTTTACAATGCCATTCCACTGGGATAAGCCCATCATAAATTGGAGATGCATATAATCCATTTAACAAACAGTATAGCCTCACCCCACCCACGTCAAATGTGCACAGAACTCTAACATTAGCCTGAAGTTGGGTGAAGTCTCTGCCACAAAGCCCATTCTATAACCAATTGTTGAAGCTCATGCAATCTATTGGGTACTGGACCAAAAGCACAAAACAAAATGGCTGGATCATCACGAAGTTGACCAATCTTGGATTGAATAACTGGTGAGCCAGGGACTATCTGTGTGTGAATCATGCTTTTGCAGACAAGATGTATTTTACAAAGAGTAGGGAAGTATACAAGAAAGAGATCTGGGTCCTCTTCTCTTTTCTGTGTGACCTGGGACAAATGACCTGACAGCTTTGTGCCTTTCTTTGCTTAGCCATCACTGGGTTATGACAACTAGAAGAAGGACTCTATGGGGAAGTGCTCTGGGAAATGAAAATGCTATTCTAAGAAGCAACTACCCAATTTTTTAGGTTTGGGCTTATTTTTCTTTAAGAACAAGAATCTATAGAATAAGAGGTAAGGTGAGGTGATGAGCTCCCGAATGCATGCACAAGGCCATAGCTACTGCAAGTTGTAAATCATATGGAAAAAGTCTTTAACTCAGTGATTTATGGCCCCACTGTTGGTCCTGACGTTCATCTTCACTGCTGACCCACGTGTTCTGATGTCCCCAGACAGGTTAGTGGTGCCATGGAATGGGAATGTCACTGACCACAGAGGCCGTGTGTCCCTAGTTAAAGCTGTGTAGACTATTTTACTCTGCACAGCCTCTCCAGAGAAGCTGTCACTCTGGTGTCTCCTGCTTGTCTCGAAGAAGGACGTTCAAGAATTCTAAGAATTGGGAAGGAAAATCTTTGGATAACATACTCCTTTTGTAGTCCAGTTATGGATTTTGTCACTGAGAGGGGTTAAGTAGAGCTTGCAGTGATTCTAGGACACAACTCTAAGTACACAGAAAGGAGAAACAGGCAGAGAGACAGAGACAGACAGGGAGAGGAGGAGGAGGAGGGACTCTAGATGGAGAGAGTCTTCGGCTGGAAAAAGGCAGCTCTACGTAGGCGATGCTTCCCTCACGGGTCAGTTCCCACCAAGGCCTGCACCAGAGAACAGGATGTCTGTCTCAGCTGAAGGGTTTGGGCTGTGGAAACAGGAGGACTTTCTGGGTTGTGCTGTGCTCTACACACTTAAAGCTCTGCAAAGGTTTTTGGAGATGTTGAAAAACAAGGGCAGGTCTCTCTTCTCTTCAGCTAGTGAACAAGTTGGTCTCTCTATACTGACCAACCATGCCTGTCCTGAGACAGAGGCTTATTTTGTTTGATGCTGTTCATGTGAGTAGGGATGTCGGGTAGTAGAGGCGAGTGAGGCTGCAGGAGTTTGTCTGTCTTCTCCTCTCACCCTTGTGAGGTGATTCCCAGCGTGTCTTGTTCGTATGCGACATATTTCCTACTTGCCTTCTCTTTAAGTAAGACCCATTGCCACTCTTTAAGTAAGCCACTGAGCCTTGGCTTTGGTTTCCTATCCCCATCGCCTGGCACAGACATGACATATATGATACAGTCCTTATTTGCTGACTGAGCATATTGAGGAGTTACTCCTTGACTGGTAAACAAAAATCTCAACGCCAAAGACATTGAGAAACTCCAGTTGCAACGGCTTAGCAGGCCAACGCTGGGGCCTGACTCCGATAAACTGCGCCATAAAATAGGGAAGGTTGAGCCCAAATTTCAGTGTTCGTAGTAAGACTATTTTCAGCTTTCTCAGAAACAGCATCTGTAAATAATCAGGCAGAAGCCTTTTATAAAACAACATAGGAAAAACGTCAAATCTATTCTAAGGCTGCAACATTTAAACAAGATTTTTAACCCATAGGGATGCCAAGATCAACATAGGGTTTCCTGCACATAAAAGTTGGAATTTCATAGCAGTGTGGGGGCAAGAACTGTGATCACATTTCCCCCTTCCTAAATTATATACTGCACAGTGTTAATGTGAACAGAAGGCTGGATGGAGACGGCCTGTGTCTGACGTAAGTCCCACTACAAACCCGTGGATGTCTGTGGTGATGGGGGTGGGAGAGCCATCAGGCTGGCTGGGCTGTATAAAGCAAAGAGGTCACTTGCAGGTCATGTCACGATTTAAGTCTTCCATGAAATTTAGCATGGGGCTTTCATTTTGCACGGAAAAGTGGTCAGGGACATTATATAATACATTTTTATGAGAAGATGGTGTTCTGAATGTTGGTTAAGTGGCAGCTGCAAGTACCATTCTAAAATCACTTACTTTTCACTCCTATCGGTTGGAGGAAGAGGTAGTCTTCTGTAAGAGATGGTGTTAAACTTTACTTTGGTAAACTCTTCATGTCTGGGTATGTAGCTCAGTGCTGCTACCCATGAGTCCCTGCATTCCACCCACCCAGACATACACACCATTGACCAAAAAACAACAGCAACAACAAAGCCTTTTCATCTCTCTTAGCTGTGACATTTTTTCCCAAGAAGACTGTATGTCTGGAAGACTGCATTGCTCTGTCCTCCCGATCTAGTAATCATTTGCTAGTAAGTGGCAAAGCAATGACCAAAAGCCGGCGTTCCTATCAGGCCTGGCCTGGCCAAGGCAGAGCTGCAACGAGTTCAGCCTGTTCCCTACATCTCACCTGCCGGCTTTTCAAGTTACTTGCTATTTGTACTTGGGAAAATCACTTCTAAACTCTTCTGGGAAGACATGCTCAGGCAGGGAAGGCTAGGACAGTAATGACACTGTGCTGTTTTTAACTGGAATGTATTTTTCGAGGGTATTTTGTTAAATGAAAAAGAGGGTGGAGGTGGAGAATGGCTCAGCGGGAGAGCCTTGCTGTTCAAGTGTGAGGACTGGAGTTCCAGCATCCAGAAAACCATGGATGTAGTGGCTAGGCAGGCGGGCGTGATGGCTCCTGTTCTTCCAATTTCAGATTGTGGAGATCTGATTTCCAGAGTAAGGTAGCTAAAGCAAAACAAAACAAAAAACCTAGCTATTTTGGCAAGCTCTGGGTTGAGAGATTTCTGCCCTAGTGAAGAATGTGGGCAGAGTATTGAGAATGAGTCTCAACGCTTGTGAACACTCACACACAAACATGTATCTACACACATGCAGAAACACGCATGTGCACATACACATACATACCGTACACACACTGGAGAAAGAATAGGAAGGTGGAATTGGGCTTATATATCAGTTTTAACCCTTTGCATTCTGGATTTGCAGGGAAGGCCACATCTTCATTGTTGTATTTGTAGATAGTGCAGTATAGTTCTAGGCATGTGGTTCTCAATAAATACCGCTTCAACAACCGAGCTACAAGAATATTTACAGGACACAACTTTTGGGCTAGTTGGCTCTGGAGCCAGTAATGCCTTCTTTCTGCAAACTCCAAGAAATTTATATGAATTTAAACTGTCTGCATGAGAATTTAAAAAGAACATTTACTCTAATTTTCAGTAATTCATACCTTTTGTCTCATGGGTGAATGAAAATGAGGATATGACCCCTCCTAGGTATGGTTGAAGAGAAAGTTTTTTATTGTAAATACGAGGGAAGGAACAGCCAGCAGCATCTGGAAGAGTCCAGCAGAATAGAGCAGGCCATGAGAGGAGAAGAGGGGCCGGAGAGTGAGAGAGGAGGAGCAGAGAGAGGGGCAGGAGTGGGAGAAGAGCAAGTGTGGAGCCAAGAGAGAATCAGGGGGGCAGAGAGAGAACCGAGAGCACACAGCCTAAATGGCTGGGTCAGATAGGAAGAGAGAAGCTGGGGAAAGGGAAGGGCAGCTTATGGGCTGGGAAGGATTAGGATAGAGGGCAGTGCTTCAAGGAGCCAGGGCTCTGTAATAGGTACTAGTGGTGGTGGGAGAACCTGGTGGCCAGATTCCTTTGATAATGCTTTTTTTTTTTTTTTTAACTTCAAAAATACCGTTAGGTTTGTTTATTTTTGGCCATATACTGCTGGACATGGGGACTACCCTTAAGTGCAGTTTATATGCCCAATGAGAGTCCTTTAGAGAAATTAATCTTTCCTTTCTGAACATTTATCAATTGGAGATAGTTTCGGGTTAGGGATAGCAACTTGTGTCTACTTTTGTCAGTGCTGGGACCCCATCTGGCTTGGACCTCTTTGGGCCCCGTGCATGCTGCCATAATCTGTGAGTTCATGTACTCATGGACTCTGTTGTGTCTAGAAGACCTTGTTTCCTTGGTGGCTTCCATCACCGTTAATCCCTCTACAATATTTCTGCCTTCTCTTCTCAACCGTTCCCGGAGCCCAGAGTGCTGAGGGAGGATGCACGTTGATGGAGACATCCCACTTAAGGTCTAGTGTTCCAAGACCACTCGTTTGTTAGTGGTTGCTTTAAAATTGTATTGCAGTTTCTCTCTTAATCCGGTTATAACCCAAATAATTGAGACTGGACTACTGTCTTTATCTGGCAACCTTTGCAACAAGAACCCTCTAAATAATGTGGCTTCCTCCCAAGCAGAAATCCCTGGGATACTTGCTTTATGGCTCTCTCTGCTCCAGCTGCTCTTTCCCGATGTTTTCTGGACCACTTCTCATGGCTCAATCCCCGCCTGCTTTCTCTCTCTTTTCCTCCCCTTGCTGGCAGGAAGTCCAGCCCCATTCTGCCCAGTTGTTGACTGTCAAAGCCCCTTTATTGACATATCAGGGAGCAATTGGAAAACAATGTTTACATAACATTTGAGACAGGAGTTTCTCAAAACAAGGATTGCAACCAGATTTGGGGACACAGAAATCAGCATTTGAAATTTTAATTAGTTAATTTGTATTTATTTATTAATTACAGTTTATTCACTTTGTATCCCAGCTGTAGCCCCTCCCAATCCCACCCTTCCTCCCTCTTCTTCTTCTTTGCCCCTCCCTCAGTCCACTGATAGGGGAGGTCCTCCTCCCCTTCCATCTGACCCTAGCCTATCAGGTCACATCAGGACTGGCTGCATTGTCTTCTTCTGTGGCCTGGTTAGACTGCTCCTTCCTCAGGGAGAGGTGATCAAAGAGCCAACCTCTTCCTCTTTGATATGTTAATAGGTTCCTCAGTTAGCCATTTGTCCCATGCTTCTTTGGGACCTAAGCACACCTCACCCAGCATTTCCATGTGTGCATATATAGAATATAATGCATAGAATCTCTGTATGCATACAAATATTTTGAATAGCTATAGAAAATAGACTTTTTTTTTTTTTTTTTTTTTTTTTTTTGAGACAGGATCTTGCCATGCAGTCCCCACTGGCCAGGAATTCACAGAGATCATCCTGTCTCTGCCTCCCAATGCTGTAATTAAAGTCATACACTATGACACTCAGTAAGAAAATAGATTTTTAGCAGTAGTTATTTCCCAAGAGTAAAATTAGAAAAAGTAAAGAGATTTTTTTTTTTTTTTTTGTATTTTCATCACTTATTTCTCGTTGTTTGAATTCCTCAGAAAGAACATGCAGTTGTTTAGCTCTGGTTCTTGGCACATGGCTTGGCAACTAATAAAACATTCACTGTGAAATAGGTGATTCTGCCCACAGAGACTGCAGAAAGTTAAATCATACATCTGACTTAGGGGGAGTTAAGCGATGGACGAGGAGGAAAGCTAACTGAGGGCTTAGAAAGGAGAGTAGGAGCTGAGCGTGGTGCTGGGAGAGGCCCTCAGAAACCAAGGAAGAGTTTGGGTTGCTGCAGGTAAGCTAAATATTCTGTCTTCAAAACTCACCTGGGCCAGAGAGATCATGATTGCTGCCCAGACTGACTGCTCTCTTAGCATAGGTGACTGCCGTAAGCCTGCCCACCTGAAAGTTCAGTCCCCGCCCGGGACCCACGAAGTGAAAGGAGGGAATTAAATGTACATACGTGTCATGCCACACATATCCCCCAGATTAAAATAAAATTAAAAAAATTTAAATGACAAAAAACCTGTCCTAAGGGGCTAGGGATATGGCTGAATCGGTGAGGGTCCCTCCCTTCCCTCTTCGCTCCTTTAACTATGAGGACATGAGTTTGAATCCGTAGCACTCATGTAAAAGTTAGTTGAGAATATTGGGGCATGCATCTATGATTCCATTACTGGAGGTAAGGACAGGGAGATGCTGGGAGCTCATTGTCTGGCCAGTTGAGTTGAGTTGAGTTGATCAGCCCCAGGTTCAGAGAGATATTGTCAACTAGTCTTTGGCCTCTGCACACACCCATCATGCTCATGTACCCAAATGCACATGTGTGCACACTCACAGCAAAGGCTCACATATACTATAGCATGCGCACAGCAAAACCAAACGTGCCCCAAGCTAGCTACCAAGCTACTGTTGGCCAAGAGCATGGTCCTAGCAACGGTCACCTTCATCCCCATGGATTTACCTGTGGACTGAACAAAGGCCAGCCACCTCACAAGGAGGCCACTAGCCCTGTTGACCTGCTCCCCTGGTAGGGCTAGACTAAGCCCTGATTTAGAAAGGTCTTATGGGGGCTGGAAAGACGGCTCCGTTTAAGAGCGTTGACTGTTCTTCCAGAAGACCCAGGTTTGAGTCTCAGCACCCACGGGACAGTTAACAAGGGTCTGTATGTTATTCCAGCCCCAAGGGATCCAGCACCCTTCTGGCCTCCAAGGGTACAGAGTACAAACGGTGCACAGACATAGATGCAGGCAAAGCATCCACAAACACAGAAATAAATAATAAAATAATAAACAATAACAATTAAAAAAGAAAAGCCTCGTGTTGTCGAGTCCAGTGCAGGGAACTGGGGGGTTGTTCAGGCTGTGTTGGGAAGGGGGCAACAGTGCAGTGTCCGTATCACCTAGGACAGCTCAGTCTGTCCCGGAAAGCACCCCACTGGGGTGCCGAGAACTCTCAGCCTCCACTCGGCTAGCACAAACTAAACGTGGAACATCATTTTGGCTCCTCGTCTTGTCAAGGAGTTGGAAGCATTTGCAGATTCTTTAGTGGCAGCTTGCAGAGTGGAGGAAATGTCTAGACGGCCTCAGTCAGCAGTCAGTTGCTGGAGTCGCTTAAGCCTCTGAGCAAACGAGGAGCTTGCTACCTAGCTTCGGTCCGGGTGGCAGGGGCCTTCGAAACGTGGCCGTGGGGCGCAGATGCCTCACACCTCGCACCGGGAAGAGGCTGACTGAAGTCAGTGACCTCCTAAATTAAAGGCACATAAGGCAGCGTGTAATTCTGCTAATTACACATCCCTCCTTCTCCCGAATTCCTTTGACTCCTTCACGTTCACCTCTGTCAACTACAAGAGCACTTACTGAGAACGAGCTCTAGTGGAAGACCTAAAAAGGGCTCACGGAGCTCAGTGAAAAGCAAAAGCACCTGTTTGAAGGCTCGAAAGCGCCAGCGTCTAGTCTCTGACGGCAGAGCATTTCAGGAGAGCAGAGGACACCCTTCTTCTGTTTCCATCTGCTCTCTGCCAAGGTGGGCTATTAGTGAAATAGCCTTGGTTTTTATCACTAGGCAGAAAGATTCCAGTTCGTCTTCATCTCATTCAAGTATATGCTTGTGGCCTTATTGTGGAGTTTTCATAATTCAGCTATACAGACAAGCTCCATTTCCATAACAACACACGACTCGATGGTGATTTTCACAGAAAGGCAGAGATGCAAGGCAGGGCAATCAATGGAGGACAAGCTAGTCTAAGTGACTGTTACAAACACAAAAGTGTGGGTCTGGTATGTAGTTGCCTGGTACCTCATGGAGGTGTGAGAAAAGGCAGAGAGATTATTGCTTCCTGGGTCACAAGGGCCAGATAGAGGAGATCTGGTTTTTTGGTGGTTAGTTTGCATGGCAAAGGCATCCTGCCAAGGGTGACTTTTGCTCTCTTTAAGAATTGGTTATCCCCAGCTAAAAGGGTTAAAACGTTAGAACATACAGAAGGTAAGAATTATGTGCTGCTCAAATGAGCGGGAGCTGCACCTCCCTCTTTCCTCCGTCACCTCCGAAGGAGTTACCATTTGCTAAATTATGCAATCTGCGAAGAACTAACTAATGCATTTAACTCCACCTCTGGAGGCAATCTGGAACTGCTACTACTTCTCTCTCATTTTTCTAAGTTTTGTTTGGTTTTGATTTTTCTTCCCCGTGGCACAGCTTCTTACTCCCGGTCTTAGGCTGGCCTGGAACCCACCATACAGCCCACGTTGGCTGTGAACTCCAGGCAACGCACTTCTGCACCGTGCCCAAGACCCCTTTCTTCTTAAAGACTTTTAGCAGACCTTTGAGGATGGTAGGTTTTGGGTTTTTCTTCTCCGTTGTATTTCTGTGGTTGATGTTTAGCCTTTGTTAGTCTGTTGATTTATACAGCTTAGTGAGGCTTCTATCCTCTAACTGACCTTGGCAGGACTGAAGCCTACTATAGTTTGGGCTTCTTGGTTGCACACTTACAAAATCTTTTCGTACATGCCGTCTCCTGTGTTCTGCATGCTGTGCAAGAGAAAAAAAAAATGTTAACACTGTTTTGGAGTTAGGAAACAGGTTCAGAGAAGTTAAGCAAACCTGGGTTAGGCTGGCAGAGACTTGGGGCCAAGCCACAACCTTAACTCTGAATTCTGCCATTTCTTACCCTGGTCTCCACCCCTCCCTACCCTCGTGCCATGGCTTTCAAAGGCTTTGAGTAGCACAAACATGGTACAGGGCAGGGCCACCCTCCTTAGGGACAAAAACAGCAAACTCTGAAGACTGACTCGCTCAGAGCTGTTAGAGAAAGGCGAAAGGCGCATCACGGGAGGCAGTTTTAAGTTTTTCTGTAGCGAGGGAGGCTGACACTGCTAGGCTTCCTCCTGATGCATGAAGAATCAGCTGCTACAGCAGTGACCAGTGTTCCCTGGACCTTGCTGTATCCCACCCCTCTTTCAGCATCTCTGCCGTATCTACTTCCCACTCAAGCCATTAACTAGCCTAATGTGTTGGAATAGCAGTGCCTTCAGCGTGCTGCACAGCGGCCGGCCGTGAGGGCAGGAACCTTTCAACTGGTTGAGCTAGTGTTTGGTGTTTACTGTTTTCATTGTGCTTTTGATGAAATAATCCCTACAATGAAGCCTTTAGGGTTGGAAAGGCCAGTTTTGCGTTTGAACTGAAGGAGTCTTCCATGTCTCTGAGAAAAGAAAATGGGAGCAGGATATATTGTTGAGTTTCTATCCCAGGACTAGAGGTGTGGTGGCATCTGATTGCTTAGAAAGCTGTGCCGATGGGCATTCTCAGCTTGTGGGTGATCACGGCTTCACTCAGCACTCCTGGCTAGTCTTCACTGTTTCCATTTACTCTTGCACTTTGATGAGATAGTTCCCAGGTGGAATTCTGGGGTGACGTGTGAAATGTCAGGTTTTTACTTTATCTGTTCTGTGCAACTTTAGGTTTAAGAAGAAAAAAGGTGGGGGGAGTGGGAGCTACACAGATGAAAGATTTAAAAGTCATCTTCCTACCCCGTTATTGTTTTACCTGCATCTATGCTTGAAAAATTGAAGGTTGGCCAGGGCTATTGACGACCATTTCCTGTTACTTTTTCCCAGTGTATTTGACGTCTAACTTGTTTGATGCCAGAATATCAAGTAGCTGAAAAAAGATAGGTGTGAATTACAATGTAATTCAGTTTGTGTGTCACTGGGCCAGGGAACTGAATAAACTCTGTTACAGCACGTTTATCCAGAAAAGCAGGGAAGCTATGTATTCCATGGCTCTTTAGCCCTGAACTGCCACCCCATGCCTTATCTCCACCTCCCACTCAATATGGAATAAGAAAAAGACACGGTACTAATACCAGGTTCTGCTAGTTGCTGGTGTTAGTACCTTGTCTTTTTCTTATTCCATATTGAGTGGGTTGTAGTCCTTTTGAGGAATTTGTTGTTTTCAAAGTGCTTTACATACAGTTACTCTTAGTATTTACCTCTGCCTCCCTGTCTTCCTGCCTGCACTGCTGGGTGTGGAACCCAGCCCTCACAAACTAAGGCCACCACTCTGCCCCTGAGCCATCCCACTCCGGCCTGTCCTAATCCTTTATGGAAGTTGGTGTAGGGATGTTTTATTCCTGATATTAATAACGCATCTTTTTCTTTAAAGGAGAGAGAGAGTTGCCTGCCATAGTGCATGTGTGTAAGCCACAAAACAATTTTGGGAGCAGTGTGCACTTCTACCTCATTGAGGCGGAATCTCTCATTTCTGTCACTGCATAGTGGGTGGGCCCACGAGTGTTAGCTTATTGTCCTGACTCTGCCTTCCGTCCTCCCACAGGAGTGCTGAGTTACAGGTGCACACCGCCACATCAGACCTCCCAGGCTTGTCTGGCCTTCTCTCTGTCACTCTTACTGAAGGTTCATCTGCCTCGTTATCTTTGGAAAGGATTAAGTTCTCTGATTAACTGTTCTCTTTATTTGTTTTTACCATTTCTTTGCTTTGCTATTTCCCTTCGAGTGCTGGCTTTGGTTTTTGTTTTCTTTCTCTAGGTTCTTGAGTCAAAGCTTAGATGTGTGGTTTGTCTTCTTTTCTTTTGTATATAATGTACTTTCTGCACACAGTGGTTTTATTGGGCTTACTTACAGAGAGAGCATGAGCGCTAGGTTACCTACAGGAGCGGGAGCTACCCCAAGCCCCACACTGTCGTGAGTGATGATCGCATGGAAGCTGCACGCCTCTGTTTATCCGGGCTGGGTCCTCAGTCCACGGAATGTTGCTGCTCACACTCAGCTTGAGTCCTGGCTTCCCAGTTAAGCCTCCTTGAACTTTTCCGGAGCTTCTAGCAGGGGAGCACAGCTGCTCGTATACTCTTTTTTTTATTTTAATTTTTTTTTAATTACACTTTATTCACTTTGTTTGCTTGTATACTCTTGACCCAAGTCCTGTCCTCCTCTACCCCGGGGAAGGTCGCCATCTTGGGCTGAGCACTGCCCAGCTTCAGGAGGGACGTACATGGAATGGTGAGGGAGGAAGGGGACACCCGCCTAGCCAGCCAGATCAGCCGAATCAACCCTGGCAATCAGTGGGATGACAGATGTCGCAGCCAATCACCCTCACATCTGGTCAAGCCTTTCTGGAAACACTGTTAAAGGCATATATATCGACAAGTGTGTCTCCTCAGTGATGCTGCCATATAAAGATCTGTCTTAATATCAGCCTTTGACGTCATTTATTATATTTGGAAGGTCCAGTTTGCAGTTGCCTCTTCTTTGGGTCATTTATTCTGAGATTTTTTTTTTCTGATATTTTGTTGGTTTTTTTGTTTGTTTGTTTTAAGTGTTCTGCTTTTCGTATTTGTTGGAAACATTTATATCTGCTCATCAAAGGGATCTATCATGGTTGCTTCATTGTCTGTAGAGGTAATCCCAGTCTCTGTCCTCTCTGGTTGGCATCTGTTGGTTGTCATTCTTCATTAAATGTGAGATTTTTCTGTTTCATCTATCTCGTCTTACTTAATTTTGATGTGGAATCTCACGGTGCAGCCCTGGCTGGTCTAGAGTTTACTGCCTGGATGAGCTGGATCTAACACTCACGGAGACCCTCCTGCCTCCTAAGTGTACTCATGACTCCTAGCCCTAAAATGGAATGTTTCTGTATTCTCTTTTGAGATATGTATTGTGCATAAGAATGACTCTATGTGGATTTTCCCCCATCTTTAGATTCAAACTGAACATTGTCTCTTCTTGGGCCTTGAGTCCATTGGTTTTCAGGCTGGAACTCAAATCAGCAATTGTCCCAGTCTTCAGCTTATCAAATGTAGATGTTAGGACTCTGTAACTACATGAAAATCATGTTTCAGTTCTCAGTGAAAATCATTCTCTGTAGATTTGTGTTCTATTGATTCTGTTGTCAGAGATCCTGACCAATCTACTTCCTTGTTATAAGTCTTCAGGACATCTTTGCTGTCCTTGAGAGTTTTCATACTTTTTATCCTCTAAGACATCATCAAACAAAGCTCCTTTCTTTAAAATAGAGTTTGGACAGCCATCTTACTCAGGTTCCCATCTCAACCGTGAGACAGGGTAGGTATAGCTCAGCTTCAAGAAGTTCAGATCCTCACCTAATGCTTCCCTTTGCGAATTTGAGCCTGAGTGGAACCACATCGGTGAAATCAAAGGACTTACAACCTTACTACCAAGTCTCGGCCTTACTAAAATGGTACCATCCCGTGACTGTCAACACAACTGGTATAGCTCACTCGTGCTTGCTCACTTTGTCCAGTCATCCCTCACAGTGCCTAGAGTTGATTCATCATGCAAGCCAGAAGCATCGGGATCCAGTAATGCATAAGGAGATAATTATGTAAGAGGCAAGAGAAAGATGAGCCAGATTAGGTGGGAGGGGGATTATGCAAGTGCATCCCTGGTAACAGTCTATGGAGCAAGTATGAAACAAAAAAGGGGCAAAGTCAAAGGGTCAGGAGCCTCATGGACGGTTCTAGAAGAGAACAGAATAGGCTGAGAGGAGCTGGAGCTGGAGAGGCAAATCAGAACACTCTACACTGCATATTTGTGACTTATGGATGTCAGCCAGTGGTCATGATAGAGCACCCTAGTTGGAAAGCCATGCGCTGAAATGACTAATTTTTCATTCAACTAACATAGGTCTGTTTTTAGACCCACTTAAAATGCATGTGTGCTCCATTTTTCTTTTGCATATTTACATAGTAATACAGGGGAAAAATACATTATGAAAAAAAAAGCCTTCCTTTTTGACCTCCTAAACTAATTTGCACTAAATTGTTACCACATTGATAATATCTTAATCATATGAAACAGCCCTTTGGAATTCTGTACTGCTAATTTCAGTTGCTTCTACTATCTTATATGCAGATACAGAAACGAAATCCTTGCTTTCTTATTTTATTTGTGCTCCATCTTTCCAAAAATGGTTTCTCCTAAACAAACAAAACCACAGGAACTGGTTCAGTTGAAGAGAATAAACAAATTTCAAGGGATCAAAAGATGTTGTGGAAGTTCATGTAACAATCCTTTCGTTACTGGATCACACTCGCATGGAGATGGTGTCATGGTTGAAGATGAAAAGGGGTTCTATTTCATGCTTCATTTTCTGATGATTTTAGTGAACTTAATTTTGCCTTAAAAATTAAATTAAACCAAGAATACATTTGAGAAAAAAGGGAGATGTTTTGGCTTGGATGTTGACATTTGTGTAGTTCCTAAGCAGCCAAAAGAAAACATCTCTCAGCCTCTTTTCTAATAACTTGGATACATGAGAACAAACAGGCAGCCCCTACCCCCTCAAACATGCACTTGGCCACAGGAGATTCAAGGCTGCCTAATGACCAGCCGAAACTTGGCTGTGGACAAAGCATTGACATTTCACAGTCAATGCTATAAAGGATAATTTGGGGGAAGAATAATTTTTTCTTACTTTTGCTCAAATTAAGTCATTTCCTTACTTTGGCTAGGTAATGGAGACATAACTTTAATACTGTTTTAATAATATTCAGCTTCATTCATCTATCTATCTATCTATTTATCTATCTATCTATCTATCTATCTATCTATCTATCTCTTGCTAGCTAGCTATTTTCATGTGGAAATTCACCTAGCTCTATTTTTAGCTTTTCTGTTCCTACATCCTGAAGAAAAAGGGATGGAAGGGTGAGGGCAGCCATGCTTAATATCGGTTCATTAGTGCCGCTCCAAGATGAGCTTCCCTGCATGGTCCCTTAAGGTATTTGTTACAGTGTCTCTAAATGGTGGTAGCCAAACTCTAGAAATCAGAATGCTGAGAGGCCAGGAGGGTGAGTGGTAAAGCCAGTGCTGCTGGCCGTCTTTCCCTGATACTTTCCTCTAGTACTGAGCACTAGATAATATGATACAAATAAAAGTCTTTGATTACACTCATGAATAATTAATTTTAGGTACCTAAATCCTAAAAAGGTTGCCTCTGCAGACAAATAATTGTATGAATTAGTGGGCTTTATCTGAGCAAGGGGTCTAGGTCCTGTCCATGCAAGGTCCTTGGTTGGAGTATCAGCCTCTGCAGGGGCCCCTGGGCCCAGGATTTTCGGCTCTGTTGTTCTCCTTCTGGAGCTCCTGTCCCCTCCAGGGCTTTCTATCTCCTGTTTCTTCCATAAGGTTCCCTGCACTCTGCCGGGAACTCAAAGTTTGGCTATGAGTCTCAGAATCTCCTTCCATACTCTGATGGGCAGATTCTTTCAGAGGTCCCCTGTGGAAGGCTCCTGTCCTGTTCCATGTCTTCTCTTACTTTCAATGTCTATTCTGTTTGCCCTTCTGAATGAGGTTTCAGCCTCCTTCCTAGGTTCCTCCTTGTTGTTTAGCTTCTTTAGGACTATAGATTTTAGTATGTTTATCTTATATGGCTAATATCCATATGTGTGTTTCTGTTTCTGGGTTAGGCGCAGTTTCTAAGTGGGTCTCCTAATAAGGGTATCAGGGGCTGTCTTGATATGAACTCAGTAGCTGTTTCTTTGATCACTTCTCCCTGGGGGGAAGGTAGCCTTCCCAGGCCACAGAGGAAGATGATACAGACCTGAAAAACTAGGGTCAGGTGGAAGGGGAAGAGGACCTCCCCTATCAGTAGACTAGGGGACGAACATTGGGGGGAGAAGAAGGAGGGTGGGTAGGACTGGGCAGAGATGAGGGGTGGAGCTACAGCTGGGATACAAATTGAATACATTAAAATAAAAATAAATAAATAAATAGGAAAAAACGAATTAGTGGATCTTAGCCAGATGGTGGTGGTGCACACAGCTTCCCTGTCCTGTGGTTCTGTGATGCCGTAATGAGAGGCCACCAGTGACATGCATAGATGAGACTGGTGTTTTGGGGAGATGAGTCCCAGCTTTGGGTGAAAGTAGACTGTCCGTTAATTGCTTGGACTTGTTTCCAGCAGGGAGAAAGAAGGCATCCTAACAGAATGAGGACAGACAGTTCATTGTTCAGGAAGCTGTACCATGTTTCCAGATGTTGCTTTTCTCAAACCCAGAGAAGAGGATGTTGGGTTACTTCTTTAAAAAAAAAAATAAACAAATAAAAGGGAAAACAAAATATACACTCAAATTGTTATTTCTTAAAACAGAAAAAAATAAACCTCCAAAACAGCAAATGTTACCAGAACAAAAATAACAATGACAAACATGCCCATCTTAAAGAGAATAGTCAGTCATGTTTTAGCATTGCGTCATCTACGGCCATGTGCTCAGTCGCTTCTGTGATGACTGAAGACATTGCACCGTCATAAGCATCCATCACAGATTCAAGTCTGCAATGCAGGGTTCCAGCAATACACCAGGTGTCCCCGAGAACCCTCCGTGTCCACTAAGCTGGAAGAGCACATTGGCTGAGAAGCTACCTGGGGTAAAACAACCCTTAGGAAACCTAATTTTTAAAAGAGGAAATGGGCCATTTAAAGCTGAAATAGCTTTCCCGAAGCATAGTGAAATCATACGTGAAATACAGCAGCCGTTCCGTGCCAGACAGTAATGGCTCATTTCCCCACATACCCTGCGCCTTCTTGCCCTTATGGTTTATTCCATGTTTAAGTAGATGTTGTTGTTATTCATGGTGCATGAACTTCTGACAGCCTGGAAGGGCCTGCTGACCATGCCGCTGGCAGCAGCTGAGCTGTCTTGTTTGTGTGTGTGTGTGTTTGTTTGTTTGTTAAGAGCACACTAGTGCTTTGTTACACAGTCCCCAGGGTTATCCATTCCAGAATTACTTCACCCCTCGGTCTCCTCGATACCCGTTAATCCCTGGCATCTTGGTTCGTTTCTCCCTTGCTGAGTGCCACACTAGCTGAGCGGCACTGGGGGACAGATGGAGAGAAAAGGATTAATCATTTATATAGTATATATTCTGAATGCCTCCGGTCACCACCCGTATCCTGGAGGATAATCTGAACACTGAGCCAAATACTAGGGCTGCTGTAGGCTGGGCCTTTGCCAAGCACTGTACAGCAGATGAAATAGATTTCCCAAATGTTCCATAATAGTCTTAACCCCACATCTGTCCCAAGGCCCCCTCTTGTGCTAATGGTCAGCGGGGAGCCTGAACCTATTTACCCTAAGTATTCAACATTGACTCATAGTTAACAGCCCTGCTATGTTAACAGCTGGTAACACCACAAAGTACAGTTCTTCTCTCCAAATAGCTACATTGTACCCCAAATTAAAACTCTTGCAAACAACCTCCCAGGGAGACTTGGCGAGAGAAAGCTTCAAGAAATGGTGGAGACCATGTGTGTTCCATTTCCCAGTGTCTGACACTTCAAAGGAGATCAATAAATATTTGCTAAATGGGTGAGTTAGTAACTGACATGATGTGGGGAGGCAGAATATAGCCTCACATTAGATTGGTTTGACAAGCAGTGATGCCCACTAGCTGGAACAGCATGTGTAGCAGAGCTGTTTGGGAGGGATGAAAAGAGAGTGTGTGCTATCCACTAGATTATCTGATTTTCATGCAGCAGGCCTGCCCTGTGTCATCTGTGCCTTTTGGACCAGCAATCCATTATGTCCAACATAGCAGGCAAGACTGACATGGTAGAAAACCTTCCCATCCTGGAAGCAACTGGGCCTTTTTCTGGATAGAAGTTTAAGTTTGGGCTTTTTTTGTCTTCTCTTCTGGCTGGTTTTGAGTTCTAATCAGTGCTGTTAGTTGCTGACAGAATAGCCTGGTGTACTTGGGTGGTCCAACAATGCCGTGGACCTATGCTATTGCATTAAGTGAGTGATAAGGTCAGAGGAATTTGCATGTGTTTAGATTAGGATTTGCATCTGAATTATGGCATGTAGACCAGCTTTTAATTATTTCTTTCCTTTTGTGCTTTTTAAGTCCATGGATGTTTAGAATCAGTATATAAACATCCTCAGCAAACTGAGTCATCACATTGACCTTTCTGTTCCTTTTGAAAACTATTCTAAGTCCAAAATAGTGGTAGCACACATCTTTCATGCCAGCACTGGGAAGCCAGAGACAAGCGAATCTCTGTGCGTTTGAAGCCATCCTGTTCTACACAAAAAGTTCAGACCAGCGAGGGTTGCATAGTGAGACCTGACCACCACCAAAGTAATTCCAAAGCAGAAAAGGTATGGATATATACTTGACTGTGACACTGCTGTTTCCTGAAAGCCCCAAGACGTACTGTGCTTTCTCCTGGCCAGGTGACATGGTATTAGCGCCCCTTCACGCTTTCATCTCCAACCTCTGAAGTTCCAGAGCGTGGAATATAGTGTTGGTTAAGTGAACTGGCCAGGTGCATTTTGGCCATAACTTAGGCAATAAATAAACAAACAAACAAACAAATAAATAAATAAATGCCATGTGGCTTTAAAGGACTTCTATGAAATCAGTGTGGTGGCATATGCCTGTAACCCCAGGATATGGGAGGTAGAGGCAGAAGGGTCATGAGTTTGAGGACAGTTTAGGCTACATAGTGAGTACCGGGCCAGGCTGAGCCACATAGTCAGACCCTGTTTTACCTCACCCTGACTCTAAGGGGGAAAAAAAAAAGGCAGAAACTGTTGCTTAAACTTGACACTAAGTAGAGGACCCTAGAAACCCAAGCAGATAAACTGGCAGAGGTGATACATCCACTCTCCCGCCTCAAACACTGTACCAGGTATTCTGACAAGACAGAAATAGCAACATCTTAATTTGTTGAACAGTTGGCAAAATAAAAATAATCCAACCTTCAGAACACTTAAAAAAAGTATACTTGGAAAGAAGGATAAACATTTACATCTAAAGTTAGTTAATAATTTTCACTTAAATGTATGCTTGTGCACTGACATTGGCTCTACAGCTAACTTATAAGTTAATAGGTAGAGAATTTAGAGATATGCAGCCATTTGTCCATAAAATTGTCTTGTTTTCAATGAAAAGAGGTGCTTTGCCGCTCCTCTTTAGTTTATCTGAGTTGCCAGCTGTCCTTGTTCACTGTCTGTTGAGAGATAAACACTGCGACCAAAATCAGCTTGGAGAAGAGTTTGTTTCTCCTTTCAGCTGCTTCCTTGCTTGCTCTCCATGGCTTGCTCAGGTTGCTTTCTTACACGCTCAGGACCCGCCTCCCTGGGGTGGCACCGCTCACCGCACATACATCATGAATCGAGGAAAGGCTCCACAGACTCGCCTCCAGGCCAGTCCTGTGCATGTGTTTTCTCATTTGATAGTCCCTCTTCCCAGATGACCCGAGCTTCTGCACATCAGCCTCGAATCTTGTGCTTTGAGGGCACAGCACCGCCATGCTATGACAGATGACCTAATAACAGAGGTGACATGAGTGAGTAGCATATACAATGTGGACACAGGGGACAAAGGGACAACCAGGTCTTAGGCACAACGAAGTAGACAATGTAATGTTTTATTTCGCTGCTTAAAAGAGAACATGATTTGAAACATTTACTTGCAGAGTTTCCCACGTCGTGCTCTGGCCCGCAGTAAACTGAGACTGCGCAAGTAGACAGCCGCCTGTATTACAAGTGTGACAGTAGAGTCCGAGTGGTGTAGGTCACTGGAAAGGGGACATCTACACACAGACACCTACACTGATCGGCGGTGGCCACCATGAACCTGCCATCAACTGAGGCAGAGTAGAGTCAAAACAAACAAAATTGAATTTTATGGCTGATGACTTCTATCCTTCCAGCCCGGAACCTAGCCTTAGTAAGCCAGGTTTGCATCTTTAAAGCAGTGATCTAGATCAGCAGGACAAGTTGGCACTATTGCTAAAGAAACCACTTGAGGTCGCATTGGGTTGCGGAGAGAAACCCAGTAAGAGAAAAAAAAAAAAATGTCGAGTCAGACCCACACCTGACTGCAGGGATCTGGAGAAAGGATCGCGCCTGCCTGGTACTGTAACCGGAGCTTGCTGCGTTGTTGCCCAGAGGCCACTTGTTTCCAAAGGGCATTGAGCTTGTGTCTCTTGTCCCCAACCTGTTGCCTTCCCAAACACATGGACGCTGGGACTTTTCTCTCTGTCCCAGACCAAGGTAGGGAGAGGCTTGGTTGTGATTTGGGTGGGAGGTGACAAGGAGACACCACTGGAGGCTGAAGAGATGCTTTCTCCTTCTACAACGCTGACAGAAAAGTAATCTGATCCAGCCACATTGCCACAAACCCTCCTCACCCTCTCTCTGCAGTCACACCACGAACACTGCGGCACAGAGGGCCTGTAAATTGCATAGTAATGGCTGGTTCCTCATTGGGAATAAACATGTGCTTTGAGTTTTCCAAGTGAGTCAGACTCACGCTGTGAGATAAATGCTGATCGCAAGCAGATGTGACATGTGCTTTTCAAGAGTGACAGGAGGGGCACCGGGAGGGACAGCTGGGGGATTGGCATCTCCCACATGCTTTGAGGGGATGGGCTGACACTTAATGGGGCCTGCTCCTTTAACAAGAAACACTGAGGAGCGGGTGATTTCCTCCCTTCCTTCTTCTTTCCATAAGTGGAATCTCATTTTAAGCCTTAAATGTAAACGTGTTCTGGCTCCAATTTGTCGGCCAACTCTAATCGCCTCAAAACTTTATATAAACTCTAGGTGAGTAATTTCCCCGAGTACAGTACTCTTTTGGAATGCATGTGCTGTGAACTCGGATTAAACTTTTAACCTCACATTTTTCTGGGAAGGATTATTATCTATGTTTCTTGTTGTTTAAAAAGGCAACCATAAACCCAAGAACACTGAATGCTCTCCAGTGGCTGAGCCTGGTCCACTGTCTCCTTGAGTTGTGCGTGCTTGGAGACCATGGCTATACTTGACTGGCTAAAAAACAACGACCAAATGCTCAGGCCTAGTGTTTCAGACTAAACATAAGGACTGTCTTTCTTATGGTACTCCCAACTAGTGAACTGTTGGGGAGTCTTGTGCCTTCCCCTGTCAACTCCAAAAATATGCGTGACTCCCATTCAAAGTTCTAAGCAGCCATAGACAGAAAATCCGAATGTCTGTTTGCTGATGCACACCACTTACCCACTGTTAAGTTATATACATACATACACTCACACACACACACATTTCCCTCAGCAGAGCCTGAGGTGTGGCTTCAAGATGGCTTCTGCCTTCCAGGCTCTCCCATCATGTTGAGTAAAGCAAATACCAGATGCCAAGCTGGAAGCTGGAAGTTCTCTTTGCAAGCCTGATGCCTCTCTCCCTGTACCCATTACTCATCTGCTTAGACCTTTGAGGAATCAGTTAGGCCTTTTGTATGAGGCATGTTTATTTGTTTTGCTTTTTGTTTGTTTTACTCTTGAGTTGGTAGCACCAACGTGGAAACAAATAAACTGGTTTATTCTTCTAGAAGTTTCCTGTTATTTAGAGTATATTTTGTTTGATGATCACCAGGATGCATTTGTCACGGCACTGGGAGAAGAAGGGTGGCTGGGGACCATGCATTAATTCTGCTGCCAACTCACTGTGTGGCCTTTCGCAAGTCAAGGTGTCTAACCGGGCACAGCTCCTCCATTTGGAAGTGGGAAGATCTGGATTTTGTCTTCCTGCTGAAACAGCGACAGCCCTATTAATTTTGCTGTGACATTTCAAGGGGAAAAAAAACTCACTAAAATAAGAAACACAAATGATCAAAATCCAGTGCGGAGAGCTATGCTGTCTGTGTGAGCATCCTCTGCGAAAAGTCCAGGCAGACACTGCGCTGATGACGGGAGCACCCTCTGCTGTTCTCTCCTGCTGTTTTTATGCAGGGCTCTGTAAACAATGCAGCGCTGTTCTCATGTTCCACTGCATCACCTAGCAGAAGATTCTTTTTGTAGTTTTGAGGTGCTTGAAGTTTTTTTAAAATAATGTCAGTACTTTTTCCAGGCAGCTGAGCCAAATGTACCTGATCTTATTACTTGCCGGTTTCATGTTTTGGTGTTACTTGTTAAAAGGTACACATCTCTGATACTGTTGCAGTTTTGAACAACAACAAAGACGTATTGTGCACACTGACGCTTACACAAAAAGAAGGAGCAGCACCTTAGCTGCTGGGCATCAGGCTCCTGCAGGAACCCAGTCCCTGGAAGCATGGCGAGAACCAGGCGGGCTGTTAAGACCGGCCCCTGTAGGTGTTGGTGTACTGTCCAAATCACAGTCTGAAGAGGTGCAGCCAATACAGGCATTACCGACTTGGCCTCATCCCAGGTCTGTCAGTCTGTGTAGTGGGTGATGAAGAGGTGATGCCAGGGTCTCTGGAAGGATAGAGGCCAGTGGTGCAGTGAACAGCAGCAGCAGGGGTCTGACCACTCCTCACAGGGGCCTGGACGATGGCGGGAGCTAAAACACAGTTCATATTAGCAAGAGATACACCTCAGAGCAGGGTCAAGGCCTGTGCAGTGGGTAGATGGAGCACTGAAGCAGGACAAGAACTCCAGGGAACTAAGGACCAGAGATGCTCAGGGAAGGGGATGACAATGCCAGGGCAGTGCAGCAGTAGCCGCAGGAGAGGAGGTGGGGAAATGTGGCCGCACAGGACCTCCCCTCTCGAAGGAAGCTGCCCAGGCCTAGTAATTATTATGTCATCATCATCTTTGTCTTTATCCCAGACCAAACATTGTTTACCAAAGCCTTGTAATTAAGTTAGGATGGGGCCAGCTATCTACATGGATAGCATCAGCCACTTCTCAGAGTCCCAGAAAAGAGGCTCATTAGCAATTTCGCTTTCCTGAACTCTTTGGAGAAACGGTTCCCGTTCGCAGCATATAAGAATCCTTCTGAACAATCAACTTGGAGAGCCTGGCTCCCTCGCTGTTCACGATTCTAAGAAAAGGTGCTCCAGCAGCTCTCTGAGCGTACCTGATGCTGCAGGCTTGCTGTCACACACCAGCAGCCACAGAGGTCTTGTGCACTGCCTGTTCTCCATACACGGGGACTGGTGCTCTGCCAGGGCCGTGTACAGCAGCAGTAAAGCTGGTCCACCGTGCCAAACCGCTTGCAGGGCTCTGGCTGCATTCATTTCTACGAGGGTGAGCCCCTCTGTGCTTGGCAGGGAGTTCATGTTCTTGGAGGCCTGTGCTGACCCAGGGCCTGCATTTTGCTTTTAAGGACAGTCTTTCTTTGAGACATGGACAGAATACTTAGGTTAATGGGTAGCCAGTGGAGCCTGAGGATCTGCCTGTCTCTATCTCCTCAGCATGGGGATTAAAAGCATGTACTATAAACATGCAGGTTTTAGATGAGTACTGGGATTTGAACTCAGGTCCTCAGCAGCACTTCACTGATGAGCCATCTTCTCAGTGCTGAATTTAGAGTCCTTCTGGCACTGGAAGAACAAGGGAGGCCGTAAGAGCATCATTTCCACCCTCAGGGTCTGGGAAGTCTACAGACTAATTGGCAGCTAGTGTTAATTTCCCTTTGAACACCCTGCATGTCCTCAGGACCAGGTTATACCATTCCTTTCTGAGCTCCTCTCCCTTTTGCCCTGCGAAATCACCAAAATGTGTTAATATTACTGGCTTTATTTTGATTGTTGTTCTGGTCTTAGCCTCATCAGTGAGCAAACAGCTGGAATTTGGCGAAGTGTGCAATACTACAGAGAAAAGGGTTATTTGTTTGTTTGTTTGTTTGTTTGTTTAAGTATCCTGGGACTCTTGTCTCTCAAAGACAGTTGGAGGATTGTAATCATGTCTAAGGAAGGAGTGATTTGGCTGTGGTTCAGCCAGCCTCTCCACCTGCCCTTTACACCTCCAATAGCCCTGTCTCAAAGCCTCTGTGATGCTGACCTGCATTTTGCTCTCGGTGTTAGTTAGAGATGACATTCTAAGGTCTCTGGTGCTGCTACAGGATTATCTACTTGTTAACTTAAAGACATTCACTGAGTACTTACCATGGACCTGGAACTAAGGATCTAAAAAGTAAATGTAATTGGTATTTCCTAAAAGGAGTTCATTGTCTAGCAAAGGGCATAGGAATGCATATAGTATGTAGACTAGGACATAAGCATGCATGTAGTTTCTAGAAGAGGACACAGGTGAGCATGTAGCCTATAGAAGAGGACACAGGTGTAGCTGTAGTATGTAGATTAGGACACGTAGCATATAGACTAGAACACAGGTCTGCATATAGTCTATAGACTGGTACACATGTGTGCATGTAGCTTATAGGCTAGGACACAGGTGAGCATGTAGCTTATAGGCTAGGACACAGGTGTGCATGTAGCCTATAGAAGAGGACACGGGTGTGCATGTAGCCTCTAACAGGACACAGGCATGCATGTAAACACGCATATAGACTACAGCATATAGTCAGTGTTGCGTGACACCGGTAGCATAGCTACAAAGAAAGGCATAGACTTAGGCACTGCATCCTGCCAGAATTTTCCTTGGCTTTTAGAAGGCAGGTAGGCAATATTCGAGACAGAGAACATTTCACAGAAAGACACAGAACAGCATGAAAGCATATGATGAGTTTCTCTGATGTAGTCTAGGAATTGTGGGTGTCACTGTGATGGGATCACAGATCCAGGAGAGACAGTAGTGAAGACAGGGCTGGAAAAGCAGACTGACGGATCTGCAAGAGCACTCAGTAATATCAGCAATTAAACAAATGTGCTTTCAAAACATCCCAGGGAATATACACCTCGTAAAGAAATTTGTGTGTTTTCTACCTCAAGTATATACAATGGCAGTTTTTAAAAAGACATTTGAAATGTAAGAAACAGAAGAGATGAAGAATAATGTCAAACCATGAGTGGTTGTTCATACAGTTGTTAGAGATGAGAGGAAAATTAGATCCTGAGCTTCCTGGACACCAAAACCAAAAAGGAAATAGGAAGTTCACTGTGCCTATATGATGAAAGCCAGTTGCTCCAGGGAAGCAGGTTTTTTTCTGGTTGGTAGGAAGAGGCTAGGGAGAGTTCTCTGGTTTTCATCAAGGTCTCCACGGGGATACAGTGGAAATATCTTCAACAGTATCCCTGCACTAGCAATTTTTATAGGGCTGTTCCTTGTAATGTCCTCAGTGCAAGCCAATGGCCCTCTGCCAGAGTGTAATTCAGTAAAAACATCTCTACTCAAGCCAGAGCACTTCAGCCCATGCCAGCTGCTTGGCGCTGGTTTGGCTTGGTGTGGGGAGACAGCTGCGGGTACGAAGAGGAGTAGATGTCCTTCCCATCTTTTAGGCAATCGTCCATGGATACTGCTCCCCACAACAGAACTCTTAAAATGTATTAGCAGGACCTGGACGGGAACCTTCTTCTCATTGGCAGAGAGCTCAGGAACAAAGGAGTTTGAACCTTGGGTTATGTAAGAGAGTATATTTTCCAGAGATGTTTAATCTTGGAAGGGAAGTGATTGATCAAGTTGAACTAACACCGCAGCCGCTGGGCTGAGGGTAGACTGGCTTGGCATCAGGGCTCAGCTGTTCTGAAAACTGACCTGCCAGTCTGCCTCTGGTTGTGAACTATAGCATGAAGGTGGGCACGTAAAAGCGCTCACATTTTTACAAAGAAAGCAGTGGGCTAATTATACTTTGAAATTTGGTCTTTTTCCTGTGAGCTACAGCGTTGTGTGAGCAGGAACCAGGATACGTGATGCTGATGTGTGTGTGTGTTGCAGCGTTCTCCTTTGTTCTGATTAAAAATCTTTGGCTGTCACAGAAAAGATGAGTACATTTAGCCAGGCCCAAATAGCAGGCCCTCTATATCATATCGTCTCACATTATGTAATAGTTCGGTTTATAAACTACACTCTGGCTACTCCCACCTAGTATGTCTGTGTTTGTCTGTGTGAGTGAGTGTATGTAAGTGTGTGTGTGTGTGTGTGTGTGTGTGTGTCTGTGTTATACACACATGCTGTTGGGCATCAGTGTGTGGTTGTATGTTGAGGTCAGAGGACAACTTTTGAGTGTTGGTTCTTTCCACTGTGGATTCTGAGAATTGGACTTTAGTAGCCAGGCACGCACAGCAAGCAGTCCTGCCCTCTGAGCTATCTCCCTGGCACACCAGTATGCCATACAGATGAAAAACTGTGGCTTGAGCCAATTGTCATGTTGAAAAACCAGAATTGTCACATTTTGATTGTATTACAGCCCAACACAGAGACAGTGTTTTTGAAAGTCTTTACAGATGTGCTCAGCAGCTGCGAGGCTATTGAAAAATTATGAGCATTGTAGCGAGGGAAAGGTCCGTGTAGTTAGGAGAGAATAACACAAGCCGTTTCCCACCTACATCTTCATTAATCTTGGGAAGCTCGAAAGCCGGTGTCTTGTTACTTTGACCTGGTGGGAAATTGGTGGGACAGTGCAAATGTAGGGGCTAGCCACGGGCATTGCTGCCTCTGACTTCACGGTGTGCTGCATTGTAGATATCCCCAAAGACAGGCTGTTTCTTCCTGTCAACAAAGTGCATTAAAGTCACTAGGGTGCTCACATGGTACTCAGTGGTAACGCCACCCCAGTGTATATCCGGAAAAGGGGTCCAAAGTGTTAGTACCATAGGCAAGAAAACATACTGTGCACTGGAGAGATGGCTCAGCTGTTAAGAGCATTATTGCTCTTCCAGAGGACTGGGTTCAGTTCCCAGCACCCACATGAAAGCTCAGAACCATCTGGAACTCCAGTTTCAGAGATCCAGTGTCCTCTTCTGACCTCCATGAGCACCAAGAACACATGTAATACACATAAATAAAATATATGCAGGCAAGCAAATCTTTGTTTTTGGTTTTTTGTTTTCTTGAGACAAAGTTTGTGTGTGTAGCCTTGGCTGTCCTGGACTCACTTTTGGCCTCGAACTCACAGAGATCCACCTGCCTCTACATCCCCAAGTGACGGGATTACAAGTGTGTGTCACTACATCCAGCACCCTAACTACATCTTTAAAATAAACAAATGGTTGCTTCTTCGCTGGGCTCAGCTACTTGGGAAGCTGAGGCAAGAAGGTAGAGTAATAGCTTAGTGAATGAGATCCTGCCTTTAAACAGAGCCAAAGTAAAATGAGCTATTTCCTCGGGACAGGCAGCTGCCCATAGCCCTGCATGGGTATGTCCCGACAGACTGCCGTTTGTTGCCTCTGGGACGTTGCCCACCAGTGGGCCCGAGTGCCTTCTGTGACCTGCTAGATCTACATGAAGGGCATTAGAAAAGAGGCCCGTCAAAAAAGGAGTCATTACTTGTTTGCTAAATGATCATTGTGCATTGAAATGGTTACTAGATCATCATTTTAAACAATGTGATCCCCACAGATCAATTTCTGCTTTGAAAGAAATTCATTCAGGTTTAGCATTTTGCCTCTTTTTCAGAGGAAGAGGCCCAGGCTCATGCTATACTGAAGTGAAGCAACCAGCCGTGGGGCAACAGATTGCGGTAGAGCCCTAATGAGAAAATGACTTCCCAGGAAATAACCTGGACAGTGTGTTTGCTCAATGCTTTGCTTTGCTTATCTGTGATTTCTGAAAATAATTTCTGATGTGATACTTTAAAATTAAAATTTTTTAAATCCCAGAAACATCTTAATTTGGGGCCCTAGATTGGCAGAACAGGAGAACAAACTGCCGTCGTTCGAAGGCTGTAGGTGACGTTTCAGGGTTAGCACTGATGAGAGCTGATCTGGGAGCATGCTGTGATGGGTGAAATGACCATATTCGTGGCCTCCTCAGAAGTGTTATTTCTTATGATGGGTGTCCAGTACCTCTCCTCCGCCTTCAATATGTAGGTGTCATTGGTTGAGCCTAATTCTCAGGGGGTGGGGGATATTGAGGGGGTTTTCTGAGTTAGTAGAAGACAAGGCATCCCTTTTTGGGTGTATAAGCAATTACAGTACCTGGAGTTTCTATTTTTGTATATATAGACCTTTTATAAATTCTTCATAGTATTCTATATTATGATTGATTGAATGAGAGAGAGGGAGAGAGAGTTTACATGGTTGTCCTTCAATATCTATGAGAGATTATTTTTAAGACCCCTCACAGGTCCAAATCTGTGATTGTTCAAGTTACTTATATAAAATAGCATACCCTTTGTGTAAAATCCACACGCATCCCATGTATAGTTTAAATTATCTCTAGAGTGCTTATAATACCTACTGCAGTGTAAACAATCTGAATATTGTGTAGAGAATAATGACAGATAAAGTCTGGATATGTTCAAGACACATGCATTTTTTCCCAAATATTTTTAGTCTTCAGTTGGTTGACTCCTTGGATGCAAATCCAGCAGATACAGGAGCTAATTCTCTTATTGTTGTCTGCTTTTCTAACATTCCTCTAATTCTGCCTGAAAATCACACATTCTTTTCTGATCTCCCTGAAATAACTTCTTTTGCAAAGTTACCCTGGCTGAGAGTCTATCTGTTATACACCCCCTACGGTATCCATAAGCTCATCTTTTTTTTTTCTTTTTCTTTTTAATTATCATTTATTACAATTTATTCCATTTGTATCCTGGCTGTGGCCCCCTCTCTTGTCTCCTCCCAATCCCGCCTTCCTTCCCTCTTCTCTCCCTATGCCCCTCCCCTAGTCCACTGATAGGGAGGTCCTCCTCCCCTTCTATCTGACCCTAGCCTATCAGGTCTCATCAGGAGTAGCTGCATTGTCTTCCTCTGTGACCTGGCAAGGTTGCACCCCTCAGGGGGAGGTGATCAGAGACCTTGTCATTGAGTTCATGCTAGAGACAGCCTCTGCTTCCCTAGTAAGGGGAGCAGAGGAGGGGTTTTAGGTCCTCTCCATGCATAGGTCCTCTACAGGGCTCACAGGGCTCAGTTTTGTTTTGTTTTTTGTTTGTTTGGTTGGTTGTTTTTGTTTTTTCTCTGTTGGTCTCCTTTTGGAGCTCCTGTCCTCTCCAGGTCTTTCTGTCTCCCCCTTCTTTCATAAAATTCTATGCCCTCTGCCCAAAGTTTGGCTAGGAGTATCAGCCGGAGAAAGGGGAACCCTCCTCGATTGTTGGTGGGAATGTAAACTTGTACAACCACTTTGGCACTTTCTCAGAAAATTAAGAATAGTGCTACCTCAAGATCCAGCTATACCACTCCTAGGCATATATCCAAAGTATGCTCAACTAAACAGCAGGGACATTTGCTCAATCGTGTTCATAGCAGCTCTATTCAGAATAGCTAGAAGCTGGAAACAACCCAGATGTCCTTCAGTAGAGGAATGGATACAGAAATTGTGGTACATTTACACAATGGAATACTACTCAGCAATTAAAAACAAGGAAATCATGAAAGTTGCAGAAAAATGGTGGCAATTAGAAAAGATTATCTTGAGTGAGGTATCCCAGAAGGAGAAAGACACACATGGAATATACTCATTCGTAAGTGGATATTAACCATATAACATAGGATAAACATACTAAAAGCTGTACTCCTAAAGACAACAAGGAGTGCCCTAGGGAAGATGTCAGTCCTCATTCAGAAGGACAAACATGATGGACACTGGAAGCAGGAGAAGACAGGAAACAGGACAGGAGCCTACCCCAGAGGGCCTCTGCAAGACTCTACTGATCAAGGTATAAGCTCATCTTCTTAATCCTCCAGACCCCTGGGAAAGTCATGCTGTGTGGTTGCACCTTCCATCTGAACTGTGAGTAATCCAACCAAGTTGTATCACTTCCTCTCCTGGTTTAGATGTGGTGTGGGAGGATGTTTAAAGAGGAAGTAGGCTGGACCAAAAGCAGAGTATGAACAAGAGAATAATGTGGAGTGCTTTGGTTGGCTGGCAGGACCGTGAGCCCTTGCCGGAATGGGGGAATTAGTTCAGGAGGTGAAGAATGGTACAGAGGTGGACGCTGGAGCACAGAGATAGGCACTGTTCTTTGTTGAGAGGGTCGCGAAGCTGACCCTGGCAGGGGAGGATAGATGGATACTCTGCCAGCTGTTTTTTGCCCTGAAAGAAAGAGATGGTAGGTGAGAATTTAAGCACATGGGAGCAACTTTGTGGTAACGGCTTCCTTAACTGCCACATTCGTTGGCTGGCATGCCGCAAGCTGGCATCTTGACATCTTGCAGCAGTAGCCCTATGTTACCATTTCTGAGACACCATCTACGGGTTCAGTGTTACAGATGGAAACTACGTTAGTGTATCAGGACTGGGGTCTGGAAACTCGAGTGTTTGGCATGTGGGCATGACCATACGTGTACCAACATGTGAGCAAATCTCGTTACAGCAAACCCAATGTTAGCTGCTACTTGCAGACTCTGTAAAGAAGTGCAGGAAGGGTGGCCATGGTAATTAATACAAATGGCAGAAGAGCCATTGCAGATGATCCGATCAGACAGATTTTCATCAAGGTTATACAGGCTGCTCTGAAGGGAACACTAATCTAGCCCGAGGCCTGTACTTAAGGCCTTGTGCTTGACAAATAAAGCACTGTGCATAGTTCACCGTGTCTTGGCATTGGAGAAGTGGGGGCCTCCTGATGGGCTGCAGAGTCACTATTTACGCTTCATTTTATACTTTAAAGGGCCAGTTATATCCATGGCCTGTCACCATGTTCTTTTTGTTCCCCGTCCTTCCTCTCGTTTTGTTGGGACCGCTTTTTACAGTTCATTAGTCAGTCTTTCACTAGAAGGTAGGAATGAATGAAGTGAAAAAGACATGGGTCAAAGCCAGACTTAAGCAGAGAGAGAAACACAGAGCTCTAAACAAGAAGTCTCCATCAAATCCCTCCCCTTAGAGAACCTCGCAAAGGAAAGAAAAAAAAAAAAAAAAAAAAGGAGGCAGAAGGCGTGTGGGGAGACAGATGGAGGACACCAGAAGAGCAAGACCCGGTAAATAACTGGGAAAAGTTCCTGTGAACTCGCAGAGACGAAAGAAGCAAGCACAGGGTCAGCACAGGTCCTCCCCAAATATGCTATCGCTCTCGGTATAGGGCTTTAATGGGACTTCTGAATGTGTAATTGAGTGGGTCTCTGATTCTTATGTCTTCTCTTGGGACTCTTATCTTTCTCTTGGCTAGTCTTGTCTAACTTCAATATGATTGTTTTCATTTTGCCTTATTATATTATTTGTTGTGTTTTGCTAGAAGCCTGTTCTTTTCTAATGAGAAACAGAAAGAGAGTGGATCCAGATGGGAGAGGGAGGAACTGGGAGGAGCAGAGGTGAAAAAAACTATACCCAGATTATATTGTATAAGAAAAGAATGTGCGTTCAATAAAAGGGAAGAAAAAGAAAGAAAAAGAAAATGTCCCTGCCTTCTAGCCAATCCAGTAAACTGTTTGAGCAAGGAATTGAAAGTATTGCCTGGGGCCTTTCTTTCCTGCGGGGTAATTTTTTTCTTATTTCCTCTAGATCTGTCTGTAATTGACTGGACTAAATCTTGGTAGTAGAAGTAGAGCCGGAAGCCAGTGGTGGCACACACTTGCAGTCCTAGCACCCAGGAGGCTGATGTGGAAATATCATGAGCTTAAGACTAGCCTGGGCTGCGTAGTGAGGTTGCATCAAAAACACACAGGAGCAGTTGACTAACACAAAATGAACTCAATGGTATTTTTGTAGACTTTTTGTCTCATTTTGCTTTCTCTCCGTATTTTAATTATTTTCTTACTGTCTGTTGCTTGTATATTTTGGTTTCTGTTTTTGAGTTTTTGTGGGGTTGTTCTATGTGTATGTTTCCTGTTTCTTGTTTGTTTTTTAAAGAGAAAGAAAAAGAGAAAAGAAAATAAAGTTGAGTGGATAGCGAGGTGGGAGGATCTGAGAACTGGGGAAGGGAAAAATATAGTGTATAAACTTTTTTCTTTTAATTTTAATTTTTTATATTAATTACAGTTTATTCACTTTGTATCCCTGCTGTAGCCCTCTCCCTCATTTCCTCCCAATCCCATCTTCTCTCTCTCATCTCCTCCCATGCCCCTCCCCAAGTCCACTGATAAGGGAGGTCCTCCTCCCCTTCCCTCTGACCCTAGCCTATCATGTCTCATCAGGACTGGCTGCATTGTCTTCCTCTCTGGCCTGGTAAGGCTGCTCCCCCCTCAGAGGGAGGTGATCAAAGAGCCAGCCACTGAGTTCATGTCAGAGACAGTCCCTTCAAGGAAACTTCTCTTGCCCGGATGCAAGAGACATGTTTTGAAAGCAGGTCATACGTTAGCCCTTTGGAAAAAGAAATAACAAATAATTAGGGAGCTGAAATTTATTGGCAATAAAGATAGCTAAGCTGACAACAATACCAGTTAACCTGCCAGGAATGAGCATGTCGCTATGTAAGCAAACAGGACTAGAAACATCCAGGAATCCATATAAAGCATAGACAGCGGTCCTGGACGTGCGGGGCAGCCCTGTGGTGGGGGCCCCTTCAGTGCATAGAGTTATTCAGTCTGCCCAGCTAACCACCTCATTATGTAGAGAATTCTTCTGGGTCCATCAGGGGTATACCTGGCCGCTCTGGAACCTATATGTACCTCGAAGGTACCAGACAGAATGGATAAAAATGTGGGAAATTAAAGTTCTGGGGCACCCCTCCCTGGAGCTTTACATACCTGTTGAAGTGGCACAATCATACTATTGAGGAAATATAGGCATCTTTATATTCCACCCCTGAGGAAATGGAGGGAATGTCCACGTTTCGTTTCCTTGGTTCCCATATCTGTTGCTTTTCTATGACGTGTTTTTGCCAGGAGCACCAAGAAACGTCTGCTCCAGATGTGGCTGTTAAGAATTCACTGAGTGACCTGGTTGAGCCTTGACTTTGTATTTGAAAAATGAGAGGTCAGAGACTTGAATGCCTCTTATCTTACTACTCTTCAGCTTTCAGAAAAGTGGGTCTTGCCACAGTGGAGATGCAGCGGCGGCCTGTCCCAGAAGGGGCCTGAGCTCGTACAGCTAATGAGAGTCTCTGTAGGGACTGCAGATGGTGCTGGTCTACCCACAGCTTTGTGAGTACCGAGGCTGTGCACCAGTCCCCTTCTGACTGAACTTTAGTCTTCTGGAAAGCCCCTTATACCTGTATTTATTTAGGTGACTAGCACGTTTGGCCCTCAGTAATGGTATATACCTTGACCTAGTTAGTCTAGCATAGTAGTTCTTAATCCGTAGGCTATGACCCTTTTGGGGTTGAACAACCTTTCATAGGGATTCCCTAAGACCATTGGGAAATACAGATATTTGCATTACGATTTAGAACAGTAGCAAAATTACATTTATGAAGTAGCAATGAAAATAATTTTATGGTTCCTCACTACAACAGGAGGAGCTGTACTAAAGGGTCACAGCATTAGGAAAGTTGAGAACCCTGCTCTAGATTAAGCGTCTGGAAGAGACATGGCCTCGGCAAAGCTTGTCCTGCCCAAGATCATACACTTTTGTATGAGCTTCAAAGGCCAGCTCCTGACTATTTCCCCAGTCTGATTTTTTGTTAATCCTTTCTCTCCTAAACCCCCATCTCCAGCTCACTCAGACTGGCGTGGTCTAAAATAAGATCAACTTTGAAGGACATCTGGAAAATACTGTGAAGGAGGTCCTTACTCTCTGAAAGAATTTTTTTTTCCCCAAATAAAATCCCATCCACCCTCCTGAGACACTTACATATGCCTTCTCTCTCTACTCTTCTAGCCCTCGGTGTTATAGTAGTAATAGGTGTTCCCTTCATTTTCCAACGGTGGCCCCTTACTCTTCCTAGGAAGCCCCACCTCCTTCTGTGGGGAAAATGCCATAGTCAGGACAGATGCATCATAAAGCAAGAAACATCCGTTAAAAATTCTGCCTTTCTTTTTTCTGTCTTATAAAAATGCCATGTTAAACCTTTTGTTTAGAGTTGGGTCTAATTAAAGTGCTTTAGAAATAAAGGCGTATTACTACATTCTGCCTATAAAGAAGGTGATATTGTTTTTTAATGTGACCGTAGCTTATAATGCCCCAAAGGACAACACTTTGTATTTTCATATGACTGTCAAGGGACAGAGTCAGCTCTGAGTATCTGACTGAAATACACAGAGTACTGTTCCCTTCATTCAGAAAGTTTGGGATAATTAACTCAGACAACCACATAAACAGCAGGAGTCTCCTTCAGAGTGTCTGTCCCTTAAATCGGTAGCTAGCCTCCCGGAGAGCCCGCACAGCCCAGCCCATTACTGGGATCCCCACCCCCACCTTGACTGCTTCGTTTAGAATTTTTATAACGACCTCGACAGTGCTGTGGAAAGAGCAGGCATTTCTGTTTTCTTGGGTTTTTTTCCTGTGGCCTAACCCATCATGTTTATCCAACTGATAAGATTTGTTATGGATTTGCTTTCCTGAATTAAAATCTCTCCCTTTGTTCTGCAAATTTGGTGATTAGCCCATTAGTAGCCATTAAACCACCTGGACTCAGAGTTCCGAGGGACACTAGAGGTCACTAAGCCTGGCGGCCTGTGTCCAGTGCCTGACCTCTGCAGAACCTCTGCCTGGTGAGGCTCTCCTCTAGCATGCTTGTAGAATTCAGTGGGGCGTTTCTGGCCCTCTCCATCCCACCTCATGTCCCTGAATGGCAATCTTATAAGAAAGCCCTCCAGTGAGGGCAGGGCCTTCGCTAGCCAAGTCCGGCAACTTGAAGGCTGACCGCCTCCCAGCTGAGTGCTGCTCAGTAGCCGCCCAGGACATTCCCCCGTTGTGCTGTGCACCTTATCCACAGGCTCCACCTGAGGAACCCTGCCTTCTTCTAGGAAGGATCAGAGTATTAAGAACTTGGAATTTATGTGCGTGAGATGTAATTCTATCAAAGTCAACTAAATCTTAAGTTCCCAGAGGTCTAAAAAGCAGCCAGACTTAGTCAAGCTATGTGAGAAGGAGTTGGAGTTGCTGAAATAAAGGTTCCATGACCACTCACTAGCTACATACATACATTACATACATGCATGCATGCATGCATACAGACCAAATACTTGTGTGTGGAGGGCTGAACTTATATGGATAAGCTGAACTCCAATTCCCTATAGTTCCCACCAATACAAAGAAAATAACTTTCTCACCAGGGACATGGCACCTGCGTGTACTCCTTGAACTTCAGAGTCTGGGGCAGAAGGATCAGGTCTGAGCAACAGCAAGACCCTGTGCCCTAAAAACCAAAAGAAAACGCTTTTCTCACACACAAACAGTCCTGTAAGTAATTGTAGAGAAGCAGCTGCGCGCCTCTAAGACTTCTGTTGGTTACCCTGTGGCAGATAGCAGACCCCTCACGCTCCTGGCCACCATCTTTAAAGAACTTTCTTCTTCTGCCTCTCCAGCCTCCCTCAAGTTTGGGTTTCAGATACAAGCAGAGCAACCCGATCTTACCTCGCCAGGAGCATAGCCCACAGCTCACATGCAAGAAAGTGTATCCCATGTAGCTGGGTCTAGGTCCCTCCCCAGCCACAGACACTGGTGGCTGCACAGGTGGGGTGCTGCGTGCGTGGCATGTGGAGGTGAAGTGACGGTGGCAGTGAAACCACAGCTAGTCCCCAGCAGCACAAACCTTTATCTATCTGTCTTCTGGTTTTTAGTTTTCATCTTGACTTTCTTTAACATGGAGTGTACTATAACTTTAGTTCCACAGCTGAGATAGCTAAGCTCAGGTTTTTAGGTTTGCATTTTATCAAGGTTCTTTTTTTCTTTTTTTTTTTTTTTTTTTTAGACAAGGTTTCATGTAGCCCAGGCTTGAGTGGGAACTGTTTAGCCAAGACTGATCGTGAACTCATGATCATCTCAAGTTTTTTGTCTTTAGACAGGACCACACTCTTATAGCCCTGGCCAGCCTCAAATTCTGGGCAGTTCTCCTGACTCTCAGCCTGTCAGCTGTGAGGCCCAGCACTCAGCTCACCGTTTCTCTAACTCACACTGGCTGTGCTGGGACACCTTTCTCCCTGACACTGCTCCTAAGCACTGCCCCATCTTGTATTGTAGCAACTACACATTTATTTAAAAATTAGCCTTTAACAGTAACTAAAGGTTAGTCTAACAGTTTAGGGGTGCTCCAACAGTGAGCTTCCCAGTCCTGACTAAAGAATGAGACAGGCATAGCCACACGGCCAGGTTATAACCACAACATTTATGTGTAAGGAGTGCCTTTGTGAAAGAGAATTGTGGGACAGATCAGAATTTATGCACGCTGTTTGCACTCACACTCCCCGCTAAAGGGAGGGTGCCCTTAAAAGGAAAATAAAGCAAACTAGGCTCCACTGGGCCAACACATTCACCCTTGAGTAAATCTGTCTGACCTATTGATTACATTATCATAGGATTGTAATGGTGCCTGCATGTCTAAGAGATCAGGGCTCAAAGGAGACGAAATTTGGGGTTGGAAATGGAGGCACATTCTTTGTTATGGCATTTTATTCTGTAAGGAGGGGCTTCATCTCTGTTAGATCTCATTATTCTAGAGTTACTTCAGCTTTTCCTTCTTTTCAAGTCTTTTGTGTGCGTGCTTTCCTGCCTCATGCTTACTAGGATAGGGAAGCTTCCTCACTGTGCAATGAAATGCAGAACACTTAGGATACAGTTGCCCTGTCTCAGGGCAATTTACTGTATGAAGCGGCAGTTCAGACCACACACATGAGGCCAGCTGATCCTGTGCTCTTGGCTTTGTGCACCAGAAAGTGGAGAAGAGGGCTTTAAAAGAATTAGTGTATCTGACAAGTATTCACTAATGTAGAAGAGATACAACCAATGGTGATCATTTAAAGATTTGTTTTGCACTATAAACAATATTTTATTATATTATCAGGTGACCAGATCTTCTGGTCATCCATAATGCCAACCTCACCCACAGAGTGGGTATTTCACAGGTGAACCTAGGTTCTTAGGTGTCTGCTCACCATGGTAGAAGGGCTGTTATTTTTAGTTTCCGGGAATCATAAACCTTTGTGCTTGTCTAATTCTCCTGAATAATGAATTCTTGGCATTTGTAGATCGAGCAGTTATTTTCCTGAATGAAGGTGAAATGTTTTCGTTCAATACGGGCTGTACAAA
This sequence comes from Meriones unguiculatus, assembly GCF_030254825.1. NCBI lineage: Eukaryota > Metazoa > Chordata > Mammalia > Rodentia > Muridae > Meriones > Meriones unguiculatus. The sequence goes on along the minus strand of NC_083350.1, from coordinate 76,705,828 downwards.
CCGTTCAGACCCACCAAACACTTGACGTTTTGATATCCCTCTCCTCCCAGACACTTTACCGGAAACTGAGATTTGGAAATTACATCTCAATAAAACTGAAATGGATATTCCTTCTCCCCTTTTCTGTACCTACTATGCAAGCAAGTCTTTGATGGACGCACCTAGAACTTTTTCTGCTGGCTTTGATACTTATAAAGGGCTCCACTGTTTATCCCGGTACTGCAGCGCCCATGAGACGCCCAGAGCTACCCAGCGGAGCAGGGAACTGACAGGACCCGTGCAGGAGGCCCTGCCCCTCTCTTTCTGCAGCCACTCACAGTCACCTCCTGTGTTCTGTTCCGCCAACATGGATCACTGCCTGAGTTGAAAGCTGATGTGAATACACATGAGGTTTGAAAGTGCTTGCACTTAAAGCCATTTCTGAGTTTCAAAACTCACTTGTAAGCTCAAGGTCACGTCATTTTATTGCATTTATCCCGATTTTGTTCAGAAACTTTGCAACAAGGGACCGACTTAACTAAAACTCACAAGATGTAAATGTTGGTCGTGGTGATGGTGGTGGTGGTGATGTGTGTGTTGTTATGCACATAAATTTTAAAATAATTTATTTTTATTTTACGTGCACTAGTGTTTTGCCTGTATGTGTGTCAGTGTGAGGATGTCGGATCCCTTAGACCTGGTGTTACAGTTAGTCATGAGCTGCCATGTGGGTGCTGGGAATTGAACCTGGGTCCTTTGGAAGAACAGCCCAGTGTTCCTTAATCATGAGCCATCTCTCCAGCCCCAGATTTTAACAAGTACCTAGGAATAGCCAGCATTCATTTGGGTCACTTCCTCTGTTAGGTGCTAGTGACAGATGAAAATATTCCTTCCAAGTGTCTGTTACTGTGAGAGATAGATCACTTGGTGGAGTGGGTGTTCAGGTATAGTGGTGTAGAAGGACAGCAGACCTCACAGACGAGTCGGGGTTTTGAGATGCGCTCTGGAAGATGGGTGCAGCTTATTTAAGCAAGCAGGCATCAGGGATAGCTTTGACAGGACAGCATGAGGCAGCAACGTGTGTTCTGGCAGCCAGGAATGCTGAAATTGGCCTGAGGCATAGAAGAGAGTGAAGGTGCACCCAAGCGGATGCCGTAAGGAAGGTATCTGTGCCCTACTCTTTTCCTGCCATAAACAACCAGAAACTGTCAAAAATAGTCAGGCTGAGAAAAGACATGCCCAAAGGTATCAGACATCAATGCTGAGGTATGTATGTTAAAAATAACCCAAATTGGAGAAAATTAGGATTTGTTTCATCATCTTTTTTAAAAATGAGGATAAAACTCTTAACCTCAGCCTTCAGGAGAAATCTCTGCTTTTGCCTATGGAAATGCAGTTCTGTCTTCACCTTTGTGTTTTTGTGCAAGCACCATTGTAAGATGGCATTGCAAGAGATGCGACCAGCTGTCTCTTGTCCTGTGCACTGTCCAGGCACGCTCACACGTCAGGCTGACAGATGACCTCCTCACTGCCCGACTGACCTCTGCACCACCACTCTCCTGACTGAGTAACTAACCCCCAGCTCTCTGGCTTGAACCATCATACATGGTGATCCTTGGGCCCCCTCTGGAGCAAAGCACTTTGCTCTAAATCACTTGTCAGAAGCATGAAGGGGCCGCCACTTAGTGGAACATTAGAAACAGTTTTAGTATTTTGAGCTTTGACCTGAATCCACCATGGTCGCTCAGAGGTTGGGTCTTTTTTCTTCTGCCCTTTGTTCCTTTTTGTTCCTTTCCCTTTTCTCATTTGGTGGTTTTCATCTGATTTGTTTACCTTTTTTTTTTTTTTTTTTTTTTTTTGAAAAATTTGGGTTTCATGGATCCTGTTTCTACTAGTAAGTGACTTTCTCTTTCTGCTTATTTGGACTTTTTCTCCTAATACATCTCAAAGGAAGGTTGGTGGGTCCGTCCAGCTGTAGACTAAAATGCAGTGACCCTGTGTCAGGACAGGCATCCTTGGAATTCTCCACACATCCATTCTCTACTAAGGGCCATCATGGTTATTTCTGGCAGTTTGGTGTAATGTTCTTGGGGGAGAGGTAGAAAGAATAAGCCAGAAGGAAAAAAATACAGGTGCAGAGAATGGGGAGCCTACAGGTGAGCAGGGGGAAAAGGGAGGGCAGGTGAGAGCAGGGGTACAGAAACGTATAGGGCAGGAGGGAGGAAATAAATTGGAACTAAGCAGATGGTGTAATAGCAAAAGGTGCCAAAAGCCCAAGACAGTAGACTTTTTTTCATTTTTTCTTTTATTGAAAATAGATTATTTTTTTACACTATACCCTGATAATAGTTTCCCCTCCCTCTTCTCCTCCCAGATCCTTCCCACCTCCCCTGCTCTCTAGATCCACTTTCTTTCTGTCTGTCATTAGAAAAGAACTTGCTTCTAAGAGATAACAACCAAGCATGACAAAATAAAATACAATAAAACAGAGACCATCATATTAAAGTTGATAAGGCAAATCAATAGAAGGAAAAGAGTATCAAAAGCAGACTCAAGAATCAGAGACCCACTTGTTCTCACACTCAGGATTCCCTTTAAAATACTAAGCTAATAAATAATAATAATAATAATAGCTAATAACCTGGTGCTAATAACCCTGTAGGCCCTGTGCTTCTGTCTTTGTGAGTTCATGACTACCTTGCTTAGATGATTCACAGGGCCTTGTTTTTCTGTTTTCCTCCATCCCCTCTTCCCACATCCTCTTTGGTGGGGTTCCCTGGGCTCTGAGGGGAGACATCCCATTTCACCTCTGTTTCCATGGAGTGTCTGGCTGTGGTTCTCTGCACTTGTTCCCAACTGCTGCAAGAGGAAGCTTCTCTCATGATGCCTTAATAAGTCACTGGTCTATGAATATAGCAGAGTATCACTAAGTAATTTTATTAATACTTTTTTTTAAGAGCAGTAGTGTTTGATTTTATCCTAGGTCTCTGGGCTATCTAGTGTCTGGTTCTTAGTTACCCAGTGTTGGATATGTGTTCTATGTCCTGGAGTGGGCTTTAAGTCAAATCAGACACGGATTGGCCACTCCCACAAGTTCGGGGCCATCATTACCCCAGCACATCTTGCAGCCAGGACAAATTGTAGGTCAGAGGTTTTGTGGCTGGGTTGATGTTCCACATTTCTCTTTTGGTAGTCTGCAGAGTACCTTCCTACACCGAAGACTCTGGAACATAAGGGGTGAAGAGCTGATGCAGGCATTAGCTCAACTTCTCCATGTTTAATGAGTTGTGTGGGTGTTGTCATGGTAATGGAGCCCTGATATAAGTTTGCAGACAGCAATCCATTGTCTTAAGACACAGCCAGGGTTGTCTGGGGATTTCCACAGCACCCTGTTGGCCAACAACTCAATTGAATGCAACCCAGTCCACTCCTGGAAGCCTCGTTGGGACTTTGAATTCCCCATTTTTAGGACACCTCACCAGATTCACTGTATATTTTAGGAAGTTACCCCTGAACTGGGTTTTCATATCATAACTGAAGCTTTGAGAAAGGGTCTCCTTTTATAGCCCAGGTGGGCCAGGGCTATAATCTCCCTGTGTCAGCCCCTCAGTTGCTAGAGTTATTGGTATATACCACCATTTTAGCAGAAATAGATTTTCTTAGGATTTTTTTTTCTTTCCTGCTGTGGCTCAAATTCAGGGCCTTAAGCATGTTAAGCAAAGTGATTTATCATTGAGCTGAACCTCTAACCCCTAGTACACTATTTGTAAAAGAAGATTTATTTGTCTTTTAAAAGTGTGTGTGTGTGTGTGTATGAGAGAGAGAGAGAGACAGAGAGAGAGACAGAGAGACAGAGAGGAAGGAAGGGAGGGAGAGGGAGAAGAAGGAGACAGACAGACAAATGTGCAGGTGCCCAAAGAGACCATCATATAGCCCTGGAACCAGACTTACAGGCAGTTGTGAGCCGTCCTGACATGAGTGCTGGAAACTGAACTCTCAGATTCTCTGCAAAAGAAGTTAGGGAAACAACACCCTTCACAATAGCTACAAATAACAAAGTGCCTTGGTGTGACTATAACCAAGCAAGTAAAAGACTGGTATGAAAAAAAACAAAACAAAACAAAACAAAAACAAAACAAAAAAAAAAAAAACAACTTCAAGTCCCTGAAGAAAGAAATTGAAGAAGAAATCAGAAGATGGAAAGATCTCCCATGCTCATGGATTGGTAGGATTAACAGTGAAAATGGCCATTTTACCGAAAGCAATCTACAGATTCAATGCAATTCCAACTGAAATGTCAACACAATTCTTTACAGACCTTGAAAGAACAATTCTTGATTTCAAGAAACCCAGAATAACTAAGACAATCCTGTACAATAAAAGATCTTCTGGAGATATCTCTATCCCTGATATCAACCTGTACTATAAAACAACAGTAATAAAAATGGCATGGTACTGGCACAGAAACAGACTGGTGGTTCAATGGAATCAATCAAAGATCCAGAAATAAACCCACACACCTACAAATTCTTCATTTTTTACAAAGAATCCAAAAACATACAATGGGAAAAAGATAGCATCTTCAACAAATGGTGCTGGTCTAACTGGATGTCTACATGTAGAAAAATGAAAATAGATCCATACTTATCAGCCTGCATAAAACTAAAGTCCAAGTGGATCAAAGATTTCAACATAAAACCAGACACACTAAACCTGTTAGAAGAAAAAGTAGGGAAGAGCCTTGAACTCATTGGTACAGGAGACAACTTCCTGAACAGAACACCAACAGCACAGGCTCTAAGATCAACAATCAATAAATGGGACTTCATGAAACTGAAAAACTTTTAAGGACACTGTCATCAGAACAAAACCATAGCCTACAGAATAGGAAAAGATCTTTACCAACCCTACATCTGACAGAGGGCTAATATCGAGAATATATAAAGAACTCAAGAAGTTAAACACCAACAAACCAAGCAATCCAATTAAAAATTAGTTACAGAGCTAAACAGAATTCTCAGTAGAGGAATATTGAATGGCAGAAAAACACTTAAAGAAATGCTCAAAGTCCTTAGTCATTCGGGGAATGCAAATCAAAACAACCCTGAGATTCCACCTCACACTCATCAGAATGGCTAAAATCAAAAACTCAAGGGACAATACATGCTGGAGAGGATGTGGAGAAAGGGGAACCCTCCTCCATTGCTGGTGGGAATGTAAACTTGTACAACCACTTGGAAATCAATCTGGCACTCTCAAAATTAGGAATAGTGCTACCTCAAGATGCAGCTATATCACTCCTGAGCATATATCCAAAAGATATTCAACCATACAACAGGACATTTGCTCAGCTATGTTCATAGCAGCTTTATTCATAATAGCCAGAATCTGGAAAGAACCTAGATGTCCCTCAATGGAAGAATGGATAAAGAATTTGTGATATATTTACACAATGGAATTCTACTCAGCAATTAAAAACCAGAAAAATCATGAATTTGCAGGCAAATGGATGGAACTAGAAAAGATCATCCTGAGTGAGATGACCTAGAAGCAGAAAGACACACATGGTATATACTCACTTATAAGTGGATATTAACCATATAATATAGGATAAATACACTAAAATCTATAGTGCTAAAGAAGTTAAACAACAAGGAGGACCCTAGGGAAGAGGGTTAATCCTCATTCAGAACGGCAAACAGGATAGACATCGGAAGTAGGAGAAGACAGGGAATAGGACAGGAGCCTACCACAGAGGGCCTCTGAAAGACTACCCATCAGGATATCAAAGCAGATATTGAGACTCATAGTCAAACTTTGGGCAGAGTGCAGGGAATCTTATGGGAGAAGGGGGAGACAGAAAGACCTGGAGGGGACAGGAGCTCTACAAGGAGACCAACAGAGCCAAAAATCTGGGCTCAGGGGGTCCTGCAGAGACTGATGAATCTACCAAAGATCATGCACGGAGAGGACCTAGACCCACTGCTCAGATGTAGCCCATGGGCAGCTTAGTCTCAATGTGCATTCCCTAGTAAGGGGAGCAGAGGCTGACTCTGACATCGGCTGGCTCTTTGATCACCAACCCCTGTGGCCTAACTAGGCAACAGAGAAAGGATCCAGACAGGTCCTGATGAGACCTGATAGGCTAGGGTCATATAGTAGGGGAGTAGGACCTTCCGTATCAGTAGACTAGAGAAGGGACATGGGTGGGGGGAGAGGATGGGACCAGGAGGAGATGAGGGAGGGGGCTACAGCTGGGATACAAAGTGAATAAATTGTAATAAATAATAAAGAAAAATTCTAAAGAGTAACAAGTGCTCCTTCTGCTAAGCTAATGCTGCCGAGCCATCTCTCCAACTGCCCTTCTAGTATACCTTTTGACACTCAAATTTTCTCTCTGGAAAGCAGTTCAGACTACAGAAGGTTTGACTTTGGCCTTTAATAATTGCCAGTAACTCAGTTGTAAAGGCCTTGTCAGCCACCTGGAGGGTAGGAGCTGGGTGCACCTTTGCTTGCTTCCTTCCCTCTGCTTTGTGCCCTGTACACCGTTGGTCAGTTGACTAAAAGGCCAGTAGCGACTGCAGAATGCTTGGGCATTGTCTACTGCCTCTAGGAAGTAGAAAGAAGCGTTCTCTAAGCCTTAGGACCTGTTTTTGCAGCTACTTTTTCTAAAGAGGGGAACAACATAAATAGCCATTCATTCATCTACTTTCATTTATAACTTTTGTTTTCAATTCATAATTTGGCTTAAAGGCTATATCTTGATGGATCAGAAGCTCGGTGCTGCCTGATCCATTTGGAGCAGGATGCCCTCTGGGAAAATCGCCGTCCAGTGAAAGCTCCGAGTCATCAGTGGAGAGTTAGCTGTTTCAGAATATCCCACTAACTGACAATGGTGTTGTGTTTACCGGCTATTGGGGCACGCGTGGCCAGTACTCGTCTAGAGGGTGCTATGGGGTAACACTTAGTCAGTGTTATACAAGGTCATTTTAGATTTGGGGGATAGTACCCCCGGACCCAGAGCTGAAGTCATGCACAGTCCTGTACCCTCCCTTTGGCTGAGTCAGCCTTTATAATCGGGGTTGTGTTAGCGTTTGCATTAAACCACAGCCCTCCCGGTGGGGAAGGGGTGCAGGCCCATCTCCCACTCACTCATCTTCGCCCATTCGACTTCTCCCAGGCGCAGTCCAGGGGTGTTGCTGTTTACCAGCTGGCTGGGGGCCGCTCTTGAATCTTAGCCTGGCTTTCTTAGGCTACTATCCAGCCTCTTTTCTCTGGTTGTAAGGCAAGTGCTCCAGAATCCAGCTCTGAAGAAACAGAGAATTAAAGGCTTTTTCAGATCAACAAATAGGTCTTTCAAAACTGCGGGTAGCCGCCTGGGATTTCCTCCGCTTGGGCCCAGAACCCCAGCAGTGCTCTGCGAGATTCCTCTCCTTTTGGCCTCAGGCCCCTGCCCAGCTCAGACCTGGGTACTGAGGAGCAAAAATAGCTGGAGGGGCCGAGAGCAGCTTCTGGGACTCACATTCCTACCATAACTCAGTTCCTGCTGTTAGTCCAGCCAGTGGCATGGAAATTTGCAGGTGTTCCAGTCCCCATTCACAGGGGCTCCGAGTACCGGCCGCAGTGGCCGATGGGCACCAGCCTCTCGGGCTTGCGCATGTCAATTGCATCCTACATATCATTCATGGATTTCTCTTCTGCCATCTGGAAGCCATTAAGCAGTGAAATGGTTTCAAGCGCTTGCTGAGCCCTGGTTTTCTGGGAGGCTCAGCCCGGCACTGCCAGGTCTAAGCAGCCAAGGGCCTTCAGTTCTTGGAGGATTTCCATTAAAGTTCTAGCAAAGCTCTGCAGAGCACCAGCCACTCCTCCTCTCATTGGACCCCCAAGAGCAATGACACGTGCATGAAGACACTGTCCTTGATTCATGTCTTATCCCGGTTATGAGTTTGTTGGGAAATGACAACTTTAAATCTCCTCAGGGAAGGGATACCCTTTATGTCTCTGCTGTAAGCATACGAGACCGTGAATTAGCTGGGGGGAGTCTGTGTACGGGGGACAGGACCGCTGCTGTAGGTCTCTGCGTTCATTGCAATGACCATGGACCTGACATTGCTCTGCCCTTGCAGGGTGCCTTCCCCTGGTCCTTATAACAAGTAACCCTGCATTGCAGGCACTGTGGTTTGGAGACTCAAGCAGCTACTAAAGGAGATTCTGGGTTCCAACTGAGATCTTTGTAACTCCAAAGCTCTTTCTACTTCTCCAAATGTCCCTATTGAAACCTGGGTAGGCCAGAAGGTAGGAGGAGTCGCTGAGGAAGCAGCATTTTTGCACACTAATTTTTTTTTTTTTTTTAAGCAGAATTATCTGTTGAAAGAAAACTCATGAAGTCAGCTTCTTGCCAGCTCTTACTACAGTGCAACTGGCCAAAAACAGCCCAACCTTGTTTGGGGTATGAAAGCAGCTGTTATAATAAACCCCTGCTCTGCCTCCTTCCTGTTATGATGGAATGGCTGTTTCAAGTAAATGTCTCTAATCCACAGATTTTCTGGGGTCAAGAAAACATTTTTTTTTAATTGGCAGGCTTGATTAGATTTTTTTTTTCAGACAAGTTAGGAAATAAACAGCATGCCCCCATCATTTCAGATTCATGCAGGTCTATAAGTGAGTGCTGGCTCCATTCGGGCCACTTTAATTCCCACCTCCCACTGCTTTGGCTAGACCTGCCCCTGTTCTTTTTTTTTTTTAATTTTTATTAATTACACTTTATTCACTTTGTATCCCCCCTGTAGCTCCTTCCCTCCTCCCCTCCCAATTCTCTGCTCCCTCCCTCTTCTCCACGCATGCCCCTCCCCACGCGCACTGATAGCAGAGGTCTTCCTTTCCATCCTTCTGACCCTAGTCTATCAGGTCTCATCAGGAGTGGCCGCATTGTCTTCCTCTGTGATCTAGTAAGGCTGCTCCCCGCTCAGGAGGAGGTGATCAAAGAGCAGGCCAATCAGTTCATGTCAGAGACAGTTCTTGTTCCCATTACTATGAAACCTACTTGGTCACTTAACTGCCTTTCTGAATGGGGATTGATCATTTTAGCCAGAGTCCTCCTTCTTGATTATCTTCTTTAGGTGTACAGATTTTAGTAGGTTTATCCTATATTATATGTCTAATACCCACTTATGAGTGAGTATATATCCTGTGTGCCTTTCTGCTTCTGGGATACCTCACTCAGGATGATCTTTCTAGTTCCCACCATTTACCTGCAAATTTCATGCTTTCCTTGTTTTTTTATTGCTGAGTAATATTCCATTGTGTAGATGTACCACAATTTCTGTATCCATTCCTCAGTTGAGGGCCTGCCCCTGTTCCATCCCAGGACTTCCAAAGCAGAGTTGGGAGAATGAGTGCACAAATCATGGAATCAGATCTGGGATGGAGTCCTAGCACTACCAACCTTGAATATGGACTCTCAAATAACTTACTCTGGGCCTCAGTCTCCTAATCTATCATGTGGGTGTAGTAATAAGTACCTCTTGGGCTTATCACAAAGTTTAAAACAAAATCAAAATAAAAAGAAACATAAGCCAGAAAGATGGATCAGTAGCTGAGAGAGCTTGCTGATCACAGCTGCCTGTATCTTTAGCTCCACAAGATCTGAAGCTCTCTTCTGGCTTCTGTGGGCACACATACATACATACACACATACACATACACACATATACACACACACACACACACACCAGCATGCAAAAATAAAAATAGGTATACAAATAAGTGAAAAAGAAACACTCCATGGTACTTAGTACATACCCTGTGCTCTTCTTTGTGTGGGTGGGGGAGGTGTGTGTGTGTTTATAAACTCATTTAATCTTCTCTACAGCAATTCGAGACTGGAACTTTCTAACCACACACTAACCTCTCTCTAGGTGTACATGAGTTAGCACAACACAAGAATCCCTGCCTGCACAGACCTTATGCTATCAGGGAGACTAATACATAAAATAGCCAGTGTGTTAAGTGGATGTAAGAGCTATGGAGAAAACTAACATGAGAGAGGAAGAGGGAAAACAGGCAGTAGGGTTGCTGCCTTCAAAAGAGTAACCAGAAAATACCTATCTGAGAAGATATCACTGGAATAGAACCTTAAGGGGGAAAAAAGCCAGGGTATGAGCTGTATATAGTTCCCATATAGGAGGTGTATAGGAACTAAAAGATCCTATAGCAGCAAAGATCTTACGGTCACTGGCCTGGTGTGTCTAAGGCACAGCAAGGAAGCTGCTCTGTCTGGAACGGAAGGGCTGGGCAGGTGAGGTCAGGATTGGGGTAGATAGTTCGGAGCCTTCTGGACCTCAGCATTTTCTCTCTAAATTGAGAAGGTCCTGGAAAAATGGATGTGACCCAGATAATGCCAGATGTGAGAAGGGACACTGCACATTTGGTCAATACAGCGGCTGTTCCTGCTTTTGGTTCCCACAGGATGGTTGCCAACTTTTTGAGACCATTCAAGTAGGATATTTCTCAAGGGTCCATCTGGGCCTCCACTAACAAATTGTATGTTCTGATTTTAACAGCACATGGACTTTCTCCCGTTTCCCCTGTGTCTTCATCTAGATTCCTCCCTTTCTTTAGCTAGTTCTGTCTTTGGCTACAGCTCCGGGCTGGATGGTTTCTGTTGTGCCCCTTAACTGGCATTGTTAGTAATGTGGTGTACACCTGCTATGTTTAAGATACTGCTTGTTTAAAACGAGTTACTGGTGGCAGGGACTTACAGTTATGTATCACTTGGACCAAGCAACTAAGAGAAAGGAAGGAGGGAGGAAGAGATGCTTGCAAGAGGAATTCCCCTTGGCTGTAGGATGTCCAGAGTGTCACTGCAACCAGCAAGCCTCCTAGGACCTGCAAATACTGATGAGAAAGAAATCACATACCCCTCCACCCGCAACTTCCATGAGAAGTCAGTTCGGACCCTTGAGTCTTAGTTGGCTGTGGTACCTAGAACTCTCCTGACATTGAGTCCAAATGCCTATCTGTGGGTATTTTTTTAAGATGAGATCCTAGCACATGATTAGGGTTCGGGGTAATTTTAGTCACAGTCACAGGTCCCACTTGCAATAGCAGATATGCGAGCCTTTGTTCAAAGCTAGGGAAAGTTGCCAGTTGGAAAATGGAGTTTAAAGAGATTCTTCATTGCCTGACATTGAGCAATCATGATCTTCCTACTTGGAAAATATGTATGGTATTCCTAAGATAACTTTATCTCCTAGAGGTTATCCAGTGTGTGTTTGAAGATACCGAGGACTGCTTAGCCTCTTTGATCAGTGACTCAAAGTCACCGAGAACCCACCCTCCATGCCAGGCTCTTCCTTGCTTTTAGAATAAGAACACACACGAGCCAAGTGGTCTCAGACAACAACCTGGGCCTTGGGTACTTGGAATCCCCAACCCCTTCAGGTCCTCATTGCCCACATGCAAGAAGCTTTCCAAGCTCTAACGAAGACAAGAGATTTTAACAGGGACATTCAGAAATCTCATAGCAATACCACGGGCAAAAATCCAAGCCAAACACCTCATCTGAAAACCTAAAATCCTAAATGTTGCAAATTCTGAAACTTTGAGCACTGACATGATGCCACAAGTGGGACATTCTGCATCTGGCCTCATAGACTGGGCCCAAATACAGTCATGCCAAATATACTATATGAACAGATATAAATGAATTTTGTGGTTGTGTGGGATTTTTCTTTGGCAGGGGTTGAGGGTTGGTTTTTCAAGACAGGATTTCTCTATGTATTCTTGGCTTCCCTGGACTCACTTTGCAGACCAAGGCTGGCCTCAAACTCACAATGATCCTCCTGCCTCTGCCTTCCTCGGTGCCGGGATGAAAGGTATGCGTATTTAGACTTGGGTCCTATCCCTAAGATGTCTCATTAAGTATATGTGATATTCTAAAATCTGAAAAGAAAAATTGAAATACTTCTGGTTTCAAGCATTTCAGAAAAGGGGTAATAAACCAGTATGTTGGTGTATGTTGTCAGCTCTTGGTACTGGACGCTATGCATTCAGTGTGCCTGCCAGGCAGTCACCTTACAGATATACTATGGAGCATATGAGGCAGGGTTCTGGGGCTGCTATACTCCTTGGGCTCAGGATTGGGGGTCACAATAACCCATTCTACTGAGGTTCAGATGAGCCTCTAAGGGGATTCTTAGCTAGGACTTACAGACATCAGCAGAAGGATTTGCTGAGAATGACTGATCCCGTGCCCTGGAATGCAAACCACACACAGTCATAGTGCATAATTATCTACAGTAAGCTATAAAGGACATGCAGTGGGCCTTGATGTCAGGCTCCCCATTAAAGAACTCATCATCGGTGCAGCCAGGAGTTCCCTCTGTGCCCACCCAGTCAGGTCCCTTGTGCCTACACTATCTGCAGATACCTGTTCTTCACACCAGGGACAGAAACAAGGATCAGGGTGCCACAGCATGCCCCTGACCCTCAGAATTTGTCACTGAGTGGAGGAAGAGGATGAAAATCAGAAACATTAAACACAGCTTGCATTTGATAAGTAACATATGCTCAAATGACCAGGACGGCATAGGAATTTGTATTAATTCAACTGCATAGAATTTCTCAGTTTTCATCAAGATGGAAACTTGAAAGGAGGGAAACTGTGTGTGTTCTCCCAGTCGTCAGCCTGCACCCCTGTGTGGCTTTGATTCTAGGAGAACTGCTGTGATGCTTCCTCTCCAGTTTGTGGGGTGGCGTGACACCTGCAGTGTTACAATACTAAATACTAAATGCCCCATGGAGGAAAATTCTAGGCATGTCCCTGAATCACCAAATGAGCTGTGTTGGCTTAATTGCATTGTCCAGTGTCATCAAATAGAGCGTCCTCCCAACAGGTCGCCTCCATTTCACCAATTCGGAAGGTTTAGATAATCCATTCCTAGCTTTGGCTAAGCGAATTTCGGACTGTGATGGTTGACGGAAGCAAATGCAATTAAAGGTATTGTACAAGTATTCCACAGTAGAAATGAAGGGCATGGGGCAGGGGGTGTGAATGTTTGCTAGCATATCTGACACCCTGGTTGGGGTTGGGATGATCCTCTGCGCCGCCAGTAAGCAGATGAATGAATGAATTGGTTGATGGCATCTGTTTGCTTTCTTCGTTCGTTGCATTTTCTGGGTGTTTTTGTTTGTTTTTGGAGGCAGGTGGGGGGAAGATTGTCAAGACTGGAGAAGACCTAGGCCATGACTATTCCACAGATGAATACTGTTGTGCACAAACCCAGCTCCTTTCAGAAAGGAAAGGGGAAGCGCACTGTGTAAGGCTCCTAGTGCGCAGGAGCTGCCTGAGGCGATGGTGAGAGAGGGGCTCCATCCTGCTGGCCATCCGAGTGTAACAGACACCCTAGTGTGAGCTGGGGCTCTGGGTCAGCAGAGGAGCGCTTGTTCGACGCGCACAGTGCAGTTGCTTTCAGTCCCCAGCAGATACAAGCGCACACACACGCTGAACAAGCTCCGGGCTCTCCACGGGGTCCTGGGGCAGTGCTCATTTCCACACCTGACTTCTCTGATTGACTCTGCCTCGAATGTCCAAGGATTTTTACACAACTGTGGTCGCACTTCTTTTCCTCTCGGAAACTGGCTCAAAAATAGTAGGCATCATTTCTACTGGTGCCACTGAGCAAAGCATAGTTTCCTGACTTCCTCGGGTAAAAAGGTACGGTTGGGAGCTGGGGAGATGGCTCAGTGGGCAAAGTGCTTGCCATGCAAGGATGAGGGTGTGAGTTCGGATCCCAGAACCTACTCGAGAGCTGTGCATCGTGGCATATGTCTGTACTGACAGGGCAGGCGTGGGAGAAACAGGAAGATCCCTGGCACTTCCGGCCAAACAGTCTAACCAAGCTGAGAAGTGCCCAGTCAGAAATCTGTCTCAGAAATAAAAGGTGCCAGGCAGTGGTGGCACACGCTTTTAATCCCAGCATTTAGGAGGCAGAGGCAGACGGATCTCTGTGAGTTTGAGTCCAGTCTGGTCTGCACGGTGAGTTCCAGGATAGCCAAGGCTACACAGGGAAACCCTGTCTTGAAAAAACAAAAATAAATAAATACATAAATAAATTTTGAGAAAAGAGGTGAAACAGGCAGTTAAGATCTTCCAGAGGCCTGGAGTTGAGTTCTCGGTGTCTGTGTTCATTGGCTCACACCTGTGCCTGTCCCAAATGTGTCCAACGCCCTCTTCTGGGATCTTGGTCACTGCGAATATGTAGCACATACATAAATAACCATTTTAAGGTATTAAAACAGAAGAGTGACAGGGAGACCACAGTGTTGACCTCTGGCCTCTGCATGTTCACACATAGAAACGTGCACCTACGCCCCCATGTGCGAATACCAACACATGAATGAGTGGATGAATGAGTGAAGGATGGAGTGCCAGCAGCTGGGGGAGTAGTCCGGGGTTTCTGTGATCCTGCTTCTCTCTCTCAGTGTCACAGCGTTCCTTTCTTCCAGTTCAATCTGTATATTCACAATCCTGTTCTTTTCTCAAAGAAAAACCATTTCAGTCTCTGCTCCGTAGACCCTTTCATCCTGCTCTGGACTCGTATAGGCGAAGGACCCCTCCCTAAACAAAAGTCCAACAGGGCTTGGAGAAAGACTTTTCTTTCATGATTGGTGCCTAGCTGTGCTGTGCTCCTGGGAATGAAGCGAGAGTAGAAGGCTCCACCAAGCTCCTAGCCACAGCGTTCAACTTGCGTGCATTAGCCGTGCAGATAAAACACAGTGAGCATGTGGTTTCACAGTCAGTCTGTCATAGAAAAGCAGCACTTGAAGTTTATACGCACTGTCATAGTAACGGTGTGGAGTGGGGTATGATCTTCACTAGGTGTTGTTTATCGGGTGCTGGTTCCCCCAATACCGTTAGAGTCGTTTGCTGTAAGACAATCAGTAGGTCGCATTTCTGCATTTCTGCATAATGTCTTGGCCAGCATCGCCACTTTAACACAACTGCCTTCCGACAGGAAGGAACATTGCATAGCAGCAAGAGCTGTAAAGTCCAGGCTAATTTTATCCCTTGATTAGGAATAGAAGTGTTAGGAATCACTGAGCCCTTCTCTTTCAGTTCCTCCTCAGGGCTGGGCACAGCGTGTTGGAGCAAGAGGCTGAAATGTGCTGTCTTTGTATTTGTAAAGAGGACACAACTGGCCCCACATTAGTAGGAATGAGCTCGAGCCCCCTTCCCAGCCGTGGGGTTGGGTAGCTGGGCTTCCCCAGACAGGAGGCGCCCTGGCCAAGCCCCCGTAGATCTGCCCGTGGTCTGGTCTGTCAACCCAAGCCCGACCCAGGGTCCTCCCGCCCCCGACCTCTCAGAACGAGGGCTTCTTTAATGGGATTTGTGTGAAAGAGTGTGTGTATGTGAGTGTGTGGTGTGAGTGTGTGTGTTGTTTTGTGTGTGGTGTGACTGAGTGAGTGAGTGAGTGTGTGTGTGTGTGTGTGTGTGTGTGTGTGTGTGTGTACGCGCGCGCTCTGGGGAGCTGCCTCTCCAGCACTGAGATCACAAGCACATACTACCACACTCTCTTCATCTTGGTTCTGGGGACCAAGCTCAGGTCCTCACGCTCATGTGTCCCCACCAGCCCCATTGGAGGGTCTCTCTCTCTCTCTCTCTCTCTCTCTCTCTCTCTCTCTCTCTCTCTCTCTGTCTCTCTGACACTGGTGAGTTGTTCCAGACTGAGTAGTGTGCTGGCAAATGCCTAACAGTGAGCTCTGCAGAAAGCAAAAGCCCTGTGTGAGCTGGATGTCCACCTCCAAGGTAGAAATAGGCTCAGAATGTCCAGTTTCAAGGTATGAGTGCAAAGTTCAGAAGCTCGGAGCTGTGAAGACACACGAACGGTAAACTGCTGAGAAGCCAGTGGGGAACCTGTATTTGCATCGTGCTACTATCTGAAGGAAGTCATGTGTGTGTGTGCACAAAAGTGTGTTCTTAGTTCTTTTTCAGCACGTTTCTAAATTTTAACTGTGTTGGGAAGGAGCTCTTTGGTATGGAAAATTTAGTAAGTCAAGATGTCCCCATTTACTTGACATTCATTTATAACTGGCTGGGTGCCTTCTGATGTTTCTGTTCTGTGGCTTTTTAATTTCCAGTGTCATTCTTTTGTCTTGAAAATCATAGTTCTCCGTCCCATGAAAAGCTTCTTCCTTCCCTCTGCCCTTTTTTCAGCTTCAATAACAAGTATGTGGCTGATGAACTCGATGGCCGTCCTCTGAAAGTCAAAGCTGTACTTTCCCATTGTTAATTACCATCTCTCACTTGGGTCATTTTAAGTTGGCTGACTTGTTTCCTGTTAAGGTTCTAGACCAAGATATGTCCAGTGCAAGATAGACTGGACACTAGCATAGAGTCTGTCACTGTCTAGGCTCCTTTCCTCTCAATTGTAAGTGTTCTTTCTCTTGAGGAAAGAGGAAATACATCCATAGAAGAATGAGAAGTGTGTATCGGGCTTACTTTATTTTTGTTCGAATTGAAGGGCCTCCCCCTTCACTGGCATACTAGTTTCCTTGGTATATCAAGAAAGCAAGTGTAGGGCTAGAGAAACTGTTCAGCGGGAAAGAACATGGGCTGTGCAAGCAAAGGCAGGCATGACTGCCTGGATCCCAGCACTGTGGGTTGAAGACAGGATGATGCTAGATCCCTGGCCAGCTGACACTGAGCTCAAGGTCAGGGAGAGACCCTGTCTTAAGGAGAAACAGGGAGCTGGAATTGAGGAAGCTACTCAGTGTCTTCCTGTGGCCTCCAAGTGCACACACCTTAACACTTAAAACACACCTTTACACACACACCTCGGAAAACCAGAAAGCAAGAGCGCATATGAGAGAACAGGTTGAGGCTTTGATGTGAGCACCTGTATTACCCATAATCTTCCCACCGGACACTGTTTCCGCCATCAAAAGCAGACAACCTGTCATTAACTGAGGTTCATTCTGCTCAGTTGTGTCATTTTGTTAGTCCTTCGGTTGCCCCAAAGTGACACTTTTTAAAACACCAACACTAGAGGCAAGTGGGGGGGAGGGAGGGGCGTGGGCTTTCATGTCACTCTCTGCCTTGTGCAGTTCAGCTGTGTGGGTGCTGAATGTAGAAGACGAAGTGGCAGTGGCCTGCTGCCATTGACACTGTCTAGGAGAGGTCCCAAGGCGCGTTTCACACGCCTTCCCCAACTCCACTGCCACTCCGACATCTACCAGACAGCCAGCTTCCTTCCGGTGGAGCAGCTCGCTCAGTATGTGGGTGTTGACTTTCATGCACCTCTCCCAGGATGCCTACACCCTGGCCAGAACAGCCAGGCCGTTCTGTCACTCCTCGTCTGCAAGGGCAGGCACAGATGTGGGAGAGGAGATTATCCCGTGCCCCTGAGAGCTGTTTCCCCTCAGTGTGAAGGAGAGTGAGCGGGAGCCACCTTTCTTTCTCTGGTACTCTGTCTCCATTCCAGTCTTACTCAGTGCAGTCCATGGCATGCAAGATGCCAGAGAATGCTTGTTTGTTCGGAGAAACGAAAAAGCCATACTACAGAAAAAAAAAATTAAATCCCCATTCCTCTAAGGAGGAGTCCTGAAAACAGCATTTAAGTCACTTGAGAACACACAGATGAGTGGGCACAGTGCAGTCAACACTGAGGGCTCAGGCGCAGCTGGGCTGGCTGCAAGGCGGATGAGGAAGAGAGCCATCGGGAAGGAGGTTGGCTAGTCAGAAGGAAATTGTTTGGTAGACGGAGAGGCCACTTTAGGAAAAGAAGGATAGTATCAAAGCCCAGAGAGTAAATGAGGAGGACACAGGCTTCAGGACCCCAGACTCTCGTCCCTGCTGCCTGCTATAGCATGCACCCCGTTCTTATTTCTCAAATAGAACTTCTTATACTCTCGGCTCATCGTAAAGACTGTTGGGAGAGATGAGCACAGTGGTATGGTGACATTTAGGGTCTGAAGAGTTCTGTGGGGCATCAGGCACCAGCCTAATAATCATAGAACCTCCTTACACTAGAGGAACGGATACATTGACAGTAGACACTATTGAGATTTCTAAATAAAGGGGATTGTGATACCTTCTGTAGGAAAAAAAATTGTTTCACAATGTACCCCAGCTGGACTTTTGGTTTTTATTTTTTCAGATTTAGAGACTGCAGACAGTTTGTCTTTTAATTGCCATTGGTGAGCCTTGTCTTTACCGTCCGTTAATTGTATGTGCTTAGTTCTGGCAAGCTTGACCACGGCATTCGTTCAGGTCTGTCGGTCAGTGACTTCGGAGGCTGATCTTTGATATTTCCCTCTCAGTGTGGTACATCAGTGTAATAGAAGGAAACGCTAAAGGCAGCTGACTTGATCTGCTTTCCAGGCTAAGCTGCAGGAGGCCCCTCTAGGCTCCATAGTTTGCCTTGAAATCACAGTTGCCTTGTCAGCCCAGTGACTCTGTCCTCAGAACCCCACCTTCCCTGCAGGGAGGGGGTGCAGTTATCCTCCATGAGGGGCCAACAGGCCTTCCGACCACAGACCTACAGCTGAGCCTGACCTCTCATGGAATAATGAGCATTTATTCAGGGTGGAACCATCTTGCTTGCTGCTCAGGTATGTTGATATAGAAAGGAAGAATTCCAGCCTGCAGAAGCCTGGGGCCTGTCATAGCTAATGGGGACTAAATTTTATTGCTCGCATCTGAGAAAGCTTCGCTCTAATCATATAAAATGTTCCGTGCTGCTTTACTCTGACTTGATGTGTCATTCACGCTCAACCCTCCCAAGTTTAGCTAGCTAGGCAACCGCCAGCTCTCCCAAGTTTAGCTAGCTAGGCAACCTTTTTGTTTGTTTGTTTGTTTGTTTGTTTGTTTGTTTTGTTTTCCTAAAAGTAAATAAGCTTGAAGAGTGTGTGACAGAGCTGTGCCCATGCCCCAGTTCTGCAACAGGGTTTAGGGAACTCGACTTGTTTGACTCTCCAGTTTTCTAAAGTCCGTAAAGCGACCATGGGACCTCCTGCTCTGAGGGGTTATTAAAAGAATTGTAAGCAGCAAGGAGGGATAATTTGGCCCACGTTGGGTCCCCAGAAATAGCGATAATTGTTAGATGCTCCTGTCACAAACTCTGCACCAGGCATGAAAATGGCTGGTGGCCCCTCCGACTCTGTGCGTGATGTGTGTCTGTCTTACTTTTGTGGCAGACTCTCAGGGCCCAAGCTGGAGCTAAATCACCAGAGTTCTTCTTGTGCAAAGATTCAGAGCTTAATCACAGCAGAACCCTGCATAGTAGTAGAACCAGATAATGAAGCTGTCAGGACTGCTGGGATCCATCGTCCATCCCCCCTGGGCTGTAGAGTGAAACAACCAGGAATGCAGCCAGGAGGGAGGGGAGCAGCCAGGAAGGGTGTATGGAGGAGACGTGATGTTTGACCTCTGCAGCCAACAGTGAGTCCTCTGCTCAGAGCTGTAAGCATTTGTGGACAGCTCATCTGATAAAGAATTCTTATTATGTAAAACCCACAAAGAGAAAATAATGTTGTTGTTTTGAGATGCTGCACATTCTGGCAGACACTCTATATTCTGAGTGGGACCATTCCATCTGGTTTTGCCTATAGCAATTCTTTATAAAAAGTCAGGGAGTAACTTTAAATCTTAAACAAATAATACTTACTCTTAAAAAATTAAAGTCAAACTAGAACCACTGCTGTTCTTTTTATATGTAGGAAAAATAAATAGGCACTATACTATTGGTAAATGCATAGACTGTTAGAGTAAATTCTTAATAAATACGGAAGGGTTTACTCACAGAGCTATCTTCAAGATAATCTCTTTTTCTGATTTGGATAAATGTTCATGAATAGAATTGCTAAGAGACTCACTGCTTGTTTGTACAGAATGTGACTTCATCACCACTTCTTGTCCTGATTCCATTCTTGTGATTCCTCATGACACCAGGAAACTTGGCATGCTAAGGTGTCCAACACTGGGATGTATATTTAGGAAACTGGATCACTAAATAATAAAAAAGAATTATACTAACAAAGTCCAGATTGTATCACATACTAAATGGCCTGTGTAATGAGGACAAGCTAACTGTTTGTGGGATGAAAGGGTTTCGGCATGTAACCTTTTGCGATTTCATAACATTTGAGCAGCTAGCCAGGATGTGGGCTCTGTTTTGTTGCTGTGGAGGACAATTCTAATTATGTGTAGGTATTTATTTGACTCATCAGTTTTACTGTTAAAGCCAAGCCATTCTCTTAGACTTATGGGAATATATGCCACCAGGCAATAGATTAGTAACTATAGAAAAGCCACAGGAAAAGTTCACTTCAAATCTCAGATCAAAACTGCGGTCTTTGGGATTTTGCAATCTACTAGCTTCGTGGTGCTTCTTTTTTTGGACACATGGTCTTGATGATGACACCAACCAGCAATAGACACTCGAGGTGATTAAAATGACCCAGGTTGTTCTACTATGTTCACAGTGCAACCCTTACCTAGCGAGGAAGAGGCTGAGTCAGTGTGTACCCTTCTTAATGGACAAGCCCATCTCTGGTGACACACATGGCAAGCAGACACAGCAGAGGAGGGAATGGCCCCTGCCCTTTCTCAGAAAGATTAGAAAAACAGAGTGGATTGAAGCCTGGACCACAGTACTTGGGAGGGCTCTTTCTGGAGAACCACAGCCAAAAGGAATTCTCTTTCCTGATGAATTCCTCTGGCCCTTTGTACTGGCATTCTTGGGGCATGTCAGTTATTCCTGCAGCCAGCTAACCACCCCTGGTTGGTGGCCTCATCCCATCCCACCCTTACTTAAAACATGTGTTGTTGGAAACAGGGCAGCAGAGAGAACTTTTGACTGTAGACGCTGGAGACCAAATTGTCTGCCTAGTCTTAACTTTAGTAGGCTGTTCAAGTTCACCAGACTGATTCTGGCTTTATGCGGCCCCCAAAGGTTTTTGAATAATAAAGACTTGGACACTGGAAAATACATTCAAACCACGAGCCAAGAATGAGCCAGAGTGGGAAGTAGTTCAAGAGGATAGCCAGTGGGAAAGCATGGATCCTGAAGGCCCTTTCTGCTTGTGGACAGCTGCATTACACATGTGCTGTTTGGGGCAAGTTTTTCAAGAAGCCAGATCTCTTGGTGGTAAGGGGCATTGTCGCTCTGCTTCCTGAACTGAAAGCTCTGATGCCCAGCATTGTAAAGATTGGTCCCCCGTGCTCTTCTTCCACCTCCCTCAGCCCCCATGAGAACAAAGTCCCTAGTCTCTGGAAAGTAATGCTAAGTAAACACACACTACAAAGGCTGGTAACAGGGGGACATCTCTCTCAGATATTTGAGTGTGTGTGAGAGAGAGAGGCTACGTTCGCCTGCAGGGCCTCTTTGAGGTAGGCATCTATATGTTTGGCCAGATGTTGTCCCAGGGGAAGTCAGAGAAGGAAAGATAAAACAGAGTTCTTATTAAAAATAAGTCTCCTGAGGGAGAAAACAACAAGCCAGAGAAAGTGTGTCAAGTGGAAAGGGAGGCAGGCTGTGCCGTCTGATATTGATTAATGCTGACAGTCAGCAGTGAGAAGTTCACACTGCCAGGAAGTACCCCCATTTTTTGGAATGTGTGCCTGCTGCATCTGTGTGGGATCGGATCTTTGTGCATCCCACATGCAAAGATGCCCGGTGGCAACCCAGTGCTAGCACACAGAGGTGGACAGGAAGGACAGATGCCTGTGACAGTCAGGACACGTGTCTTCTAGTCTTGTTTCACCTCACTGGGCCTCATGTCCCCATCAGTAGCACAGTGACCCTTCACTTTACTTTATTACCCTCACACTCGCAGATTCCATTGTTCATCATAATCTCTCCAACCAAATCTTCAAAGGGTCTTCTTGTAGAGGGTAAGAAATCACCCTGGAGAAGTGTGAAGAGCTTATACGCAACAAGCCCCCAAACCCAAGGGAATGGCCCCCCCACCCCCAGCCTCAGTAGCATCTAATCTTTCTGCAGGAGATTGGCCCAATATCTATGTGTCTGTTTTTCTCCTATCTGACAGTGTCCACCAAAACCATGTGTTCTTTCTCAACATGGAATATGACATGTTTGCAGATCTACTTAGATTTTTTTTCTCCTGGTTTTAATAGCACTTTCATATCCTCTGAATATAAGAGGCTTTGTTTTATATTGATTAATTTTTACTTATTTATTTGTGTGTGTGTGTATGTGTTTCCTCGTGCACACATGTGCATGTGCACAAGTTGAAGTCAGGGGACAATTTGTGGGAGTCACAGTTGGGTCTCCTACCATGAGATCAAAGCCAGGTCCGCCTGCAGGTGCCTTCACCTGCTGAGCCATCTCAATAACCCAACTTTATCTTAAACCTCCAGATTTTAGAAACTTTGAGCTGGAGTTTGTATATGTATATGTCCATGCATTTGTCCATCTTTTAGTTAAGGGCAAAACATTGAAAGTTTTTGTCTTTTCCTTCTTGGCAGAGGTCATGAGGACAGCAATATTTTACTGGATGGTGAGGCTGGATTCCGGTGGGAATGGAAAAGAAAGCTTCCATTGCAGGGTAGCGATCTCACACCGAGACAGTGGCAGCGAAAATGGAGAGGATGATCAGGTCAGAGGTCATGGTGTAGTACAGAGATGGTGGCTTGTAGAGGCTGACTCAAGTCAGAATCCCGGCTGTGCTGTGTGTAAGATGGTGCTTAAGCTGTCACCACTGAGCCTCCTTGTAGCTTGTTCTGTGGGCTCCAGATGTTACCCGTAAAGGACTCGGCACAGGACTTGGTACTCTGTCTGAAGCCACTGAACCTCAGGAAGCTAGGTGATCATGACAGTGATGAAAATATCCTCTAGGAGGATCTGTGGGGACTCATAAATTGAAGAATAAGTAGACGAGGCACATGCGCAGTGTTTTTGAGTTTAACCACCTGAGCAGTTTGGACAGTGGTGTGTAGGTTGAGTGAAGTTGGAGATGTATTTTGCAGATGTAGTCATTGGGGCAGCAATGGGCATGAGGCAGCACAGAAAATAAATACATGGCTATTAAAGAAGTGAGGTGGGGACCGGAGGAAATGGCTCGGTGGAGAAGAGTAGTTGCTCTGCAAGAAGAGGACCAGAGTTGAATCTTTAGCACCCATGTAAAAAAGCTAGGCATGGTGGTGTACCTGAAAACCCAGCATGTTGTGGGCAGAGACAGGGAAAGCCTCAGAGCTTATAGCCAGCCAGCCTGACTGAACAGTGAGGTTTACTGAGAGACCCTGTCTCTAGGCAACACCATTTCCCACCTAGACAAAAAAAAACTGATTTTATTGTAGGTGTGTTTGATGCATGAGTGTGAGTTTACAGCTTCATCAAAAGACTGTCAGCAAATCGGCAGCTTACGGTCACGATCAGCTTCTGAACAAAAACTTCTGTTCCTCCAATTGTGGTCCTTAGATGAAGTATCATCTAGGCCTTGCTAAATGTGACTCCTAGCTCAGACTTACTGGATTGGAATCTGCATTTTGAAACTGTGATCTTGAAGCCCTTTCAGGTTTGAGAAGTTGATCTCCTGGATGTTAGACATTCACTCTCCCCAGCCCCTCCTCAGTCTCCCAAGTCAGAAAGCCTGCGGTAATGAGCCCTTCAGGTAAGTCTCATGCCCCTCAAAGCTCGAGGAGCCTGCTGGGAGACAGGAAAGATAGACTGGGCTCCCGCCTACCTCTTGCCTGTGGCACAGAACACTGGTCCGAGTGTTAAGCTTCAGCCGTTGTCAAGACTGTGTGTCCTCACTTTGCAGTAGACACAGCTATAGAACTGTCCGCTGAAGAAAGGCACTGCATACAGTGGCAAAGCAAAGGAGAGGTTTCGACTATAGTCTGGTCCTCACGACTCGCCCAGCAAGAGTTACGAGTGCAGGTCTAGATCGGCACTGTATGGGCTGTCACTCCTGTGGGGCTCCAGGCAAAGCGCAGGGAAGCAGGGTAGGCTAGTGGGGACTGTCTGGATACATGACCCTCTGTGTGATGTGAATTCCACATTAAGACACCCACAGTCTTGTCCTCTGCATTTCTAATCAGTCAGATGGAAAAGTTCCTCTCCGTGAGTCAGTTTCTGGAGTCTCTTGCAGCACGGATGCTGATTTTTTTTTTTTTTTCATTTAAACTAGGTTGTTCTCAAAGAGTTGAACTGTAGGCAATAAAAAGTTACCTCTTTTCATTAAAATTATTTATGAAAACTTTATTTTCGGCTTTTGGAGGCAGGATCCTGCCTCGGGATGCAGCGGGGTTGCATTTTGTATAGTGGGGCATCTGTCGTGACCAGCCAGCTAGGCTTGGCATTCCGGTCAAGGAGCTGACCACCCGCCTACTGCAAGATGATGCTACACAGCTCTAAGTACCCGCACTGTGCCGTCAATAGGCTTCTGGTGGCCAAGGAGCAGAGGCCTCAAAGGAGCATCCGCAACGCTCAGGCAGCCACACTTTTGTGGACTGCATCCCGCCCTTCCACGGCAAGGTGGCCATGGCACCCATGCCGGAACGGAGGTGGCACTCACCCTGATGGACTCATGGTGCAAATTCCCAGCTGTTATCAAGCTAATGAGCGTGTGAAGGGTACCCCACAAACCAGGTGGCGTGAAGGTGGCCTCCGGGATCACCAAGGGCTTCAGTGACGCTGCACTCAGCATGGTAGACAATGCCAAGTCCACGAAGGACTGCATAGCACCTACGATCCATGTGTACGAGCACCATGAGACCAGGTGGCGACGCGGAGACCCATGCCATGCAGCACAGCTGCTCTGCCCTTAGCAGCCTTGTGCTCTTGGGTTGGGTGTGAGGCTGGCTTTTCCTGCCTGCCCTGCAGCGACTACTGTGAAGACTGGCCAGAGGATCTTGGCTTCACTCCTGGACAGCCGCTCCTGGATGACCTTCGGAACGACTGGCTAAACCCTGGGATCAACAAAGCAGTTCTGCACGAGTGCTAGGCAAGGGCCACTCCACTACAGAGAAGAGGAAAACCTGTTAAATTTAGGGGACTAGCGGGTTAGCCGGATGGGAAGCTGCTGGTCTGTGCTGTGTGCCTTTGGAAGGGGGTCCAGTCAGCAGCACTCAGGGCAGGGCTGTGGAGCGGTATGGGCCGCCTAGGCTCTGGTTCTTGGTCCTGTGCTGCCCATCAAAGCTCTTTTGGAAAACACTGCTCATCAAAGCATCCTTACCTAGCTCCGAAACCTGAATGGGGAGCGACACCTGCCTTACAGCTATGGCTAGCAAATAGTTCTGGTGGACTCCATCTCTGGGAGCAGAACCCAGCCAGGGCCTCCCCACTAAGGTGCCTCCCAGCCTCTGGTGGACATTTTAACCTCTTACAGCATCTACCCATCTGTCCTGGTTAAGTTTTTGTTGCTCTGATAAAGCACCAAAACTACTTTAGGGAGGAAATGGTTTATTTCACCCTATAACTCTCAGATCAAAGGGCAGGGACCGAAGCAGAGGCCATGGAGGAGCTGCCTACTGGCTTGTTCTCCTCCATGGCTCGCTCAGCCTGCTTTCACACATGGCTCAGGACCACCTGCCTGGGGTGGCACTGCTCACAAGTGTGCTCGTCCATAATCTAATGGCACCAGTTCCTCAAGTGATGTTCCCTCTTCCCAGGTGACTACACTAGTTTATGTCAACTTGACAAAAACGAACCAGCAATGTGTTAGGGTCCTCCAAACTGATAGAATGGGGGAGGGGAGATTGTGTGTGTGTGTGTGTGTGTGTGTGTGTGTGTGTGTGTGTGTGTGTACAGCAGGATTTATTAGTCACAGGTTATGGTCTAATGATGGATAGTCCAAGAATCTAGTCCACAAGTCTGGATGTCTCTGCTGGTCTTAAGTATTTGCTGAAATTACAAAGTAGGCTCTAATGCCATGGAAAGAGTGAACTGGCCGGTGAGAGCAAGGGTAAACAAGCAACAAGCCAAAGCTTCCTCCTTTCATGTTCTTTATATAGGCTGCCACCACAAGGTGTGGCCTAGAGCCAAGGTGGGTTTTTCCAGCTCGAATGATACAATGAGAAGCATCCCTCCTAGGTGTACCCAGCAGTTTGGGGTAAGTTCTAGGTGTAATCAAGCTGACAACTGAGAATAGTCATCACCATCAGACAGTTGACCCTTTGTCAACTTGACATGCAAACACGGCACTGTTAAGCCATAACCTTTCCTCTCTTGTTTATTTCCACGTTGATTTTGGTCCGTGTTTTAGCATAACAACAGAAGCACTAAAAAGTGTACTTGTAGTACACACTATTAATGTAAAGTTTTCTTAAACATTCCAAAACTTTAGATAGGATTTGTAAGATTTCACCATAAGGCAATGATGAAAAGATAGGCCTGTCTCACCTGCTCTAAATGTGCGGTAGACACTACACATGTGTTGAAATGGGGCCTATTATAGGATTTTTTTTTTATCAGTTTAAAAAATTTCAGTGAATTTTCCATGTAATTGTTTTGGGTTTTTTGGGAGGGGTTGAGGTATGGGGTGGGGGGCGTTGTCTTGTTTTAACTGGTCTTGGCTGGTCTGGAACTTGATGTGTAGACCAGGCTAGCCCTGAACTAAAGGATCCACCTACCCTTGCTTCCTAGGTGCTGTGGTTAAAGGAATTTTTCACCTCTAGAATTGCCTTTAAGAATTAAGGATACTAAGCCAGGCAGGCATGGTAGTGCTTGTCTTTGATCTCAGCACTCTAAAGGCATATGCAGGCAGATGTTAGATCAGGCCAGCGCGGCTCCAGGAAATCCAGGGCTGTATAGAGAAGCCCTTCCTCAAAAAACCACAAAAAACAAAAACAACAGGATACTGACCAGGCATCCTAGAGCTCAGGTTGAGACAGTAGAATTGCCAGAAGAGGAGGCCAGCCTGGGCTACATTGTGAGTTCCAAGATGTGAGGCTAGAATGAGCACCTGTCAAAAAAAAAACCAAGAAACAAACAAACAAAAAACAACCCCAGGAAATAATACTAAAGGATACTAATATAGTAAAACAGACAGTCGCCTCATTAAAAACAAAGTGGTTCACTGCTTAGGGAAAGCTGAGCCCTGGCTTAGGCGGGTGTGGCTGTCTCCGTAATCCGAGTGTGCCCAGTGCCCAGGACATAGTAAGCAGCTTCGAAGTTCTGGGAAGGTCTTCAGTGAACCAGCAAAATGGCTCAGCAGAAAAAGGCACCTTTCAAGCCTGGCAGCCTGAATTTGTACCTGGAACCCTCAGGCTAGGAATGTACGTGCTGTCCTCTGACCTCCCTGTGTGCACATTTAAAAATAAATGTTATTTTTAAAGCCTTTGCAAAAATGTTTATTTTCATAAACATTTTTCCACTTTTTTTTCTGTAGTGTTATTCAGAATTCTGTTTAATATAATGTCGGAAACAAGAAGATGGGGTTGTTTTAAGTGTCTTTGTATAATAGAGATGTTTATTAAAATTCTAGCTATAAGGCCAGCTATGTGGCTCAGCAGGAAAAGGCAGTTATTACCAAGCCTGATGACCTGTGTGCAATCCCCAGGGCCCCCCTACATATGCACAGAGTGGCACGTGTGTCCGTGCGCATACAGATAAGTAAATAAAATGTAATCTTTAAGTGGTTGATTATCCTTCATCAGAGAGGCGTCCTCCCAGAGCGGATGCAGAGGCCCACACCCAAATATTAGGTGGAGCTTGAGGAACTGTGGGAGGAGAGGAAGGATTGTAGAAGCCAGAGAGGTCAAGGACACTGAAAATACCAGCCCACAGAATCAACTCAGCGGTGCTCACAGAGAGTGAAGCAGCGATTGTGGACAGGTCTGCTCTGGGCCCTCTGCATACATACTGTGGTTGTTTAGCTTGGGGTGTCTGTGGGGCTCCCAGCAGTGGGAGTGGGTATATCTTCGACTCTTTTGCCTGCTCTTGGGACCTTTTTCCTCCCACTGCGTTGCCTCGTCCAGCGTTGGCACGAGGGTCTGTGCCTAGTCTTATTGCATCTTTGTTGTGCCATGTTTGACTGAAATCCCTATGAGGCCTGCTCTTTTCTGAAGGGAAATGGAAGAGCAGTGAATCTGGAAGGGAGGTCGGGGAGAGCAAACCAGAAAGAGTGGAGAGGGGAGAGGCTGTGCTGAGCAAGTATTGTATAAGAGGAGAATAATTGAATATCCTAGCGAAATGTGATTTGAAGTTGTATGTTATTTTAAAATCATAACTATGACAACATGATATAATATTAGATGGGCTTTATTGCTGTGGTGAGTTTGTTTAATTTCAAAATATTTTCATGGTATAGGAAGGCATAAAACTCTTCTTGCTTATGGGGTTTAAATCCAAACTCATTGTCCTGGTTAGGGTTGATTATCAACTTGACCTGGAGTCGTCCGGGAGACAGGCTTCCAGGACCAGCTTGTGTACAGTCACGTAGCCTCCAGGCAAGCCTGTGAGAGACTATGCTGATCAAGTTCATTGAAATGGGAAGACCCACCCTCAGAGCAGATGGTGATGGCCTGGGCAGGGGCCCTGGAGTGTGTAAAGAGGAGGAAAAGAGCCGTTCCTGTATGAACCTGCGTTGCTCTCTGCTGCCTGACTGAGGACCAGCTGCCTCAGTGACTCTCTCGCCATGGCGGAATGTAGTCCTAAACTGAGAGCCAAACGAAACCTTCTCTTCCTTAGCCCGCTTTTTGTCAGGGTGTCCTCTTGCAGCATCAAGAAAAATAAGATCTATTTTAGCAAAGGTACTGTCTGAGATGGTGTTTTTGTTCGCTAGTGTTAACTTCTGACTTCTCTTACAGGTATTCAGGAAGGAGCACAGTGTACCAAATGTAAAAATAACTGGGCGCTGAAGTTTTCCATCATTTTATTATACATTTTGTGTGCTTTGCTGACCATCACAGTAGCCATTTTAGGATATAAAGGTAAGCACTGTTATTGTTGTTTTTTTTTTTCCTTCCAAATAGCAAGGGGGGTTGAAATCTAAACACAGAAAAATCATCTTTGGAAGCATAAAGAACAGCTGACTGTAATCTGTAGACAATTAGTTTTAGGGCCATGGGTGCCTCCAGGGACCCGGAAGTCTTTGGATGCTACCATCCTTCGTGCAGGGCTCGCACATGCAGCCTGCGTGCACCCTCCCGTAGACTTTATCTCATTTCCCAATGGTTTATAGTACCTAAGCCAAGGTAAACGCTGTGTGGACAGTTGCTGTACTATATTATTTAGAAAATAATGACAAAAACAAGTTATGTGTGTTCAATACACATACATTTTTTTCCCAGATATTTTCCTTGAGAGGACCTGGAGCCTGGGAAGGACAATTGAATTGTATTTATGATGTTCTAGTATAAGATTGACTAACCTCATGAGCTCCATCTTTGTGTTCGAGAGCTTAGCCGTGGCATTGATTCACCTGATACTCGTGTCAGCCCTTTATGAGTTAGAACGATCTTCCTCCTCTTTGTTGTTTCCCCACCTTTTCCCAGTCATTCCCTCTTTCTCTTCTTTTCATCTCTGACTCTAAGAGATTCTGTGAAAAACCTGCAGTTATCAGCCAGGAAAATGCTCCTGGCAGAGGAGACTCAGCAGCACACAGGCTCTGCAGAGACATGATTCCCCACCCAGGGATCGACTACTTGGTCCTCTTTTCTTTTCCTCTACGTATGTGTCTCCGTCAGGACACTGCCCCATAAAAATTAAACTCACAGTGGCAGCAGCTCCTCCATTTGCTTAATAAAATGTTAGGCTGATTGCGTTTGATTAAGATAAAGGAGATTTTCCCTCTGAGTCCTCCAGACTTCCAGACTTGCTAAACTTGTCACACACACGCGCACACGTACATACACCCTGCTCTACCGTTTCCTCTTAGACACCACAGGTAGGTGTCATGATTCAGAAGCACAAACTATGTAAGCCCTTGTGCAGAAATCAAATATGGGAGCCTTCCCTATCACAGTTACATAAAACAGACACGGTGCCTGGCTGTAGCAGAGGCAACCTCATCTCCCCACCATTCTCTCGTCGATAATCACCCTGGCTGCTGTCAGACCTCAGACCTAACAGATTAACCAAGTGGAATTACTGCACCTTGCCCCTTAACTCATGGTGCCAGTTGAGGAAGAAAAAGTCTGAGAGTGAATTCCCTCCTACTGTAATTCCTCGCATCCCCTCCAGGTAGCTTCTGGAGAATACAGTGCATCTGAATTTAAAATGACTTAGAAAACAGATGCTCCAAACTCATCATGATCCTACCTATTTTAATATGATTATGAATGCCCAGTGTCTGTCACTGTACCAGTCATTGTGTTAGCCCTGCCCTATTTAGTGCCACAGTCCAGATGATTGTGTGATTTTTGTAAAGAAATGATGATCATGCCACTTTTCTTTTTCTTTTTTTTTTGTTTTTACTTTCTTTTTTTAAATTTTTTTTTAATCAGTTACATTTTATTTACTCTGTATCCCAGCCGTGTCACCATCCCTCATTCCCTCCCAGTCCCTCCCTCCCTCCCTCATCTCCACCGTGCCCCTTTCCAAGTCCACTGATGGGGGGACCTCCTCCCCATTCATCTGATCCTGTTTTATCAGGTATTTTCAGGACTGGCTGCAAAGCCCTCCTCTGTGGCCTAACAGGACTGCTCCTCCCTTCCGGGGTGGGGAGACCAAAGAGCCAGTCATTGAGTTCCTGTTAGAAATAGTCCCTGTTCCCCTCACTTTGGGAAACCAATTGGTTACTGAGCTACCACAGGCTACATCTGAATGGAGGTTCTAGGTTATATCCATACATGGTCCTTGGTTGAATGTCAGTCTCAGAAAAGACCCTGTGCCCAGATATATTTGGTCCTTGTGGAGCTCCTATCCTTTCCCCATCAGACTAACTCCCCTTCTTTCTTATGATTCCCTGTACTCTGCCAAAGGTTTGGTCATGAGTCTTTGCTTTGAAAACACTACTAGTTAGAGTCTTTCAGATGCGCTCAGTAGACTCCTGTCATACGTTCAATGCACATCCCATCTGTCTTTCTAAATGAGGATTTATCATCTTACCCCATGTCCGCTCAATTGATTATCTTTTTTAGGTGTATAGATTTCATTATGTTTTTTTTTTTTTTTTTTTCAATGCAGTTTATTCAGGAACATTGAACAATCCTCCTCGGACCCCGGGGAAAGCCAGCCCACAGCTTAAATAGCCTCTGGGTAGCCAACCCAGGCGTGCCACGGGGGCAATGCAGATAGGTCCACAGACATGGAAGCAAGCCAGATCCTCGGCCTTAGCCAAATGTGGAGTTGTTCGTGACAGAGAGCACTCACCATCGGGAAGGTGGAAGGCGGAAACCAGCTCCATCTTTAAGGCATAGCATTCCGCAGCTCTCTACAGTTCCCCCTTTTTGTTTTAGACACATCAGGCAAGAGTAGAGGTCTGATCTCTGATATTAGAAATAAATTGGGACTTTGTACAGATGTTCATTTAGGTGTCATCCACCCAAAGAGCATCAGACCCGTCCGATACCTTTTTCTCAGAGGCGGGACCTGGGGCATCAACCCGCTTTTCAAGGTAGTTGGGATGAGCAAAGATGTTGATCTAGAGTCAAGCTACAGCATCTCTCTTTCCTTGATTGCTCACTGTATTTATACTTACTAAGCAATGCACAGGCTCTGCAGAGACATGATTCCCCCACCCAGAGATCTACTGATGGGTGCTCTTTTCTTTTTCTCTACATATGTGTTTCCATTTACCTGAAGAAAATTAAATGTATCATAAAGAGTGCTTTGATTGATGAGTTGGGGTGAAGAGAATTTAGAAAATTGCCTGGTCATTTTATTCATTTGTGACGAATGTATTTAATCTGTAGAGACCTAATTTTTTTCATGAAGGAGCAAAACAGAGACTGCGGTTAAGAAAGGCTAATGAATCATGATGAGGGCTAGAGTTCTGACCTCTTCTTTCCTGGACCATGATTTTTCCTACTGCAATGAAAGATGGTTGAAAACAGTCATTCAGTAAGGGGTATCAGGGCTCAGTACAGAGGAACAGCATGGGAATTAAAATTTAGTGCTGGAAGAGAGAGCAGAGGGGCATAGTGGATACATTTTGTTAACTTTACCTCTGAAAGCCCAGACTGTGGCTGTCTTCTCAGCCCGCCTCCCTACACACTGGCACAGCTCTAGCAAGTCCACATGCTGGACACTGGCCTGTGGTCCCTGCACTGTGTTGTCCCTCAAGGGCCTCTCCTTAGCTGTCATGTTTCTGAATCGTGTCTCACCGGAAGCTCCTGCGTGGAGCCTCCTACTTGTTCTCAGTGTTCTTCACTGTAGCCCCTGATAAACCATGCATTTACAGCTAGATACGTCTGGCTTGTTTGGCTTAACACCCAAACTATAGGAGTCTATGAAAACTGTCTTTGACTTAGGAAATCTCCCACTAGTAGATTGGGACTAGTTTCTATGACTATAAAGAACACGTGCCCAGGCTTCTCCCAGACACCTAACCTGGAGATCAACTTAGCCTGCCCTGAGGTATAATCTTACCAGGGTGAAGGGAGAAGAGATCTGGGGAGTAGGTCATAGCTTGCTACTCTTTTCCCTTCCTCAGTGCCTCCACTCCTCGGGCTTCCGCTGATGAAAAGAAGGTAATGCCGTGTGTACTTCTGGTCCCCAAACCCAGCCTTCGTGAGCTCAAAGCTGACATTTTCCAGATATACTTTCTCTGTATGGGATGTGATTCCTCTTTCTTGCTGATAAGACTCTGGTGACCCCAATGTTGCAGGAGGCAGAGAGATAAGCCCCAGTCCTCCTTTCGCCACACACACACACACACACACACACACACACACACACACTTTGGATGGCTAGAAAAGCCCTTCTCCATTAAATGAAAGAAGAAAAATATACAGTGAAAATAGTCCCAGAAGGTATCTTTCTGAGGATGATGAAAGGAAACAAAACTTCTTAGTCGGGGCTGGCAAAGGCTGTGTCTGCACTATATTCCTCAAAATTGTTCTTTGCTTCTCCTTTTATGTTACTTCCGTAGCTATGTGTTAGAATCTAACGAAGTTTCATGTAGGGAATATGCTGAGCAAGCTGGAGGATCACTTAGTCACTCAGACGCAGTCTGTACAGTGGCTGTGACCGCGAGACACGCTGCTCAGGTTGTGGAAACGTTTTTGGACAGTTGCAATTTGATACATTCTCCATGCTAGACTCTTCTTTTTATTAGTCAGTGAGTCTACATGAAGCTCTTCTTGTTCCTCCCAGAACATCCCCTAACCATGAAAATCCCACCCAGCAGGCCCTTCTTAATATGCGTAGAGTGAGGAAGGGCACAATCGGAATCAGCAAGTCTTGGCCTTTGTCTGACACCTGGCTGCTAAATTGCCAGCATAGGGAGGACAACAGCGGATACCGGGACACATCAAAGCCCTTTAGAACTTGGAGTGACGGGGCTGGAGAGATGGCTCAGCAGTTAAGAGCACTGTCTGCTCTTCTAGGGGTCATGAGTTAAGTTCCCTGTGACCACATGGTGGCTCACAACCATCTGTAATGTGAACTGATTCCCTCTTTTGGCATGCAGGTATAAATGCAGGTAGAACACTCGTATACATAAAATAAATATATTTTTTTAAAAAAGCTGTTTAAAAAAAAGAGAGAGAACTTGGAGTGACGCCCTCCAGACTGTTTCTCAGTAATGAATCCTGAGATAGTGTTCATGGCAGAAATGTCTTTGATGTCTTTGATGCATTCCAAGGTTGTGTAACTGCTGATAGCAGAATTCCTAGGAACTGGTGAGAGAGAGCCTTTCCCTGTGTCTTTGTCAGTATGGCACAAGCATTTTAAGCAGCAGGTGGGAGCTCTATCTCTGGACTTGTTCCCTGCCCACAGGGAGGCGCCATGACCTGTCTTTTTATTATGGCAGATACATAATAAATATCTGTTGATGGTAACTTTAAAGAAAATAGAATGAAGCCATGACTATGTCCCCCTTTAAGGATTTTCCTTAATTAGAGAAAATCAGATTGAAGAAAAGAAATAGTAAAGAAAAATCTATGTGGGGTTGAAGAAGACGTGGATTTTAGAGTTTCAACTTCTAGCCTAAAACTCACTTTTCTCCTCTGTAAAATAGGAGTAATAGGAACTAACTGCAATGCTGGTACAGTATGCAGAGCACAAACTAGGGATTTTTCTTATTATTTCCTAGCATAGAACAAAGAGGCTGTTGTTATTGTCACTCAGAGATTCAGTTGGTGTGTTCCAGACTCAGGTGAGAGACAATGCTTAATGCCAGGGGGTGGACCTGAAGAAATGAGTGGAGCCAAGCATGGTGGCACACACCTGTAATCCCAGCACCCTGGGAGGCAGAGGCAGGCAGATCTCTGTGAGTTTGAGACCAGCCTGGTCTACAAAGAGAGTACAGGACAGCCAAGGATACACAGGGAAACTCTGTGTCCAAAAAAAGGTAGGAAGGAAGGAAGGAAGGAAGGAAGGAAGGAAGGAAGGAAGGAAGGAAGGAAGGAAGGAAAAGAAAAGGAAGAAGGAAGGAGAAGGAAAGAGAGAAAGAGGAAAGAAATGAGTGGAAACAAAACAGGTGAGGAGGAGGTTAGTGTCCGGCCGAGGGATGGAGCCGAGGTGTAACGGTGCTCCCATTCAGTTGTTCTTAGGGAACTGTGCTTGGATGCCTGAAGAGGGGCGGGTCTTCAGGGGTACTTACTGAAACCCTACTGATGAAATTTTTTTTCTGATGAAAAGAATTCTACACCAGAAAACAGTTCCAAATTGAAGGTCCTCACGGATAGCTGGAATGCTGGTGCCCGCTCTGCACTGCCTCTTTGTTTTTGTTGAGGAGAATGGTTTAGGAACAGGTCTGTATAGGCTTGGAATTGCCTGTGAGACAGGAAGCTCGGCCATTATGCTTCTGGTTGAAGATCTGTGCTATAAATTAGGGGAAAACTGAGGAGGATGCTGTGTGCTAGTGCAGTGTTAGTTCTGGATTCCTGTCAGCTCAGGTTTTTTAGACACTTGCACACTGCCAGCGTCGCAGCCCTCCAGTTTACAGCTTTCTACCAGGGTGCTATTTTTAAACACAGACACACACGCATGGGGCTGGTTCATTAACACTTGTGGGCAAGACACATCATTTCCTTTCCTCGTGGAAAGCAAAACTAGCAGTTGCTCTGTTATTCTTCTTTTTTAAAAGTGAGAGCATTATTCCTTTCATTCTATGAACACTGGAATTATCTGTCCACAACAGTTATGTGTTTTCATAAACTAAAATGGAAGAAAAATGAGGGAGGGTGGAAAACAACCAACTGTCAACATATTTCAGATTTCTTTGGCTTCCAGGAAGGAGCCAGGACTTGAGATGCTGTGTGTGGTTTGAGGACAGAATGAGACATATGTTTTCATCTCAGAGTCAAAACTGAGTCTAAGCTTGTAAACAGTTTTTTTAATTTAGCCTTGGTAAATGCATAAAATATATTTAGTTCTACAAAATTCCCAGGGATCAGGAGCATGTGTGCCTATCACACAGCCCCGGGGTCCAAGTTAGAACTGGATCTCTGTGTCCACATAGTAAATTTTTGTTTTTAATTATAGATATATAGATATATATATATACATATATATATATGTATATGGGTGGGTGGATTATGTGCACGTGTGTGCAGTACCCATGGAGACCAGAAGAGGGTGTCAGATTCCCCGGAGCTGAAGTTAGAAGCAGCTGTGAGCCACTTACCATAGGTGCTGAGCTCTGAATCCTGGTCCTCTGCAGGAGCAGGGCTCAGGCCTAACAATTGAGCCAGCTCTCCAGCTCCTGTGTGGCAATTTTAGAAATAATAGTAATAATAATTCAACAAAACGTCATACTGAGCCGATGCTGAGGCATCCCTGGCTGGTTGGTTTATAGATCGGCCTCTATAACCTATAGCTCGTCTAGGTTTCCTAGACCTCAGCAAACTCTCACTTTTTTAAATAAATGTCATAATAACTATATATTACACACCACACAATGAGCTAAGAGCCGGAGAAGTGGCTGCAGATGCTCTTCAGTTTACCAGTTTGTCACCTTATAGAGTGTAAGGCAATATGTACCCAATAAAAACACCCTTTGAATTTTGTTTGTTCCCCGGCTAGTGTTGCATATTATGCTCCTCCATGACTTAAATCAGTTAAAAACAAAAACAAACACAGTGAAGAAGAGCACATGGAAAAGCTCAAAAGAGAAAGAGTGTTGAGGGCAGTGTATTTTAAACACTTGATGGAAAGCAGTGTAGGCTTCTCCAGGGGTCAGTTCCAAGATCCAAGGAGCCAGTTCGGTTTTGGGGTCACATATGGGGTGCTTCTTGAGAGGAGTCAGGAGAATATCCCCATACAGTGATGCATGGATAGAACATATTTTAGGTAGCAAGACCTGGGCCATTGAGCTCACAAGTAGTATACAAAACATACCTGCTTCTAAAGCAGCCTCTCTCTCTGCGTCTCTCTCTCTCTGTGTGTGTCTCTGTGTGTGTCTCTCTCTCTCTGTGTATGTCTCTGTCTCTCTTTTTCTCGCTCATTGTCTGTGTGTGTGTGTGTGTGTGTGTGTGTGTGTGTATGTGTGTGTCTTTCTCCTCTCCTCCCTCTCTTGAGACAGGGTTTCTCTGTGTAGCTCTGGCTGTCCTGGAATTTACTCTGATAAAAAAGGCACTCATAACCTGAGTATGTTGACTTATGCCCATAGTTCCAGCGACTCAGAAGGCTGAGGCAGAAGTATTAACTACACTTTTTACTTAGGATTTATCGGACATAGTTCCATCATAAGTTAAATACCTCTGAAGAATCTCCTAGTAAACAAGCCATGACCCAGCACGGTGTGTAGGTCCTGGAATAAGGAGAAGACTACTGTCTTAGGGAATTCTCCAAGGTGCGGCTTAGTTGATGACCAGTCCAGGCAACAGAGTGAGCCATCATCTCTAAAACAAACTTACATCTTACACACACACACGTATAGCAGCCAGACCTCTTGATGCCAAGCTGATGGGGGATGAGGTGTGTGGGTGTCGTGGAAGTCACTTCTAGAGAAATAGTCTGTTAGTCATTTAGAAAGAAATATGAATCCTGAGCATAAAGAACGACTGTCTCCTGAGAACTGAGAAGTGACGCCTCATTCAACTGCATCACTTCCCTGCTGTGGAATCAAGCAAATGTTACAACAGACAAACAAACAAACCCGCTAAATCATTGAATCATCCTCTAGACATCTCCTTGGGAATTAACAAGCTATAGAGTATTGTCGTTAATGAAAATAGATTTTAGGCCTCGGGGTAGAACTTAGTAGCAAATGTGATTGGCGGGCTGGGCTTTCCGTCTCAGCCATCTTTGTGTGTACATCTGAGCCCAGTATTCTTTTATTCATTCATCCGTTTGTTTACTCGCTTATTCATCTACTGAAAACATGTTGTCAATATGTAGCCCTGGCTGCCCTGGAATTTGCTGTGTACGCCAGGCTGGCCTCCAGCTCACAGAGCTCTGCCTGCCTCTGCCTCCCGAGTGCTCGGGTTAGAGGATTGAGCCCCCACACCCAGTGGGCTGGTTCTGCCAGTGGAGTTCACACCTGCAGAGACAGTCGGGAGGCTGGAAAGTTATAGAATTTGATGAGTAATTACAGACCTGTGTGTCTCCACGTGTCAAATGGACGGAGGGGTTACACAGGGGGTTTGATACAGAACAGAGGGCTCTAGCACATCAAAATTAGTCCAAACACGTTAAAGCTCCTAAGATACTAAGGGATCAAAAGAACAGTTACAGATAAATGATTCTTTTTACCAGGTAGGTTGTATCGCTGGGCTTTTGACCAGTTATTTTTCTGAAGAACAGCTTCCTCCATATTGGATCCCACCTTGGTATTTCAAATCTGCTTTCTTCTATAATGAAGTTAACGCATATTGAAACCAAAAACCAGACACAAACAGATAAGCCGACTGATGCATTATTTTCCCAAATCTTAGTTGTAGAGAAAATGGACAATGTCACAGGTGGCATGGAGACGTCTCGCCAGACTTACAACGACAAGCTCACTGCAGTGGAGAGTGACCTGAAAAAATTAGGTAAGCTGCGTCAGGAGTGAGCCACTGAGCGGAGGGAGCTCCCCTGCAGCAGCCTCTGTTCTGACAGTTTTTCAGAACGGTCATGCACTTGGAGCTGTTGCATTCTGTGTCTTTCCTGGCCATTTAATTTAAATGCTCCCCCCTTAAAACCTGCACCCCACTCGTGACTGAACGGGACCAGTAAGTAGCCTCTATCAAAGGCACTTTGGTCAACCACTCAGTAGATTCTGACTTGAACTATTTTTAAATTGCATGGACACGTGGCTGGGAGTTCATTCCGTGTGTAGAACAGGTAGTCCTCACACTCAGATCCTCCTGCCTCTGCCTCCGGAAAGCTGGGGTTCCTCTCTACCCAGCAGAGTTCACTTTAAAGCTTCCAGCCTGTTTAACTTGTTGGTGTTTGTTTTCACTTACTTAAAAAGTGAATTTTGGTTCAAATGATATATTAAGATTTATGAACATGATTCCGCTTTTGAAAATTGCCAGAAATTTCTAGCATTCAAATTATTAAATACCCACTGAGTGAACGAATTTTGCATTGCAAAATCTTTTAAGATGAACTTTGTGACAGTTTTAATCCTTAGTATAGTTCATCATTTTTATTGACAGTAAAAAAAATGAATTCTGATAAATTTGTAAAGTTAATTTCTTAAAAGTACACCCTGCCTGGTATCCTAGCATCTGGGAAATCCCCCTCTGTCTTAAAAAAAACAAAAAACAAAAAAAAAAATGTCCACCCAAGTTTGTAAGTCCTCTGCTGAACGCCTCGGCTGACTCTGCAGAGCCCATCTTAAATAGATATAGATTCATAGTACACGCCTATGCTGCGTGGACCGCAAACTTTACATCTAAAACACAGTACTACCAGTGAAGTATATGGGATCTTTTCTTAAATTACATTTATTTGTTTGTTTGTTTTTATTTATTCACTGGGGAGGTATATACAAGCCACAGCATGTGTATAGAGGTCAGAGGACAAATGGCTTATCAGAGTATGTTCTCTTCTTGCACTGTGTAGGTTCAGGAATTGAACTCAGGTTGTCAGGTCTGGCAGTAAATGTCTTTATTCACTGAGCCCATATTTACTCTCTGGCCCATATCTGGGTCTCTGGCCTGAACATCTCTATATATCCAGTCTAAGTAATAAACATCTCTTATTCCAGGGGACCAAACTGGGAAGAAGGCTATAAGCACCAACTCAGAACTTTCTACCTTCAGATCAGATATACTGGATCTCCGTCAACAACTTCAGGAAATCACAGAAAAAACCAGCAGGAACAAAGATACGCTGGAGAAGTTACAGGCCAGTGGGGATTCACTGGTGGACAGGCAGAGTCAACTGAAAGAAACTCTGCAGAACAATTCTTTCCTCATCACCGCTGTCAACAAAACCCTGCAGGCATATAACGGCTATGTCACAAATCTGCAACAAGATACCAGTGCGCTCCAGGGCAATCTGCAGAGCCAAATGCACTCCCAGAACGTGGTTATCATGAGCCTCAACAACCTGAACCTCACCCAGCTTCAGCAGAGGAATCTTATCACAAATCTGCAGAGGTCTGTGGATGACACGAGCCAGGCTATCCAGCGAATTAAGAATGACTTCCAAAATCTGCAGCAGGTTTTCCTTCAAGCCAAGAAGGACACCGATTGGCTAAAGGATAAAATACAGAACTTGCAGACATTAGCTGCCAACAACTCTGCTCTGGCCAAAGCCAACAATGACACGCTGGAGGATATGAGTAGCCAGCTCAGCTCATTCACAGGTCAGATGGACAACATCACCACTGTCTCACAGGCCAATGAGCAGAGCCTGAAAGACCTCCAGGACTTACACAAGGATGCAGAAAACAGGACAGCAGTCAAGTTTAGCCAACTAGAGGAACGCTTCCAGGTCTTTGAGACAGATATTGTGAACATCATTAGCAACATCAGCTACACAGCACATCACCTGAGGACGCTGACCAGCAACCTGAATGAAGTCAGGACCGCTTGCACAGACACGCTAACCAGACACACTGATGACCTGACTTCCTTGAATAACACACTCGTCAACATCCGTTTGGATTCTGTTTCCCTCAGGCTGCAGCAAGACATGATGAGAGCAAGGTTAGACACTGAAGTGGCCAATTTATCAGTGATTATGGAAGAGATGAAGCTGGTTGACTCTAAGCATGGTCAGCTCATCAAGAATTTTACAATTCTACAAGGTAATCATAAAGTCTGTATTTGGATTTGTATTGATTATCTATTGCTATAAAACAAATCATTCTAAAATATGCCAATTTAAAGCAAATATGTGTTATATAATAGGTTTTATGGTTTGGGAATTCAGAAGCAGTTTCATAGATGGGTCCTTACTGGCGTGTGTGTGTGTGTGTGTGTGTGTGTGTGTGTGTGTGTGGTGTATCTGTCTGTCTGTCTATGTCTGTGTGTGTATCTGTCTGTGTCTGTGTGTGTGGTTGCAGATAGGATGTTAGCTGAGGCTACAGTTATCTGAAGGCTTGATGGGTGTAGGACATCCATTTCCAACATGACTTACTCACTTGGCCATTACCAAGTGAGCTTCCGTAGTATTGTTACAACAGGGCAGCTGGCAGCCTCCAAAGTAGGGGATCCAAAGAAGAGAGAACAGTGGAAACCACTTTGTAACTTCACCTCAAAGGTGACACTCTCAGCAGTAGTGGTCATCTGGATTATAGATTCTATAAAATCCTCAAGCAGGAGGACTTTAAGTTCAAGGTCAATCTGGGCTGTATAGCAAGACCCTTTGTCAAGGAGGAAAAAATGTATTCAGATGCCTGTAATCCCAGCATTAAGGAGGCAAAGATAGGAAGATCAGGAGTTGAAGGTCCGTAATTCTTGTTCACATAAAGAAGTTGAAGCTAGGGGCTGGAGAGATGACTAAGCAGTTAAGAGCACTGACTGCTCTTCCAGAGGCCCTGAGTTCAATTCTCAACAACTACGTAGTGGCTCACAACCATTTATAACGTGATCTGATGCCCTCTTCTGGCATGCATGTGTACATGCAGCTAGAGCACTCATACACAAAATAAATAAATAAATCTTTAAAAAGAAGAAGAAGTTGAAGCTAGCCTGGGTTGCGTGACAGCCTATCCCATCATATTCCGTTTTTGAGTTAAAAGTCACCAGAAAGAGGAGAACTAAGCTCCACGTCTTGAAGAATGGTATAAAATTGTGTGATTAAATAGTTTGTTGACTAAAGATTTGTTTTAAATTTTCTCGGTATCTGAGCTGTTTCAATACCTATGCATGTTGAGATCCTGTGAAAGCACAGTTAATTCATGTAGGTCGTAAGGTTACCACGAAGGGATTTCTATTTACACATTTTACCAGTAGGATAGTTGGCCATCACAATATCTGAGTTCAGAGAAGATGACTGGCATAGAAAGTGAGCTTTACCGTCATCCGGAGCATCTGTGCTCTTGAAACACTGTCTTGGATTCAGATTTACTTTCAACAAAAAACTGCCATGGTAGGTTTTAAGACACAGGAATTACTGGATGCTCTGCTCCACTATCCAGGATATACAAAGATGGTTACCTTTTGGTAATTTAACCTTGAGAGAATTTTAAAGCCTCCAAAGATAGGGGACAAGTAATAATTCTTGATTTTCAGAAGGAAAATAAAAGGTGGAGTTAACACACTGTATTTAGTGGGGGATTTGTCTTCAACCCTGGGAACATTTTAAGAAGGGATTAGAGAGAGATAATTTGTGAGCTTTCAGGAAAGTTGCTGTCACAACAAGTTCGCCAAAAAAGGAGGCAGGTAACCTAAATTTCTTTCTTTACAACAACAGAGCTCTTAGATTAGTTAACCTTGGAGAATGAAAACAACATGTCTGGGGTTCACAAACCATAGGACACTGATACTATTAAGAACAATGTAAAAAAAAAAAGAAGAAGAAGACGAAGAAGAAGAAGGTGGATTGCAATACAGTGGGATGGATACATCGATGGTAATAGTTTTCTGGTACATACTTATATGAGGTAAAACCAAACACATATTTCATCTCGGTTTCTGTCAGCCAGAGTCCTGGTGCAGTGCTGATGGGCCATCTGTTCAGGGACTTCAGGAAGCTGCCGGTTTCCCAAGGAGTTGTGGGTTCGTCAGAACCTGTTCTGGGGAGGCTTATATTCCCATATTTTCATGTTGCCTCAAGCTCTTCACACAGTTCGTTGTCTGGAACCTAAGGGTTTTTATCTGAGGAATATCTTCAGCTCTCGGAGGCTGCTCAGTTCTTGGTCAGGCAGCCATGTCACAATGGCTCAGTTTCTGCAAAGCCAGCAAGACACCTGTCTCTGTCTATCTGGCCAGGGTGGAGCCTTGAATGGCTGGTAAAGCTATCACTCAGCGTCTTGCTGATGGTTGCGTACATTTTGGGAGCTTGTGATGGCTTTACCAGCCATATGGGGACCTTGGTAACTTAGACTCTCAAGGCTGAGAACCCCACTCCGCCTTGACATTTAGCTGCCTTTCCATCATTCTGAAGGCAAATCTCAGTTGCACTTGTGCATGACCATCCACATAGCTCCACAGAACGATGTTCTTGACTTTAGCTTCAGGTTGTTGAATACATACTCATACTTTCCCAGCTTACATGGAGGGTAAGAATAGGTAACATTTAATTTTTGTTTGTGTGTGTATGTGTGCGCCTGCACACAGGCACACGTGTGGCACGGCTTACTTGGGGAGGTCGAGGAATGACTTTCAGGAGCCCCTTCTTGCTCTCCGTCCTGTGGAGAGGCTTTCCCTTGTTTCTGCTGCTGCTGTGCTGTGACTGGCCTGCATGATAATAAGCCTCTAGGTGATATGCCCGCCTCCCTGCCACTGAGCTCACTGCATGAAAGCTCTGACCGCAGATGCGAGCCACTGCAGCTGCCTTTTGACATGAGTTCCAGGGGTCACACTTGGGTCGTCGGACTTGCACAGCTAGCACCTTTATCTGCTGAGCCATCTCCCCGGCCCCTTGTTTCATTTTATTTTTACTTCGCAGCCACCCAATAAAAGACTCAAGTAGGACCAGAAGCCCTGAGACAATCCAGAGGCTAACCAATGACAGTCTTGGGTCCAAGAGGAAAATATCCCCCGAGTCAGTCCAGGGCTGGCTTTTAAGATGGCCATGGCTCTTTCCATCAAAGTTTTTTAAATAAAGAGAAAAGTAAAAATCGCATCTTCTAGTGAGCAGCGTACATCATATGAATCCTGCTGCCCCAGCATCTTGATGGAGCAAGCACCTGCTTGTAAGCGGTTTTTGGTTTTTGCAAGGTGAAGGCAGCTATGAGTGAGGACATCAATATTACATGCCTGTCGGTTTATGCATAGTCAGAGATGTTGAGCTTAAGCTTGCTGTAAAGCTGTATGGTGGGTAAGCGCAGAGCTTTACAGGAAGAGGCTTGGTTTTGTACTGCCCTAGCTGGAAATCCATTGAAAGTTAGGTTCTTATTAAAGGCAAAAGCTTGCACCACGCCCCATACCTACCCTTCAGCTTGTGTGACTTAGAAGTTAGCATCTGCTAGTGTTTCGTGCTTCCTCTGCCCCCATGTTTGATGCCCTCCCTCACACAGCCTTCAGTGGCAGCGTCTGTCTGTGCCTGGGTGCGCACCAGGTGAGGACATTCAGCCGGTTCCAGTTGGGGTGAGGATCAGCTAGATCCTATAAAACTAGCCTACCCAGAAATAAGCTGCCACCCTAAATGAGGGAGGTAGATTTGGGTCTGAGAGGGGAACTGTGTGCGTGTGAGGCCCGAGAATGCAGCAGGGAGTCTGAGTGGGGAGACAGGCGCTGCAGAGCCACTGTTCATCCTCACAGATAAACTCACTTCCTGAAGCTTGCAGGAGAGCATCGCCCCCTGTGATGAGGTGAGAAGCTAATTGTTAGCTGAAGGTTTAGAGAGTAAGGGTTAAGAGGTGCTAACGTGACTGGATTTTCTAACGGATTTTATTTTGATGGATTTCCTGAGGCCTACCTATACCCTGAATGAGGCACACAGTTGAGAAGTTACATGTTTTTAATATGTGCCTGTTTCAGCAGAGCTTTGCAGAATGATACCCCCATCACAGGGCGATGTCATGGGAGCTTCCCCACCATAAGCCTGTATGACAGACACCATTTTGCAGTGACACAGGCACTAACTCACTTCAAGGAGATCACATATGGCATAGAAGGTCTTCCCGTTCGTTCCTCAGTGACGTGGGTTGGACAGTGCTTTCCCTCAGATTAAAGAGAAAACTCAGATTGCAGATGAGACCAATGGACCCATTCTTCAGTGCCATTAGAGTCCCGTGCTAGGCTTTTGACAGTGAGGCACATGCATTTGATAAACACTCCTGAGTAACGCTGCCAGACAAAGCTGCCAGGCGAAGCTGAGGTGGTCTCAGCAAGCAAGCAAAAGGGGAAATGCTGGCGACAACACAGCCGTGCTGGTGTCAGCCTGGACCCCACCAGTGAGCACCACTGAGTTCCTGACCAGTGTGGACAGGAAAGGGAGGGTTATTAAACAGAAAAATAAACCAAGACATCCCTGTACTGCTTTGCACAGACTTAAACCGGCTGAAACAACAAAATGTCTTTCCTTTCAGCTCTGGAGTTCAGAAGTCAAGGTCTTGGCCAGGTTGATTTCTTCCGAGATCTATCTCCTCCTTGTGTCTCCACCTGTTTCTCCCTCCGTGTCCTGATCTTTTTGTTTGTGTAGGCATGTGGGTGGCACATGTGTGTGATTCGTGTGTGCAGGAGCGGCATGCATAGCCGTGTACACACATGGAGGCCAGAGGAAGATGTCGGGTGAAGTGCTACTCACTCTTTTTCCTTGAGGCCAGCAGTGCATTACAAATAGTAAGCACTCCCTAATGCCTATGTTTGTGTGCTAGGTTTTCGTTTTGTTTTGTTTTTAAGTTGTAGGCTATATAAGTAGATAGGCACTCAC
Organism: Meriones unguiculatus; assembly: GCF_030254825.1. Taxonomy (NCBI): domain Eukaryota; kingdom Metazoa; phylum Chordata; class Mammalia; order Rodentia; family Muridae; genus Meriones; species Meriones unguiculatus. Next base: position 76,660,853 of record NC_083350.1, on the reverse strand, counting down.
AACAGACTTCATACATGTTTTTATGTTTTAGGTCCTCCTGGCCCCAGGGGTCCAAAAGGTGACAGAGGATCTCAGGGACCACCTGGTCCAACTGGCAACAAGGGACAAAAAGGAGAGAAGGGAGAGCCTGGTCCACCCGGCCCTGCGGGCGAGAGGGGCCCAGTTGGGCCAGCAGGGCCCCCCGGAGAGCGTGGCAGCAAAGGATCCAAAGGCTCACAGGGTCCCAAAGGATCCCGTGGGTCCCCAGGGAAGCCTGGCCCTCAAGGGCCTAGTGGGGACCCAGGTCCAGCAGGTCCACCGGGCAAGGATGGACTCCCTGGCCCTCAGGGCCCTCCTGGCTTCCAGGGACTGCAGGGCACTGTGGGCGAGCCTGGAGTACCTGGGCCTCGCGGACTGCCAGGCTTGCCAGGGGTGCCAGGCATGCCCGGGCCCAAGGGACCACCCGGCCCCCCCGGACCCTCGGGAGCAATGGAGCCATTAGCCCTGCAGAATGAGCCAACCCCGGCATCAGAGATGAACGGTAAGTCCAAATCGCCCTTTCAGCCAGAACTGAGGACAAACAGGGCAGTGTGTGCACTTGGCTGAACCAACCCTGAGTGTTGGTTACACTAGCAGCAGAGGGCCTCTGTGTCCCCCTGATGCCTCAGTGCTGTCACTCAGGACCCCGTGTTCCTGCTCAAACATTATCAGGTCTCATTTAGCTGAGCCAGGCCCTCAGAAGACACATTCCCCCCAAACACGTCCTCAGGGCACCCTGCACCGGCTGCTCTCTGACCAGCCATCCCTCCTCATCGCTCTGCTTTCTCCCTAGAAGCAGACTGTTCTGTCAGTTAACTCCACCAGGGAGCACTTGTTTACAGGCTCCTGATCCAGGGCTAGCAGTGAGTATCAGTGCCCACTCCGCTTTCTTCCTTCTGTCATGACAAAGCCTGACCCTAACCCAGTCACACCTCTCCAGGTTGTGTGGTTTTACTGCTGTGTACTCTGCAGACCACATCTTTGAACACCTTTCCAGGTTCTGCACAGGGACACGCGGGCTTCCTTTGGCATAAAAGTGGTGCAAGGTTGTCATTTTGGTATCTTAAACACAGCTGAGGAAATGCAGGTTGTTTTCTGGTTTTTGTTTGTTAGTTTTTTTAATCAACATTTAAAAACTTTGCATTCCTAGGCTGTCCACCTCGCTGGAAGAACTTCACAGACAAATGCTACTATTTTTCGGTGGAGAAAGAAATTTTTGAGGATGCCAAGCTTTTCTGTGAAGACAAATCTTCTCATCTCGTGTTCATAAACTCAAGAGAGGAACAGGTATGGTACTTGGCTGGAGAAAACTATAATTTAGAGACCTGTTATACCTAGAAATTGCATACTTTGGGGGCGTCAAAGAGATTTTAAAAAAAGCATGGTGTCATAAACAAGGAAGGCTGCAGTTTTCAGACCCAAGCTTTATCCTGGGACTACAGCACATGAATTGTCGTGCTTAGGGCCACGGATATATAGCGCTCCCTGGTGGCTTTCTGGAGAATTGCAGCACAGCAGAGCTGGCTGATGGTGATCTTCACCCTGAAATCTGGTTCTGTAGTATCTGAGCAGGAAGCATACCAAAGCGGTAGTCTTTGGTACATCGCTTCCGGTAGAGGCTCACGGATGCGTGGTTGCTGGGAAACGGAGCCCACAGCAGACGTTCCTAAGGACTTTACTATTATTTCTTAATCTCGGCCGAAAAGGTCAAAGACCCTGAACCAGTGTCCACAACCAGTGTCCATGCAATACAAAGTGGACAGCTCGGACCCCCAAAAACTCTGAGAAGTGACATTTGTCGGTTTTATGAAGCAAACAGGACCTCTTTTGTGGGGGCTAATAATGAGCACACCTCCTGGCTTCCCTTCCAGCAATGGATAAAAAGGCAGACGGTGGGGAGAGAGAGCCAGTGGATCGGCCTCACAGACTCCGAGCGCGAAAGCGAGTGGAAGTGGCTGGACGGGACTCCTGTTGATTACCAGTGAGTAGAGTGGTCCAGGCCGCGGGCGTGCGCTCACCGTTGCGCATGCTCAGTCTGGCCCGGTTGCCTCCCAGCTTCTCCCGTAACAACCTGGCGCCGTAGACCATCCTTCTGCGGGCTTAGGCTCCTGGTACTAGTTGCCTTTTCCAGTGGGGAAGCAGTGGTGGACAGTCACGTACTGTCAGGCACGTCACTTCTGACCAAAGCGTGGTCTTTAAGTATCGTGAGGAAGGATTCCCAGAGCCTCTCCAGGTGGTCAGTGTTCACCCTCAACACTGGTCTGAGGAGCAGTCCAGTTGTGCGCGCCAAGGTTTTGGATTATCTCATACACAGGAAATCCAAGTGTACTGCACAGTGGGTCCCAGAATAGCCATCCTCTTCAGCATAAAAGATGAGTAAATTCTGCCAACTCAAGTTTCTCCTCTTTTCTCAAACCCTCCCTGACTTGTGGAGAATACGTGGATAACTTCTAAATCCCACCTCTGAGGGACCGTCAGTTTGCTAGCAACAAAGAAGCCAGGCACATCGGCAGCATATGACAGGAAGCTGCTATCCCATGGGGGAGGGATGTTTCCAGTTTGAGGTAGTCTCCAGGCACTGAGGTAAGACGCAAGTCACCCAGGGGCCGAGGTGATGGACAGAATCAGGTGATGGACAGAATCGCCAGACCGGGTTTCCCTACATATGTGATCCCCACTGGCCCGGAACTTTCAGTCTTCTGCCTTCAGTGCTGGGCAGTTCTGTACTTTTAAACCCTCCACGTGAAGAACGTGATGAGAGAAGGTAGGTAGAATCAGGAGGCCATCTCTGAGGAAAAACCAACTGTGGACAGATACTGAAAGATCTTCGCTTTGCCCCGGAGCCCTGTAGGTACACCGTGCTGGCCTCCTGGCCTGCCAAGTGCTGTATCTGCTCTTTCCTTACTGGCCTGGGAGGGACTCGGGGAAGCACCCGGATGGCAGGGGTATGAGACTCCACACAGCTGTGGGGATTGGTTGTAAGCCGGGAGCTGTGATTTGGAGGAAGGAGGCAGGGTTAGTAAAGAAAAGGCAAGCCTGTCAATCAAGAGAGCCAGGGTAGCTATATGGGAGTCAAGAGGAACCAAGAAAATGTCATCTCCCACTTTTCTCGCTGCTGTAAATGGAAAGAAAGTTTTGGGTTTGACTTAAAAACTCAGTCTTAACCTTTATTTGCCTCCCGTGGGATTGCTTGAGCTGGAATGTTACTAAGTATACCAGCTCTCAAAGGTGAACTTTGCCCCTTTCCCTGGGACCCAGGAATTGTGTGACAGGGGAGGGAAGTAGGAGAATTGGTTCCTCGTCCCTGAGAGGGGTGACATCACACACCTTACTGGGATTTTTGTCACTGGCCACAGCCACCCTGGAGGCCCCTGTAAGCTTAGGCTCCTGCACCTGAGCCACCACGTAGACCGTGTTGTCTCGTGTTTTACCCAAAGAGAGACAGATACATGGAAAACTCCCCAGGACCACATTCTAAAAGCAAGAATAAATTAGGTAGACGTTGTATGTGATCTCAATGGCCAATGGCTAACTTAGTTTGACATACCATAATAAGCACTGCACAAACTAGAAAAAGAGCCAGTACCATCCAGGGGACGGAGTGCAGACTTCAGACTTGAAGGAGGACTGGATCCAGGCCTGGACCTGATGCCATTATGTGTTGCTCAGTCACATGAAACCTCCATGTCCCCGTCAGGTAAAATAAGGTTAACAAAAAGACTGTTACTACTTCTACACATGTGCGTGCGGAGAGAGAGAAGGGACTCAGGGTAGCGCTTGTCCCCCAGGAAGCACTGGGGAAACCCCACGGGTTGGGGTGTTGGCGTGATCACTGTTGTCACCACTGTGACTGTTAGCACAGTAAAATGATACTGAGTTGGGGAATATTACTCCCCAGAATTTGTAGTTTGTAGGATCTTAATTAGAGACACATACACAATCTTACAAGAAGTTGGTGAAGAAGCCAAATATATTCTCTGTCATGGCTTAGGGATGAAACAGGCTTCATCACCTCAGGGGCCTCCCAGATGGAGACCCCAAAATATTTCCCCAGATTCTCAGATCACCTTTGCCCTCTTTTGATTCTGAGGCCTCCTCCTCTGCCTCTCTGATTCATTCAGATTTAAAAAAAAAAAAAAAGCTGAGGTGAAAGAGAAGCAATGCCAGCCACTCAGGGCACAGTCAGACCTGACGGGTGTATTCTTCATAGACACACTGACTCACAGAGCCGTTCACATCACCAGACTGAAGGAGGTCAGGACCAGCGAGGGAGGGGAGTGTGTAAGACGCCCTGGGCTGGGGCCATGGCCAGGTCCTCATGTGCATAAGCCTAGATACCAGTGTGATTTCAACACAAACACTGGAGGACTACGTAGAGTCCTGGACATGCCGGCGGAAGACGCGGCTTTAAAATAATATAATCCTTTCAGAGCAAAGACAACCCCCTACCTTACACACAGCACCTTTGTTTCTCTCATGTTACCACAACCTTGTGACTCATTTATATCTGGTAGCAAAACCCTGACTAGATCAGGATCCATCCACAGTCACGTGACAGCAGTGACTGCATTATCCCGAGGTGTTCCCAGGGAAGTGATAGCTGGGGCATGATGATAGGAGTATGAGTGAGGGGTGTTCTCCTTGCTCGAACAAATAAACTATAAAACAAGTCTCAATAAGTTCTAAAGAACTAGGATTAGAAAGATGTCCTGCAGCCCCAACAAGTAATAATTAAAGATCTATAAAGTATTTGAAAATTAAATGATTCAGACCAAAGAATAAATAGAAGAAAGGGAATAGAAAAAAACAAAAACAAAAACAAAAACAAACAAACAAAAAAACCAGGAAAGCAGCAACATAGGAATCATCAGAAATGATGGAGAAGCCAGGGCCATAGTAATTCTTAGTGGAGTAATTGCAGATGTGGCATTTGGCCAGTTGTCACTGTTACCAAGCCAAGGCTGCTGGGGAAACCAGATTCATACGGGACGGAGCAAGGCTCTGCCCACTCTGCCGAAGTTGCCTTCCGAGTCTGCCAAAAACCCCTGTATATTCTCTTTTCCCCTCTCTCCTTTCCACCAGATACCAGTTGGTAGAAATGTGATAACACATTTCACATAGTTGCTCTTATTTTTATGTTACAAAGATAAAATGGGTTGCTGTCCTGTTCGGGTCTCTGGGGACCAGAAGGGGCTCTTCAGTTTCTACTGCTTCCACAATAGCCCATGCGAGTCAACACTTGGTGTTCCTGCCAGGGTGGCGCTGGCCCAGGCCACAAGAGAGGAATCTTCCACAACAGGCCCTCGTAGTGGAGAACATCTTGCTTCAAGAGACATTTCCCGCCAGTAACATTTTCCTGTTTGGAAGCCAGGCCGTTACAAACAGAAGCTTCTTGGCTATACTCTTGGTTAGACTTGTGGTTGATGAAAACATATTAAGTTGTGATATTTGAAGGATCTATTCCCAAGATAGTGTGTGCTCTGCTGTCATTAGGATGAGCCCCGAATCCTGGGGTGCTCTTCTCCCCATAGCTCATGTTTTGTGAGTTTGCAAGTCACTACAACTGTCTGTTCAGTGTTCCCACAGTCCCTGGGGTGCTCGGAAGCACTGTGTTGCTGTCATGTATGTGTTATAAAATGGCCAAGCTTAAGCTATTCCTTCTTGAGTCTACCTGTGAATGCAGTCAAGGTTCTGTTCTCTGCTACAAGCATAGAGAGGGGTTTGCCACAGTTGTTCTGCGGGATTTTAGCTTTTCCAGAGATGCTTTGACATCCAGGTTCTCACTCTGCAAGCCTCACTCCAGGCCAAGCTGGCTATCTTTGTCACCTCTGCACCAGAGTGTGTGCTGACTTTAGTCAGGAAACCCTTGAGTACTCTGCAGCAAGAATTATAGTGACTTGGGAAAAGGTTCACTTTTTGTTTAATCAGCAAGTCCTTAACTGTATAACTTTAAATGACTTAAAAGAAAATGCAAAAGAATCATATTAAGCAGGCCCTCTGAATTTAAATAAACCGTGTGTGTGTGTGTGTGTGTATAATATATATGGCTCTGTGTATGTGTGTGTACATACAGTTTTTACAATTAACTGAGAAATCAAGAATATCAAATGCATATTATACATTGGGATTCGGAGATATTGAATTATAGAAATAAAATCAGAATCCTTCCCTTTCACCATTACCGTTAGACACAAACAAAATTTATGTTGTTAAAAACAAGCTACTTGGGCACCCTGCCGTTTGCATGGCAGATAGGAATGTACAAGAGAGCATCCATGAAAGGAAGCTCTTCTTGCCAAGCCCGCCTTCTTTTTGGTACCACTGACACACTGAGTCTTGATTCATCCTCAAGTCCATTATGTAAGTCCCATGAGGACGGAAACTTTGTTCTGTGCTCCTGTTGCCATTGCCCGAATTAGACCCAGTTCATAGTACATTGTTTATGAGGATCAGTGGACTGAGTGAATATTTTCTAATTCTTACCTATAGCTTCCTCTCATCAGTGGATGGTTTCTTCGAAATTATCTTTGCATCATTAGTTTTCACTGGGGTCACGATTTTTGTCAAGTTCCCACATGTTTGCAGTTAACTGAGCATTACTTATATTTTGCTATCCTACTGTTTAACTTTAATCATCTCTTCTTTCCCACCGCTCTCTGTCTTGATGATCTCGTCAAAAGATGGAAGGTAATGTGAGTTCTCATTTCTGGTGGCCCTCAGACACCCTGTAGCTCCTGGGGTAATGAATACTTGGAAGTTTTAGGGAACCTTTTTTAAGAAGAGTTTGTCTTCTTAAGCAGAAACCACAAGCATGAACTTGCCTCTTAAGAAGGACCTTCCAGAATAGAGTCTGGAGTCACACCTACCTTACTGCATGGAAACAGAACCAAGAACTATAAAAGTCAGGGGAAGTCCGGCTGGGAGCAGCAGCATCCAAGTTAAGGGGCTTGAGGTGAACACATCCTAAATAAAACTTTCTCAGCTTGAATTACAGCTGCTCAGGAAGCTGAGGGAAAATTATCACAAGTTAAGTAAAGGCTAGCATGGACTACAGAATGAATTCAACGCCAGACTGGGCAATGTAATGAGACCTCGTCTCAAAACAAAAAGTAAAAAGAAGCCTTGACATGGATATAGGCAGAGGAGGACTCGTGCTAGCATGCACAATGTCTTTGTTCAATTCTCAGGACTGCCTAACCCCCCTTCACACACAGAAACACACATACACACACTCCCCCTGGAGGGAAAAAAAACTGGGGGAAAAAAAAAACCTCATAAAATTTGGTTTTAAGAATCATCTTTCTGGCCAAGCACAGTGTCACCCTTAGGAGGCAGAGGCAGGGGGATCTCTGTGAGTTTGAGGCCAGCCTGGTCTACAAAGTGAGCTCTAGGACAGCCAGGGCTACATAGAGAGACCCTGTCTTTAAAAAAATTAAAAAAAAAAATCCTCTTCTCATCAGGCATGGTGGTGAATATCTTTAATCCCAGGATTTGGGAGGAGAGATAGGCAGATCTCTCTGAGTTTGAGGCCAGCCAGGTCTCAAAATAAATAAATATCTTCTCTTCTGGGCTAGCGGAATGGCTGATGGCTCAGTGGGTAAAGGCTTCAGCCACCAAGCCTGATGACCTGGGACCCACATGGTAGAAGGACAGACTTGATTCTCTCCAGTTGTCCTCTGACCTCCACACACTGTAGGTTACACACACAAATGCACGCGTGCACGCGAAAATAAAAGCTCTTTTTCCAGAAGAGGGAGAAAAATGTTTGCGTCCTTTTCAGTAAGGTTAAATTACTATTTTCTGAAGCTGTCAGCCATGTACAGCTTGGCCAGAGCCACAACTAGTTGCTTGTGATCATGGGTTTTTGTAAGTGTGTATCAAGGTACTCTCCCTTTCTCTTCCTGACCTTTTGTCATGTTATAAACAGGACACACTGATGTCCATGGATCCCTGTGCATTCTCGCAAAAGCAGAAATGCATGCACATTGTGTGAGATATCCCAAGAGTGCATATTTTCTGTACACAACTCTATACATGTGCCCAAAAGGCCCCATTGCAGGCCACAACTGAAAGCCAATCCCCCAACTGTGTCCCATCCATAATGTAAAAAGGAGGCTCACTGGTTGATCCCATATGGCAGAGAGAACAAGGCTGCAAGGACAGGCTGTCCTGACCTCTCTGCAAACAGCCAAATGAAGGCGTGCGCTGCTTCTAAACGAAGCATTTCACAACAAATGGCATGCTTCGGTGTTCTTTCATTCCTCCATTGTTCTCGGGCAAAGAGAACCTCTGCATGCTGTGGATAAGGAAAAGGATAACATCCCTTTTCTGTTTTGTTAAAAGAAACTGGAAAGCTGGACAGCCAGATAACTGGGGCAGCGGCCATGGGCCAGGAGAAGACTGTGCTGGACTGATCTACGCCGGGCAGTGGAACGACTTCCAGTGTGACGAAATCAACAACTTCATTTGCGAGAAAGAAAGGGAAGCAGGTGAGCAGCCTCGCAGCTTACTAGGGAGCTGCAGGGCACAGTCTGTTAAACGAGGGCAGGCAGGGAGGGCTCCGAGTGCAGGCTCTCAAGCCTGAGCTATTTCTAATATTGTCCATAATTGTCCTTTAGTATACGGCACCATTGTGGTGTCTTTGGGGCAGTACGGCCATCCACATGCAGCCAGTTCAGCCAGCCAATCCACATATACTTAAGTGAGCATTTAGTACAGGCCAGGCTCTGTGCTAGTACGGTAGCGGGTTATAATCAGCATATCTTAAAAATGCTTAAGTCAAAAACTCCTGTAGAGATTCCTTTTGACTTGACAGGAAGTTGATCTAAATCTTCATATACCATGTGACCCTCTTTAGAGTAGGGTATCTTTCTTTCGTGGTAGCAGGTGGAAGACTGCAGAAGGAATGGGGTTTCTTTCGGAGACAATGGCAATCTTTAGACCCTATCGCACAACTTTGAAAATATACTACGCTCTCTCCTGGCTTCGGCAGGCACTAGGCCTGTAGCACACAGACATACATACAGGAAAACACACACACACATTATGTAAATAAAATTAAAAAGAAAGACATGTACTAAGGCCCACTGAAGTTAAAAAAAAAAATTGCATGGATAATCTGCATGATCTGTGAATTAGAGTTCAGTAAATCCATTTTGGTTAATTAGTGGTAAAGAAAAACCCAGTATACTTTGTTCACATTATTTTTAGAACACAAATTACTCACATACACATTCAAGACATTTACTGAATACTTTTGATGTGTCAAATAGTAGTGTGACTGCTAGGGGTCTCAAAACAAATAAGGAACACAGTCTGGCTAGCTAAAGACAGAAACATGGATCACTAAACATGGGATTACAGTTGATGGTGACAATCAGGTATCATGTGTTCACCTTGTTTGCTCATGAGGGAGTTAAGCAGGGAACAGGATTCCCCAGAACTGGCCCTTCAAATGAAATATAACTTTTACTTAATCTGAAGAAAACCTTCCCAACATTTTTCTTTGAATGTTATCTTTTGTACTCTTTCTTAGAGATTGCCTGCTTCTTGGGTTTTGTGGTGGTGATGGTGGTGGGGTTTTTTGTTTGTTTGTTTTGTTTTGTTGGTTTTTCGAGGCAGGGTTTTCTCTGTGTAGCCTTGGCTGTTCTGGATTCCCTTTGTAGACCAGGCTGGCCTCAAACTCATAGAGATCCGCCTCCCCAACTGCTGGGATTCCAGGCGTGCACCACACCCAGCAATTCTTCATGTTTTAAATTGTAAATAATTTTATTACTTAAACATAACTAATGCCCATTCTTATTTGTCTCTTTCAGTACCATCATCCACATTATAACAGAGTGTGATATAATGGCAGGAACATATTTTTGGATGCCTCTGAAAGGTGAAGGAGACTCCTTTCTGATTCCATCACTTCTCACCAGCATAGATGAGAAAAGCCCTGAAAAGCAGTTATTCAAAACAAATGGACACCTACTGTAACATAAGGACTAGGGAGTTAAAATGTTCCCCCAAGTTGATCTGTTGATTTCCAGTGTGCAAATGGACTGAATCATATAGATTTTTCTCAGCCATTAACCATACAATTTATGCAAATTATATCTTCCCAAATGTGGAATGCTCCAATCAGAAAAAGACTATCACCATGTTATCAGTGCATTTCTAAAATCCCAAATGTAGGAAGAATATGCAGACATACAGATATATAGGCCACCTTTTAGTAATAATATGAAATATACCTAAAGAGCTTTAAACATTGTATTTTTGTACAAAATATTTGCCTTTTACAATCATTTTTCTTTTTTAAATTTTACCTATATAATACATAAAACCAAAGAAAACAATAATGGTACTAATAAAATTTCATGGAGTTTCTCTTCAGACTTAATGTGTCCAGCTGTAGTGAATTTTTTCATTTGTGGTGAGTGTGTTTGTGTGCATGTATATGCACGCATGCATGTGTATGTGCGCTCGGAGTGTGTGTGTGTGTGTGAAAGGGATTTTCTTTAACCCTGGTTTTTTACCCATGCCCTTATTCCCATAAATAACAACTCTGAATCTTAAATATATTTACAAAAGTCTAGGCCAACATAGCTAGGCATGTTCCCTGACTTGCTCATAACTAATATGTCGTTTATTCTAGTCTAAGTTCTGCCATGTGGCTGGTTACCTCTGCTCAGGTTTCATTGTCTGTCCTCCTCAGGGAAGAATTCCCCATGCTCTTCACTCTGTTCACTCTCTCTACCAGAATTCCTCCTCCCTCAGCTACAACCACATTATACCTTCGTGTGTGTGTGTGTGTGAGAGAGAGAGAAAGAGAGAGAGAGAGAGCAGAAGGTAGAGAGAAAGAAATTTCTTCAGAATAGCAAATGACATGAAGCATCTAGAATTACCCTTGCACATTTTGGTGGTAGATGAAGCTCAAGCCTGTGAGCATCATGATGGCTCATTCATGTGGGGTGTGCTATGAGCACAAGCATCGGCCACTGCCCTTAATATAAGAGGAAGTGTTGACTCGGGATGTGCTTTTGTTCTAATTTTGTGGAGCAGGGGTGATGGAGAAACATCTGTGAGGGTGGACAGAGCACCTCAATCTGGATGTTTAGAAGGCCCTGGTTTGTAGCTGATGTGTGAACAGGCATAATGTCACCCACACCAGAATGGACAGGAGATTATAACGTCATCCTATCAGTCAAAGGTAGCAATGATGCTTGCAGGACAGAGCCACCTACATACAGCTTGAAAAGTAGGGTTCCTAAAACATAACTCCAAGACATGGTCTAAATGAAATGCAAAAATAAACTTCTGGCCATTCGTTGCACTGAGCAGTCCTCCCTTGTGAGCCTGAAACTTGCTTGCACTTACTTGTCTTGTCACCTGAGTCTACTGTGATCACGATCAAGGGAAGAACTCATTATAACGAGGATCTATCCAGCTACTGTTATCTCACCTCCCAAGTGTCTTCCTGCGTAGTGTCCCTACCGAACCCAAGTAAAATGATAGAGCATACACAGAGTATAATCTCATACCCATGGCCCCAGAAGATCACACTGGATTAGACAAGCTGCCAGGCCCCAGTGTTATCTGAGCCTAAATTGCTGAGGTCTGAAATTCAAGGCAGGCACTGGACTTCCAAGAAGTCCTCAAGTTCAAGAACATTTACAGACTAAACTCTATGCATTTCCTTTCAAGTGTTAATTAAGGTTTGTCTACTGGGGCAGGAATGTAGCTCAATAGTAGTTTACCTACACAAGACTCACATCCCCAGCACTGCAAGGAGGAGACTTGTAATAAGGATCAAATGCCATCACTGGGAAAACTCTGCCAGCTTCTATCATGCATGAGTCGAATGATAGTAATACTGCTCTAACCACAAACACTGGCCCATAAGAATACAGGAAATTAAAAAGGTAAATTGGAAAAAACAGTCAGCAGAGTGAAAAGACAGCCTGCCAGAATGGGAGAAAATCATTTCCACCCAGACTCCAAACAAGGGCCTAAAATCTAGAATATCGTTTAAAAAAAAAAAAAATCTGCAAAAGGTAAAATACAAAACAAACAAAACTCCAAATTTTTTCATCAGTAAATGGGCTGATTAGCTGAACAGACAGCTCTCAAAACATACACACGCATGCACGCACACACACACATGACCAGTAAACATTTTAAGAAGTATTCCACATTCTTAGTCATCAGGGAAACATTTACCTGCTAAATAAGAACAGCTTGAGTCTTTCCAGTACAGACACAATCATCTTAACACTACACGCCAGAATGCTGAAAGCAGCTTCCTTTGAGCCTTCGCAGCTGGTTTACAGCTGAGGCAAAGGATGCAAGTTTGTCACACAGCTGTCCCATCTCGCCTACATGCTTTCTTCTCTTACGATTACGAAGCGTAAGTGTCCAAAGAAATGGTCACAATATAGTCGTTTCAAGTGAGCTTGGAAATCCGGGATGCAACATGTTAGCCAGAAGAAAAGGAATTTAAAGTTCTAAGATGTACATAACCTCTTTGGATATTAATTTTTATGCTGGACAAGGTAAGTATGTCATCTGAAGGCAAAGCCGTACTTAACAACAACAAAAAACCGTAATGGAGAAATTGAACAGGTGAACCACCTCGACAGAGACCTTCAGCCTTTAACACAGCACACAAAAACAATGAAATGTGTTTGTATTCAGTTGTTCTTCAGTCTCAACTGTAACCAGATCTCAAAAGGTTTACTGCTCTTACAGAGCATCTGAGTTCAGCTTCAGCCCCCATGTTGGTGACTCCTCAACCTCCTGTAACTTCAGATCCAAGGGACTCAGATGCCGTCTTTTAGCGTCCATGAGCACCTACACACCTGTCATACACCACACTGACATACGCATACATATAAGTAAAAATTAAATCTTTTTAAAAAGGAGTTTGTGCCTAGTCTTATTGTATGTTGTTATGCCCTGTTCGGTGGCGGTCCTTGGGAGACCCACTCTTTTCTGAAGGGAAATGGAGAAGTGGATGGGGGGGCAGTGGGGAGTCAGGAAATGGTAGGAGTGGAGGAAGGGAAACTGCTGTCAATGTATTAAAATAAATAAAAATGAAAGAACAAAACAGGAAAGAACAAATATATTAACGATGATGTTTGAATTTGCCAAAAGTTCACTGGATAGATGAATACCTGTCTCACAAAAATTTGCAAACTTTAATGGGTGATATGGAAAAATCGCCTGCTACACTGTCTGGCTCCAGAGACACATGCCATGATTTTAGTCCCTTCCTTTCTTTAGAGACCTTTCAAGTGTCTGGTTGAGCTGAGGAAATAACAGGTTTTAAGTCATTCCAGACACCTAATGACATGGCCCAGGCAAGTGGATGGGCAGTTTTAGAGAGCGGTAGCTCCCATTAAAGCAGGATGGGTTCTGTGACAAGAAAAGATGGGACCTTGAGTAGAAAGCAAGGAAGAAATCTTGCTTTGTCAGCGCCAAGCTGATAATCATAGCTGGAGCCCCACCTAGGGACTTTCCATTCAGGTAATTAATACTCTGAGAAAATCAATGAATGCCTTCCCAGGCACACAGGGGTAGTAAGAGAAAAACTGTAGCGAGTTGTTTATATTGTACATGCTCACACTAGACTAGGAATCAGAAAATACGACCTATAGTCTGTTTTTACAAATAAACTTATTAAAACACAGGTTCACTTACAGGTTTATTTACCAAGGGGGTGTCTGTATTCCATAGAGTAGCCATGTTGCTGGACTAAAGTCCCTTTATGCCACATTATTCCCACTGCGATGTTTCAGGAACAAGAGACCTCTGAACCACGTAAAAGTATGAGCCAAAACAATCTTTTTCTTCTTACAACTCCATTAATTTGAGTGTGCTGTCACAGTGACAGAAAAGTAACACACTGCTTGTAGCGGCTGCTTTTGGACCATCCCAGTAGAGATGAGCGGGTTACAAGCGACCACAGCCCACAAAGCTAACATTAGCCACAATCTATCCGATTCTGTCTATACCAAAGTTTGCCAATTTCAGGATCAACTTAAAGCCTGCTCCTCTAAAGTGCTTAGAAAAATATACATATTTTCATTTATTTTAGACTATGCAATTCCATATAGATGAAGAAATTAAGTATGCATATAAAGATAATAAGTAGTATTAAGATATGGCTATCACAGTTCATCCTTCATGAAAAGAGGTGAAGCTCCCAATATTAACAGACTTGATGCTGAGTAGCAGACCCCTTCAACCAGCCCTGCTTCTAGTCTATCTGACAAAAATCTCCTTACAATAATAATTATAATAATGCCATCAACTGGGGCTGGAGAGATGGCTCAGTGGTTAAGAGCACTGTCTGCTCTTCCAAAGGACCCGGATTCAATTCCCAGCACCCACATGGTAGCTCACAACTGTCTGTACTGCCAATTCCAAAGGATATGACACCTTCATACATAAAATAAAAAATTAAACAAATTTTAAAAAATAATGACATCAACTTACAACAATAATTAGGAATCCATGTGACTTGATAACTCCTCAAGGCACCCAAAGTCATCTTAAGGAACTTTAAAAACAAAATAGTTCTTGCCACAGCTGCTATTGTGAGATCACTGCCCATAACAACATGGGTCAGTAATTGTTGGGAGCCATTGCTCTGGCAGCTGCTTTGATATTTAAATCTCAGTGGAAAGACTGCTTTTACCAGGCCTTCACTGAGGTCAGGGAAGAATTTGCAAGTCCATTTCCTTTTGTTTGTGACAGCAGGTGGGATAGCTTGTGGAGATCACACCTCTTGTTTCACCTCCTTGTAAATTTAACCCATTGTTCTGAGCTGTTTTTACTCTGGCTTAAAAGCTCTCTGCAATAAAGTCAGGCTGCTGCTGGCTGGTCGAGTCTAATCTCTCCACTGAAGCCTCTCAGGAAAGTCCCATGTGTGTTGTGTGTTAGTTTATTAATTTTAATCCTCACTCCCAACTCAAGAACTGTTCGACCTTGCTGGCAGGCTCTGGCAGATTGGTGCCCGGACGTGGGACTTGAGATACAGGGAATCAGTGAAGGACACCTCAGTTGTTGGCAAGCTTGCTGAATCATTAAGTAGAAAGGGCGTGGTGAGTAACTCTGAGAATAAAAATGGGACAACGCGTTAGCCTAGTGTTTTTTGTATGGAACTTAATTAAAGATAGTCTGTATAAGCAGCAGGAAACTGAGAAAGTTAAACTTTCAGGCTCAGAGAGAAGGAGGTTAGAAAGATGGCAGGCTTCAAGAGAAAATGATATTATACCATCAGCTCCTCCGGAGTTGTATTTCCCTCCTGATGACAGTAATTTCTTGCCAGAAGGAGACTTTGAGGAAAACGTACATCTTAATGAGGTTGCAGAGTTGGAGAAAGAACCAGATCAGTATTATTCTGAGAGATACCCTCCAATTCAGGCTATGCATGTTAAAAAGCATAAGCCTTGGCAAAAAGAAATTAAAAGACTGGAATGGGGCTTGGAGGAAATAAACAGGAAAATTGGAGAATTAACTACTAGGGAAAATGAGGCTCAATCCCCCACTCCAACTCCATCATTGATTGCAGGTTTGGACCCTCCTCCTGGGACTGCTACAGTAGCAGTGGCCCAAAAGACAAGGGGACCTTTTCCTTTGTCCACTGTACAGGCAACTGTATCCTCTTTGCAAGCTTCTTTACAAGAAGCTAGGCAGAATGGAGAAGATATAACTGAGTTTTATGGTTTTCCAATTCTGGAGCAACCTGATGGACAGGGTAATATGGTGAGAGTCCATGCTCCTATACCTTTTAAACAATTAAAAGAATTAAAATCTGCATGCTCCCAATATGGTCCTACAGCGCCTTTCACTCAGGCTCTGTTGGAGTCCTTGTCTACTGAAGCCCTCTGCCCAGGGGACTGGAAACAGTTAACAAGAGCATGCTTATCAGGAGGAGATAATTTATTATGGAAGTCAGAATTTGCAGAGCATTGTCAAGCTACAGCTGAACTTAATTGAGCTCAGGGAATTCCTATAACTTATGACATGCTTGCTGGAGAAGGAATCTACAGGGAAATAGGACAACAGTTGGACTTTGATGTGGCCATTTATGCTCAGGTAAATATTGCTGCCCGGAGGGCCTGGAATAAACTTCCACGAGCAGGTAGACAGGTGGAGGATTTGTCTAAAATCTGTCAGGGACCTGATGAGTTATTTCAAGTTTTTGTGGCAAGATTAATGCAAGCAGCAAACAGACTTAGAAGCGATGAAAAGTCTGGATTATTATTAGTATAACAATTGGCTTATGAGAATGCTAACAATGCTTTTCAAGCAGCTTTGAGACCCTTTAGAAAGAAAGGAGATATTTCTGATTATTTCAGGTTATGTTCAGACATTGGGCCATCTTATACTCAAGGAGTAGCTATGGCTGCAGCTCTACAAGGGAAGTCTATTAAAGAAACATCATTTCAGCAAAAGAAAGGCCCAAAGAATAAAGTATCTGGAAATTGTTATGGTTGTGGGCAAATGGGACATCAAAGAAAAAATTGTCCTGATGCTAGTAAAAAAGAAGGGAGTCAAAAGGAAGCTGGTCTATGTCCAAGATGTAAAAGAGGAAAGCACTGGGCTAATGACTGTAAATCTAAAAGAGATGCTGCAGGAAACCCTTTAACACAGGGAAACTGGAAAGGGGGCCAGCCCCAAGCCCCACAACAATATTATGGGGCACTACAGAACATGGTCCCTCAGCAAGGAAATCCATTCAGGACCTCTGTAGAGCAACCACAGGTAGTGCAACACTGGACCTCAGTTCCTCTGCCTACACAGTGTTAACTCCTGAAATAGGGATGCAGGCCCTACCTACAGGAGTTTATGGTCCATTACCTAGAGGGACTATGGGATTATTATTAGGAAGTAGTACTACTCTGCAGGGAATTTTAGTAGCTCCTGGAGTAACTGATGCTGATTTTGGAGAGGAGATAAAAATTATGACGCACTCTCCAAATGGAATTTATGAAATAAATCAAGGTCAAAGATTAGCTCAATTAATATTGCTCCCCCAAGTTCAGACCAAAAAAATGCAAGTAAAAAGGATAGGAGATGAGATGCAGGTTTTGGATCCTCTGATACTTATTGGGTACAAGCTATCGGTCCCAATCGGCCTGAGCTAGTGTTACAAATTAATGGAAGAAAATTTACAGGGTTATTGGATACAGGATCTGATGTCTCTGTCTTAACTGCTGATCAGTGGCCTAAACAATTCTCTAGTACACAGTTATGAGGAATAGGACAAAGCCAATGTCCTGAACAAAGTAGTGATGAGTTAACTTGGAAAGATGAGGAAGGACACAAGGGAACTTTTAAACCATACATTATCCCTGGCCTTCCTGTTAATCTGTGGGGGAGAGATATGATGAGTAACATAGGAGTATATCTTTATAGTCCTAGCAATGCAGTTATCAATCAGATGCTTAATTCAGGATTGGAAAAATCTGGACAAGGCATAACTCAGCAATTAATACCTACCCCAAGAAATTTTAAAAAGGGGTTAGTGTTGGGATCAGCAAGCAGGCACTTCTATGGGCAGCCCCTGGGGCCTGACAGACCCGGTATCAGGCATTTGGAAAGACACCCAAATTACCTGCTGACCACCTGGAACCACCCGCGCATGCTCTGGATCACCCTATAAAGAGAACAGGAGCCCCCCCTTCTCTGCCTTGTCTCCCTGAGACCCCTTACTCCCTTCCCCTAATAAACCTCCCACGTGGAACGATCTCGTGGTGTGATCTGTGAACCCGCGTGTAACCTCCACATTTTCTATATTTCCTAACATTGGTGCAAGGGCCGGATTAGGTGACCCCCATTAGTTTTACCGAACGCGCCGGAGCTTCTGGGGACCTATTTCTTTCCAGATCTGCCCGAGATCCCCACTTTCCTGCCTACAGTTCACTGCAAAGTCGCCCATCACCGGCTACATTGGTGAGTTTCCCCTTGGGTCAACGTATCTCCACTAGGGTCTCAGTTCCCCTTGGGAGCCTTCTACATGCGCTTCTTCTCTACGTGCTCCTGCACAGAGTCCTAGCTAGGCAAATAAAGAAGCGCGTCCTTTCGGCCATCCCACGGGGCACCAAGCCTTTGATCCCTGGCCAAAACTCTGACGAGAGATTGGCCAGACCGGATTACTGTCTCCAGAGACTTGCCTTATTCTGGGACGCCATTGCAAGGCTTCGTCTCCTTCGGCTCTCAATGGGTAACACCCATGCGCCGCCTATTCCCCAAGTTCTCCGCTGGGATGTCTTCTACATAATTTTAAAACTTTGGGTCTACATCCCCAGCTAAAGACTTCCAAACTCATACACCTCTGTAATAAGACTTGGCCTACATATTCGTTAGGTAAGGGTCCAAATTGGCAGATTAACGGCACGTTAAATCCCAGTATTTTACGGGACCTTCTTAAACACTGTCAGCAAACTGCAAAATGGAAGGAGGTGCCCTACATTCAAGCTTTCCTGTTCCTTCGTTCTAAACCTCACCTCTGCTCCTCCTGTTCTCCTACTCAACTCCTCCTAACAACAAAGCCTCAATCTGAGGAGCTCCCAGCGGATGAAGCTCCACCGTGCCGCCCTCAACCTCCGGCCTCTACAAAATCTTCACAACCTCCAGAGTCTGTCCCAGTCTCTCCTCCTCCTGCTTCTCTAAAATCCTCACAACCTTCGGGCCCTTCCCCCCCTCCTATCCCCCCTCCTTCGGTCTCTCCAAAATCCTCGCTCCTTCCTTCATCAACAGACCATCCCACTCCTCTCACATTGGCACCCACTTTCACCCCACCCACAACCCGTTCCCGCTCTTCAACAAAATCTGATATCTCAACCTAAGCCGGCCTCCATCCTTCCCTTAAGAGAAGTAGCAGGTATAGACAGCTTAATTAGGGTACATGTTCCCTTCTCATTAACTGAACTTTCTCAAGTAGAAAAGAGATTAGGATCCTATACCTCTAATCCTTCTACCTTCATTAAAGAATTTCAGTATCTCACTCAATCTTATAATCTCACCTTCCATGACATTTATATGATCCTTACCAATAACCTATTACCTGAGGAGCACAGGCAAGTTTGGGAACAGGCTAGACGGTATGCAGATGAGGTTCACCAAACAAACGCCTCACACCCCGTGGGGGCTGGGGCAGTACCAGACCAGGACCCAAATTGGAATTATAATACCCCAGAGGGCATTCTAGCTAGGGATCAGTTTACAACTTGCCTCCTGGCTAGTTTTTGCAAGGCTGCTCTTAAGCCAGTTAATTATCAAAAGCTTCAGGAGGTCATTCAGGACAAGAATGAAAATCCGTCTCAGTTCCTAGAGCGCCTTACACAGGCCCTCTTACAACATACCAATCTAGACCCCGAGAGTATAGAGGGCAGACAACTCCTAATGACCTACTTTTTCTCCCAAAGTTACCCCGACATCAGGGCAAAACTTAAATCCTTGGAAAGGGGACCTCTGACTCCACAGGCAGAAGTCTTAGTGCTGGCCTTTAAGGTATTCAATGGGAGAGATGAAAAAGCCCGCAGACAAAAATACCAAATGTTGGCCCAGGCTATCTGACCGGTCTCGGGCACTACCCGGGCTCCCTTCGCTCTAAGGGATGAGTACCACCGGGTCCCTGTTTCAAATGTGGTCAAAAAGGTCACTGGGCCAAGGCTTGCCCTAACCCCCAAAAGCCACCGGGGCCATGTCCAAAATGCCACCAAGAGGGACATTGGGGTGTTGACTGCCACCATTTCTCCTGTGATATGGGGGCATCACCCCCAGATCGCCCTCCGGCCGATATCCTAGGCCTGGCTACAGACCATTGAAGGTGCCCGGGTTCCCTTGACCCGACCACTACCATCACAAATAGGGAGCCTCGGGTAATTATCATGGTATCAGGGCGAGCCATCTCCTTCTTTGTGGACACCGGAGCCACTTACTCAGTCCTAATGGAGTACTGGGGTCCCACTTTAACTTGTAGTTCCTCTATTGTCGGGGTAGGGGGACAGCCTTGCCAGCCCTGCCAGACTCCACCACTTAATTGTATTTTTAGGGGAGTCCCCTTGTCTCATTCCTTCTTAGTAATGCCAGCCTGTCCAGTTCCCCTAATGGGAAGGGCCTTTTTAGTCAAAGTAGGGGCCTCTATTTCCTTCACTCCGCCCATCCGCCTGACCCCAAGCTCGCCAGCGTCCTCTCTCCTCCTCCTCCTAGCCACCTTACCTACCAGCTCTGACATGTCGCTTCCCTTACCAGCCTCTCAAGTGGACCCCCAAGTCTGGGATGTCCAAAACCCCTCTGTGGCTAGCCACCATGCCCCCGTAACCATTCGGCTGCGAGATCCCACCCATTATATTGTTCAGGCTCAATACCCTCTTCCCCTTAAGAGCCTTAGGGGACTTAAGCCTATTATCTCTGATCTTCTAAGGAAAAAACTCCTCCACCCTACCTCTTCCCCTTTTAATACCCCCATCCTGGCAGTTAAAAAGCCCAATGGAACCTTTCGCCTAGTTCAGGATCTCGCCTACTAAACTCTGCAGTCATTCCCCTCCACCCTGTGGTAGCTAACCCATACACCCTGCTTTCCACCATCCCCTCAGGCACTTCCCATTTCTCAGTCCTAGATCTCAAGGATGCATTTTTCTCTATTCCCCAATCACAAAATATCTTTGCCTTTACCTGGACTGACCCTGACACCCTGGTTTCTACTCAGCTTACCTGGACTGTTTTACCCCAGGGGTTCCGGGACAGTCCACACCTTTTTGGCCAGGCCCTAGCCTCTGACCTACTCTCCTTATCTCTCCCTAAGTCTAAACTTACACAATATGTAGATGACCTTCTCCTTTGTAGCCCCTCCCTAAAAGTTAGCCAAAGTAACACTTCTGCTCTTCTAAATTTCCTATCCAGCAAGGGCTATCGGATCTCACCCTCCAAGGTCCAGGTCCAGCTATCCACTTCTGAGGTCACCTATTTGGACTAACAATAAATCAAACTCACAAGGGTATTACCCTAGACAGGAAAGAACTAATATGATCGCTGGCAGTTCCCTCTAATAAAGAAGAAATCTTATCGTTTCTGGGAAGGGCCGGTTTCTTACGGTCCTGGGTCCCCTCCTTTTCCCTTCTTGCTCGCCCCTTATATGAGGCAGCCTTAGGCCCCTTACAGGAACCCCTTCTAAAACCTGTTACTAAGCCCTTCCGGAGGCTCCAACAGGCTCTTCTTGAGGTCCCGGCCTTACTTCTTCCAGACCTAATCCGTCCCTTCTCCCTTTATGTAACAGAAAAAGAGGGATATGCCCTTGGGGCTTTGGGCCACCAATTGGGACCTTCTTTTGCACCTGTAGCCTATTTATCAAAAAAATTAGACCTGACAATCCAGGGATGGGCACCCTGTATTCGTGCCCTGGCGGCTGCAGAGCTCCTTATTCGAGAGTCAAAAAAACTAACTTTTGGGTCACCTATTACTGTCTTCTCTTCTCACAATCTGTCTCACCTTTTAACATACAAAGGCTTACAAACCTTACCTCCTTCCAGGGTCCTTTCCCTCCAGGTGGCGCTAATAGAGGACTCTACCCTCACTTTCCAACCATGCCCACCCCTTAATATTTCAAACCTCCTTCCCCGACCTAACTCTGACTGTTCCCCATCTCACTCTTGCACTGAAACTTTAAAAGAACTATTGCCCCACCCCTCACATATACAGGAGGGCACATTGCCTCAGGCTACCTATACCTGGTATACAGATGGCAGCTCCTTTGTACATGAGGGAGCTCGAAAAGCAGGTTATGCCATAGTGTCGGATACTGAGGTGAATGAGGCACAAGCCCTCCCTGCCTATACCACTAACCAACAGGCTGAATTAATAGCCCTTACCCGAGCCTTTCAGTTAGCCCAGGGACAATCCCTCAACATTTATACAGACTCTAAATATGCTTTTCATATTCTTCTCTCCCATGCTGCTATCTGGAGAGAGCGTGGCTTGCTCACAGCAAAGGGAGGATCGGTAACCAATGCAAGCCAAATTATGGCCATGCTGGAAGCCTCCCACCTTCCCACAGCAATTGGAGTAGTCCACTGCCGGTCTCACTGGACGGACGATTCCATAGTTTCCAAAGGAAATGGCCAGGCTGATGAGGCAGCTAAGGCTGCGGCGGTAAAAGGCCTAGACTCCTCCCTCCCACCACAAAACATCCTCACACTACAACCCACATCTCCTCCGCCCTCTCCTGACACCCGTCAGATCCTGTCTTACCTACACCAGCTCTTCCATCCTAACAGCCAAGCTTTGTCTAACTTTGTTAGAGCTCACCTGCAGCCTACCTCTGAGGACTTGCGCTTCCTAAAGACCATTACTGCTTCTTGTAAGATCTGCCAGACCTCAGATCCTAACTCAGGATATCATAGCCCCCCTTTCCCTACCCACCAGGCTAGGGGCTCCCTCCCCGGGACTGACTGGCAACTTGATTTTACCCATATGCCAGCAGTCAAATGTGTCTGGTATCTCCTGGTTCTGGTGGACACATTCTCGGGATGGGTGGAGGCTTTCCCCACCACCAACAAGAGAGCTCAGACAGTTACTAATCTCCTTCTCCGTGAGATTATCCCACGCTTTGGAATTCCTATTTCCCTTCAGTCAGATAATGGCCCTGAGTTCACTTCTCAGATTTCCCAAACCTTATCTAAAGCCCTTAACATTCCTTGGTATTTTCATATCCCCTACCATCCCCAATCCTCAGGAAAGATAGAATGAACTAACTGATCCCTAAAGAACATTCTCGTTAAACTATCACAAGAGCTCCACCTCGATTGGGTAAAACTCCTCCCCCTGGCTCTTTTCAGGCTGCGAGCTCTCCCCAAAAAACCCTTGTCTATTTCACCTTTTAAACTCATGTACGGGAGACCGGTCCTAACTCCTGGTCTTTCAGCTAAATCCTCTCCTCTCCCTGACCACCTGCTTACCCCCTTACTCTGTCATCTCCGTTCCCTTCTAAGGATCTTCACTGACCACTGTTTACCACGGCCATACACTAACCCCTGTCCATCTCCTATTAACATTGGGGACCAGGTCCTTTTCTCCCCTCCAAACCAAAGTTCCCCAACTCTTTCTCCTAAATGGCAGGGTCCTTTCAAGGTGATTCTTGTGACTCCCACAGCTGCTAAACTTGAGGGTTTCCCTCACTGGATTCATCTATCCCACCTTAAGCCTTTCACCCCCTCTCAAGACAATGCCCCTTCCTACATATCAACCCCAACAGGGCCTTGCTCCCTCAAGCTCCAAAGGATGCCAAGATCAACCACCCTGTCTCCAGTTCCAGAAGAATGAGGCCTCACCACAGGAGCAGTGTTCGACTCCACTGGATTAGATATGCATCTTTCCTCCTCTCCCTCTTGCCTATTTCTGTTAAAGGTAATCCCTTCGTATGGAGATTTGAGGTTCAAGAAACTATCATTGATAATAAAAAATCTCTCCAAGTAGGGTCAACAAACTGCTCTACAGGAGGCTGTTGGGAGCCAATTGAGATAGCCATCACCCCCACTTCTATCCCTCCCCCCTTATTTGATAGAGTTTTTGTTTGCTTTCTCTTTGATCAAACAAAGGATTATTGCAAAAAATGGCCAGACATGTATGGAGGCTGCCCATACTGGTCTTGCCAAATCCACTTACCAGCACAGAAAAAATTTCTTCACCTGTATAAAAAAACTCTCTACTTACACATCCAAGACCCGTGGGATGCCAGATGGGAAGGAGGCGTCGTTGGAAAACTACCACCACTACACACCCGGTCTACCGATAAGTAATATCCATATCCAAAGAAAATATGTTCCAATTACCCAAAATTTGGGAATGGGAGAAGTAGAAGAGATAATTAAACACTCCTCTAAGATCATTACCTCTCTAACATCCCCTCTTATAAATGACACAAACCTGTCATTTAATCTCCTACTCCAGACTCTGACCTCAGCCTACAAGCTCCTTAATGTGACCCAACCAGGCCATTTGAAGCTTGTTGGCTGTGTGTACCACAGAAGACCAAGTCAGAGGTACCGCTGACAGCCTCTGCAGTGACTCTGTCAAGCATCCTCACCTCACCATTTACTAACTGCCCTGACTCTACTGTTACCACAACCCCCTACCTTTCTCATATCACCCTCTTTGGCGTGGCAAGCTGTTTCAAGGCATCTGGGACACACTCTGTAGGAATGCTAAATTCTTTAGACTGTAATGAAACTGTAATCCTTGAAACCTCACCTCAACCCCAATGCCCTACCGGAAATAATATTTCGATTCTTTGTGGCACTCAGGTCTATCATCGTCTGCCTGCTTGTTGGTCAGGAGTTTGCGCTCTGGTACTCCTTTTCCCTGAGCTGGGGGTAATAAGCGACAGAGAGCTCCTACCAATCCCGGTTGTGGACTCAAAATCTGCCTGGCAGGAAAAGAGGGCAATTCAAATCCTACCCCTGCTGGCTGCCACAGGAATTACGGCAGCACTAGGGACCGGAACAGCAGGATTAGCCACCTCACTAACTCTGTATTATCAGCTTTCTTCCCAGTTCATCCAGGACCTTCAAAGGGTGGCTCAGACAATACTAACCCTGCAAGGACAGATTGACTCACTGGCAGCAGTAGTATTTCAAAACCGACGCGTATTGGATCTCCTCACAGCTGAAGAAGGTGGCCTCTGCCTCTTCCTCCAGGAGGAAGGCTGTTTTTATGTCAACCAGTCGGGTATAGTAAAGGACAAAATCCAACAACTCGAAACAGATTTACAAAAATGAAAGGAAGAGCTGGAGGCGTCTAGCTCTTGGGCCTTTCAAAACCCCATATGAAAATGGATTCTGCCCCTTATCTCACCTTTCTTGCTAGTTTTTCTGCTTTTGCTTTTTGCACCCTGCTTAATTAACTTCCTCTCTACACTTTTCCAACAACAAATACAAAAAATCTCTAACCAAACCATTAATCAGTTACTCTTACAGGATTATCAACCTCTGCCCACAGAGCCAGAAGACTATGACTCTGATGGTGTGGACCAGCTGTACCCCCAGATAGACAACGCCCCTAATCAGCAGGAAGTAACTTAAAGAGCAAAAGTCGTCCCTATGCCCTTCCCCCACCATCACTTCTTCTTGGCTCCTCACTTTTTAATAAAACAAAAAGGGAGGAATGTTGGGATCAGCAAGCAGGCACTTCTACGGGCAGCCCCTGGGGCCTGACAGACCGGGTATCAGGCATTTGGAAAGACACCCAGACCACCTGCTGACCACCTGGAACCTCCCGCGCATGCTCTGAATCACACTATAAAGAGAACAGGAGCCCCGCTTCTCTCTCTCTTCTCTGCCTCCTCTCCCTGCGACCCCTTACCCCCTTCCCCTAATAAATCTCCCACGTGGAACGATCTCGTGGTGTGATCCGTGAACCCGCGTGTAACCTCCACATTTTCTATATTTCCTAACAGTTAGGTCATTTTTAGGGGAGATCACTGAACAACCTGTACCCCATGCAGATCCAATAACATGGAAAGCGGATGATCCTGTGTGGGTGAATCAGTGGCCTCTTTCCCTTGAGAAAACTAAAGCCGCTGAGCAGTTGGTACAGGAACAGCTTGATAGCGGCAGTATTGCTCCATCAAACTCACCTTGGAACTCCCCTATTTTTGTTATAAAAAAAGAAGTCAGGAAAATAGAGACTTTTACAAGATCTCAGAAAAGTAAATGAAACCATGGAATTAATGGGAGCCTTACAACCTGGATTGCCTACCCCTTCTGCTATACCTAGAGATACTTTTAAAATTATACTAGATTTAAAAGATTGTTTTCATTCCATTCCTCTTGCTCCTTAATATTGTAAAAGATTTGCTTTTAGCGTGCCATCAGTAAATTTTAAAGAACCTATGAAGAGGTATCATTGGCTTGTATTTCCTCAAGGTATGGCAAAAAGTCCGACTTTATGTCAAAAATTTGTGGCTCAAGCTGTTTTTAAAACTAGAGAGGCATATTCTTCTGTGTATATTATTCATTATATGGATGACATTTTACTGGCTCATAAAAATGAAAGGATCTTATTAAGTGCTTTTACACACTTACAACAAGCTTTAAAGGATCTAGGTTTAGTGGTTGCACCAGAAAAGGTGCAGACAGAACCACCCTATTTGTATTTGGGGCATAAATTATATCCTCAGACCATTATGCCTCAAAAAATTCAATTAAGGAAAGAAAACCTAAAAACTTTAAATGATTTTTCAAAAGTTGATAGGTGATATTAATTGGCTAAGACCCCATTTAAAATTAACTACAGGAGAGCTAAAACCACTTTTTGACATTTTAAAAGAAGAGGCTGATCCTTCATCAAAAAGGGAACTTACCAAAGAAGCTCATGATGCTTTGCAAAAGATAGAATTAGCTATTGAAAAGCAGCATGTTCAATA
This sequence comes from Meriones unguiculatus, assembly GCF_030254825.1. NCBI lineage: Eukaryota > Metazoa > Chordata > Mammalia > Rodentia > Muridae > Meriones > Meriones unguiculatus. The sequence goes on along the minus strand of NC_083350.1, from coordinate 76,634,416 downwards.
TATTGATTATTCAAAAGAATGGGGTGCATATGTTTTGGCTACTGTTCCTATTCCAACTACTGTATTGTGGCAAGAAGAACCATTATTATGGTTGCACTTGCCTGTGTTTCCTGTTCGAGTTCTGACACCATATTATGAAGCAGTGGCTAGTTTAGTTCAAATGGCTCGCACAGAATCTTGCAAGTATTTTGGTAGAGAGCCCTCCTTAATTGGAGTCCCTTTTATCAAACAGCAAGTAGATCAGTTATTTCAAAATGCAGATTGTCGGGCCATAGCTTTTGCTCATTATTTAGGACGTATTGACAATCATTATCCAAAAGATAAATTACTTCAATTTGCCAATGAGCATGCTTTTGTATTTCCTAAAATAATTAAACAAAAGCCATTACCTCAAGTTCCAACAGTATTCACAGATGGATCTTCAAATGGAAAAGCTGCATATGTACTGCAGGGACAAACTTTTGTTTTGCAAACATTGCCAGCCTCAGCTCAATTTGTAGAATTACGAGCTGTTGCTGCAGTCTTTAAAAATATGGCTTCTACCTCTGTCAACTTGTACACTGATAGCCATTATATAGCTAAAGCTTTGCAAGTCCTAGAGACTGTAGCACATGTTAATACAGCTAATAAACAAATACAAGATCTATTTAGAATGATTCAACAAAGTATTTGGAGCCGTGTGCAGCCTTGTTATGTAGGGCATATTAGAGCTCATTCAGGGCTTCCTGGGCCTTTAACTTTAGGAAATGATTTAGCAGATCAAGCCACATGTTTGGTTGGATCAACTCAACAAGAATTGGCTCAAAATTCTCATGCATTACATCATCAAAATAGCAAGAGCTTAAGAAAACAATTTAATATTACCAGAGAAGCCGCTAGACAAATTGTAAGATCATGTTCCTCTTGTCCTGAACATTTTAATGTACCTCATTATGGTGTCAATCCTAGAGGCTTGACTCCCAATCATTTGTGGCAAATGGACATAATTCATGTCCCAGAATTTGGGAAACTAAAATATATTCATGTAACAATTGGCACTTTTTCAGGATTTATCATGGCAACTCCCTTAACAGGAGAAGCCACCAAACATGTTATAAGTCATTGCTTAAAGTGTTTTGCTGCAATTGGTATTCCTTCCATTATAAAAACTGATAATGGCTCGGGATATACGAGTCTAACTTTTCAGCGTTTTTTGTGCATAAATGAGTATAAGTCATAAAACGGGCATTCGATATAATCCTCATGGCCAAGGAATTGTGGACGGAGTCCACGGATCTCTTAAGAACCATTTGCAAAAAATAAAAAAGGGGGGAGTCATATCCCCAAATATTAATCATGCTTTCTTTATTTTACATTTTTTGAACGTGGATATACAAGGCCATTATGCGGCAAATCGGTTGTGGCATCCTAATACCAAAGATAATGCCCAAGTAAAATGGAAAGATCCGATTACTGGAATATGGCAGGGCCCCGACCCCATATTAATATAGGGAAGAGGGCATGTTTGTGTTTTTCCACAGGACGCAGAAGGAGCCAGGTGGATCCCAGAAAGGCTGGTAAGATTTGCAGGAGTTGTTCCCCAGAAGGAGGATGTTCTGGCTGCAGACAATCATAAATTCTGTCCTGACTGAGACCGAAAAGCTGCATTAGACTTAAGCTCCTGACCCACCTTTTGTTTCATTCTGCTCCTGGGAGAAGACATCATGCAGAGAAACCTCTTATACAATGGACTGGACTTGATTGTTCTGTTATAAGGACAATTCTCAACAAAATCAAAAAGAAGAAAAAAGAGGACTAACTGTGAAACTTTGGTCTGACTCTGGTTTTCAGCAGACGAAAACAAGCTTGCTTCAGAAACTCTTGGGAGGCCCTGTAACTGCCTAAGTAAATTCTCATTTTGTTTTGTTGTTTGGAAATGTTAACAAGGTTCAAACTTTAATGTTTCTTGCCTTCAATGTAAACTAACAAACTGTATTTGTAAGGTTTCAAATGGTTCTGATTGCTCGACAGCCTTTTACTATGGTTCCTGTGAATGTTTCTCAGACTTGGTAATTTACACAAGGAGTCATTTGTTAAGTCACCTTGATGGAGTGTTATTTTGGACTTGGCTTGTGATAGGAGATGCGCTCCTATCAGCAACAACTAAAACCTGCCTGAAGGCCTTTTAGAATGTTAAAGCTGAGCTGATCTGCTTAAAATCAAACCCCAGTGTCTACCCTAGCAGAGCTTGGTAGTCAGAGATGGGTAATGTTTCTCTGGGATTTATTCAACCCAAGACAGGGCATGAATGATGGAATTCATGTACCGATGACAGGTAAGAATATATCTTACGAGAGAAACAACCTAAGACAGGCACAGTCTTCTGCTCTATAACTCTTAAGTTATGGCCAATTTTAAAAAAATAAAAAAAGGAGACCTGTTGGGAGCCATTGCTCTGGCAGCTGCTTTGATATTTAAATCTCAGTGGAAAGACTGCTTTTACCAGGCCTTCACTGAAGTCAGGGAAGAATTTGCAAGTCCATCTCCTTCTGTTTGTGACAGCAGGTGGGTTTGCTTGTCAAGATCACACCTCTTGTTTCACCTCCTTGTAAATTTAACCCATTGTTCTGAGCTGTTTTTACTCTGGCTTAAAAGCTCTCTGCAATAAAGTCAGGCTGCTGGCTGGTCGAGTCTAATCTCTCCATTGGAGCCTCTCAGAAAAGTCCCATGTGTGTTGTGTGTTAGTTTATTGATTTTAATCCTCACTCCCAACTCAGCAGGAGGTAACAGGATGGAAAAAGTATCTCCAGGTGCACAGGACATGGGTGTCTAGTCCTCACATACTCAAGATATTATGTATGGAAAGCATGCCATGAATGTGAGCCTTATCCATACGTCTTGCCAGGCATGGTGACTGAGGCAACCAGCTGAGACAACATCATGAAACTCTTGTCTCAAAAAGTCCCCAAACTAAAGATACACAAATGCTTATAATGCTTCCAATTAGAAGTAATCAAGATGTCCTTCAATAGCTGAGTAGAAAACCAAGCAGTGATGTGTCTCTACAACAGAACGTTAAATAACAATAAAAAGAAACGAGCTGCCAATGCATAAAAAGATAGGAAAGAGACTTGACTATCCATTGCTAAGCAAGAACAGTCATTTATATGTGGAGAGAGAGAGAAGAGCAGAAGATGAGTAGGCAGAACATAAGGGGATTCTGGGAAATGATGCAGATACCCTGGTAGATAGATGACATGTATTTGTCAAAATCCTTAGAACCTTCCAACGCAAGGAGTATTCCACAATATATACAAATTTAAAAAAAAAAAACAAAAAACACAAAACTCTAAATCAAAGAATCTCTAGAAGAGATGCAGATGATTACAATGGCTCAGCTTACAATTTTTGACTTTACAATGAGGCCAATTTATACTCATACAAATATTCTGGTTTTCACTTTCAGTACAGAATTCAATCAATTACAAGAGGCAATCAAGACTTCATTATAAAACAGGTTTTATAGTACATAATTTTGCATAACTATAGGTAAATGTTAAATGTTCTAAACATATTTAAGATGAGCTATATAAAGCTATATAGTTTGGGATTTTTGGTGTATTGAACACATTTTTAACTTACTATATTTTCTACTTGTGATGGGTTTATCAAAAGGTAATACCAGTTGAAGTTAAAAAGTATCTGTGTTTTAAATATGTGAAGCAGTTTTGTTGAAGAGTATGTGTATGGATATAATACTGAAGAAGAAAAAAAACATACATCTAAGCACTGCCCTTATTTTTATGAGAAATAGTTTAGCCGTTCTTGCACTATTAATCATGTGCACTGAAACTGAATCATTAGATACAATATGGCAGATTGTTGGAGGTGGGTTTCTTATCCCTTCCCCAGTGGGATTTTATAGATAAAGGAGAGAAGGAGGACAGAATAATCTACGTATTAATTGGGTAGCATTGGAGACAGGAGTATGAATTCATGGTTGACAATATACAGAGAGCTCCATGTAGAAATATCAATAAAGCAAAACATGGCCAAATGTGGTGATGCATACCTTTAATCCCAGCACTTAAGAGGCAGAGGCAAGCCAATCTCTGAGTTCCAGGACAGCCAGGATTACATAGAATACATAGCAGGAACCTGTTTCAAAATAATAATAATAATAATAATAGATAGATAGATAGATAGATAGATAGATAGATAGATAGATAGATAAAAAAAAGAAGCATGCACATATATAACCCAGATAGATCTTTTTCTGTGTTGCACCAGCTGAGAACCTAAGAGGAATACTTCAGGACCAAGTAAACCCAGTATCCAGAAACCAGGAATTTATGTTGCTATAAATAAATGATAAATGACGGAAGGAAAAGAATTTCACATAGTCTATCCTTGACTCCCCACTTGATAATTCTCTTCCAAGGAGAACACAATGAAAAGTTAGAGGAAAAGAGAGATTTTATTATGGAGAAATACCACCTCAGCCAGGAGATCGAGGTCGGCACTAACAGTTAGAAAGCTGCTGACAATATGCATCTGGTATTCTTAGAATGGATTTAGCCTCTGTGCTTCTATCTAATCACAAGATATTGGGGAAATTCCAGGGGAGGGATATCCTGTGAATTCCTGACCAATACTGATCCTCAAAAGAATCAAATCCTCAAAAACAAACCCTGAGAAACTGCAATAGCCAAGAGAAACCTAAGAAAATAAATAGGCTGTAGATGTGGTGCCCTGGATAGAATCCAGACACATGAAGGGTCATTAGGTCAAATCTAAGGAAACCTGAATAAAATGTAGACTTCATTTAATAACGGCTGGATCATTTTGGTTCACTAACTGTAATAAATAGATGTTAAGAACATGAGAAATTAGTTGGGTGTAATCTTGTGTGTATAATCCCAGGCCTTGGAAGGGTCAGTAAAGAGAATTGTTATGACGTTGAGGTCGTCCTGAGCTATATAATGAGTTCATACCAGCATGGTCTGCAAAGACTGTATCTCAAAAAACAAACAGGTGGGGCTGGGAGGGCAAATGTAGACGGGAGGGACCAAATGCGGCGTAGAGGAAACTTTCTGTACCATCTTCCTATGGAGCTGAAGTTGTTTTTAAAATACATATTCAAAGAAATAAGTTAACTAGAAAAAAGCTACATAAATAGATACAGGATCATCCTAATATATATATATATGTATACATATATATATGTATACATATATATATATGGACTATTGTGAAAGGCTGAAAAAGCCATCCCTCTCTGCAAAGCTTTCACCACTCTGAACTAGGCTAAAGCACATCAGGCCTGTTCAGTCCTGGGACTCCATCTGAACAGCTCATGTGCTGAGCTCCAACACACCATCTCAGGGGAGAAATGAAGAGTGGAAGGGAAACAAATTTTCATCTTGATGAACCTAGGACCACTGTCAACACTATAATTATACGATGCTTGCTGCTTTAATCTGGTAATTAATCAGAATAAAGTACACGGGATAATTTCTAAATCAAATTCATTTGATCACTTACAAAAACATGCAACTGGCTTGTGCTTTGAGCAATGAAGTGTGAAAGCAACACTGCATCTAAATTGTGGCCATGTGTGTGACTTGGCTGTTTTACTTGGGATTATATTTCTCTCTGTCACGCCACTTGAAGAAATGAGCCTCTGCTGGTGACACGGTGGCTTGTGAAGTTGTCTTGGTGACCTTCCAGATTTGTGTGTGAGCCCTAGTTCTGTGGGAAGGACACGTGGAAAACTTTACAGCGTCAGGGCCTGGAAGCGAGCATGTCAACTCAGGTCCCGGAGGCTCCTCGGCACTAACATAAGCACCTTCCCTGCAGAGCACAGTCCACAGTGCTCACTTACTCATTCCTCAGAGACTGCTGGGGTCAAAAACAGAGGATCTCCACATGGGGCTCCTGCTCTCACCTGTGATTCCTGAGACAGAATAGCCCAAGTCAGGTACTGAATTCCCCCTCCACCACTCATGATTTCCTCAGGCCTCCTGCCTGGTGCCAGACCCAGAACCTCAGCCCAGAGTCCTCAGATGCTTGGCTCACCAGCCCCTACTGTTGCTTAAGTGTTTGTGCTCCATTATCTAGCAACAACTCCAGCTCCTCTTAATATGAGGGTTACTTCTATCTATCATTATATTTTTTCTGCTTTAAAAAAAAATTTTTTTTTAAACAGAACCTCACTGTGTAGCCCAGACTGGCCTCAAAACTTACCATCCTTCTACTTAAATGTCCCAAAAGCTAGAATCACACATCTGTGCAACCATACTTGGTTTATAGTTATTTTTTTCCTTGCTAGATTGTCCACTGACACAATAGACTACGATGGATATTTTTATGGTAACTTGATACAAGTTAGACTCGCTGGGGAGGAGGGGGCCTCAGTGGAGGAAACGCCTCTGTGAGGTTGGACTAGAGACAAGTCTGTAGGGCATTGTCCTAATTAGAGATTGATGAGGAAGGGCACAGCCCATTGTGGTGGTGCCATCCCCGGGCGGGTGGTCCTATAAAAGCAAGCTATAAGAAGCAAGCCAGCAAGCAAGCCTCCATTCTCTCTGCATCCGCCCTGCCTTCAGGCTTTTGCCGTTTGAGTTCCTGTCCTGGTTTCATGTGATGACGAACAGTGATGTGAAAGCATAGGATGAATAAACCCTTTCTTCCCCAAGCTGCTTTGGATCATGGTAATTCATCACAACACTAGTAACTCTGACTGACGCATAGTCTGAAATAACCACACAGCAGCTGGTTTCAAGTGTGGTCATTGCCTGGTTTTCCCTGTAGAAACCGGGATTATAATATGGCAGAACCTAAGGCAACAAGGTGAAGCAATGCCTATAGGAGTCCAACTCTATTTTCACCTCTCGGCACCTGAACTTGTATGTGGTTTGAATATGGAATGTTCCCCCATGGGTTTGTGTGTTGAACACTTGGCCCCTGGCTGGGGGTGCTAGCTTGGGAGTTTTGGGGGAATTTTAGGAGGAAGTCTGTCAGTGGTCCTGGTCCCTGCCTCTCTCTCTCTCTGCTTTCTGTCTGCCGCAAGATGAACTGCCTCTTCCACACACAACTACCACCATGGCGTTCTCTCTCACCGTGACCCCAAAACAGTGCAGTCAAGGGCTATTGGTTGGAAGTTCTAAAACCAAGAGCCAAGATAATCTTTTGTCCTTAAGTTAGGTCTTATAGTTGGCCATAGAAACAAACAGTGGCGAACATCAACTCCAGAGCCCCAGAGCTACCATTCCAGCCTTCAGCAGTCTTTCCTCTCTCCCAGGAGGCCCACTCCTTCTGGCTGATCAGATAGCTGACAAATATGTGGCTCTCATGTCATATGCTCATTGTCACATACTGGACTGGGCCACATAGCAACTGATTAGTTATCCCGTGAGCTTCTGGATGGTGGTGTTAACAGACACTCACTCTAGGGAAGACGTCTCATGTAGAAAAGAAAAACAACTCAATCTGCCACCCACTGGCTGGCCTGGTCTCCTCAAGAAGTGACCTCATCTTAAATGTTCAACATTTACTGTCCATATCCACAGAGTGAAACACCTACAGGTCTCGCTGTTGACACTTCCTCTGTGTGGATGTTTTCCAGTGGATAACATAAGACTCAGAGATACCCACAGCTCCTCCTCAGCTCTTGCCTTCATAGACTCCCTGCGCATAGGCCTTCCAGGTCTTGGAACTGACCAAATAGTTACGCCATCCACCCTTGGTCCAGAGTCTGTGCCACCAGGACTTCAGGCTGTTCTCCCTGCCTATAAAGCGAGCTGCTTACATTTCTGCTCCTTAGCAGAATTATCCTCACTACTTTCCCTTAAGGCAACTCTGACAGTGTCATATTGGCAGTTCATTTCTAACCACTGAAACTCTATGATTTTTCTCTTTCATGCTAATAAATGGTAGGTGACAGCTTGGTTTTCTTGCCACAGCAGATATCTGGTATATGTTAGGCCCTTTGGTACTTCAGTCTGGGCTTTCCTGAGCTACCCATCTTGAGAGTAACTTTGAACTGGGATTGCCTCACCACCTGCTATAAATTGCTTAAGCCCAGTAAGTGGCCAGAACATGACACCCTCTACAGAACAGAGAAAGGTTTACAGTGACAGATCTTCTTCTGCTCTGAATTTGGGAGACACTCTTTGGGCTGGAGTTATTTCCACCTACTTCTATAGCCACTGCTATGAACTTTTTTTAAATCACAATTTAGTTTAGAGCAATCCTGGCTCATACATTACATTCCACCCCACTGAGAGATCGGTGTTCTTAGGAGAATAGAAAAAGTCAAGAAATTAGCAAGAAGTCTGCTCCATGTTAATTTTTCTAAGAATTTATAAGTTTCAAATGCTTCAAAGTACTGAGTGACTAATTTCTCTAAAATTAGTTTTCTAAAGTTCATGGTAAACATTTGTTTCCTGAAAACCCGCCAGAGGTAAAGTTTTCATAGATAAATATTATTTTTAAACATAAAGCCTTATTATCAAATATTATCAATGTAAGCACCTAAACCTGAACATGACGACTTAGGAAGTAGCCAGGGTTTGGGAGTTTACAGACAAAAAGAAGGTGTGGAGAAGTGTAAGTTTTCAAATGCTTATTTTTCTGAAGATTTGGGCTTACTTGTTAGATGAGAAGGGTCAATACAGGAGAGATGGCAACTGCAGGTAAAAATGGTTTTAGCTGTGTTATTGAGTCTCTCAAGCCAAGGCTGCAGGCCAGCAGTGCCTAGAAAAGGAACGAACACCACCCACGCCTCCCTCTAGGGAGGCTCCAGGGAGCAGGTCCACAGTGAACAGACGCATGCCAGGCTGCCACCCAAGCACTTTTCTAAAAAGCCCCATCCTGTCTGGGAGCTCACGCTGAGCAAGCCCCTCAGCTCACATGCTGACACGCTGCACCGGGCGCTGTGCATGTCCTCAGATGTGTCCCGGTGAGAGTTGTAATAGCGCCCGGAGAAGGGTGTAAGACTCTGTAGGAGCCCCTCTCGCTCCCAACGGTGGAGCCGCACGCCTGACAGTCCAGAAGAATGTTAATTCAAAGTAAGATTTTATTTCAGAAAACAGATGTTGCAATTATCCTGGAATTTTTAAACATTCGCCAAGATCAGCAATAAAGCCCACTTTTAAAGAAAGAGCTTACGTGCCTGGTATCTTATGAAATCCCTTTGGTTGATAAGTCACCTTATTTGCGGATTGTTGGAGGGGTCACACTTTGCAGTACAAATTGCCAAATGGTCATTTGGGAAGGCAAGAGAACGTCCATGAAGGGCGCAGAATTGCACCAATGTAGAAAGACATACAAGGCCCCCAGGTACTAAAGAGGGTCGGCACTGTTCTGGATGCTTGCCACGCTCAAGCTGAGGAGGCTGCGGCCTGGGAGCCAGGGCAGTGGAGGCGTCATAAAGGATCGGTGGGAAAGCGCTGGTCGAGACGAGTCAACAGTGAGCCCCACAGGCGCTGAACAGTGTCTGGCTCTTGTGGGACAGAGCATTCGTGTTCTAGTTTGCTTCTATACTTACCATCCTCAATTTTTTAATTTAACTACAAAACGTGTTTTAAAAAAATCTTTTATGTGTATGAGCATTTTGCCTACATGTATATCAATGCACTGTGTGCATTTCTGGTGCCTATGAAGGTCAGAAGAGTGCTCTGGATCCCCTAGAACTGGAGTTACAGGCAGCTGTGAGTCACTGTGTGGGCACTGGGAACCAAACCCAGGAATTCTGCAAGAGGAGCAAGTGCTCTTAATAGCTGGGCTGTCTCCGCATTTCTCTAAAATGCATATTTGATTGCAAAGTATCCATCCTTTCCGTGTTTCCTGATGCAATGTGATAGTTACATTCTAATTAATATAAAAATAGCTGCTGTAACAACCAGGCCTCAAGGAACTACATAACATTTCAAAGACCGCCTGTCAGCCACAAGCTCACACTTGGTATAAAGAAATTGCTCTTGGTTACTTAGATCTACGTAGTGATTTGGGAGGACCTTGACCCTTTTACCTCAAGATACTCAATGGAGTTAAGGACAGAACCTTTCGTTCTCTACCTTGGCACCTCACTTACCACATTAGCCTAGAAATTAGCTAGGTGCTCTTCACTCTCCTGCCTTCCAATTCCAGTCCCCCAGTTTTATTCCCAGCCCTGTAGCACCCACCTCTGGGGGCTTCCATTACTCTCTGCCCTCATTCCCAGAGGACCCAGCAGATCTTCTTCCTCAGTCTTCCTCCCTTACCCCATCCCTTTTTCTCAGCTACCAACACCCAAAGGTACTTTCTGCCTGAAACCCCTCTGGCCACACTGGCCTAGGAATCAGGTAAGTGATCCTCACTCCCTTCCTGTCCTCTACATCCAATTCCCCAGTGTCATCCCAGCCCTAAAGCAGACCACTCTACTCCCTAGGGACTCAGCAAGTCCTCTTGTTGGACTCAGTTTCCCCTCCTCTGCCCTGAGACTCAGGTAGGAAATATTTATTCTCCTCCTGTCCTTCAATTCTAGTTCCCCCATTTCATCCCAGCCCAGTGCCAGACCACTTGTGAGGGTCTATGCTCCCTCTCTGACTCCACACCCTGGAGAGCCAGCTTTCCTCCTTCTTGTGGACCCTTTCAGCACACCTCTCCCCACCACTTCTAGTCCATCCTCACTCCTTTACATCAGCCTCCAATACCTAGAAATGCGTGCTACCAGGTATGTGGCCATACCTGGCAGGGATTCAGAAGACTCCCTGCCAGGCAGCTCTCGACCACCACACATCCCTACGATCCAGAGAGCATCACAAGCCAAGAAACAGAATACCCACCCAGCAAGGACAAGACCAGACATCAATACCTGGAATCTCAGTCATCCCAAACCCAGATGCCTGGACTCCAGCACAAAAACACAGTAACAACCAAGACAATATGCCTCCACAAGAATCCAGCAACCCTGCTCCAGAAATACAATGTAGCTGAAGTGCAGGACAAGGACTTCAAAATGGCTATTATGAATATGCTCAAGGACCTTAAAGAGGAAATAAACAAATCCATTAGTAAAATCCATGAAAACACAAACGGTAGGATGAAATGTAAACAGTTCAAAACAAGAAGTAGGAATAGAATCACTAAAGAAGACCCAAACTCAAAGAAAACTGGAAATGAAATTTTTAGGAAATCAAACAAAAACCTCATAGGTAAGCCTTACCAACAGAATACAAAAGATAAAAGAGAATCTCAGGCATTAAGGACAAAATGGATACCTCAGTCAAAAAATGGTAAATCTAAAAGTTCAGGCTTAAAACATCTATGAACTCTGAGCCACTATAAAAATACCAAATCTATAAATAATAGGAATAGAGAAAGGAGAAGAAACCCAGGCATAGAAAATATTTTCAACAAAATCACTTTCCTAATCTCAAGAAAAAGGTGCCTATTAAGGAACAAACAGCATACACAACACCAAGTAGACTGGACCAGAAGAGAAATCCACCATGACACATAATAATCAAAACACTAAGTGTAATAACAAAGAAAGAATATTAAAAGCTTAAAGGAAAAAGACCAAGTAACATATAAAGGCATACTCATCAGAATAACACCCGACTTTTTGATGGAGACTTAAAAGCCAGAGGAGCTAGCTAAATGTACTACAAACTCTAATAGACCACAGGTGCCAGGCCAGACTACTATCCCGAGCAAAACTTTCAATCACCATGGATGGAGAAAGAAAAAGATCCCACCACAAAACAAAATTTAAGCAGCATCTATCTATCTATCTATCTATCTATCTATCTATCTATCTATCTATCTATCTATCTATCTATCTACAAATACAGTTCTATAAAAAGCACTAGGAAAAAAAACCAAAAACCTCCAACATCAATAGGCTAACCACACCCAAGAAAAGACAAGAAATAATGTCAGACTAGCAAATTAAAAGAAGGTGGAAAAAAACCCACAACAGAACAGCAAAATAACAGGGATCAACAAACACTGCTCATTGATAACTCTCCACCTCAATGGTTTCAATTTCTCCAACAGAAAAACACAGACTAACAGAATGGATGTAAAAACAGGACCCATCTTTCTTCCGCATCTAAGAAACCTTAACAATCAAGGACAGATATTACTTCAGAGTAAAAAAATGGAAAAAGCAAGTAAATGGACCCAAGAGGCAAGCCAGTTGGCCATATTAATATAACAAAATAGACTACAAACCAAAACTAATCAGAAGAGAAGGGAAAAGACACTATATACTTATCAAAGGAAAAATCCACCAAGAGGAACATTGCAATTCTAAACATCTATGGACCAAACACAAGGCCTCCTGAGTTCATAAAAGAAACACTAAGTTAAACCGAGAATTCACAACAGAGAAATCTGGAATGGCTGAGAAGCTCTTAAAGAAATGCCCAATGTCCTTAGTCATCAGAGAAATGCAAATCAAAATTACTCTAAGACTCCATCTTACACCAATCAGAATGGCTAACATCAAAAACTCAAGTGACAGCACATGCTGATGGATGTGGAGAAAGGGGAACCCTCTTCCATTGCTGTTGGGAGTGCAAACTTGTACAACCTCTGTGGAAATCAATCTGGCACTTTCTGAGAAAATTAGGAACAGTTCTACCCAAGACCCAGTTATACCACTCCTGGGCATATACCCAAAAGATGCTCCACCATACAACAAGGACATTTGCTCAACTATGTTCATAGCAGCTTTATTTGTAATAGAAACTGGAAACAACCTAGATGTCCCTCTGCTGAAGAACAGATACAGATATTGTGGTACATTTACACAATGGAATACTACTCAGATATTAAAAATAAAGAAATCATGAAATTTGCAGGCAAATGGATGGAACTAGAAAAGATCATCCTGAGTGAGGTAACTCAGACCCAGAAAGATGCACATGGTATGTATTCACTTATAAGCAGATGTTAGACCTATAGTACAGTGTAACCATACTATAATCCATGGACCCAAAGAAGCTAAACAACAAGGAGGGCCCAAGGGAGGGGGGCAGAATGTCACTCAGAAGGGGAAATAGAATAGACAGCAGGAGTGGATGAAGAGAGGGAACTGGGCAGGAGATGGGATAGGGAGAGAAACAAGGGGGAATGATCAGATGTGGGGAGAAGTGGAGAAAGTGAGAGGGCTAGGAACAAGAAGGGAAACTGAGGGGGGACAGGGCAGGCACCTGGGAAAGCATGGGTGTGACTCTAGACTGCTAACAGGGGAACATGAGGACTGGAATGACCACTTCCTAGCCAGGCAGGACTAGTGGAAGGAGGGGATCAACAACCCACCAACAAAACCTGTGATCCAAAAATTATCCTCCATACAAGAAGTGCAGGAATAAAGAGGGAACAAAGATTGAGGGAATGCCCAACCAATAATTAGCCCAACCTGAGACCCAGCCCACACTAGAGAGCCAGCCCCTGACACTAGTAATGATGCTCTGCTATGCTTGCAGACAAGAGCCTGACTTGACTGTAGTCTGGGAATCTCCAGCCAGCAGTGGATGGAGACAGATGCTGGGACTTGCCGCCAAGCATAGGGTGGAGCTCTGGGTGTCCAGTGGAAGTGTTGGGAAAGATGGAAGGACCTGGAGGGGACAGAAACCTCACAAGAAGACCAACAGAGACAGCTAACCCAGTCCCATGTGGGCTTACAGAGACTGAGACATCAGCTAAGGAGCATGCATGATGTGGACCTAGGCCCCTGCACACATGTAGCTGATGGGCTGCTTGGTCTTCATATGTGTGCCTGGCGAGTGGAGGGGGGCTGTTTCTAACATGGACTCTGTTGCCTGCTTCTGGATCACTTCCTCCTGGCAGGGCTGCCTGGCCTGGCCTCAGGGGATGAGGATACGCTCAGTCCTGATGTGACTTGATGTGCTGGGAAGGGTTGATATGGGGTGAGGGGAGCTCCCCTTTTCTAGTGGGAAAGGGAGCGGGGAAGGAGGAAGGGGAAAGGGGGGATGGGAAGGAGAGGAGGGAGGGGGCATCCTTGGGATATAAAAGAACTTTAAAAATAAATAAATAAATAACCTCCCCTGATGGGGGAGCAGCCTTACCAGGCCACAGAGGAAGACACTGCAGCCAGTCCTGATGAGACCTGATAGGCTAGGGTCAGTTAGAAGGGGAGGAGGACCTCTGCTATCAGTGGACTAGGGGAAGGGCATGGGAGGAGAAGGAGGGAATTGGAGGGAATGAGGGAGGGGGCTACAGCTGGGATACAAAGTGAATAGATTGTAATTAATAAAATAAATAAATAAATTTAAATAAAATAAAATACAAAAAAAAAAAAATGCCAGCTATAACATTTGTTTTCCAGTCTGTGTGTGCTGTGAAAGTGCAGGCTTATTTGCAGTCTGGACGGGAGCAGTCTATGATGCTGGACAGTTTAGCTAGGTATTTTAAGTTGTTCAGGATGTAGACTTGAGAACACGGCTGCTGTGGTTGTATCACGCAGGATGCTGGGACAAACAGGTCAGCATCCTTTAAGATGAAGCCGGTTAGGGCCAATCCAACTTCATTGGTGTCTGGTCCTTTTGTCCTACAAACATAAACATTCACAGGTAATATACATTTTCTTTTATAAACACATGTGTAGAATGTGCAGTTTGCACAGTTTAGCTGAAAATGATTTTCTGCTCTTTGCTTGAGCAGGTGAAAGGCATCTGTTTTTCTTTCTAAGCCAGTCTGCACTAAGAATCAAACTGTAATGCAAATTATCATCTATGCTCTATGAAAGGAAGGACGCGTCCTAAAGACTCGGTAGCAAACAAGACCCACTGGCTACATAGAGACATTTTTTTCATGTCTCTCCACCAGTTTTAGAGATGTTCCCATGTGGTGGAGCCAGCAACACTTGCTACCTGTTTTGCTGGTCTTCTTGATTTGTTTTTTCTGTTTCTAGCCAAGAGATTTAGGGAGCCTCGTCTGATCATATCTGATTTTTATTAATCTGGATGAAATCCATAATTTCTTTTTTCCTGCTGAGACATATGTAACGCCTCCTCCCCAGCACATTTCCTTCCCTCCATTTGGAAGTTAAAATATCCCTAATAAACACAGATTGATTTAGTTCAGTAGCTTTTCCATGATCCAGTGTCTCTTGGCAGCAGTAGCTTTGTTGTTGTTGTTCTTTAGCATTTTTAAAATGTAAAGTCAATAAAGCATCCTGTGATACATCTCTGGGAGTCCTTGTTAGCCTTGGTTGTTAAGCATCTCCTTTAAAGCATGATGAGGCCTCTCTGTAACTGTCCTACAGGATTGTGTATAGGTGTACCTATAACACGTTTTATATAATAACATCTGAAAGAATTGTTGCATTTTACTAGAGACATATGCTGGAGTCAGTCTTGTTTGTTTGTTTTGATTTTTCTTTGTTTGGTTGATAGTTGGTTGATGGTTTTTTTCAAGACAGGGTTTCTTGGTGAGCCTTGGCTGTCCCACACTCACTTTGTAGACCGAGCTGGCCTCATACTCACAGTGATCTGCCTGCCTCTGCCTCCTAAGGTGTAGGGATTAAAGGTGCGTGCCACCATGCCCAGCTGCATTGTCAATCTTAATTTGTAAAAATATTCCAATAATTTCAATAACTTCTAATAATAGGTGATTACAGAAGCAGCCTTTTCAGAACTGAAAGCAGGTCCCCACTGAAAATCTGAATATGTGTCTATAGCTTGATTCACAAATTTTAGTTTACCAAACTCTGCAAAATGAATCACATCCATTTGCCAAATTTCCTTTCTTTGGGTACCTTTAGAGTCACTTCCTGAAGGTCATGAAGTGTGGTTATATAAAGAACAAGTAGGACATTTCCTTATAATTTCATTGACGTGTTGCAAATGATAAAAAAAAAAAAAAATCTTTCTTTAAACCTTTACTGTTAACATGTGTTTTCTTATGACACTCTGAAGCTTCCAGTACATTTTCTACTAGCAGCTGATCAACTTCACCGTTCCCTTGTGTTAGAGGGCCTGGTGGACCCATATGGAATCTGATATGGGTTATATACAATGGATGATAGTTATTTCTGATCACTTGCGGTTGAATAGACAGTGAAGTTAATTCTGAATCATCCTGAATACGTTCAGCAGTTTCCATATGCAAAACAACTCTTCCTGCATAATGAGAGTAAATTACTACATTAAAAGATACAGGTATGGTGACGCACGCCTTTAATCCCACCGCTCAGGTACACAGGTCGATCATGGTGAGTTCGAAGCCAACCTGGTCTACAAAGCAAGTCCAGGACAGCCAAGGCTACCCAGAGAAACCCTGTCTTGAAAAAGAAAAATCAAAAACTAAATTAAAAAAAAAGAGGCCACAGAGTAAGACACTGCAGCCAGCCCTGATGAGACCTGATAGGCTAGGGACAGAGAGAAAGGGAGGAGGACCTCCCCTATCAGTGGACTTGGAGAGGGGCATGGGAAAAGATGAGGGAGGGAGGGTGGGATTGGGAGGGAATGAAGGAGGGAGCTACAGCTGGGATACAAAGTGAATAAACTGTAAAAAATAAATATATAAATAAAGACCTCAGAGCTCAAATAAAATAAAATATAACATTGATTAAAGAGAGAGAGAGATTCAGAAAAAAAAAAAAAAAAAAAACAAATAATACCGCGAGGAGGATGGCATACAGCTTTGATTTTTAAATTGAATCATAAGGGCTCTGAACCACTTTACTTGTTTTTTCTGACTTATAACCTGCCTTTCCTGATTTATTTGCATCAGTATAAAATGTAAGGGCTCCAGAAATTGGCATCCTTTTTACTATATGAGGGAGGATCCAATTAGTTCTTTTTTATAAACTGAAGTCTCTTAGATTGGGGGTATTTGTTGTTAATTTCTCCCAAAAAATTACTGCAAGCCCTTTGCCAGTGTTCATTTTCTGCCCATGATGAGGCAGTCTCAGCATTAGCAAAAAGGCTTCTTCTTTTCTTTTTTTCCTGCTGGCTCTACTCCTGTTAATTGATGAAGTCTCATTCTTCATCTCATAATCAATTCAGAAACCTTTTATAAATAGGTTTTTAAATTTTTATTTTATGTACTAAAAAATATTCATTCTAGGATATAATCTCTCTGCATAAGAATTTTTGGGGAAGAATGAGTAGAAGATAAAATAACTAAAATGCAGTCTAGCTTTAGATCAAATGATCTTTTGTGTTTCCGGTATATTCTTTTCTACCAGAGCCAACTCCTTTAAGCTTCAGCTGAAAACTTTCTTTCAGCTTAAAACATTTAAGTCATTGTCACCTCGTAAAGTCTGAAATAAATTACTTAGCTCTTGAGTACTCAATCCAATTGTAGAACTTAGCCAATTAATATCTCCCAACAATTTTTGAAAATCATTAAGAATTCTTAATTGGCCTCCTCTGATTTGTGCTTTCTGTGGTCAAATTTCATGAAACTTATCTTATATCCTAGATCATTTAGAGTCTCCACTTTGTATTTTTTCTGAAGCAATTTTTAATCCCCAGCAAGGAAAAGTTTTCTTTACGCTCTGAAACATATTTTCTAATGTATCACTATTAGAATCAGCCAGCAAACTATCATTCATATAGTGGTAGATCATGAGTTGAAGAAATTGCTTACGCATTATTTCTAATGGATGTTGTACAAAATATTGACACAAGGTGGGACTATTCGACATTCCTTGTGGCAAGACTCTTCAGTGGTTCTTTTGGTTGGCACAGAGTGAATGTGGGCATGTGAAAGCAAATCTTCCTCTATCGTGTTCTTGTAAAGAGGTTGTGAAAAGACAATCTTAATCCCTAGGATAGGCCATTCCTTAGGTAACAAGGAGGGCAATGGGATTCCAGGCTGTAAGAGCCCGTGGCTGCGTGTGTAGTAATTGCTCTTAGATCTCTCAACATCCCCCACTTGCCATCATCCTCTTTGCAGTGACAAAGGCAGGAGCATCCCAAGGGCTGGCGGACTCTTCCGTGTGTTGAACCTCCAGTTGCTCTTGGACCAGCTGTTCTGGTGGCTGTAACTTTCTTTTGTCATAGGCCATTTCTCAACCCAACCACCTTCCGGCTAGGCAGTTGGTCTTTTATCAGCAGTGGTTCCAAAAGAAAGTTGAAGAGTCAGCCCCTGACGTACTGCTTATGGACAGCTTGCACAGCCTGCAACTGCCTTTGATAACATCCTTGAATTTTAAACCGGGAGCATCGCCTATTTGGCTTGTCCCGGAAGCTGGAGGGATCCTAATCTGCACTTCCCATTGTTCTAACACGTCTCTTCCCCATAAGTTTATGGCTATATCAGCTACATGTGGCCTTCACTTTCCTATTTGACCTTCTGGCCCTGTCCAGTGAAGCCATTTAATACTTTGTTTTACCTGGGATAAAGTTCAAACTCCTGGAAACTGGATATCTACTCCCTAAGAGGCCAATCTGGATGCCAAGACAGTGGAGAGACCATAGTTAGCTCTGATCCAGTGTCTGCCATTGCTTCTGATCTAGTGGATCTGATGTCTTCTATCTACGGCTGAAGTCACTCTTTCATTTCCAAAAGAAATGAATATTTCTTTTGGATCTTGGATAATCTAAGTGATTAATTCCTGTTTCTTCAACCTTGTCCCTGGCATGTAAGGCTGCCAGGTGACATACTGCCAAAGTTTCAAGTCACATATGGCTTGAATCTGTACCTCAGCTTGTTGGCCTTCACCCGGCAGCTGATCCTGAGAACTATTGATACCTCTGGCCCTAGTTCTCTGTGCTCTCTCCTTAGCCTCTTCTGTCCACCATGAAGGCCACTGTAACTGCAGACTAGGCTCTTACCATATCTTTCCAGGCTTGGGGGATCTTTTTGATATTTTTCATCACCCAAGGAGCTAAGATTTGTTTTGTGAATGGTGAACGCATTCCAAAGTTAGTGGCACTTGCCTTAAACAGGCTCAGATCCAGCACATGCACAGGGGGCCCCCACATTCCTCAAACCTGTGGTGTCCAGCGTCTGCCAGCATCTGTTGTGCACTGTCCAGATAAGCTAAGCTCTATTTTCTAACAAGCTGTGGTTGACTCTCCATTTCCATCTATCTTAATATTTTATCTTTATTTAGTAACAGTTTGCACCTTTTTTAAAGCCTGTGTCCATTTTTCATACCTCCCTTGTGTTTGCATCTCTGACACCCTAGCATTTTGTTCATTCTGATGTATAATTTTGTAATTTCTCCTCTAAGGCTTGTCTCCATGTTTTATTTTTCTCTCTCTACTGTTTATTCTGATCTATAAATTTTTGTACCTTCTGCTCTAAGCCTTGCCTTCATATTTCATTTTCCCTTTGCTTGTGACTGATATTTTAGCATTTTTTTCATTTTGATTTATTATTTTTTTGTCATTTCGCCTCTAAACCTTGTCTCCATATTTTATTTTTCTCCCTCTGCAGTTTCTGTAAAGCCCTCCTCTTTGAGAAGTCATAGCAAGTCAATATGGTTATTAAGGCAGAAATAATTATCAGTGTAATAATAATCTCAGTCAGTAATGTGTCGATTTCAGTTAGGTCATTTATCCCCTTTTCTTTGACCCACTTAAAAGAGCATTACAGGAAGTATAAAAGCTTTGTTATTTTGTTCCTTCGATTTATATGCCTTATTTTTTTAATTATCAATTTCAAAGTATTTGTATCTATCTATGAATTTTTTATACTCAGTTCCTTTCCCTCCATAAGATTAAAACATAATTTCAACCCCTTTTTCCCTGTTGAGAAATGGTGGTGTGCTTTAGACTTCTGTGTGTCTCTGTCTCCCTCTGGTGTTCATTTCAGGGCACTCCAGTGATGTGATTCTTGGTTCACAGGGAGGGGCGGGGATTGCAGAACCACTGGTTCAGCGCGTTGGCACTTGGGGCACGGACTGCCGTGACCTCTCCCTTCTCTGGGCAGGTGGCGCCAGTCCAGCCCTGACCCGCAGTTTGCCCGGGATCGAGGTCTCAAGGGATGCCGGACTCCAGCCCCACGGCGGACTCAGTTGTCGTTCCCACCCCGAAAGCTTTCCTTAGGGAGGCACTGCGGTTCTGGGCACAGGCTCGGTCTCAAAGGCCGCGCCCGGCTGCTGATGCTTGCGGGAACTCAGTCTGCACTGTTCCTGCCTCCGTCCGCGATCAGGGTTCGCTTGCCCAGCCTGGCTGCCCGGAGAATTGCGGGTCCTCTGCCTAGGAGAGCCCGGCTGGCTGGAGCTGCATTTCACCGGCAGAGCCTCCTGCAGCTGCGGGAAGCTGCGGCTCCGAACCCCAAAAGCAGCAGTTTCAAAGGCACCGCCTGTGTACTCAGTCTCCTTTCTTAAAGAGACAGTGCGCCTTTTACCCAGACTCAGTCTAGGCTTGGATTCTAACTTCTTGTCTAAGGGTGGTACGCTAACCATTGCAAAAGTTTAGTAATTCTATAGGGCTTTTCTAACCTGGCTAGCTCCCAAATGATCAACAGAGTGACCTATTGGTTTATTTAACAAGCTTAAGCACCCTAACTGGTCAAGTAAGGTTTATACTCATTTTCTAGGCTAGTCTGGCTACTCCCCAGCTACCTTCCCCATTTTATTTGCCAATATTTCCTGTCTGGGCTGAATCTGCTCCATCAGCCCACGTTCCTTCTCAACATCTTCTTCCTTTCTTCCTCTCTTCTCATGGTTCCTACCTGAGACCCCCAAGCCGCCAAACAGAAGCCCTACCCACTTCTCTCCTGCCCAGTTACAGGCTGTTCAGCCTTTCTTTTTAACCAATCAGTATGAAAGATATTTTTATAGAACTGTGTTTCTCAGTTTCTCTCTTAACCCAGCTATGGACCAAATAATTGAGACTCTTATGTTATTTTAACAAGCTTCACAGCACAATAACTGAGCAGTTATTACTCTACTCTTAACCCCCTAAGCTAATCTGGATTCCTCCCAGATATATCCTGAGATACTTGCACTTTAGGGCTTTCTCCACTCAGCTGAATCTCTCCTGCTATCTCCTGGACATGTGCCCTTGGCTGAATCCCCTACTTCTTTCTCTAACTCCTCCCTGGCTGTCCAGTCCTATTCTCTCTGCTGCTCAACAACTGGCTGTAAACTGTTTTACTGCCATATCAGGGGACAATTGGGGAGCAGTGCTTACACAACTCTGAGAGAGGAGATTGCAACCAAGTATTGGGGATACAGAAATCAGCATTTGAATTACACAATAACCTTATGCCTACAAATCAGAGATAACTGGGGAGCAAAGTTTATACATTTTTTGCTGTACATGAGAATGCACTCATCTGGACTGCAATTCTATCCTGGTGCCCAGAATTTAGCACCTGAATACATATAGCACCAGACCAAGCCCCAACAAAATCGAAGTTGGAAAACCCCATGAAATAATAACAACTGAGTAGTTTCCTTATTGTTGATGAGTACTGCTTATTTCTAAAAGGGACATAATCAGCCATTAATGAAACTTCATGGAAGAAAAATAGTATCAAAGACAAATGAGTTCCCATGACTGTCACTAAGCTGCTGAGTTCTCAAAACTAATCAATGATTCTAGCACAATACTGCAGAAACTGCTCTCTTTCTTCCTCTTTTAGGGTGTGACTTTCTCTTTACAAATGTTTTAAAATCGTATGTAGTGTGTGTGCATACGTTCGATGCATGTACAATGACACACAGGTGACGATCAGAGGGCAACTTGCAACAGTCAGCTCACTGCTAGCATACGGCTTCCTAGGATTGAACTCAGCTCGTCACATCTGCCAGCAAGGGCCTTTACCTGCTGAGCCACCTCACAGACCAAGATAATATTTTTCTGTACAACTTATTTAAAAGTTGTGTTCATGGTAGCTGAAGAGATAACTCAAAGGCTAAAAGATTTACTGCTCTTACAGTGGATACCCAAGATAGCTAACTCCAGTTCCAGGAGATCCCGGACCTCTTTTGACCTCCTTGAACTCTCTCAGGAATACACATTCACATTAAAATAAAACAAACATTTTCATTAAAATATCAAATTGTATTTACTGAGGTAGTTAGGATTAGCAAGCCAAATGGTGGTGGCACATGCCGTTAGTCCCAGCAAAGGGAGGCAAGGCTGGTAGATCTCAGGGTTTGAGGCCAGCCTAGTCTATAGACAATCTCCAGGACAGCCTGGAATACACAGGCTGTATTTCACTGAGTTTCCAGTGAAACCCTGGAAGAAGAGGAGGAGGAGGAAGAGAAGAAAAACAACAACAAGAAAAGCTATTAGAACAGCATCCCCACTAGGTAGGAAAAATATTGAAATAAGAACTTTTGTGTATGCATGTGTGTGTTTAGTGCTTGCTTATTTTTCTCAGCATTTTTGAGCATACTTCCGAGTATTTCCATGCCAATGCTGCCCTCTGTTGTAAGAACAAGTTAACAACAACAAAAACAAACAAACAAACAGAAACACCATTCCAGCAAAAAGGGGCAAGCTAAAATCAGTTTAATATGAAAAGAAAAAAACCTTATCCACAAAATGCTTTTTTTCAGCAACCCTCAGAACTTCCTATTTTTCATATGTGGCCTTCTCATTAAATCTGTTTCTCAATGGGCATGTTGCTGTAAGCCGTTAATCTGAGTACTTGGGAGGGAGAGGAAGGTCCACAGAGTGAGTTATAGGACAGCCAGAGCTATGCAAAGAAACCCCGTTTCGAACACAAAACAAAAGACTGCCAAAAAAAAAAAAAAAAGAGAGAGAGAGAGAGAAAGAAAGAAAAAAGAAAGACAGAAAGAAAGAAAGAAAGAAAGAAAGAAAGAAAGAAAGAAAGAAAGAAAGAAAGAAAGAAAGAAAAGAAAAGAAAAAAGACTTCTAAGACAGTATTGGCACACAGTTTTAATCTCAGTACTTGGGAGGCAGAAGTAGTGAGTTTAAAAGCTAGCCTGGGCTACAGAGTGAATTCCCAGATAGCCAGAGCTACACAGAGAAACCCTGTCTCAAAATATATATATATATGTGTTTCTCATTCAAACGTTGTCATGTGATTGCAGTACATCTGCCACATCCTAGGGTTTTTCTTTTCTTCTCTTTTTAATTAATTTTGTCTGCCGGCTTGTACGTATAACACATGCATGCAGTGCCTGCCGAGGCCAGAAGAGGGCATCAGATCCCGTGAAGGTGGAGTTGTAAGCAGTTGTGAGCCTCCGTGTGGGTGCTGAGACCTGAGCCTGCGCATGCGCAAGAGCACCCAGTGCGCTTAACCACCGACCCATCTCTCCAGTCACCAGAATCTGCTTTTTCTGTACAGAGTAGCTCGCTTTCATTTAAATTTTTTCATAAAGTATAATTGGGCCATGTTTTTCCCTCCTCCAGCTCCTCCAATATCCTTTCCACCTCCTTACCACCCAACTTCATATTCTCTCCAAAATAAAAACAAAAACAGGACAAACAACAACATCATCAGACAAACAAAAAGCCATAAAGGCATAAAATACCAAAATAAAACAAAGCAAAGTCCTCAAACAAACACGGGCCCTACCCAGTGTGGCCGATCCACTGGGGCTTTTCCACTTCCCAGCAATGCCAATCACAAATAGCTTCCCGGTTAGGGTGGGACTCCGTGCCCGCTTCCCCTTCTCAGCGCTGCTGCTCTGTCTGGTCGAACCTGACAGTCTCCTGCCCAATGTCACCGTCTCTGTGGGTTCGTCCGTGTGTGTAGCCTCCTGGAGTCACACGCCACTTCTGGCTCTTACAGTCTTTGCACCTCTCTTCCACATCGCTCCCTGAGCTCGAGCGGAGGTGTTTGGTGAATACAGCCCACTTAGTGCGCCAAAGCCTCTCACCTGCACACTGTCCAGTGTGGGTCTCTGTGTTGATTTCCATCACGGCAAGAAGCTTCCTTGATGACGGTTGAGCCATTTTGTTATGTTCCTTTGGCAGAATACCGTGAGCAGCTTTGCCCCAGGCCCAGGACCTTCTAGGACCTTGGCTACTTTAACAGTGTGCGGCGCAGATGTCACTCATGGAGCAGGCCTCAAGCAAAGAGATTGGTGACGCCCATGACACTCGCGCCACGCTTGCACTGGTTTATCTCCAGACACATCCTGTTAGAGGCTTCAGGGTTGGCGGCTGGGCACACGATTACTCTTCTCTGCAGGAAGCATGCAGACAACCTGCTCACTCATAAACACCTGTCAGTGAGGTGAGGCTATCTTAGTTGGGCACCGGCTCTATTATTGTGTTCAGTTACATACGAACGTCATTTCCTCCGTGAGTTACAAATGTTCTAAACGATATGTAGAAATGTAAATCCTCTCCATAATGTTTTCAATTTTCTTTCCCAAGATACAACAGAGGAATCAGCATGCACAGAAAATAGATCTTTCCAAAATGCACGTTTTCAATAATGTGACTTGAAAGTTGAAGTTGTTTCTTGATCCACAGGCTACAGAACGGCGCTGTTAGCAGGTATGAAAATATCAACTTCATTGCATAGCTCCACCAAAGGTCTTGACTCACAAGGTATACCACTTACGGGTAAGATGAGGAAGGAATTCGTTACTGTTATTCAGATTTTTTTCCCCATTTACAGAGCCCAAGCACAGTGTTAGGTCCTGAAGGACTCTGAGGTTTTGAGAATGGTAGATGAGCAATTAGAAGGCATCAGCTATGTTAACCCCTCACAGGAAAGTCTCTCTATCCTTAGCTGTCAAGAATTGTCTTATCTCTAGCTAGGAAAGCCCTGGAGAGGGTCGTCTGCCAGCACAAGAGTTTCCTCCCATAACAATTCATTGTGGGGTGGAGCCACTTCACCAATTATCTTAGCCAAAAGGCCTGGACAGCTTCTGCACTTCTACCTAGGCACTTGCCATTTTGCCTTTCACTCCGTGTTCAAAGCTTCTCTCCTGAACCGTCAGTAAGCATGGTCCGCTAACTTCACTCTCCTTCCTCTTCCACTCACCTCTCAGACCTCACAGAACTTAAGTTGGGACCATCTGTGATTAGGCTCTAACTTAAAGTATTGCGGCTGATACAAAATTCTTTATAGACCTTAAACTTTGTTTCTCTCAACAATAAATAACCCCATCTCACCTTCTACCATGTATGTTCCCTGGAACAATACTGTTCCCCTCAAAAATTTTTCATTTGCATCCATAACTTGTCTAGATGGACTTCGGGCCAATCTCAAATTTTGGCATGCTTTCCTCAGTAGGCTGAGTCATTCCTACCTTCTCATTTAAGCCTTAAAGTAAGAGATGTTATCCTCTACTGCTTTGAACATTGAATATGTCATTACTTACCTAATTTCAATATTGCTGTGTTAAAGAGTATATGGTGTGTGGAGCAATGACACAGATTTATGGACTAAAATTCAACATTAATAAAATTATTTTAAAAAATCGGTGATTTTGTATCACAATGGCAGAAAATAATTTAAAGGTTTATGAAAACCAAAATGTGACAGAGATGGGCTAGTGAGAGGCTCAGCAGGAAAATCTGGAGGCCACACAAGCCTGGCCATCTGACCTCAATCCCCAGGACCCTGTGAAAATCAAGGAGAGACACAGCTCCATCGCATTTACTTAGTATTTATTATTTTTACTAGTATGGGTATGTTCAGGTGCAGGCAGGCCCTCATGCACAAGGTCAAAGAAAACTTCCACCCTGCGTTCTGGGACTGAACTCGGGTTGTCAGGCTTGCACGGCAAACCATTTTGTTACGCAACCTCAAGAGCCACATACTCCATTTACTTATGTTCTCCTAATTTTATTATTCCATGGTTTGGTTTTAATGTAATTTCTGATTTAGAGGAGTTTAAGGCTGTGAGCAGACCCAGTTTCTCATGTCACCTTTGTTTCATTTCTGACATTTTTTGGTTTTAATGTTCCTGTTTCTGGAGATCTGACTACAGTACTACACGCACCTTCTTGGTCCATGAGGACCACCTTCTCCTGGCAGACGCTGTTAAGCATCTAGGACCCCATAGCTAACGACACCTAACTGTCACTCTGTTCCTAACTGGGGACTCAACACTCAAGCTTCGTGGCCACATCTCCCCACCAAGAACTGGCATGTTGGAAGATGGGGAACTTATGGCACGAAGGACATGTCTCTAGCGGGGCCAGCTCTGGCTATAGCTGTCAGATGCCAATGATACTAAGAGATTGCAAAGGGCTGTAGTTCGTGGACCAAGAAACACTACCAAAACCAGAAGCTGTAGATGAAGTCACAGGTGTATCACAAACCTTTCCAGCCTTATTCAAAGTGACATAACCATTCTCTCATGGAGTGATGAAGGAATACACAGCTAAAAATATGGAATGACTGCAGAGGGATAGCAAACAGCAGCCCAGATGACAAGCATGTGCAAGCATTCATGAGAATTTGGGATGGGAAGTAGCCCAGATGGCAATAAATTAAAACAAGTGACATGGGCTGCAGAGCAGGAGATATAAGGATAGCTTAGGAGGGTAGTTTCTCTCCGTCCCAATGTGTACGTATATTAAAAATCTAACAGGTGTCTGTGTCTTATTGATATGATAGCAGGCTGAATAATTAACTGCCATAGACATCTATGGATTAAGAGTATTAATATCCCAATTTTCTACAACACATTGAATTATAAGCACACATCATCACATCCTGCATAACCTTTGAACTGTTCTTAAACACTAAACTTCCCAAGCCATGTAAATATTAAGCTAGACCTATCCATATTCTGACACCTGACTTTGTTTCTATTGGCATAATTTATTTTTGCCTACTTTGTTTTCTGAGATAGGGTCTCTCATAGCCCACACTGGCCTAGAACTCACTTATAGCCAGTCAAACCCGAGCTTCGCCAGTGCTAAGTTCATACTCTATGGACATGAGCTGTAGCGCCAGGTGCATCTGTTATCCTAATTTGTCCTTCTAGGAGCGGCATCCTTCCACTGGACAGGTCACGTTATGCTTTATCACACACAGCATCTCAAAAGGGCTCCGTGCAATCCAATTCCAGTCCCCCATACATGTGACTCCTACGGTTTGAATGCAAATGTCCCCACAAGCTCAGGTGTTTGCACGCCAGTCTTCAAATGGCAGCACTGCTCTGGGGGACTGGGGAACCTTGGGACATGGGGCCTAGCTTTTGGCTTTAGGCCACTAGGGGCGGACCACTAAGGGCTATGGCCAGCTCCACTCCTGTTGTGCTCTATGCTTCCTGGGCTGCCAAGGTGCCAGCTGTGCTGCAGCTCCTGCTTCCACCATCAGCCCCCTGCAGCCACACAGCAGACTGCTACCTTCTGGACCATGACACAAAATAAATCTCTTCTCTAATGCTGTTCCTGTCAGGCATGTTTGTCACAGCTGTAAGAAAAACCTAATTCAATTGACCAACCCTAAAACACACCTTATGCATTGGCATTTCCTGTTTCATCTTCCCCAGTTCCACTGCCCTGCTTCCTTTAAAAACCTTCAACATTGGAGGTTGAATGAAGAATTCAGAGTTCAGTGCTAGCTCAGCCCAAGGTAACAGTCCTTTTCTCTGTGCAGCTGCTTTGCTGACATCATTTAGAGCCATTCCTAATGCAACACTGGGAAGGATTCTTGCTGTACCACTTCTTGGCCAGCGCAGGGATAAGCTCCATCTTCACATCCTCATGTGCTCCGTACAGGCTTCATGTGTTGATACCATTTTTCCATAGATGGGCATCCTCCAGGCAGTAGGGAAGATGAGTAAGTTCAATATTCATCATGACCCTTGAGGTAACAAGGTACAAATGACCAGTAAATTATCCTGCTGGCTGTTTGAAATCAAAATCCCCCTCTAAGGAGAGAAATACTGAAATAGAGCTATGTGATTCTACATAAGCTTAAAGGAAACAAGAAATGAGGATAAAGGCCCCAGAACACGAAGCCCAAGATCTGGAAGTGACTCCCCCCTAGAACTCTGAACCTACAGAAATGTAAAATATGGAGATCTGAAGATTATCCAAGATAGCTGATGTGGTGCCAAGAGGCTGCAAAATCAGGGCAGGGAAACCAGTAGAGATGGCATCAGCAGAGATCTAAGACTGAAGCTGTCTCGCTTCTAACAATATTCAGCCTATATTCAGAGGGCAGAATAAATGCTTATTGAATAAACAAATGGAACTCTAATGGACTTTTATGGACAAGTCACTAAACTCCATCTCTTCTGTTCAGACTTTTGTATTTACAGCTTAGGTCTAGTCTTCTAGATGGCTATTAATCACCTGTGGAAAATGATAGATCCTTTTGCTTCAATTATCATCGATCAATAAAATATATTTCCAAATTAATAATTTTCCCAATTTCGTCTTTGTGTAATCAAACGTCAATGATCTGTTGGCAAAAAAAAAAAAAAACAAAAAACAAAAAACAAAACTGCAACTATTCAAGTATCATTATTATTCACTATTTCCACTTCGGGGCAAGATCCTGCAGTCAACTTTTCTTTAACTCCTTGTATTCTTAAAGCCTTTGTGAAAACTCTCTTATCTTTAAGCCAGCACTGATTATTTTTCTGCAGTTCAACTAGTGTCACGCAGCTTCTCACTGGCCAAACCTCTCCAGGAAAAGAGGCGTAGGAAGGAGGTAATGACCACTGGTTTTACACGGTACAACAACCTGGAGGCAGTGCCTGGAACTCGTTTTCCGAGCAGCAGCTCCTGCATTCCTCTAGGTGTTCCTGTAGTGCCGTGAATTTGGTTCCAGGGAAAGGTATTAGTAAGCCAGACATCGTGGAGCGACCCTGTAAGCCCAGCAACTGGGAGGCTGACAGGCGGATCTCTGAGCTCAAGGCCAGCCTGGTTTGCCTAGAGAGGTCCAGGCCGCCAACCCCCGCCGGAAAGCCGCCTGCCCCAGGCCGTCTCTCCCCGCCAGGGAAGCCGCCCGCCCGTGTGCGCCCAGGGCGGAGCCGACAGAGCGAGACTACAGAGGCGGCGTCGC
The DNA here is from genome assembly GCF_030254825.1 of Meriones unguiculatus. Classification (NCBI taxonomy): domain Eukaryota; kingdom Metazoa; phylum Chordata; class Mammalia; order Rodentia; family Muridae; genus Meriones; species Meriones unguiculatus. The sequence goes on along the minus strand of NC_083350.1, from coordinate 76,605,550 downwards.
CCCAAGGCCGCCCACACCTGAGTCGTGCGGCTGAGCCGGGCCGCACCGGACCAGCCCCTCGGCTCACGGCCGCTCTGGCCGCTCCCGGCCGTCTCGTTGCTCCTGGTCTGACGTCATCCCCCGGCGCCGCGGCTCGCGGGTGGGCACGCGCAGCCAAGAAGATGTCTCCGACGCCGGCGCTTTTCAGTTTGCCCGAGGCGCGGACGCGGTTTACGGTGAGCCGGGGCTCCGGGGGCCGTGGTTCTCCCCGGGCGCTTCTTTCCCCTTCTCTCCCTGGAAGCTTCCCCGAGGCCGAAGGCTCACCGCTGCGTTCTCTCCTGCCCCTTCCGGGACGGACAGTCAGGGGAAGGCGCCCTAGCTACCCATCTGTGGGTGCTCCTCTGCCCCTGTGCTGGCGGGTCCCCACACCCCGGGGCCTGGTCGTGTTCCCGTGGGCGAGCGTGCCACGGACCGGCTCCGTCAGCTCCCGCTCCTCTGCCAGCCGGGCGGAGCAGGTGTCCCGGGAGGAGCCCCGAAGCCTGTGTCCGCCCCGCCTCCCGCGCTGCCAGGCGGCTAATCTGGCAGCCAGTTCATGCCCCCCTTTAGCCGCGCTCGCTTTATCGGAGATGGAGGAAGAGCTCCTAAGCGGGAAGAAGCAAATTGATCACCTTAGGAAGGGTAACCAACTGGGAAGAGTTATCAGCTACTGTTTCGTTCTTGCCTGTTTGGGAAACGGTAGTTGAGCATTTAGGAAACAGTTTGATGGTGTTAGAATACTAAAATAGTTAATTTTCTTGTCCCTGGTACATGACCTAGAAACCAAGACTCTCCTAACGCCACAAAAAACAGAATTAAATCGACTGACTTTCTCCTTTTTCTGACTTTAAGTCCACGGTCCTTTCTGTGTTGCCCACCGTCGCAATATGTGTGCAAAGAACACTTGGTACAAGTTACTAGGCCCATAATCTCTACCATTTCTACCAAGATTTCCTGCACGTTTTGACGTAGACGTTTAACCGTGTTGGGGTAGTTGTAAAGACGCCAAAAGGAGACTTCTGTGAGAGAAGAGAATCTTCACAACCAGTAGTTGTCTTAAGTCGTTTCCTGCTTTGCAAGGCGTTTGGTTTGGTTTTTGAGGGATCATGCCTAGTTTGTGTCATTAGAAACGTTTTCTTCTGTTCCAAAAGGAACATTTCTCCCTTTTTTTCTACATGACAAGCAAAGAACTCGACCCCCGAACCACAGCGTTCTGTAATTGGAGAACACTTGAATTAGTGTTTTTCAAGCTTTGCTGGGTGGTGGTGTCACCTGGAAATCTTGTGAAGTGAAGATGCTTACTCACTCTGCCTAAGGTGGAGGCCAGACATTCTGCTTTTTTATGTTGTTTTTGTTTCTTTTTCGAGACAGGGTTTCTCCGTATGGCCTTGGCTGTTGTAGAACTAGCTCTGTAGATCTGCCCTTGAACTCACAGACTCCACCACCTGAGTGCCGGGATTAAAGGAGAGCACCACCACTGCTCCATTGAGATTCTGCATTTTTTAAAGTTTCTATGCAGTGCCGCCGCCCCTGATCATAGTGAGGGTCAATGTACAGCACCACCCATCTTTAACTGGTGAGGGTGGAGACGCAAAGGAATGATCCCCAAGTTACTCAGCTTACCTAGTGATGGAGCCAGGAATGGATACTTACTGTACGGATTTGAAGCCTTTATGAAGTACTAGATGGCTTTCCAAATACGTGCAATAACTGCGGTCTTTTTGTCCTCTACATTATGACCAGTTTAAGACAGTCATCTATTTATTCATCACTTAGATTCCCCTGGTACTGTGCTGGCTGAGCAAAATGCCTGGAAGAGGTAGGGCTTGAGCTGAGTCTGAAAGAATGTATAGACTTTGAACGAACAGGTACACAGAACAGCATGTGTGTGAACGTGATGCAGTGAGGCTGATAGGAAATGACTTTACACACTGCCACACTTCAGTGCGTGGTTAGAGAATGAGAGTAAGGCTGTAACTGTCATGTCTCCAGGGGCTCTTAAGGGAGCTGCAAAATTTCAGAACCAAACAGTGATTAAAGACCCATATAAAGGTTTGGTGTTTGGTTTGGTATTTAGACAGGGTTTTCTTATGCAACCCAGGCGAGGCTGGCGCTCAGAGAATCCAGGTTGACCGTAAGCTGATGACTCACCTGCTCTGCTTCCCCAGTGCTAGTGTTTAGCAAGATTTCTTTCTTTGAAGGCAGGAGCCTTTCATGAATGTGATATATAAGAAAGAGAAAGGGAGACCTGTGATGCAAATGTTTAATTAGGAGCTCTTGCTAGGCTTCATGTGACAAGGATCGGGATCATTAAGTGGCATTAGAAATAAAGGTTACTGAAAATGACTGGCAGAAAATATTACCCAGTTAAAAACATTTTTCCTTTCCTTTTTTTAGTTAGACATAATTGAAGAATGGTAAATTTTTGTAAACAGCAAAAGCTTTCTACTTATTTGTCATTTTTATTTTTGTAGAAATCTACCAGAGAGGCCTTGAATAATAAAAATATCAAGCCATTATTGAATGCCTTCAGTCAGTTACCTGGCAGGTAAAGCACATTGTCCATGAAAAACGCTTCATAAATGTTTACATTAGTAGTAAACTATTTGTGAAATGAAGGTGTTTTGTTTTGTTTTTAATAGTGAAAATGAAAAAAAATGTACTCTTGACCAAGCTTTCAGAGGTGTTCTGGAAGAGGAAATTGTGAGTATTTTTCCTGTTATTTGTTGTTAAAATTTGCTGGCCAGTTAATAAGCCATGTTACTAGAAATTGCTTTATTATTAGACTATTTAAACGATGACCTCTGTTTTCTTAGCATGAGCACTCTGTCTTGTAGAATTGGCATTGACAGGATAGGAGAATGTCCTAATTAAGGCTCTTGATAGCTCAGCTACAGTTTAAGGCTTTGATCATGAGGAAAGTTTTGACGTTCCATCTTAAAGAGCAAGAAGTAAAGACTGACCCAGGAAGATGGCTCAGCAGGTCACGGTGCCTGCCACAGAGCTCCATGGCCTGACTTTGATCTCTAGATCAGAGTTGTCCTCTGACTTCCATACACACACACACACTTTGCTATGTAAATGGTGACACTGTAATGGCATAAGTGGTCTAGTCCAGGATGTTAAGCATAGAGCTAGGAGTCCATGCCCTCATTTTCTTGTGGATCTTCCTCATCCATAAGCATGCATAAATAATTAAGGCTTGTGAAAAAGTTTAATCCAACCATGAGGTATTTAAATACTGCCTTTAGCAGGGATCCTGAATGAAAGGAACTTTTCATAGTTTATTTTTGGTCAAGCAGATATTGGGTTCCATAATGGTAGGGTCTCTTCTAATGGCCATAATATAGTAACCCTCTTTTTTCTCAGCTAAGCCTGGGTCAGACCAATGATTTTTTTTTTTCAGACGTAATCACTTCTCTGAGGTGCTGAGAAAATCACTTTCCTTTCGAGCTCTGGCAGGGTGCGTTCTGTGATGCTCACTGTTACGGGTTGAAGCACCTAAGCACTGCCTCCCTGCATAAGAGCTCAGCCAAGGCTCCAGTGTCAACATTACGTTAAGTCCAGGCCCTGCTTTTAGCTTGTGCTCTTGACGTAGTCACAGCCGTAGACCTTCTGTACCCAGTGAGTGAGTCTTAGGCATGCAGATGGTACCATTTTCCCAGGCATGCTGGGTTTCGATTGACTCACTCTTTGCTGCTTGACATATTTTATAGTATGATGTTCGTGGGTTTTCATCTTAGAAAATAATTTTGTATAAGGTATTTTTATTCCTGTGTGACTGCTTACTTTCAGAGAACTTGTCTTTATTGTTAACAAATTAGTTTGAATTCTAATGAAATTGTTTCTCTGTTGGTAGATAAATCACTCAGCGTGTGAGAACGTTTTAGCTATTATTTCTCTTGCTATTGGGGGAGTAACTGAAAGTAAGTATTGTTCTCTGTTTTTAAAGTTGTTTGTATATTGCCTGTTTGGTTTAAAGCCTCTCACCATACCTCTGCCCCTTTCTGGTTCTGTTCACTCTTTATGTTGGTGCTGGAGACTACACAGGGCCGCATACATGCTGTTCTCCTCTGACCTGCATCCCAGCCCTCGTTCACTGTTTACTCCAACCGTGGCCAAGAATTTAACACTTATTTCAGACTAGCAGAAGACTTATTTCTCATCGCTATTATGTCATGCACATTTGCAGTTTCTTTGTTTTTCAAGTGTTTTAATTATATACAAATACTTAATGAACATCTATTATATGTCTAATACTGCATTAGGATTTGGAGATTCAGTGGTGAATATATCATAGAGCCCTCCTCTAAGAATCTAATGGGCAATGGAGGAATGAAATGTATAGATATTTTACTGTGCTATGCTTTTTTTTCTTTTTTATAGTTTATTCATTTTATATCCTGATTGTAGCTCCCTCCCTTATCTCCTCCCAGATCTACCCTCCTTCCCTCTTTCTCTCCTATCTCCTACCTAGTCCACTGAAAAGAGGCGTCTCCTTCCCTACCATCTGACCCTAGCTTATCAAGTCTCATCAGGACTGCCTGGATCCTCTTTGTCAGTGGCCTGGCAAGGCTGCATCGCCAGGGGGAAGTGATCAAAGAGCAGGCAGCTGAGTTCATAGTGCTAGGCTTAAAGTGTGTTGAATATAATAAAAGTGAAAATGACTTTCCAAATTAAAAGTCTAAAGGAATCAGGAAGAATTTTTAAAAGGAAGATGGGTTGGGATTTGTGACACATACCTGTAATCCAGTTCTTATAAGGATGAATCAGGACAGTCAGGTATTTAAGACAGGGCAAGACCCTGTCCTCCAAAATAAAACAAAATGAAAAAAGGAAGATTGAAATAAGGACATGAGGGATAAAGGTTGCCAGAAATAGAAAAGGAAATGCTCACACAAAGCCAGGTTCCGCATAGCTAGAAAATTGTGACATGAGAATAGCAAAGGAAGCATGACATGTGGCTTAGTCTAAAGGCCATTGTATTTCATGCTGACAGACGCCCGTAGAAGAGTGAGTGGACTGGGGCAGACCGCTGGCAACACTAGGCAGAGATCTACAGGTGCAGCAGTAGGGCCCGGAGAGATGGCTCGCTGGTGAAGAGCACGTGCTGCTCTGGCAGAGGACCTAGGTTCAGTTCTCAGCACCAACGTGGAAGCTCACAACTGTAACTCCAGTGTAGGGATCCAACACCCTCTTCTGACCTTAACAGTATACATCCATTCAGGCAAAACACTGATAAAATTAAAAAGGAAAGAAATCTTGCAGGACATGGTGGTATACACCATCAATCCCAGCTCTTGGGAGGCAGAGCCAGACAGATCTCTGAATCCCAAGCCAGCTAAGGCTTTATAATAAAATGATTTTTTAAAAACATCTGGGGGCTAGAGAGATGGCTCAGTAATTAAGAGGACCTGCTGTTCTTGCAGAGGGCTCAGGTTCAGTTTCCAGCACCCTGTAAGGCAGCTCATAACTACCGGTAACTCCAGCTCAGAGAATATGAAGATGAGTATTTTCTGGCCTCTGCAGGCACCTGGAGCAAGAGATGCACATACAGACACTTAGACGCACACACGTGCACACACACACACACACACACACACACTAAATCTTTTGTAAAAATATATCAGCACCAGCATGGACTTGGTGTAAGAGAATACAGCACACAGGCGCTTAGTGCCCACACATGGTAGGAGCTTGTTGAACATTTCCAGAAAGAAAGAAGAACCAGTTCCTCAGCGTTCCTTCACCCTGTTGTCCAATCTCATTTAACTAACTTAGATAACATGTGAAAATGGCTTGTAATCTGTCAAGTATTATTCATATATATTATTTAGATACTTTTCTCCACAGACCTGGATCCAGCACACACGAAAAAATGGTTTCCCAGGGTCAAAGTGAGCTGTTTTGTAAATCTGACTTCCTAATCTCCAATTTTACTTCTTAAACTTTTGTGTGAACTCTTTATTTATTAGTGCATTCGTTCATTCAGCATACTTCGATGAGTTCCCCAACAGTTTTCCTCACCCTCAGTTTACAGTATGTGTAGCTCATTAACTCGTTATGTTACTCAACTAAGGTTGGTGATGATTTTACCACAAACTGGGAAGGCTATACCTAGAACTTTAACAGAGAAAAAATGAGGACTTTTTAACTCAAGCTGCAAATAAAGTCATAAACACGTTTTCTGCACTGGAAAGTTGATTTTTGAAAGGAATTATTATTATTGGTACATTATGTTTTATGTTTTCAAAATATCCATAAATATATTTAATTCAACTTGACACATACTTACAGAACTTCTATTCAATGTCACATTTAATTGGCTGAAACACTAAAAGAAAGAAATGGTACTTTTTTAAAAGCTTAGCACTGGCAAGATAACTCAGCAGATAAAGTCAGTTACTCCCAAGCGTAACCTCTGAGTTCAGCCTACATGTTGGAAGGATAAAGAAAACTCCCTTAGTTGTCCAGTGAACCCCACACATGTGAACTCACGCACCTGTATGTGCACATAATAATAAGATAAATGTGATGTTATTATAAGTTTATAGTCTGTGCTACCATGGTGATTAATTTGGATATGCTAAATTATTCAGTAGATTGATGTACTGTGTTAGGAAGCGAGGATAAAGTAGTCTGCCCAAAAATATCAGGCTTTTTGTTGTTTGCTGTTTTTTTTTTTTATTTTGTTTTGTTTTGTTTTAGATGAGCTGTTGTTAACGCTGTTTTGAAAGATGAGGTTGAAACTTGCTGTGTGATAAAGAGAAGTCTTTAGGCAGAAAAAGGAATGCTGTTCTTGAGACCTTGAAAGTATGAGCCTAGACTGGTATTTAGGAACTGGAGAGGGATGTTTATAACCAAGGCTAAGGTAAACAGCCCGCTGCCAGAGGGACTGTGAGGCTTCCGGGACACAGTATAATGCGCTGATTCTCACCTCCAGCTCCTTAGAGTCACCAGCCAAGCTCTGTCTTTAAGAAGAGTCTCGGGCCCTCACTCACTTCTACAGACTCAGAATCTTTGGCTGTAGAACGTAAACATTTTTTCAGGTTTTATAAATACTAAATGAGTTAACATATCATATCCTGCTGCAGTTAGTGGCAGGAAATAGGCCTTTTAAGTTTCTTAGGAACACAGTGTTAAATTAACAGTGAGCAGTGGCCCTGGGTTTAGGTCTGGCCTGTCTTCCCTCTGTAGTGACCCTGATCAGTGGTTGTCTAGCTCTGCCAGAACAAGCCTGTTGATGGGGCCATTGGGTCCTGTTCGACAGTTAGGATAACATCAACCTTATGTTGGTTTGAAATTGTTCCCTCTTGCTACCCCTGGTTCTAGGCCGTATTCGTCACATCGTTATCCAGATGTGATCTTACTAGGGCTGAGCACAGCTGGAAGTAGCTTCCCTTTTCTGGACCTATTGTATTTACTAAGTGTTTTTATGCTTATATTGACCACAGAGTTTTCTCTCTCCACATACCGTATGCAGTTGGCTACGTCAAAGAAACTGTATTAGCAAACCATAACCTTAAACAGAAGGGAAATGAGGAGACGTCAAAGTACTTCTCACCAGTCTAAACGGCCTTTTCTTAAGGAAAATCTTCACTGCTGTTCTTGACTGACATTGACTTTAGAGACCTAGAGTAACTTTGACTTTATCATTACTCTGTACTGTAGCATGACCACAGAGCTCTTTTGCATGGGCTGCTTGACAGTTCAAAAGTTCTTCGTTGACTTGAACCCCACTTGCAGGTGTCTGTACCGCGTCCACACCGTTTGTGCTATTGGGAGATGTCTTAGACTGCCTTCCTTTGGATCAGTGTGACACAATATTCACTTTTGTCGAAAAAAATGTTGCTACCTGGAAGTCAGTAAGTGCCTTGGTTTCCTTCCCTGCTAATATTATCTCTATAGAGATAAAATTCAGAAGATAGTTTTGTTTGGGCTTATTTGCTAGTAATTCTAATATTGGTGTTCGCTAAAACATTTGTCCCTGTGAAAGAATTGCATACTGTGTTCAGAGAAAAACTTATTATAAAAAGTAATAAAAAAAATAACTTGGAAATGCATGCTTTCAATCAGGCGTGGTGTTGTGAACTCATGAGTGTAGGTAGGAAAGCTGTGCTCCAAGCCAGCCTGGTCTACACAGGGAGAACCTGTCTCCCACAAATAAAGGCCGAGGGATGGCTCAGCAGTTTAGAGGACTTGTCACTCTTTCAGAGAATCCAGGTTTGACTCCCAGCACCCACACATGGTGGCTTAAATCATCTATAACTCCGGTTCAAGGTGACCTGGTGCCCAGTTCTAGCCTTTGCTAGAACCAGGCACACATGTGGCACACATACATACATGCAGGCAAAACACTCAAAATGAGTAAATTAGAACAAGTTTTTAAAGATAAAGCAAACACACACACTTCTAGATGTTTACAAGTTACTCAGTGTCATGCTGTTTTACATACCCAAGTGAAAATGCTTTGAAATAAGTGAAATAGGCTCATACATTAGTTCTCTTTAATATTTTAATCTGCTGACTTATTGAAGTGAGTGGGCAACTTCCAAAGTGTAGTAATAATTTTGGTCTTCATTTCAGAATACATTCTATTCTGCTGGCAAAAATTATTTACTACGTATGTGCAATGGTAAGTAATTCAGCATTGAATTATTGCTTTTGAAACTGAATGTAAACTGGGCGTGGTGGCGTGCACCTTTAATCCTAATGCCTTGGAGGCAAAGTCTGGTGAATCTCTGCGAGTTAGAGGACAGCCTGGTCTACAAAGTGAGCTCAGGGCAGCCAGGGCTATACAGAGAAACCGTGTCTTGAAAAAAATAAGAAAATGGTGAATGTGATCAGAAAAATAGGTGATTTATTAAATAGCAATGAAGGTGTCTTAGAAGTAGTTTAAAGGGCTGGAGAGAGGGCTCAGAGGTTAAGAGCACTGGCTGCTTTTCCAAAGGTCCTGAGTTCAATTCCCAGCAACCACATAATGGCTCATAGCCATCTAGAATGAGATCTGATGCCCTCTTCTGGTGTTCAGGCATAACACTGTATACACAATAAATAAATACGTTTTTTTAAAAAACAAGTAGATTAGAATCTATTTTTAAGTTGTCTTAACTTATTAAAACTCATCATTCACTTCCATTGATCTTGTCCACAGAACTGTGTTTCTAACTTACAGTTCTTTCTGGGATGATGATCTCTGCTTCCGTTTAGACAGCCCTTGCTCTAGGATAATGCTGAACAAATGTTAACTCAGGTATAATTGTAATGAACATTGAATGATCTCTTCTGTTTTATTCATTTATGAACATTGTTAGATCTTCTCAGAAGATTATCTAAATCTCAGAATACAGTTTTCTGTGGACGAATTCAACTCTTTTTGGCCAGGCTTTTTCCTCTATCTGAAAAATCAGGTAAGCTCTTAAACATTTAATTCTTTGCAAAGAAATCTCTTACAGCTTTTATTGGAGTAAAATTTGTCATAATAAGAAAACTCAGCATAAAATCTTGAAAGCACAGAAAATTGCTTTATTTTCTTGTAAATTTCCCAGCTCTAGCTGTATGTAATCTTTTTTTAGACTTTAATTAGCTAATTTGGTTATTCACTTTACATCTCAATTGTAGCCCTCTCGCTGCTCTCCTCCCAGTCCTTCCACTTTGTCCCTCCCTCATCTGTCTATCCCCTCTCTCTTCTGCCCCTCAGAAAAGGGGAGATATCAGCAATCTTTAGGTCAAACTTTACAGTGTGCTGTGGAATCACAGTAATATATGTAAGTATAAACTATTCTGTCTGTATATCATTTCATAATATAAGCCTATTCTTTGTTTCAATTTTGTTTCATTAATTGCTGATTAGTCATATTTAATTTCTTTAATTTTACAATTTTTAAACAAAAAATTGCTTTTTATTTTCTGCAGATGAGTGTTTTGCCCGCATGTATGTATGATCCCATGTGTGCCCATGGGGCTGGAGTTACAGGCGGTTGTAAGCCGTGCTTGTAGTGGCTGTGTCCTCTGTGTCGGTGCTCTCACCCATTTGAGTTCTCTCTCCAGCCCGTTTCACAGTGGTTTACTGTGAATTGGAACTCAATGAAGAGTACATAACGCAAACATAATGATGAAGCAGATAGTTCTATAACCATTGCTCGGCTCCAGAACTGGAACACTGCTAATTCTCGAGAGCCTTCCCTGTCTTTGATCTGTTCAGATATGCCAGATTTTAGTATCTCATTGATTTGGTTTCCCTCCCTTTAGTGTATTACTGTGGTGATTGTATTAAAGGGTGACGTGCGTACAGTGGCGCATGCCCATAGTCAGCTTGTAGAATATGCTAATGGTGGGTTTGTGCTGTCTTTTTGTCGTGCTAGCCCTAGGTTTTCTATTTTTCCCAGTCATTTCTCGGTTAGTGTTACTGTGTGTATGCTACTTTGTGCATTTCTCTTGTTCTCTCTGTGCTCAATGTCCCTGAGTCTTTCCTTTGAAGAACTTGTCTTGGTTAGGATTTCTAGCCTTGTGATAAACTGCATGACCAACAGTAACTTGGGGAGGAAAGGATGTATTTCAGCTTTCGACTTCATCCCATTCCATCACTGAGAGAATTTAGGCCAAGAACTCAAGGCAGGAACCTGAAGGTAGGAAATGACCCAGAAACCACGGAGGATTGCCGCCTACTGGCTTGCTCCTTGTGGCTTGCTCAGTTTGCCTCACCTTCCCCCACCACGCCATAGCTCTGGCTGCCTTAGAACTCACTATGTAGACCAGGCTAGCCTCAAACTCACTGCCTCTGCCTCCTGAGTACTGGGACTAAAGGCATGCGGCATTACTGCTCTATTACAGCTCATCAGTTTCCTTTCTTACACACTCTGGGTCTGGAGTGACATAGCCCCCAGTGGGCTGGGCCCTCCCCCATTAGCCACTAATTAAAATACCATACAGGCTTGCCTATAGGCCAAGCTTCTAGAGGCATTTTCTCAATTGTTCCCTCGTCTCAGATGACGCTAGCTTATGTCAGTTTGACAAACACACAAACCACCAGACAGAACTGTTGTCACGCACGACATCTTTCTCATGAAATCTATATTTCTCTTTAATTCTTGTAAGAATTCAGCTTTAAAATGCTGGGTTAGTGCTAGAGAGATTTCATTCCATTTGTGATAGTCTTTATCTTTGTCTCTCATTCCTTGTTATTCTTTTTAAACTTTCTATTACTGTGTGTGTGTGTGTGTGTGTGTGTGTGTGTGTGTGTGTTTATGTATATGTATATGTGCACACATACATATGGAGATCAAAGGACGGTATGTGAGAGTCAGTTCTCTCTCACCATGTGGGTACTGGGGATTGATCTCACGTCATCAGGCTAAGCCTTTTCCTGGCCCTGGTCAAATTCTAATGTGTATATATATCTTCCAAACATATTTTTTTTTCTTTTGGGCTGGAGAGATGGCTCAGAGGTTAAGAGCACTGTCCACTGTTCCAGAGGTCCTGAGTCCTATTCTCAGCAACCACATGGTGGCTCCCAACCATCTCTAATGAGATCCGGTGCCCTCTTCTGGTATGCACGCAGAACACTGTATACATAATAAATAAATAACATCTTTTTTAAAAAATCTTTAATTTTATTATGATGTGTCTGTGTGTGGATTGCTTTTTACCTAACATTCTTGGGATTTGTTGACATTTTAAATTTAGATTCTTGTCTTTTACTACTTTCTGAAAATTTTAGTGATTACGTTTTTACATTTTATAAATACTTCTTCTGTTTTTGCATCTCTAATTGTATATTCAGAGACTGTTTTCCCTGTCTTTTACTCTACCTGTCTGCCTTTCTATCTCGATATCACACTACGAATAGTCTGATGTGGTTCTCATTTCTGGAAGGTGTTTTTACTTTTTAGCTTTTTACTCCCTGTTGATACTTTGAGTTTTGTTCTTTAGTTTTTAAACCATGGTGAACATTTTTTGTTGTTTATATCTGACCATTTCAGTGCCTTATATTTTTTAAGAAAAATAGTTTTGAGAGTCCTGGTATGGATTCCTTTTTTGGGTTTTGTTTTTGTTTTGTTTTTTTGAGACAGGGTTTCTCTGTGTAGCCCTGACTGTCCTAGACTTGCTTTGTAGACCAGGCTGTCCTGGAACTCAAGAACTCATGGCGATCTGCCTGCCTCTGCTCTCTGAGTGCTGGGATTAAAGGTATGTGAGGATACCTTTCTTAAGAGAAGGTTTTTATTGCTTGTGTATGTGCCTTAAAAAGGGACTCCTGCCTTAAAAAGGGACTCCTGCCAGTGAGGATAAGGTCTAATCCAGCCAAGCTCAGGGCCTGTTAATGTCTTCATCACCCAGAAAATTTAGTACTAGATAAACAGCTTTTTCACCTTTGTCTAAAGGTACAGATTTGAAGATGGCTTGATATGAGATTTCTCCATTTTTTAGGTTCTTCTCCTTCCTTTGGCCCAAAAAGCTACTAACAGAACAGCTGAATTTCACATCTGATTCTTTCTGACAGGGATTACAAGGGTAGTATAGGTATATGAATACCATTACATAATATTAATAGGGTATAACTCTTAATACAGTTATTAACACTAAGAAATCAACATTGCTACAGCACTCATTGTCAGCTATAGATGTTTGAATTCAATCAGTTTGATCACCACTCTCTCTTTTCTCTTTCAGTATCCACATTACATTTAATTTTCTTGTTACATAGTCTCTCCAATGACAATCCCTTCGTCTTTGCTTATCTTTCATGACTTGACACATAGACGTTGTTTAAATTAAAAAGTGTTGGACCATGTAATGTTTATTAGCAGCCCTGAGATTATCATGGCGGTATTAGTTGACCTGCTGTCACAAAGAATAAGGCACAGAGACACCTGTTAGATTTTATAGTTGTTTCATTTACCTTGGGCTGGGCTGATATTTCACCTACGCTGTCTCAATAACCTCACCGCCTATCTCCCAGCCCCCATCCAGTGCCCTCTGCCTTAATCGTCCCCATCTGATTTACCTTCCACCCATAATCCCAAGACGCTTGCTCGTATTCTTCATCTGGGTCTTTTCACACCATTATTGGAGTCCTTCCTTGCGGCCCACGTGGTTCCTTCTCCGCACTCACCTCTCATGGCATCCTCCTTCCTCCTCTCTTCCTGTCCATCCATCTCTCGTGATGCTCCTGACTTCTAAAGCTCATGAACCTTAGCCACACCTATCCCATTCTGCCCTGCCTGGGTATAGGCCTTTAATCAACCAATCAGGTATAATGTCTTAGGCAGATTTACCAAACAAGAATAGGTGTAACCAGATCTTGAGGGCCAACAAAACACACCAGACCAACCTCCAGCACATAGGAATTGAAGTTATTTTGAAGAACATAGACGGAACTGATGTTCCTTCTCAAAGCATCATTTTGAAATTCATGTTGACATGCCCTGTACTGGCAATGTTACCACTCATCGCTTGGTTAAGATGGCATCTCCTATTTGTCCCTCTATATTAGGGTTACAGTTTTTCCCTTTGTGATCTGTAATGCTTATGAGGAGGGATGATGATACATAGATACTTCTTTTCTCCTTAATTTCTGTCAGTGGGTCTTACCTGATGTGAATATTATTAGGGCGTCATGGTGATTTTCTCACCTTTCTATGTTTATTAGTGGTGATCCTTCCATAAGGGAAAGTTGTCTTCTTGGTGGCTTGTTAGTTCAGTTACCTCTTTCCAAATGAACTGTGGATATTTTATTCCTTGGATCATGGTGTCATATATTATTATTTATTTTTTTGTTCACATTGTTCTTGTTTCTGCCAGTGGGGCTCTTTCAGGTTTTCTTGGTGTAGATTATTATCCAGGCTCATCTTGCCCAGCCTCGGAGTCACCCATTTTTTCCAAAGAGCTTATTTTCTTTTATTTAAGACTGATAGTTAAAACCAAGATTTTGACCCTAAATAAAGCCAGGGTCTGGAGCTAAGATATGGTTGTTGTGTCTAGACCCTCTCAGCAGGCAGAACAAGGAAAGTTAAATATGCTGGCCTTCTTTATAATATTGTTATCATTATGTTCTCTCAAGCTGAAATAACTGCTTTGGTAAAATTCTAAATACTCTGTATCGTGTGGATTGTTTTGAGTGTTGTGACTGCAAAGGGCTGCAAGCCTGCAAGCACACACCTGTTTCTAGCACTCAGGAGGCTCAGAGGCAGGAGTCATCAATCTGATCTATATACTAAGACCCTATTTCAAAAAAAAATAGATAAACTATCTGTTACTATAATTTCTACAGAATTCTGAGTATTCTAGAGGCACCTTAAGAAGTAAATTTTAGCCAGGCATGGTGGCACATGCTTTAAATCCCAGCACTGAGAGGCAGAGGCAGGTAGGTCTCTGTAGTTCAAGGCCAGCTTGGTCTATAGACTGAGTTCCAGAACAGTCAGGGCTATGGAGAGAAACCCTGTCTCAAAACAACAATAACAACCAAGAAAAAAAATTACTATTATTATTTATTTTATTTTATTTTAGCTTTTAAAAGGAGGATTTATTTGACAAGGTTCACTTAGTGCAATACACTTAAAAGAAAATGACAATACAATGAAAGACTTAAATCATGGCCTAGAATTTCATACAAACACCAAGACCAAAAATCCTAAAGTAATGATATTGCATCTCAAAATTTCTCCATTAACTTAAAAAAAAAAAAAGCTTTAAACTTTTTAAACCTGTAAACGTGCCTTACAGGTTACCAAATGAAATTAGAATTAACAAACATGCCAAATGTCTTACTTTTAATTGTAGACACAGCTCCTGTATTGAGTTTTACAAAAAAGCATGTCTTTTCAACATGCATCAACAGTGTTCAATGTAATGTATGTATAAGAGGAACATTTAACATAATTCCCCTGCTTTAACCTAAATACACATACTGCTTACATGCCTCCTACAGTAACTAGAGAAACACTGGGAATTGTTAAGTTACAGCTAGCTCAACTTTGCCCTTTCATCCTAGGTGACTGCTGTGTTCAACATTGAACCTCAGTTTTTTGAGCGATGCCAATATTCACAAGGTTAAACTTCAAAAACTGTTAAACTGAAGGTTTTTTTTTTTTTAAATTGGTCAAGAGTCAGTGATCAAAATCAATTCCATTCCCCATCCACCACTCATACTGGACATGCTAGACATCCCTCCCATCCCACTCACGCCTATAGCTGCGCGGCTTCCGCTACTGTAGTAGCTGCTGTTCACTGCTCCTTGGCTCCCATATCCGCTCATGCTGCTCTGGCCACCAGAGCCACCTTCGTAACCACCACTCAGCTCCTGGCTGGCTAGGCCACCATACTTGGACTGGCCTGACAAGCCCAGGGCTCCCATTTGGCTACCATAGCACCACCGCTTGCTCCCGCTGTAGAATTCAAGAAGAGCTCTGCGTATCTGTGTTGCATATTTGCTTTGTCTTTTGACATAACTGCAACAGCATCTTCATGGGTTGCAAAGTCAACATCGGCTTCACCAGTTTCTCTGCCGTCAGGTCCAGTCTCAGTACGTACTCTCACAGGCTGAGTGGTGAAAAAAATTACAAATGTTCTCGGTAGCTCTGTCTGGTAATCCCTGCTTATGTACACAGTGTCCTGTTGTACTCTGGAAAGTAGATCCACCATCCCCATATCCGTGGTCAGACAAAAATTGTTTTAAGAGTTTGAAAATCAAGTATGGTTATTTCTGATTTCATCATTTGCTATTTGTGGATTTGGTATTTTATGTTTTGGTAATGTAAAACAAGTCATGTTCTTATGTAAGTTTTAAGTGACAGTGCATTTGCATGAAAATCTCTTTTCCACAGGTCTTAATTTGCAGAGTCAGTTTAACCTGGAAAACGTCACTGTTTTCAATACAAATGAGCAGGAAAGCACCTTGGGTCAGAAGGTAAGGCTGATAACAATTTTTCTCACAGACCACTCTTAGCTTTTGTTAAAATGGTTGATTTAAATGGATGGGGCCTTTAAATCATCAAAAAATGTGAAGACCTTTAACTTGATCTGTAAAGAATTTCTTAGTGTGTGCATGCACAGGCACATGTCCACACAGGGAGGGAGCAGTGTGGGATCAGAAGAGCACTGTGGAACTGCTTCTGTCCCTCCTCCTTTGTGTGAAGTCCAGGATTTGATTTGGGTGATGAGGTTTGCACAGCAGTTGATTTTACCTGCCAAGTGATCTCATTTGGTCCTTCATTTTTAAAAGATAGAAATAATATGCCTTCAAAACAGTATCATAATACAACATATAGTGACTGTAATCAGAGCTCGATTATGTTGTTACTGAGTAGCTTGTCGTCTGTGTAAGCGGATGTTAAAGAAGCAATGATTGGCTCTTCCTGGTTATCATGGTAATTACAGAGGGAAAGATTTTCTACTTTGAACATTATTTATGATGTTTCTTTGTTTTTGTATTATTTTATAGTATTTCTATAACTACTAGTATTCTCCATCTAATCTTACAACACTTTTTGAGTGCTTGTACAAGTTAATATTATTTTTTCCCCAATAAGACGACATATATAGCTTTTGAGTTCATTTTTTTCTTTAAACTGATATGTTTGAGTTTAATTACATTTAGATTCCAGTGTACCACTATTGTCAGTAGACATTTAAATCATCCTTCATCCTTTTTATTGTTTTGGTCTTTTGTTTGTTTGTTTTGTTTTTCTTCAAGACATGGTTTCTTTGTGTAGCCTTGGCTGTCTTGGACTCACACAGATCTGCCTGCCTCTGCCTCCCCAAGTGCTGGGATTACAGGCCTGTGCCACCTTGCCCAGCTCTTTGTTTTGTTTTGTTTTGTTTTTTCCATTTTAAGCTTGGGTCTCACACAGCCCAAACTGATCTTAAACTCGATGTATAGCTGAAAATGACCTTACCCTTTGATCCTACTGCCTTCATCTCCCAGATGCTGGCTTGTGTCACTCTGCCAGCTCAAATAATTTCTAGTAGTAAGAAATTGTTAACATAATAACACTAAATTGTATGTGTAAATACTAACCCATGACTATGTCTCCTTAGGATAAGTAAAATTGCTTAGTCAAAGTATGTGTGCATTTCAGATTTTGTTGTTGCTTCTCAGAAAGGTGTATCTATATATTGCTACCAGTGACAAGGGAAGACTGCCTGCCTGTTTTTCTACACCTTAAACCCACATTAGCTTCCATCTTTATCATCATCATCAGTCTTGATTTCTTGTCATTCAAACTTCCCATCGCCTTGAGGATTATAAGTCTGAACAATACTGTACCTAGACTTCCCTAATAATAACTGTGTGCAGGATATAAATTACTTAATTACATAGCATGTCATCTTTTGCTCAGTGACTACTTCATGACAGAGTGAGGTTTGTTTTTTGACTTGTTTTATTCAGCATACTGAGGACAGAGAAGAAGGGATGGATGTAGAAGAAGGTGAAATGGGAGATGATGAAGCCCCCACTACTTGGTGAGTATTTAGAGCTTAAGATTTCTGATTTACAAAGATAACCCTTTAGTGAGATAGCAAATACTGGAATGAAGATACAGACAAGGAGTGGGGGAAAATTGTGCTTATAGGTTTCTCTAATGTATACACCTTTCATATATGTTAAAATAATAAATTCTGAATCACCAGTAGGCTGTATCAGTTGGCTTCTAAATTATGGACAAATACTTAACTGTTTGAGCAATCCATCATACATATATCCTAACCAATGCCAAATTTAGCCCCTCCCTTCTCCCTTCCATTAAATGATGGGCCTTGAGCTCATGTTAAGTATACTGACTTAATGACATGCAGAGAATTAGAAACCTCCCTTTCTTTCTTTTTCTTATCACTCTTTTCTTTCCCTTTGTAGTCCTGAGCCTTTGTTGCAGGTAATGTCTTCATAGTGCTAATTGGAAGCAGTGAGGAGGAGGGGGACCAGAAGTCTAGAGTCTCCCAGTGTATCAGAATAGCATTCTTCCATATCTGAAAGCAATAGGACTTGCCGTTATTTGTAAATGAGAGAATTTCTCTAATTGCTGCCCACAAGATCAGTAGGGGATTCCTCTGTCTGCACAGAGAGAGATATTGCTGATATCGCAGATTTCAAATTCAATCAATAGTAATATAAGAAGCACTTAGAGTGATGTATCCCCAGGTTTACCTCTGGTTCTTGCTTGCTAGTTGTATGACCGTAAACAAGTGGTTTCCTAGAAGCGAGTTGTGGCACCTTTAAAATGTAGCAGTGCTGCCTACTCATTGTGGTTGTTGAAAGATTCAGAAAGAGGATATTCTTCATTGTAGTCGCTGATGACACATACAACAAAAATGTAAAGCACACAGAAAAGTATCTCTTCGCTTTTCAGTCATTTTCTATTTATTATTCTAATTGTGGTTACTCTTTTTAGAGACCAATTTGTTTATATATATTATAGATAAAATGGACTGGTAGGGTCCGCCTGTGTAATACTGGGCAAAAGTAGATGCTAAGATAATGAGTTACCGGAAGTGTAAATAGAACCCTAGAGATAGCCTGCTAGCTAGTTACTGCTTGGCCTAGTAGAGAACATTTAGGTCTATTGGTGTGATCATAAATTAGTCCAAGGGCTGGCAAAGGTGTATAAGGTGCCTGCTGCCAACTCTGACAACCTGAGTTTGATCCACAAGACACATGGTAAAGAGAAATGACTTCTACAAGTGTCCAATGACCTCTGCACTCATCCTATGAGACACACACACTAAACAAATAAATATGTAAATGTAAAATTAAATAAACTCATCACAGGAATGGTTATCGTCTATTATAAAGAGTTTTATGAATGGAGGAAGGAAGAAAGTGTGTGGAGAACTATATATACCAGTTAGCCTTAAGAACTGAATTTAGCTACTGGAGAGGTAGCTCTGGTGTTGAGAGCACTGCTTTTTAGAGAGGACCCGCTTTTGGTTTCCAGCACTCACATGGTAACTTATAACCTTCTAATACTTTAGTTCCAGGGGAAGCTGATGCTGTCTTCTGACCTCACAGTAAATATACATACGTACAGGCAAAACCCTCAAACTATTAAAATAAATAAACCCAAAATAAAAATAAAAAAACTGAATTTATGGCTGGACTTGATAGCACATACTTTTAATCCTAGCCTTAGGGAGCTAGGGCAGGTAGATTTCTATGAGTTCAAGGCCAGCTTGGTCTACAAGCAAGTTCCAGGCCAGCCAGGGCTACACAGTGAGACCCTATCTCAAAGAGTAAAAATAAAAATAACCACAACAAAAAAGCTGGATTACAAAGCATAACATATTACCCATGAATTTATACTATGAAATCTATTTTAGATTTGATTCACTAAAATACATGCATAGGCGTCTGTAAAATGAGGCTAAGGTACATGCCTTTAATCCCAGCCCTTGGAAGGCAGAGGCAGGCAGATCTCTGTGAGTTCTAGGCCAGCCTGGACTACAAAGCAAGTCCAGGATAGCCAAGACTACACAGGGAAACCCTGTCTCAACAAAACAAAACAAAAGATTCGGTAAAATGGTACAGTAGAGACAGGAATAATAGTAAACCTGTAATCCCAGAACTTGAGAGAATCAGGCTGGAGGACTGCCCTGAATTTAAGGGCAGCTTGGGTAGTGTAATACCCCATCTTAAAATAATGTTAACAGCCAAAAATAGTTTAACACTTTTTTAAACAATCACTTTGTTTTGTTTTGAGCATTTCAGTTTAAGATGCTTAGATAACATTCTGGTTTTTTGTTGTTGTTGATGTTGTGATGGAGTTGTCCTTTGTGGACCATACAAGTCTTGAACACCTAGCTCAAGAGGTCATCCTCACTCGCCTTACCAACATGTCTGGCCTTGACTACATCTTTCTTCTGTTTTAGGCAATACCTCTTACCTCTGACTGTTATTGCTTGCAATTGTAAGAAGTTGTGCCTACTGGTACAGGCCTATAATCCTAGATGCTGGGGAGGCCGAGGCAGACCCTGTGGGTGAATTTGTTTACTTTTACACTTGTGTATTTGTTTAGTGTATTTGTATGTGCCTGTGCCAGAGCATGGAAGCAAATGTCAGAGGACGCCTCGTGGAAGTTGTGGGGTGGAAAGATAGCAAAACCCTGTCTTGAGAGAGAGAGAGAAGCAGAGGCAGGCAGATCAGGCTACACAGAGAAACTGTCTCAAGAAGAAGAAAAAAAGGCAAAGAATGGAGCTCCATTGTAAAGTACTTACCTAGCATGCATGAAATCCTAGGCTCAGTTCCCTGTGTCACAACATATTTTGTGTGTATGTGTGTGTGTATGTTATATCTTTTGTAGGTAAATAGGAAATCTAAGTTTTAGTGTATGTGTTACACCTTGTATATAGGAGACCTGTAAGTTTTTTTAGAATAGTAAAAGTGGACAGTAAATTGGTGTTAAGTGTGTAGACTCAAGTTATCTGGAGAGCTAGAGGTATAGCTCAGTGGAACCTGCCAAACACAAATCCTAGATTCAATCCTCAACTCCAAAAAACCAATTCATTTAGCTATGAAAGAATAACATCCAACAGGGAACTGTAACCCTCAAGTGGAAGATGTCTTAGTGCCTCAGTTAGAAAGTTTCCTTAATATGTTGATGCTGCTTAAAAATTTATTCTGGAATGGGGGGTAGCTCAGTGGCAAAACATTTGCTCAGTGTGATCCCCAGCACCACAGAAAATAGATGAAATTGGTTCTGTAAGGCACTTCACCACCGACCTAGTTAAAGAAGGTTGGAACTGATAATCAACTTATAATAAAGTACTTCAGAGGGTAAGGAGATGCAGTTGTGAGGACCTGAGTTTGAATCTTCAGTGTGGAACCAGACATGATACTACAGCCCACATCTGTATTCCCAGAGCTCCTACAAGAGAATGCCCAGAAGCTCACACCAGCTAACCTGCTCTATGCTGCAGCAAACAACAGAGACCCTGCCTTGAGGAGAGTGGAAGGCAGAGACCTCCACCCACGGCGTTGTCTTCCAGCATCCACACGTGCACCTGCACTCACACATGGATGCACACATCATAAACACAGCTACATGCACACACAGATAAAGATAACTAAAAACAAAAGAGAATTTGTAAAGGATTTCTTTTTATTTATTTGTGTGTGTGTGTGTGTGTGTGTGTGTGTGTGTGTGTATCTGTGTGTAGGTAGTGCACATGAGTACGGGTGCCTCGAGGCTAGAGAGGTGTCCAGTCCCCTACAATGTGTGTGTGTGTGTGTGTGTGTGTGTGTATCTGTGTGTAGGTAGTGCACATGAGTACGGGTGCCTCGAGGCTAGAGAGGTGTCCAGTCCCCTACAACTGAAGTTACAGGCAGTTTTGAGCTGCTGATGTGGGTGCTGAGAGCTGAGCTCCATCCTCTGCACAACAGTAAGGGCTCTTAGCCGATAACCATCTCCCTGGCCCTTAAGTGAAGAAAAGATTCTTATTGGTATCAAGCATTAAATTATATTTGGATCTTATAGTGACTGCAAAAAAAATGAACATACAAATGGTTGCATGATTTTCTCTGCTAGAGATAACCTTCCATTTTTCTTAGGATAAATTGCTTGGTCCCACACAGTAGCATAGCCAAATTGGAAGTTAAATTAGTAATGCCATAATGAAGTCACTAGAGAAAAGGCCTATTTTTGTGATACTGATTTGATTTATTCTTTACATATTTGTCTCATATTTGCGTTTCCTAGACTAATGGATGGTTATGATAATTCCTGTGGCATTATCCATTTAAATTGGTTTAAGGCTAGGAAGAGGCATTCCAGGATTAGGCAGGAGTACTTACTTATGGGGTAGTCTGGAAGCTCAGATTTCTTCTGACTTCTTCTTACAGCATATGTCGGTCCTTCTTTCTACAGTGTAATAAGACAGACGGTAAAACGTGGTCCAAGCATTGCACAGGACTTCTTCCAGCTAATTGCACATGGCCGCTCCTAGCAGGAAGGAAGATCACGAGTCACTAGTCCTTCATTTTAAATAGCCGTATGTTTTGTCAAAAATCGGGCTTTACCAGTATATAGAAGGCCTATTGAGATTTTTCTAATCCCTTCAGATCATTTTTAAAAGTTTATGTAATTGTATTTGAATGTATACTTTTTAGGGCATAGAAGCATTTTATGAGCTTCTGAAAAGGTTTTGTGACCTAGGAAAAGAACATTTATATGTCTGTCAAACAATTTAAGTGATTTAATGCAATGTTTATTTTATAGCTCTATTCCAATTGATTACAACCTGTATAGAAAATTCTGGTCACTTCAGGATTACTTCAGGAATCCTGTACAGTGCTATGAGAAGATTTCTTGGAAAACTTTTCTCAAGGTGGGTTACTGGACACTGGCCTCTGAAGCTGATACCTCACAGATAATGACAAAATTAGACTTTACTTGAACAAGTAGTTTTCGCTATAGAACACTCCCTCTGATGTTTTTATACCTGTTATATATAAAATATAGTTACTAAATTGTGAATTGATTCTTAACCACTGATTTTGTAGTATAGTTTTTAAGTGGATAAGGTTAGTAATTAAAGCCTCGAAGATTTATTTATAATAATAATTGCTGTTTATATAAATTGACGATTTTTTTCAGGATATCTTCTCCATTTGAAATGTTTTTGAGGGGCATATACCAGAGTTTATTGAGAAGTAGGGAACAGATCCCACAGCAGGGAGAGGTTTGAAAGGAGTCATCCTGCCCAATTGTTCTTTTCTCCCAGTTATCTTGTTAAAACTATAGCCACAAACTAAGTCAGTCTGCTTTCTGAACAGGTGTTGCAGGGTATTTGATCCCCTCGTGAACCCCGAGATGGTGAACTTAAAAAAAAAAAACCTGTTTCTTTTTGTAGTGTGGCTCAGCCCTAACACACACCATTAACCCATGAGCTTTCTGCTTATTGTAAACAAGCAGTTGCGGTGTGGCTCAGCCCTAGAGCTAAATAAAGTCAACCATAGGTCAGGAGGCAGAGCAAGCAAGCAGTTGACAGGGAGTGAACATAGGTAAACACAGGAAGGAGGGGCACTGAGGTGAAGGGTATTTAAGCCGAGAAGGAGAAGGGCCTTTTCTCTCTGGGATGTCAGTGGAGTAGGAAGGTCAGCTGGGTGTCTCTGCCTCTCTGAGCTAGCAGGCTTTCACCCCAGCATCTGGCTCCTGAGTCTTCACTGGTAAAACTGAACATTTGAGATTTTTTTTTTTTAAACAACATTTTGGCACTCCAACTTGTGGCACAACTCCAGCCCTGGACAAATTGAGAAGCCATCAGATTTTGGAAGTCTGATTTTGCCTTTGTCTCCACGGGTAAGGAAAAGTTATGGCTTCCATCAAAATTGATAAAGATTAGATTGGAACATTGAGATCTCCTGAATAAGGAGAGTCGATGGTTCATCAGACAGCTTAACTATTCAGTCCAAACTAACTTAAAAAGACTAAAATCTTCTTAAATAAAAAGGATATTTTTGTTTTTTGGTATTAAAAACAGTTGAAAGATTTTAAATTTTTTAAGTAAATTCAAAGGGTTGCTACAGTTCAAATTTGTTTTCTAAATGTCTAGAGGTTGGATTAATTTGGAGCTAAAATAAAACATTTGAGCAAGGCAGTTGTAGCCAGGCCTTTAATCCCAGCAGAAACAGGCAATTGTTTTCTAAATTCTAGAGGTACAATGAACAGGGTGGTGCTTGTTCACACCTTTGATCCCAACACTTGGGAGGCAGAGGCAGGAACATAGGAATTGCAGTAATTTAAATTCAAAAGCCACTTGCAAGCCAAGCATGGTGGCCCATGCCTTTGATCCCAGCACTCAGGGAGGCAGAGGTAGCCGTAACACTGAGAGTTCAAGGCCAGCCAAAGCTACACAGAGAAACCCTGTCTTGAAAAGCAAAACAAAAAGCTGCTCGCAGAAGAAAGGCTGAAATTCAAAGTGAATGTCCTTTGTGATCTAAAAATAAATGTACTTGAAGGTATATTTAGTTTCAAATTTTCAAAAAAATTTTAATTTGAACGATATTTTTTCTGTTGCCAAAAAGCATTTTGTCTTAGGAAAGATGTAACAGGTCTCCCTCCCACCACCACCAAAAAAAAAAAGAAAAAGAAACACCCCAGAGTCCCAGAGTACGATTGGGATAGGGTTTTCTTTTGTCTTTCCAGTAGAATAAAAGTATCCAACTAAGGAATCCAGAGCCCACTGGACAAATGAAACATCTGAAAAAAAGGATCATCAAGGGAAAATGTCCCAAGAAAAAGTAAATTGGCCAAGTGGTCTTCAAGAAGAGCATGGGTCCCCACAACAACGAGTCCACCTGGATTGTATAACGCTGACCACTTGGCAAAACTGCCACATGCTTCGTCTGCTGCCAGGTTCTGCACAAACAGTGAACACCTTTTGGGTTGACTGCTTGTTCTACCTAGCCAGGATCACCACCAAGCTGAGAAATACCATCCAAAGATCAGCTTCAGACTACAGACTGGTCAGGACATTCAAATTAATGATTTCATAGGAGATTGACACAAACATTTTACAGAACTTTCAACTCAAAATTATGTAATCCTTAGACTGCCAAATACAACTGGACATTGTAAAGCTTGGCAGAAATAGCTTCATTATTGTAAATAGTTTTTCTGTGTTGGAGTTAAAGTCTTTCCTTTAAAAAAAAAAATAAGGGGGTTGGGGATTTAGCTTAATGGTAGCAAGCGCAAGGCCCTGGGTTCAGTCCTCAGCTCTGGGGAAAAAAAAAAAAAAGACAAAATAAAAAAAAATAAGAGGGGGACTATAGAAATAAAGTAGGAAAAAAGGGTAGATTATTGAATCTGCTCTTATAGATCAGTGTTATATTGATAAAAAAATTAAGGTTATGTTTGGTTACATTGGTATAGATCTTTGTATATTGATACAAAATTAAGGTTATATTGTGGCTACAACATACTATGTATCAACTGTTCTTAAGGTATTATACCTGTATAATTCTTGAAAATGCAGTGTGAAATTCTAGACCTTTTGAAAGCTACTATCACACACTGTTTAGGATAATTAAATGCAAATTAATAGTCAATCAAACTTGTGGTTTTGTTAGGTACTAGTTTAGGTTAATCACAGATTTTTTTTTTAAAGTTAATCAGATAGTAAATGGCCAGAGACAATCAACATTTGCCTACTCAAATATACTGAGATAGACATATGGTCTTCAAAAACCTCAGAGATTTATAGAATATGGCATTTAAAGATGTTTTATTAATTTAAGACTTTTTTGACAATAAGATGTGTCAGCCCTGGCAGCACCTGATACTACTTCAAAGAAGATGATGAACATCACAGAACTTCCTTATAGAGTTTGCTTCAAATGTGGCAAGCTGCCACTGGGTAAGAAACTGTCCTTGCCTCAACTGCTGGCAGTATGCTGTCCAAGCTGTGGACAAGCAGGACACAAAGAAAGCTGACTGATGAGCTCAGACAGGACAAGGTAGAGAAGTCGTTCATAATCCCTGCTTCACAGAAAAATGTGTCAGATATTCTGGGCCAGTAGTCCAAAGAGATGGGTGTTCCAGCATTACAGAGGAACTGTAAAGCTGTAACTGTAGCGGAGGTGACTGTCCAGGTGGCCAGCAGTCTCTGTCTCTCCTGTAGTTTTGGAAGCTGCTTGCTCTGCACTTCCTGTTTATTCAGATATATATCATTCTCAGTTTGCTGTTGGGGTTGAAGACTAAATAGTCTCACAGTTAAGTGCAAGTTTAGGATTTAAGAAAATTGTTTTTAGGTCTAAAAAGATGTTTTAAAATGCAAGTTATGATAGAAAGTGATTTAGATACAGAACTTCAGATTCACCAAGATAGAATAATAGTAGAGTACTTTCTACAAGGCTGCTAAACACTAATGGACTGGACATTGTGAATGTAATTCTTACCAGCTATTATATAGTTAATTGATGTTAGAGAAACAGTCTTTTATTTAGACAAAAGGAGGGGAAAGACCAAATGTTGTTTTAAAAAAAAATATCCCAAATGTTCAGTTTTACCAGTGAAGACTCAGGAGCCAGATGCTGGGGTGAAAGCCTGCTAGCTCAGAGGCAGAGACACCCAGCTGACCTTCCTACTCCACTGACATCCCAGAGAGAAAAGGCCCTTCTCCTTCTCGGCTTAAATACCCTTCACCTCAGTGTCCCTCCTTCCTGTGTTTACCTATGTTCACTCCCTGTCAACTGCTTGCTTGCTCTGCCTCCTGACCTATGGTTGACTTTATTTAGCTCTAGGGCTGAGCCACACCGCAACTGCTTGTTTACAATAAGCAGAAAGCTCATGGGTTAATGGTGTGTGTTAGGGCTGAGCCACACTACAAAAAGAAACAGGTTTTTTTTTGAGTTCACCATCTCGGGGTTCATAATGTGATCGAATATCTTGCAACAAAGAGGTTTCTTGGACCAAAGCCATGATGATTAGTTTATGTGTGTTTTTTCTGCAGTATGGTGCAGGGTTGAGTATTTGGAACTGACACCTGTGTGCCACAAAGCCCAAAATACTTGCTGTCTGCACCTTTTTAAAACATTAGCCAACCTATTATAGAAGAATCCCCATATTTGTCTTGTAGAAATGGAAGATTGTGATTCAAATTTTTAAAAAATAAAGTTTTTAAGGCAACATGATATTCTGTGTTAATTTATATGCAGTTTAGAGGAATGGCACCATCCAAATAGAGATTAAAATGGTGAGTGAGAAATTATAAAAAATTATATTCTCAGTTGAATTATCTCCTCATTGCTAGTCTGCACATAAATGTTTGCTGCTTAACAATTTTTTTTTTATAAAAGTCGTGTAGTTCTTTAGGAATAGTGATTATTCCTGCTTTTACAATATGAAATCTCATTCAAAAGCGTTTTTACCCCCATAATGCTGTTAGAATTTTTTATGCTTTTTAAAAAATATGCCTTACATTATATATAGGTTAACTGGGAGTAAATTCTAAGTATATGATACAGAAAATCACTAAATGAAATTTTTGTAACAGTGTTAAAAAAAACTTTTTTTTTTTTTTTTGCAGTATTCTGAAGAAGTTTTAGCTGTTTTTAAGAGTTATAAATTAGATGATACTCAAGCCTCTAGGAAGAAAATGGAAGAATTGAAAACAGGAGGAGAACATGTATACTTTGCAAAGTTTTTAACAAGTGAAAAGGTGTGTGTCTTCTTTTCTCCTAAGAATGTCTGAAAGGGCAGATTCTGTGTGTGTTCAGTAGACTTGCTTTTTACTGTTGACTGTAGCCAAACTTGGTGAACAAATAGGACTAATTTGATTACAAAGTTTTTCTCCATTAAGTCGCTTTAGTAGGGTTTCTTTAGAGTGAAGGTACCTAATTACTTGGAAGCGTTTCTATTTTAAAGTTTAAATTAGGATTTAATTTGCATTTATAAAAATGATTTGAAATTCATTTATCATATAGTTAAAAATAAGAGGCTTTGGACTCCCTGTTGATTACAGTGCATTTCAGTGGGTTCTGCTTAAAGTGGCACAGTGACTTTGTGTTTTGACTCATTCCTTTTGCTGCAAACATACAGCAGTGACACATAAAATACAAAAGACAAAGCTGGCTTTCCAGAAATAAATGTCTTCATAAATTAGAAATAGCAACTTATGACTGGTGGTGGTGGTACAGGCCTTTAATCCCAGCACTTTAGAGACAGGGGCAGGCGGTCTCTGAGTTCAAGGCCAGGCTGGGCTACATAGTTGAATTCCAGCACAGCCAGGGCTACACAGAAAAACACCGCCTCGGAAAATAAATAAATAAGTGAATAAATAAATGAATGAACAAACAGATAAATAAATGAAATAGCAAGTTTTGAGAGTGAAACTCAAGCCATGGCCCTTGGGACTCCATCCAAAGCAGATAATGGCCCCACAAGTTTTGCTGCAAGTATCACAGGCCAAGTGGGCTCTCTCCTGGACCAGGGTAGAGCCACATACTGGGACTGGGACTGCTGTAGAGTTTTATTTATATTAACAGTTTCTGCCAAGAGGCATGATTTTATAGGAAGTTCCCAGCCTAGGGATAACACAACTTACTCAGTGACTGTGTACATGATGCCACCTATGATCTTATCAGGCAGCTGCCCTAGAAGTCAGAACTAAACAAAGCTGGCATGGTAGTGCACACCGGTGATGCCAGCACTCTGTGGCAGAAGACAGCAGATCTCCGCGAGTTCAAGGCCAGTGTGGTCTACAAAGTGAGTCCAGGACAACCAAGGCTACACAGAGAAACCATGTCTAGAGCGCCCCCCCCATAAAAAAGAAAAACAATCAGAAGTATTGAAAATAGCGTTCACAAAATATGATGCAGCAAAGAATAACAATACCAAAGTCCCCTGTAGCCAGATCTCTGCCAATCAGAAATCATTTGAATGCTACACGGTGCATAAAAAGATCACCCCAACACTTCCCAACAATTGTTACCTGAAACCGTCAGAAAAATTATGAAAGTACTGAGGAAAAAAACAAAACAAAATAGGGCCATGATTGTAAAAGTCCAAACCCAGGTAAATATATTTAAGACTGAAGATTAAAAGACAGATGCTTACTTTTATTGAAAGACTAGGAAGCTTGCTACTTAAAAGATCCTCTCTTTGAAAACAATAAATAAAAGATATTCTTCAGGAAGAAGGAAGCTGATCTGTAAGAGAGGGCTAGGATACAGAAAGCACCAGTGAGCACAAAAATTGAAAATCTTGACAATTTGTTGACTATACATATATATGTAGACATGTGTTATATACACATGTATATATGTGTGTATGTATATATGTGTGTATGTTATGTGTACATATATAGTACATACATATTATATATACAGCAGTGAGCGATGTTAGCTCAGTGCAGACCTTGTAATATTTTAGAAAAGGTTGGGATAACGAATAACTTTAGAATATTTGTATATATTAAAATCAACATTTAGTTTCCAAATAGCAGAGAAATCAAGTTAGAGAGTAGAGAAAATCCAACAAGTAACAAGAAGGAAAAACTGGAAAAGGAACAGAAGGGATTATGGATGCACAGTATAACAAACAGAAACTGATTGAATTTACCCAATGGACAAATGATCAGGGTAGATGTGGGTTTTTAAAACATAGTTTATAAGTATTAACTTTAATGGGGTAAATATAAATTTTATTGACATGTTATCTTGTATTAAGGAGGAAAAGAAAATATCAAAAGTTCTTGCTTAACAAAGAAACTTCCCAAAACAAGCAAATATACAAAGCTGAGGTGTCAGCTTTAATCCCAGTTAAAGGAGGCAGAGGCAGGCAGTTCGCTGTGACGTCGAGGCCAACTTGGTCTACAATGTTAGGGGTTTAGGTACCTTCTTCTTTGCCAGAAATAGCTAGTCAATGAAATCAAACACTGGCTGTCATTTCATTAGTAAGCAGGTTTTAAAAAAATGGTTTTGGGCCATTGCAAGGTTAGATACTTATCATTGCAGTAGACCAGCAGCACTATGCCTTGCTTACACAGTGTCACTCCATTAGGAGAGTCAGGAGGTGACACCTGACAAGAATGCAGAACAGTCAGGCCAGTCACATAGCATCCACCTGTAAGCATGAGCTCTACAATTTTACACTGCTTCTGGTATGGGTCCAGACACGAAGTTTAATTCTCTTGTTAGGAAAACAGAATAATCCAAAGACATTAGTTGCTAAATGTAAGTACTGACATCTCTGTTTTCTGTTTCAGTGTTTTATTTTTACTATTGCTTCAAAGTCTTAAGGGAAATGAAATTAGGTTTCACTTTATTTTACTGAGGAATATGGATTCCCTCCCCCCTAGTAGAGCCAAAAAAAAACCCAGGGCCCTCCAACCAAGGACAATGCATAGAGAGGACCTAGAACCCCTGCTCAGATGTACCCCATAGACTCAGTGTCCAAGTGGGGTCCCTAGGAAGGGGAGCAGGGGCTGGCTCTGACATGAACTCAGGGGCAGGCTCTATGATCACTGCCCCCTAGGGGGTGCAGCCTTGCCAAGCCACAGAGGAAAACAATGCAGCCAGTCCTGATGAGACCTGATAAGCTAGGGTCAGGTGGAAGGGGAGGAAGAACTCCCCTATCAGTGGACTGGGGGAGGGGCAGGGGAGAAGAGGGAGGGAGGGTGGAATTGGGAGGAGAGGAGGGAGGGGACCACAGCTGGGATACAAAGTGAACAAATTTAATAAATAATAATAATAAATATTTAAAAAAGTTTTAGCAGTACTCAGATATGGTGTGTCCCTGAGTGTCCATAGTCCTATTTTCCATCTCTACTGAAACTGGAAGCTGTTGCCATCTGGAGTGTAGGGATAGCAGGACTCGGTTTCCTCACTTCTCAAGTGAAAGTTTAACTTAAAAATGAAGAAAGTAGGAATACTACTTGCTTTTTTCTCTGGAAGCAAATGCTTTAGAACACAAGTAAGATACATGAAAGTTATCTATTCTCAGCTAAAAACCATTTTATAGTTTATTTCTCTAAATCCTCCCCTAGCATTTTTATACTATTATTCTATACTATACTGTTAGTCTTGTATAAACATAACGGATGTGTTATCTGTGTCACCTCCAGTCTGTAGAGAAGGTGGCCCCATCGAAACACTGAAACTTTAAGCCTGGTGGCTCTTTATGTGGGGAAACTTGAACAGCTTGCCCAAATATAGAAGTTGTTAGTGGTGCTCGATAATTTCACAGTTTTTATGTGTTCTTCAACTCTGGGAGAGAAGGAGAGGGACAAGGAGGCCAGCTGTGGAAGCCACAAGTGTCAGATCCTTGGGATCCGGAGTTCCAGGTTGTGAGCCATGCAACCTGGGGGCTGGGATTGAAAGAACAGTTTGGACTCCTAACTGCTGGCTCCCCCAACTTTCTTGTCACTGTTGCAACTCAGCACATCTAAAGGAGTGGTTTATTCTAGGAGGGGAACATTCTGTAGGTGTTCACCGCATATAGAAGCGGCCCTTGTCTGCCCTACCTCACCAGGACAAATTTTCATGTCCTTTCCCTCCCTCCCTCTTTTCCTCCTTCCCTCCTCTCTGTCCCTGGCTGTCCTGGACTCACTTTGTAGACCAGGCTGACCTGGAACTCATAGCAATCTACCTGCCTCTCTTAGCAAATTTCAAAGATTGCATACTGTACCAACTACAGTGTCTGGCCACAGTGTGATTAAAGTAGAATTTCAAAGAAGATAATTTAGAGTTGTAGGTGATAGCATAACTCTGCTTTAAGAAATCATTGCAGAGCCAGTGCAGTTACACACCTCTAATCCCAGCACTCTGGGAGGCAGAGGCAGGCGGGTCTCTGTGAGTTCAAGGCCATCCTGGTCTACAGAGTGAGTCCAGGACAGCCAAGGCTACACAGAGAGACCCTGTCTCAGAAACAAACAGAAAGGATTTTATTAGTTCTCTCTCACTTTTTTTTTTGTTTTTGTTTTTGTTTTTGTTTTTTTAACAAGAGGAGATACAGATCGCCCTTTGTAGCACTAGATGGCCTGGTATACTCATGTGGCAGAGGCAGGCCAATCTCTTTGAGTTTGAGGTCAACCTGGTCTACATAAATAGAAGTTCCAGGACAGCCAGGGCTACATAACAAGATCTTGTCTTAAAAAAAAAAAAAAAAAATGTTTTGACAAAGGTATAAGAGAATGTGAAATTATAGTTTGTTATAAACTGAATGAACTACTTCAAATAACTTTAAGTGTAAAAGTTAAAAATTTTATTACTAGTTATAGCTCCTAGAGCAGCACTTCTCAATGTGTGGGTCGAAACCTCACTGGGAATTGAATGGCTCTTTGACAAGGTGTCTTAGTTAAGATTTCTATTGCTGTGATGAAACACCATGACCAAAAAACAGGTTGGGGAGGAAAGGGTTTATGTGGCTTACTTTCAGATCCTAGTTCATCATTGGAAGAAGACAGGACAGGAACTCAAGCTGGGCAGGAACCTGGAGGCAGAAGCTGGTGCAGAGGCCATGGAGGGAGTGCTTACCAGCTTGCTCTCATGGCTTGCTCAGCTGCTTTCTTCTAGAACTCCACCAGCCGGAATGGCACCACCCACAATGGGCTGGGCCCCTATTGATCACTAATGAGAAAATGTCTTACAGCTGGATCTCATGGAGTCATTTCCTCAACTGAGGCTCCTTCCTCTTTGATGACTCTAGCACGTGTCAAGTTGGCATACAAAACCAGCCAGTACACAAGCCTTGTGTAAGATCATCAAAAGACACAGATATTTAAAGTGCAATTCATAACGGTAGCAAAATTAGAGTTATGGAGTAGCAACAAAAATAATTTTGTGTCTGGGGTCAGCATGAGGAACTGTATTAAAGGGCCACAGCATTAGGAAGGTGAGAACCCCTGTCCTAGAGAACCATATACTGACACAAGGAAATCATGAGACTTGCTGTACTGACTTTAAAATGAGTGTGAGTGAAAATTTTTAAACGAGGGCCTAAGCCTTTTTTACACACAGGGCAGTAATTCAACAGAATCCAATGAAGAGCTCACAGTGGATAAGCTGGAACCTGCAAATCTGGCTGATTTGTAAATAAGCATTATTTTATGTGGCCATGCTCTTCATTTACATATTCTCTCACTGCTTTTGTATGAGTGTGAGTTGTGACAGAGACTGTATGGTCACATAGATTAAAATATAGCTTCTCTCTAACACAGAAAAAAAAAAATTGCTAGTCCCTGAACCTAAAGCTACATGTATTAATGTGCGTAGATTTCAAACTCAGTATTGTGTGAAAATAGTAAATTACAGAATAACAAGTATAATATGGTTTGAATATCTCTATATAGTATTTGCAGATGCTTGCATATGTGTTGATACTATAAAAATAAGTATGAAAATTCTAATTACCAACTACATGGGAATGGTTATCATAGCAGGGCAGGGAAAAGGAAGGAGCGTGTTGAGGACTTGGCAGTTTCAGAATGTAGTTTTTTAAACAAATGTGGAACAAGTAACCGAGTGATAACGTGAATATTGAACTGTTATGCCTTTTTAACATTTGAAATATTTAATTTTAGATGGGATATTTTTATTTCAGTGTTAATAATTAATGAAAATTTTAATAATGAAATGGACTGAATTTTTCCCTAGTACAGATTTGCAAAGCATTTTATGTTGAATTTATTGAAATGGAAGATTTCAGATTTAGCCTTTATTTTACCAAGAATATTGGCAAATATTTCATGGAAAATTGATGACAGAAATCATAAGTGACCAGAGATTAGCCATTTTAGGTTTAGGATAATACCATGCAGGTTGAGGCCTGACCTATGCAATTAGTAAAAGCCAAGGTTTATAAAAGGTCCTGTGTTTGCAAACAAAAATGTTACAAAGCAACAGTTGATCTGTGACATGATGAAAATGATGACATCTGATACAAAAAGAAAAGTGCAACAGAAAATGTGTAGATATTGTAAAGAAGAGTAGGGTTGAGGATGTTTAGTCTCAGCTGTCACTAGCTGGCTGCCTCACCAGCTGCCTCCTTAGGAGTTTCTTAAGCAAATGGCTATTGCTTAGGCAAGTAGATGGTGGACTCTCTCAGTGAGTTAGCCAGTCCTGGAGAACTGGCTTTATGAGGAAAACTGATGTTTTGTTTTATTCATGAACCAGATAGCAGTTGGTCATGAAATAGATCTAGGTTAAGAGTAAAGGTTTGGGATTTGATCAGTTTTTAAATGGCAACTATTGTTTACAGTGTGTGAGATCAGCTGGAGGAGAGAGTATATATTAGAAAGAGAAATGTGAAACCAAAGTCTGAAGAAAACCAAGGCTTAATGAAGAGGAAAGTGGGGAGGGAGGTGTAGAAGACAGAGAGGAGGGAAGACTAGCAAAGGAGCTGGGGATGTAGAAGGTAGAGAGCAGGACAGTTAATAGTTAAGCTTGAGTTCATGAGAGCCCAGCTGCCCAGGATGAAGCTAGGGCGCAGACTTGACAGCACGTATTTACTCTTTTTTCTTTCTGTCTTTATTACTATTAATATTTTATTTATATATTTATTTATTTAGCAATTTATTCACTTTGTATTCCAGTTGTAGCCCCCTTCCTCATCTCCCAGTTCCATCCTCCCTTCCTCTTCCTCCCCTTATCTCTCTCCACTAGTCCACTGTTAGGGGAAGTCCTCCTCCCCTCCTGTCTGACTCTAGCCTGTCAGGTCCCATCAGAACTTCCTGGATCCTCTTTCTCTGTGGGCTGGCCAGGTCACCCCACCAGGGAGAAGTGATCAAGGAGCAGGCAACCAAGTTCATGTCAGAGACTGTCTCTTCTCCCTCTACTAGGAGACCCACATGAAGACTTAGCTGTCGGAGCAGGTGGTCTAGGTCCTCTCTATGTATGGTCTTTGGTTGATTGGTCAGTCTCTGCAGTCCCCTCTGGGCCCAGCTTCTTTGTTGGTCTCCTTGGGTGCTCCTGTGGAGCTTTCAACACATACAAAATGATAAGAAAACTAAATTACAGCAGGTTGAGAAACAAACTGGAAGCCATGGATGTGGCTGGCTCCTTTGCATCTTTGCCATTTGGGGAGGGTGAGGCAAGTATGGTGAGGTGTCTTTCAGGAAGGCCACTTAACACTAACAAAATGGAGCTTGAAAAAGAAAGGGGGGGTGGGTAGAAGGGTCAGGAAGAGGTTAAAAGTGGGGTCAGTTCACAGATTAAAGAATTTTCTTTGACTGGGAAGGTGCAACAGAAGCAGATGAGAACACAGGAGCAGGTCTAGGTGCAGCTAAGTTTTACTTTGGAGAGGAAGCAAGAAATTAAATTGCTTCCAATTTAATGAACTTTCTTTCTCATGGAAGGCAAATAGACATTGAGGAAGGGTAGTGAGTAGTGTTTTTGGAAAGTGGAAAGGTTTTAAATAGTTGCTGTGGGGACTAAGAGATGTCCTTAGAGAATAAAGAAAGATTGATGAGTAAAACAAAGATATTTCCCTTAGGACGTCCGAGTAGTAATATACTTTGCCCAGCCTTGTGATTTGTCTGTTCAAACACCTTCACTTTCATTGTAGATGGAAGCATAATGTTGGTACACAGAAGATGACTACAGTTATGATCTAGTGTGGGCTCAGTAGATGTGAAGGACTGTGGTGTCAGAGCATGAGAAAGTAAACAAGAAAATGGCCGAAAAACAAACATTTGGGCCAAATTTAGCCCACTAGTTGCGTTTTTGTTTTGTTACTACATTTTAAATGCTTGTGTTAAGTATTTACACAATACTCATAATATTTATTGGCCCACAACACCTTAAGGAAACTTCCTGACAGCCAAACCAAAATCTAATTATAATAAGAACGGTATGATTTATAGAGAAGCAGAGAATGGAGAGAGAGCTCAAGAGGCCAGCTCAGTAAGAATGAAATATATTAGCTACACCGGGAACAGCTTGGAGCCCTGAAAGGATGAGGTTGTAATGGCTCCTCCTAGATGGGACTGTGAGAGGATGGTGCCAAGCTGAAATGACTGGGGGGTGGGATGTGCCAATCAGTTGGGTTGAAGTCCAGAAGCTGAGAGCCTTTGTGATACCAGTAGAGTCAGTTGGGATCTAGAGAAAAGGAAGACTACTGGTGTACCAGTCACGTGTGAGAGAGTGAACATGAAAAATAACAGGAATATTTGTGCCCCAGAGCTGAGGTGAGGCCAGTTATATTACAGCACGCCGCTTGCTGAAGCGCGAGTGAGAGATGTTAGTAAGTAGGGCAGCCTGATATGTGGCAGGCTGTATTAGAAACATAGCAAGTGAACCCGGGACGAAGAACCTTGGGACTCTGAACTCCAAGCCAGTCACTAGGGCTCTCTTAGAAGAAGGTAACCTCCCATTGTTCTACTACAAGTCTGCAGAAAGCCTTCAAGCTCAGTAGCGACATTTTCAGAATGGGTTTCCTTTCCATCACCTGTCACTGTCAGAGTAGAAGCAACTAGGTAGTAGGATTTCTGGAGAACATCCTCATTAATGATCTTCAGGTCCAGTCTGCTCCGTGTTCTATAATACAGTTATGATGCATTGCAAAAATCTAAAGAGAAAAGGCCCATCTTTAATTTCAGATAACTCTTCCCTTCTCATTTCTGCTGGCTTATTCAGCCCCCACCTCTGATACAGGCACTCTGCAGGGTGACAAAATGAATGGTGCCCTTGCTGTTGTCCTGTTTACATGGAAGTGCCCTGTAGCCACTGTGGAAAAATTTGGCACTCTATCTCTTCACTTTATTTTTCTGCTTCATGTTATCATGGTGTCAGGACCAAGAGAACGTTTTTATTCACCAACAGCATAAAATGACCAAGATGTCACAATGAAACCTTTGCTGTCTGTTCTTGGGCTTGGGCAGGGAGGGAGCACACAGCAATTTTTTTTTTAAACTGAAAGAGAATCTTCCATTTCTACAATTGGATAATTTTCACTTTTAGTCATACTTGGTTTTAATGTGTTGTGTGTGTGTGTGTGCTTGTATTTTGAATAGCTGATGGATTTACAACTGAGCGACAGTAACTTT
Organism: Meriones unguiculatus; assembly: GCF_030254825.1. NCBI lineage: Eukaryota > Metazoa > Chordata > Mammalia > Rodentia > Muridae > Meriones > Meriones unguiculatus. Next base: position 76,569,064 of record NC_083350.1, on the reverse strand, counting down.
CGTCGACACATCCTGTTGCAGTATCTCATTTTATTTCAGTATCTCAAGGGACAGGTCAAATTCAAAAGGTGAGTCAGTGTGTGTAGTAAGTGATTTCAAACAGCGACAATGGAAAGATCTTGTAAAGATTTTCATGTTTTAGGCCAATAAAATGCATATAATTTAGAGGTTTGGTTTGTTTGGATTTTTTGTTTTGGTTTGGTTTTGTTGAGGCATGGATTCTGTGTATGGGCCTGGGTGTCTGGAACTCGCTCTGTAGAACAGGCTGGCCTCAGAGATTCACCTGCCTCTGCTTCTTGAGTGCTGGATTAAAGGCATGTGTCAACACTGCCCCGCATAATTTCATTTTTTATTGAAAGTTATTTTTGCAGGGAGGGGTGCCATGGTCACCTGTGGAGGTCAGAGGACTTTTAGAAATCAGTTCTCTCTGCATTATGAGATCTGGGTATGGAAGCCAGATCATTACATTTGCACAGCATGAGTTTTTACCCACTGGGCTATCTCACTGGCCCTAAGCCCATTTTGTGTAGAAGGGCTACATGCCTGAAAATACTTTTACTAAAGCAGCCAGATGGCCAGTTGGGAACTTTTAGGTGTAGGGTGTTTGTTGTAGGAAAAGTATCGAGATACACATTTGCTAATGTGAGTCTCCTGCAATACCAGGCTTTCTTTCCCAGGAGTTTTACTCCTATTGGTGCATGATAGTCCATGTGTCTCATGCGAAATTGTAAACTAAGGAAATAATACTCTCACATATCATAAGCCACCTAGGAAATTAGAGCTGAAAGAACCAAAGAAAATCTTGAAACACAGGTGAGTTCTAGGCACTGAGAAAATAGCTCAGTTGCTGAAATGATTGTGGTGCAAACATGAGAATCCAGGTTCATTCTCCAGCACCTCCATAAATAGCAGGTACGGGACACACCTTGTCTCAGTGTGCAGATGTGGAGATAAGAGAATCCCTGAGGCTTGCTGGCCAGCTAGCCTAGCCTAATCGGCGGGTACCAGGTCTCAGTAAGATACCCTTTCTCCACCAACGAGGTGAGTGGCACCTGAGAAATAACACCTAGGATTGACCTTTTCCCCACCCTAACTCCCTACACCCCCACTGTTCTATTTTAGGTTTTCATATAACCTTATCTATTGTGTCTAAACCCCTCCAACAAAAAGTATACCATTTTTTCACATCCTGTCCATAACTAAGCCAGAACTCTTGCTTATACACAAGCGAGTGCAGTATAAATTGCATAAAGGGCATGGCATATTGCCTGCTGGGTCCATATTCCAGTGTCAGCACATGATAGCCACCCAAAAGTGCAGAAAGATCAAGGGCTTGGAACAGAGGTTTGATCTCAAGCTTTGAGCTTTAGGGAAGTCTCTTTAACATGTGCATGAAATTGTTCTGCGGACTCTGAGCCCAAGTTCAGATGATAATCTAGCTGCATTTGTTGATGGCTTTGGAGCAATTAGTGGATAATTAATGGGAGCTGATATTTTTAGTTTTGCCAACAGCCTTTTCCATTGTATTTTGAGTCTTAAAGAAAATATAGCATGCCTGTCTAAATGTGTAACATGTCGTACTCTACATGATTATGTTAATATCTTCTCAGATTTTTAACTCTAGATTTAGGAAATATTTATTACTCTGTAGTCAGACCAGTTAATTGAATGTCTTACTTGCCTTTATACTTTCATGGCTTCAATTCTAAAACTTGATAATGAAGTATAAGAATTTTCTCATAATTTTCACATGTGCCATGGTTTTTGTTAAATTTTGGCACAATATGGTTAGTTTATGGGTGCCAGAAATAAGCCTCACCATGTATACAGACTATATAACTCGGGCATGCATTTATTCTTTCTTTCCGTAGTTCAAACTATGTTTTAACTGATGAGCAATCACTCTGGATTGAAGATACTACAAAATCAGTCTACCAAGTAAGTCCAACCTGCAACAAACCCATGATTGAAAAAATGGAAATTTAGAATTTTCTTTGTTTCAGCCCCAAATAGGAAAATAAGGATAAAGTTAAGCTCAGGTACAAGAACACAAACACTTCTTGGTTCTCTGCCTACAAACAACTCCTATGATGCAGAAAGTTGTTGAAAGCTTAGTATATTCTTTCTAATCACAGCTGCTTTCTGAAAACCCCCCTGATGGAGAAAGATTTTCAAAGATGGTAGAGGTATGTATTTGATCGCTAGTCTCCTTAGTGTCAGCTATGATTCCAAAATATTGTTATGCAGATATGATGTCTTTTGTTTATTCCAGCATATATTAAATACTGAAGAAAATTGGAACTCATGGAAAAATGAAGGCTGCCCAAGTTTTGTGAAAGAAAGGTAAATAGAAATCATTACAAGAAATATGAAAAGAACATTTCAAAGTACAGTTTCATAAGTTCTCAGACTATGTTATTGAAAATGTTCTGGTTGCTCTATAATGTGGGTTTTTTGTTTGTTTGTTTGTTTTTTGTCTTCAGTTCTGACATACTATGAAGCTTTCGTATCTTAGGGTAAAACCAATCAGTAGCTCTCTTTTTCTGATTCTGTTTGTTTGTTTTGCTGTGAGTAGGATTAAATAAATCCAGAGCCTTGTGCACATTAGGCAAATGCTTGCCTACTCCCTCATTTCTGCTCTCCATACATAGCCCCAGAATGTATGTTTTGTTCACAGACCATCGGATACCAAGCCCACAAGAGTGGTACGGAAGAGAGCAGCCCCAGAAGACTTCTTAGGCAAAGGGCCCAACAAGAAGATCCTGATTGGAAAGTATGTCCACTCACCTTCCTATGTTCTTGCTATTTTTATATTTTCATATATATATATATATATATATATATATATATATATATATATATATATAAAATGTATATTATATATTTTATATATTCTTACTATAAGAACTCTCCAGCTGGGCTGAAGAGATGGCTCAGCTGTTTAGGCTATGCTCACAACCAAAAAGAAAAAACGCCAATTTTTCACATCTACATGAATTTATATTTGATACATACTGGATGACCCCATTGCTCAAAACTGTCATTATGTGAATTAATGCAACTACTTAAGCCTTCCTTTCATCTCTCACTTTAAAAGCCCTTGGCTGTAGGCTCTTTTCCATGTCATAGACAGTACAACTGTTTAGGCCAGTGCGGCTCACTTCTAGTTACAGAAAGGATGATCTTTCAGTTCTGTTACCTTTAAGTTAATTCTCTATTTTTTACTGTGATTGAATAATTTCTCTAAAATGGTGTCATAAAATATATACTTGCATAAAGGTTACTCTCGCCACCCCAAGCCCACTCACTACCCATGTTATAGATGCAGCTTATGATGTCCTAGGATGCTACGTATAAAGTCACACCTGCCTTATTTTGTAGTGAGGAGCTAACAAGGCTTTGGAATCTCTGTCCTGATAATATGGAAGCCTGTAAATCAGAGACAAGGTAAGTGTAAAACTTTTTTTTTCTCAATGTTCAGTAAAATAGAATGGAACCATTTTGTAGCCGTGGTTGACTTTGGGCATGACCGAATATGATTTGCCTTAAAATAAACACCTAGAAATGCAGGAAAATTTTTAGAGAACACAAGAAAGTAAAAGTTTCACAAAGAAATGGGAACTCAATACCAAAAGAGTGACTTTGGGTTGATTTGGTATTCTAAGCTAGTGAGCAGTGAGATGGTCCAGTCTGAGGTACTTTCAGAAATGCAGAAGATGACTGAGCCTGAGCATGACTTCTTGATGTAAGCAGGGACACTGCCTGCCAAGGAAGGAAAGCAGTGAGAGACAAGAACAGGATACACCTCCCTGGCACTGGAAACCAGGAAGCTTTTCTTAGCTTTCTTATTTCTCAGAAATCCTTAGCTTTTTCTGCTATGATTTCTGAGAAAAGAATAGGCTTTTCTCATGCAGCTGACATTTCTAGTACCAACAGCAATTGGGAACCCAAAGCTAAAAATCAGCTAGGAAATTCTAGGCTGGTGGTAAAATCTGTCTGAAGGTCAAACCTTTAAGATGGAGCCTAAAAATCTTAACCATTCAAATTAAAAAACAGTCTAGGAAACAGTCTACCGCTGTTCTTTTATAAGAAATCAGATAGGGGCTGGAGAGATGGCTCGGTGGTTAAGAATGCTGCTGTCTTTCCAGAAGCCCTGAGCTCCATTCTAGCACTCACTTTGTCCAGTCCTAGAGGAGCCAGCACCCTCTTTTGGTACCAAGAACACAAGTGGTGCACAGATATATGGAGGCAGAATAGTCATACATACAAATAAATAAATAAAACTAGAATCAGATAAAGGCTGATAGTATCTGAAATATATTTCTGATAATAAAGACAAAGAAGTAGCAGAAGAAAACAAGAAAAACTTGGCACTATCAAAAAAGACTAGAGAGTTGGTAGTTCATACCTGTAATCCCTTCAGCTGGGAAACTAAGGCAAAAGGGTTGCTGTGGTTTGAGGCCAGTCTGGAACACAGAATGTACCTCTTCCTCAAAAAAAAAAAAAAAGGATTACTTCTAAAACTGTAAAGATTACAACAGGAAGTCAGGCAAAACCCAGCACCAAGAACATAAAAGTGTGAAGGACTGAGGACTTTATAGGCATAAATTCTTTGGCTCAAGATGTATGGGTTTAAATAGATAAACCAAATCTGTTTATGTGGAAAATGAAGGATGAGAGAAAAGAAAGAAAAAAGAGCCTACAAAAGTAAAATTAAATAGCAGGTTTCAGAAACAAAAGAAAATTTTATATAAAATTTATATATATATATAATTTTTAAAGTAACTGAGAATGTAAACAGAAAACAGGAAGAAGAAAAAAAAAACTGGAGATACCCGGGGGGGAAAAACCCACAAAAGCATCAAGTACCAAAAATCACAGACAATACAATTTAAACTCAAATGAACAAAAATCAGGCTTCCGGATACAAAGACAGATTGATATAAGACATGCATTAAAAACAAAGATATGAAAATGCTGAAACTAAAAGAATAGAGGTATGATAGGCAGAGCTTAGACAGATATGGAGACAGAAGTCTTCAAAACAGAAAGCATTATTTAAGTGCAGTCATTACATGAAAATAAAACAAGCATGGTGGCTCACCCCTGTAATCCCAGCACTCTGGGAGGCAGAGGCAGGCTGATCTCTGAGTTCCAGGCCAGCCTGGTCTACAAAGCCAGTCCAGGACAGCCGAGGCTACACAGAGAAACCCTGTCTAGAAACACAGAAAGAAGATACTACTACTAACAGTAAGGAAGAAAGGCACCAGAAATACATACTCGCCTAAGCTTTAGTTCTTAAAAAATTTCAGGGTGAGAAATTGACCAGTCAATCATTGTAGATGAATTCTGACATTAAAGTCTCAGCGTGGCTTATTGGATTAGGCACAGTTAATTCTGGTACGAATAAAAACAACACTGGTATAAGGACATACAGTGAAATTTTCCTACTTGCTGGTGGAGTTCAAATGCTATTCAACCTTGCTCATTTTCCTGTAGCAACATGTTGGTTATAACGAAGGTGGCAGAATAGCTTTTAGACCTATACCTTCTTTCTTGTCCCATTTTAGAATTTAGCTTTGAGTCTGTTTCCTTAAGAGTCCCTGCATTTAGGTCCTAGCACATATAGGTACTGTTAAGATTCGTATTGCCACCATTTTAGTCTTACACATGAACCTCACTGTTTACTTTACTATGACCAGAGAATACATGCCAACTCTGGAGGAGTTCTTTGAAGAAGCCATTGAACAAGCAGATCCGGAAAATATGGTTGAAAGTGAATATAAGTAAGTAATGTTCTAATGAACGGATGCTAATGTTCAGCATGTGTTCTTGGGAATCCTCTGTATGCTGCAATTAAGTCAGCAAAGTAGTACTTTTAGGTGAGTTTATCCAGGTAGCTCACATTGCTGTAACACTGTTTCAGTGACTTCCTTTTGGCTCCCCCAGCATCTCAGCCCTCATCTCACAGCTCCCTCTGTTACCTCTTTTCTTTATTCTTCACAGCAGTTGCTCCTGCTAGACATTTTAGTTTTTGTCCTTCTTCCTCACCCCCCTCCCATTCTTGTCAGTTCATGAAAGCTGTGTTCCTGTCGCTCCACTCACAGGAATGGCTCCCACAGCACTCTTGTTTTCCGCTCAACAGCATGTCAGTGCACCTTTCTCAGCATCTGTGGAACCACTCACACCCTGCTGCCCCTCCACCTGCCTCCACATTGGCTGCCTTACTCATAATTTTTAGGCTAACATTTAAGACTTGCAATCTTTTCTCTAAAGTTTTCCATGTGACAGCACAGTTTTAGTTTTTAGTAAGATGGCTGGAGAGACGGCTCGAAGGTGAAGAGCACTGTGCTCTTCCAGAGGTCCTGAGTTCAATTCCCAGCAACCACATGATGGCTCACAACCATCTATAATGAGATCTGGTGCCCTGTTCTGGCCTGTTGGCTCACATGTAGTCAGAACGCTGTATACCTAATAGGAAAAGCAAGGGCCCTCTTGTCAGGTTACGTCGGTTTCCATCCCTGTGCCTCTTTGCTCATTTGCTAGGAGTAACCACTCACTTTAGTGTTATTTTGAAGATGAAATGATTCATTTTGATCCATGGATAGCATGTAGTTAGCATACCATATAAATTACTAGTTTTGAAACCATGGCAAGTTTCTACATATCCCAACCTCTTTAACTGAGGGCTCTATTCTCCATGTGCCAGAGAGTGGTCTCTAAAATAAATATGCAGGCTAGAGAAATAGCTGAGGTTAAGAGCACTGGCTGCTCTTCCAAAAGACCCAGGTTTGATTCCCAGCACCCACATGGTGGCTATAAGAACTATCTTTTTTTTTTTTTTTTTTATTACGTATACAGTGTTCTATCTGCATGTACACCAGAAGAGGGCACCAGATCGCATGATAGATGGTTGTGAGCCCTCATGTGGTTGCTGGGAATTGAACTCAGGACCTATGGAAGAGCAGCCAGTACTCTTAACCTCTGAGCCATCTCTCCAGCCCTCAAAACCCTTTTTTTATTATTAATTACACTTTATTAATTTTGTATCCCCCCATAAGCCTCTCCCTCCTCCCCTCCCGATCCCACCCACCCTCCTGTTTCTGCATGCATGCCCCTCCCCAAGTCCACTGATAGGGGAGGTTCTCCTCTCCTTTCTGATCTTAGTCTATCAGTTCTCGTCAAAAGTGGCTGCATTGTCCTCTTCTGTGGCCTGGTAGGGCTGCTCCCCCGTCAGGGGGAGGTGATCAAAGAGCAGGCCAATCAGATTATGTCAGAGGCAGTCCCTCTTCCCATTACTAGGTAACCCACTTGGACACTGACCTGCCATGGGCTACATCTGTGCAGGGGAAGAACTATCTTTTAACTCCAGTTCCAGAGGACCTAACAAGTTCTGACCTTCTTTGGCCCTGTATACATGACACATGGTTAACTATGCAGGCAAAACACTCACATACATTATAAAAGTCTAAAGTATGTAAGGCAAATGACTAGATAGATAACAGTTTTGGACATGGTTACACACACCTTTAATCCCAGCACTGAGAATGCAGAGGACAGGTGGATTTGAGTTTGAGGCCAGCCTGGTCTACATAGTGAGACCCTGCCTGAAATAAGTAAGTACATACATACACACATATAGAAAGGGAAGTCTTGGTAGCACAGACATATAATTCCCAGCACTCAGGAGGCTAAAGGATTAATTTTGAAGTTACTCTGACCTACAGAGTAAGAGCCTATCAAGAGCCTATTAATAGAGTTACAAAGTAAAATATGCACAAGCATATTTAAAGTCATGTTTAAAGTCCTTCTCATCTTTAAGATTAACTGTATATCCCACAATTAATGAGAGACCACTAAATAAACCAGCTTGCAAATCTTTGCATTTGGGGATTGTGCCGTGGGTAAAGAATTCTAAGCGGAATCCATTTGTAGTTCCTGCAGTTTCATCGCTGGGGGGTTAGGGTATTGTGATTAGGATTTCTCACAGGTCCTTGGTTATCAATTTCCCGTTCTTTTTTTTGGACATCAGTGTATCATTACTGTGGCTACTGGATATTTGCTCCTTGGGCATTTTGAGCTATTTTTTTATGCATTGAGGTTGACATTAAGTACTCAAAAGAGTAGCTGTTCCACAAACACAACTCTAAATATTGGAGCCTTACTCAAAGTACTTGAAGCCATTAAGTGTTTTCAGATCCCCCCCCCCCAAATTTGGAACATTTTAGACCTCAGGAGGTAAGCATTTTAAGATGTTAAGACTTTAAAACATTTCAGGTTTTAAAGATCTTTAATTTGTATTAGTTACATTACCATGTTAAACTCTTACAAAATTAATGAAATATTTAAAACTCACATCTGTAGGCAGCATTACAGATATGGATACTAAGTATTTTTTTCCTTTTTCTTCTGTGTAACTGGATGAATGGCTTATTTATTTATTTATTTTATTATTTCTTTTTTATTTTTTGTATTTTATATTATATATTTTCTATAATATAAATTTATAATAATATATAATAAATACTTTATATTAATTTATTTTTATTTATTATTTATTTTATGCATGTTAGTGCTCTAAGAAGGCAGTTAGAGGGTGTAGATGGTTGTGAGTCACCATGTGGTTGCTGGGAATTGAACTCAGGACCTCTGGAAGAGCAGACAGTGGTCTTAACTGCTGAGCCATCTCTCCAGCCCCGATGAATGGTTTCTATGCATAGTGTCTACTAGCCAAGACTAGGGACACAGACTATTGATTAACTTGCTAAAATAAAGCAAAATACACACTTTCAAATTACAAGATGGTATACTTTGAGCTGCTATTGCAATAGAGTATAAAATTTCATGTGGCACTTGTTACATGAAAAGAACTATGGCAATGGATAACTATAACTTACAAGGCTGACATCTCTTCTTCTAGAGCTGTGAACAATTCAAATTATGGGTGGAGAGCTCTCAGACTCTTAGCACGGAGAAGCCCTCACTTCTTCCAGCCAACCAACCAGCAGTTTAAGAGCCTGCCAGAGTATCTGGAGAACATGGTAATAAAGCTAGCCAAGGAGCTGCCAGTAAGTGACGCACTTCTCTCCCCACTCCCTGGGGTAGACACTGTCTATTTTTAAACTGCTATCACTGTTTGCGCAGGACTCACTTTAACTTACACCGCAAAAATAGTGACCTAGAGACTGCTAGAATGGGGGCAGGGGATTGCTGAATATACATTTACAGAGAAAATGTGAACTAAGAGTAGGAATTTTCTGTGCAGTCTTATGAACATGTTAAAACTATCTGCAGTAAATCAGATCAGTTTCTCCTCTTTGCCAATGTGTTTTATTGTCTTTTGTCAAAGGCAGAGTCTAAGAGTGGGAGTACCTGGCAGAACTTTCTACTCTGCTCTTTTCCACTGTTTTCTTACAGTATGGTAATGATGAACACAGTCAATCTCTATCGCCCCTTAGACAATACTGACTAAAGCTTGTATTTTTGCAAACTGGCTTGTTCATGATTCTGTCTTCCTTTTACCCAAAATGAGGGGCCCTGTTGGTTGTGGGGATTTGAGGTCCATTACTGGGAATCTTACGCCTTTTAATTACATACATAAACAAAAGAATTTCCAGTTGTCTAGAAACTGGTGTTCTTTTAAACATCATTGTTTCTCATTTACTGTAGCCTCCTTCTGAAGAAATAAAAACAGGTGAGGATGAAGATGAGGAAGATAATGATGCTTTATTGAAGGAAAATGAAAGTAAGAATGGATTTTTCTTGGCTATTTTACAAAATTGGAAAAGACTGGGGTTCTCTGTTATTTAATTTGATCTAATTCGGTCTACTTTTCACTTCTACCATTTTATCTCAGATCTGCTTTTGACTCCTCAGAAATTAGAAAACAATCACTAATTGAAAATATCTTTATAGGATGAAATTTGGAAATGATGGTTTTTAGAAGGAAAGGAAGTTAGGTTTTACAGCAGAGCCTTAAACTGCTGACTCGTGGGAATTGGAGAGGATGTCTCCTCTGTGGGAAAGTCTAATTAAAACAGCTTTGAGTGTTGGCTGAATTGTGGGGTTCTTCTGTTTGTTTGTTTGTTTTTAAAGGAGGTTTGAAACCTGTAGAGAATTTTAAGTTTTATAGTAAAGGCTTAAAAAGACCCAGGGGTCTCTTTAGCTTTGCAGTTCTTTCCAGTACTTAGAATTGCACGTCCCTGTACTTTTCACATAATTTATATTCTCTGTTTTCTAGGTCCTGATGTTCGGCGAGACAAACCTCTAACAGGAGAGCAGATAGAGTCATTTGCCAACAAACTTGGTGAACAATGGAAGATCCTGGCCCCTTACTTGGAAATTAAAGACTCTGAAATTAGGCAGATTGAGTGTGACAGTGAAGACATGAAGATGAGAGCCAAGCAGCTCCTCGTGGCCTGGCAAGATCAAGAAGGAGTTCATGCAACAGCTGACAACCTGATTAGTGCACTAAACAAGTCTGGATTAAGTGACCTTGCAGAAAGTCTAACTAACGACACTGAGACAAATAGTTAGCTTTCTTTGTTTCCTTTCTTTTTTATTAAACTGTGTTAAGATTTTGTTACCAAGCAGCATTTGATAAGAGGTCCACTGGTTTTGGTAAACAATAAACACTTTTATAACAGCTGTTGTACAGTTGGCTGGTGCTCCAAGAACCACACACAGAACAGGCATTGCCTCAGTTTTAAATATAGGAGGGTGGCATGGGAAAAAGGCCAAAGTAAAATGACCTCAGGATTACAAACTACTTTTTGTATTTTTATAATGAAGTTAAAAACATACGAGTATGTTCCATTCCTATCCCAAATTAGTTTCCTGTGTGCTATTAGTTATGAAATTTATTCTGAAATCCCAGGATGACATTCCTGAAGGCTTAGTACTGTTCTTTTCTCTCAAGCTGTAGAGGATCAGCAAACAGTGTCTGTTAAGTGTTTTACTGTCATTTTGCCATATTCACATTACTAGAGTTCAAACTGACATCCAGGGGCCTCCAAAGCCTAAACTAGGTACTGCTTGGCCAAAACAGTGTTTGCCAGTCTCTTAACTGTACACAAAGTGGAGCCAAAGACCCAACCACTCCTTTAGGAACTTTATAAAAGTCACTCAACCCCCTCAAGTCCTTAAGGACTCAGGGATTCCTGTCAGTTCAGATAAGCTGTATGTGATAGCAAGCAGACCATGTGCAGTACTGGCTAAAGTTCAGGCTGTCATCTGTTCTGTTCCCATACAGCACCTCCCTGTGGGTGTGTAGGTCACTGTTGAAGGGCTGCTGGGCAGACCACGCTAAGTGCTCTTGCTTGGACCTCACTCTAGCTAGGGAAGCAATGATCAAGCCCATCTCTAGGCTCCAGATGCCTCTGTGTACATTAAGAAAAATAAGGCACGTTCAGGAATTGGAAGGAAGGGGAGTGTTCTTTGCCTCGTCTTTCTTACATTCAAGGCTGCATTCTAAAACACCACCCCCTTATTTAAAACAATACTGGTGGAAATCCAATTTCTACTTTAAAGAATATCTTTGGAATGCTTTTTAAAATCAAACTATCACCAAGCTTTTTGTAATGATAAAGTTTTTACATTTTTAATACATTCTAAACATGATTCTTAGATATTTGTTCTAAGCCCACCTCATCTGGTTTAGTAGGAAAACTCAGGCGCTAAATTCCTTCCACAACTGTTCTAGCAAATGAGACAATAAGAGACTGCATCACAGGGGACGTGACATAAACCATTACAGTGCACAGAATGTTACTCCTCATTCCATGTTTCACTCCCCCACTGTGAGGGGGTCTCTATAGCTAACAGCATTTAAGTTAGCAGACTTATAGGAGTATCCCTGAAATGCTGATTATTCCAGTGTTACAGATTCATTATTCACGGGAATCTTAGGTACCAGCATACTTTTCAGAGCATTGCAACGTAAGGTCTAAGATGTCATGATATTCTCCTAACTTTACTAACCAATACTCAACTTAAAATCAGACCAATTCACTAGTATTCAATCCTTCATCTTTTTTTACCAATTAATCTAGGTTCCTAAAACATTTAACAATTTGAAAGTCACTGACTAATCAGAATAAGTTAAGATCGGAATAAACTGATCTTACTCAAATACTCTTGGCAATGTATACCTTAATTTTAAAAATCACTAATACTAAATTTTGAGATGGACATACAGTCTTTAGAGAAGGAAACAGAAACAACAAACAAAATGAAACTGATCACAGAATCCAGTTTCCAAAGAAATCTATCACTCTTACAACTTTGTATTTCTTTTGAAATAATATTGGCCAAGCTGAAAGGACACTTATATGGATGCTTGACAGCTTAAGACTATTAGCCATCTGCAGAAACTGTATAGGAATGAATTCATCTGACTCTTCAGCCAAGCTCTAACACTAAAGACAGGAGTTCAAAAGCTATTCAGCCCTCTTTTTCCTTATTTTTTTTAATTATTAAATATCCTCATTTTCTAAAAATAACCAACCAGAGCAGCTTTTACATATATGATTACTACAAAATCCAATGTAAAGTTAAATATATAAACCATAGTACATTAGAGACACAATAAGTATATAATCAAGTGTGTTCTTATTGATCACAATTTATTGTAAAGTCATGAAAGGCCAGCAACAGTCAGTCTGGACAAATACTTGATTGCGCCAGGTGATGGGATGTGGACAGCAGCACTGAGTTACACGATGGGAGAGCAACACTTCCTTTTCCACCTTCCTAGAAAAGTATTGGTTAGATAAGGCAAAGGACAGGCAGCTACTGAACGGTGATATCAACCATGCAAGAACAAATAGGTGTGCGATAAACATCATTGCTACGTCTTGGGCTGAAAAGGCAAGGAAAAAAGGAATTTCAGCTAAGAATTTGTTAAGAATTAATGCAAAAAGTAAGATTATAAAGGATGTCTTCCAGCTACCTTTATACAGGGTAGTACCCAAGTGTAATTTTCTGAAGTGTTAGATTGATGATGCACAAGTGGCCTGGTTTTGTTCTCCCTTGTTCCCTTTAGAGCTCAAGATTATAGAAATGATCAACAACAACAACAACAAAAAATTATTTCACACCTAGGCATAAATAGCTAACTTGAAGGTTACTGTTCACTTTCTTCTTCCACTATTTCAACTCTTCGAGGCCCGTAAAGTAGAACATAAGCAATGTGCCAGTCCCCACCACCTGACAGCCGCAGGATGTCTTCTGGTGTTACAATGCTGACCTTGTCATCATCAAACTTGATCCATTCATCTAAGTTAAGAAGAAGGCACATAATTATTTTTAGCGTTCTTACGTAGAAGGAACTGGTTTGATGTGCGACAGTATTCCACCCAACTATGACAGCTCTCTGTAATTGTGGCCTATGGCCGTGCAGGTGTGAGATGATTCAGGAGTTCCATGCCAGCCCAGCTATGTCAATACTACTTCTAATGTACGCTCTGCCAACCCGCCCTCACCGTTCCCAGGACACGCTGCAGCTCTCCAGACGCTTGGTGATGTGTGCCGATGCAGGCCTGGACACAGACACACACAGGAACTAGGGATGTACCTCAGCTGCAGAGCACGTGCTCAGCATATGCAAGGTAGCTTTGGTATGATCCCGGTATCAAAAAGAAGAAAAGGAAAAAACCCACCTCAAACACAAAAAAAGCCAGCCACACAATAGGATACAGCTAAACAACAGGAAGACAAGGCGTATAAGTCCATACCACACTTCATGACTTTTTTGCTTTGGAAACTGTCATTTTTAAGCTAACGTTCTCAGCTGTAACTGTTGGAATTGTAAATCTGGATATAAAGGATAAACACAGCTCGAGAGCCAGAAGAACACAGAGAAGGGACTGTGGAGTTTATTCAGAGAGTGGAGTAGCTGTCACGCAAAAGAGAACCGGAGCTTTGATCCCCAGGCAAAAGCTGTGCGTGGTGGTCTCCTGTCCTGTCCCTCGTGCTGAGGGGCTGAAGAAAGATGCAGCTGCCTGGCTCCCTGACTGGCCGGCCAGTCTAGCTCAATCTTGCTCTAGGCTCAGTGAGAAACCGTCAAGAAAGTGGTAAAGGAAGACACCAAACATGGAACTCTGGCTAGCCACACATGCATACTCTCGTGGGCACGCACCCCTGCAGACAGGCTACAGGCAATTTTTTCTCATTTTTAAAAGGCATGAGCAAGTTCACAAGCAAAAACATCCACAATGCTATTAGGTTTTCAATAACAAAGTAGCAGTTAACAATTGAATGATACTTTTACCTTGTTTCCTTTTCACCCATGATACATAATGACCTGAAGAGCTAGATCTTCCCTGGTGAGTTAGCACTGCTTGTAAGTCATAGTACCCACAATTATTGGAGCCGATATCTGAAAGGAATCAAATAAAACAACAGCAAACAGACATGTGCTTTCTCAGACAAAGTAACAATCACGTTAACACTGGAGAAGTAAATACTGCTCTACTGGACATTACATATGGTGCAGAGCTACCGTTAGGTCCATTTCCCATACCAGTACATCCAAAAGTACCACTTTATTTAAGTTATATTACGAAAAATTATTTTTTTGTTTTTTTTTTTTTGAGACAGGGTTTCTCTGTGTAGCCTTGGCTGTCCTGGACTCACTTTGTAGACCAGACTGGCCTCGAACTCACAGAGATCCACCTGTCTCTGCCTCCTTGAGTAGCTGGGATTACAGGCATGTGCCACCAGGCCCAGCAAGAAAATTATTTTTCAAGAAGCCTCAATTTAGGCCAGCCATGGTGGCTTATGTCTGTCATACCAACACTTGGGAAGCTAAGGCAGGTAAACAAAAATAACCTCGAGACCACCCTTAGCTACATGGTGAAATGCAGGCCATCATGGACTACAGAGTGAGCCTTTCTCAAAATAAATAAATAAATAAGCTTTTTAAAAAAATCATGTCTGACTAAAGAGATAAATGGTAGAACACACACTCTAACTGAAATGTGTACAAATGAGACCTCTGCTTACCGTCAGCAAATGAAAAGGGCTCATATTTCACCTCTTTAGGGGGACTATTCTTGTCATTCTAGGAGAAAAAATATTAAATTGTGATTTAAAAAATTTTAAATTGTGATTTCAGAGATGAACACTTTCTGGTTGAATAATCTTATAAATATTTCACTGTCTACAAATCACTGAATACAGACAATATAATGGTCTACCTTGCAAACTAAGCAATAAACTACACTTATAAAACTGCAAAGCCAAAGGCTCTACTCTTTAATACTCTGCAACATTACCTCAGCACAGTAACATGTTCCCAGGATATATGGCTAATGTTAAGCCACTAACTAAAATTCTAATATACCATTCCTTAACTTTCTCAAAATGCTATTAACCAAACTTGTGTGGAAATAAGCAGTGTCTGTAAACCTGTAGGGGCAGAGACTACCACAAACAAACAAACAAACACCCAAAAAGCTAAGTCAAATTGTAACTATCAGTAAAGAAATGGGCTAGATTTGCCCTACAGATGTGAAACAGTTAATAACGCCAGGAACAATTACGTAGACAAATGTGACCTGCTAAATGAAATTAGTCAATTATGTAAGAACAAAAACAAATACATTATGAAACAGATCTCATGAGTAATAAGTACCTGTCCTGTAGTTTCAGGAAACTAAATCAAACCTTAGAAAACTTGAAAATAAAGTCTCCAGACATTGACTGCTTCCATAACTACATCAAATAGAAAACAATTCTATCCAGTCTATTTAAACAATATGGGGGAAAAGATATCTCAAGATGTAAGATCAACATATAAAGATTTCAACAAAGAAAGAGATGCCATTTGCATAAAAAGAGCAAAGCTGGAGATCACACAAGCCTAATCCTTATAGGGGAACTGCATTAGTTAAGACATTATGGCGACATGTCTGTATTGCCAGCACTTAGGAGTTCTGAAGGCAGAGGAGGATCAGGTATTCAAGGCTAGCCTCAATTATCTAGATAATTCATGGCCAGCATGAGCCCCATGCTTCTTATCAAACAAAAACAAACATCTGTAGTATGGCCAAAAAACAGAAATAAAAAACAATGGAATAAAATTGATAACTTCATAAATACATTCATATCTATTGTCAACCAGTTAGATACAAAAATTCCAGGAGAGTTCAACTGGCAAATGCTAAGTTTTATTTTTTTGTTGTTGTATTTGTTTGTCTTATGATGCTGGAGAGCTGGACAGTCATATCCAAAAGAATGGATCTGAACACCTTATCACAGAGCAGTTAAACCAGAATGAATCAAATACCTAAAATGGACAAACTATAAAACTCTTTAAACTTTTTCTCTGCATTAGGAGGATGAAATCCTGAAACTATAGTAGTTTGGGAAATATGCTCACCATCTGCACAGCTAAGAATTACAACCTACAACAGAACAGACAATCCAGCAGAGGACCATGGCAACCAAAACAAGAAAAACAGCCAACACCATTAAGGCAGCACCACAGACTTATCCATCAGCTCAAAGGAAAACTAGTAACAACAGCCAAGCGTGGTCGGCCTGCGGACCGGCCTCTCGCTACTGACAGGGGCATAAAGCAGGCGCCATTTGGTGCCTTACTGAAAAACTGAGCATGTTACCATGCAACACAGCAACTGTGCTTTTGGACATTCATTCCAAAAAAAAATGAAACTTTTGCTTACACAAATATCTGAAATGAACATTTTTTACCAGCTTTATTCACAATAGACACAAACTGAAAACAATGTAAATGTCATTTAAACAGAAGAATGGTTAAACTACTGGTGACCACACAGGGAAAATTATTCGGGAGTAAAACGTAACTACTAATACACACAACCTGGATGACCCCTGGGAAGTTAAGAATTATGAAGGAGTCAGGTCAAAAGTTTATGTTTAAAACGTGGGAGTTAATTTCATTCAGTAACTTTCTTAGAATTACAGAAGCATGCAAAATTATGGAGGACTACACTAAGACGGTACATTCTATATCTCCAATTCTATTATCAAGAGGCTTACAATGCCTCACCAGGCAAATGATCACTTAGGAGGAAGCTGAGCCCCCCTGTGAAATACACGTCTGCTGCAGACTAAGGGCAAAGACGATGCAGAGCTTCACCACAGCAGGGGCCGTCTTCCTGCACTGTGTTAGCGCGTCTGCAGAGAGGCCAGCGTCAACACACACAGACTTCCCAACTGAGACGCAGGCTGGTTCTCGTAACAGCAACTGCTGGGCACTGAGTGAGAGTTTACATAGCAGTAGTAAAAACACAACAAAAAGGACCTACTGCATTTGGTTGCTGATTCACTTTTTTATCTTCTAGATCCTTGAATTTTGACCGAAAAGAAACCATTTTCTCTTGAAGTTCGGGTGTACAGAGTTCATACACATCCAACATAAGAGGAAATTTAACATCCTGCAACATACCAAAAGAAAATTAAGTGCAAAAGGACAATTATTTAAAATACATATAATTATTTGTCTTCCCCAACCCCCACCATAACAGGGCTTCTCTGTGCAGCACTGACCCAACTGCCCCTGCCTCGCTCATGCTGGGAGGCTCCCGGCCATGTGACTTCCATAATTCAAATAAAGTTGAAAATAAAAATCTGTGACATCACAGTGGAGCTCATGCAATTGGGAGGGAATAGAGGTATAGGGATGAGTGAAGAAAGTAAGAAGTAGATCTGACCGAAACAAACTTCATGTAGAAAATTCTCAATCTCAAAAAAAAGGGGGGGAGGGAGACTGGAGAGATGGCTCAGAGGTTAAGAGCACTATCTGCTCCTCCAGAGATCCTGAGTTCAATTCCGAGCAACGACATGGCTCGCAACCATCTACAACCATCTACAGGTTAGGAATTGCCTTCAAAGATTATATTTTATATACAAACTATATTCATTACTTACCTTAAGAACTTTGGCGTTCACAGACTCTTTCTCTTTATAAAAAAATCGAACCATCTGAATAGTTAAGTAAGCTGGTAGCCGGCTGATCTTAGACTAAGAAGAGAATGAGGAGAAGAATCCTTTACATCTAAGGCCATGTAATTGGTTTTTGTTTGTGTTTTTCAGGTGCTAAGAACAAAGTAAGTTAACTGCCACCCTTTCCCTTTTCTGCACGTCTGTAGAGTGGCCATCAGCACGCGCATGAATGCCCGCTCACAAGTGTGTGGGCACCTGCATGCACGCATGTGCACCAGCATGAGCGGGCATGCGGATGGCTGGAGTCAACAGCAGGCGCCTTTCCAATCACTCTTACCTTTCTGTCTGTTGCTGAACTCAAAACTCCCTGTTCTGACTAGTCCAACCACCCAGCCCCACCTTCAGCGTCTCAGGATTAGAAGCAGGAAGCCATGCATACCAGCTTTTACATGAGTTCTGAGGTTCCAAACTCCAATTCTCAGACTCGCACAGCAAGTATTTTCCTGCTGAGCCACCTCCTTGGGCCCGGTGCCCTTACAATGAGATGGAATTCAGTATCAGAAGGAAATGTATAACTTACAGATTTGATATACAAAGCATTTCTCTGCAATGTTGGAGACTGTTTAGTAATTTCTTCCTGAAGTCGCTAAAAAAGAACATTACAAACAACCAAATATCAGCTTTTAAAACTCTTTTCTGCAACACAAAACCACCTATCTAGTTTTTAAAAACAGCACTTCTTAATTAATAATAATTCATCAGTGGATTTATCCCAGTGAAAAACAAGAATAAACATGACATGAGAAGCTTTTTTCAAGATTTTACTCAACACTTATAATAAATCATATGATGCATACTAAGAAGTTCCTTGAGGGAGTCAAGGGTACCACAAGAACACGGTCCAAAGAATCAACTAAGCAGGGCTCATAGGGGCTCACAGAGACTGAAGTGACAATCCGGGAGTCCGACGTCAGTCTGACCTAGGCCCCCTGCTCATATGTTATGGTTGTACAGGTTAGTGTTCTTGTAGGACTCATACCAGTGGGAGACAAAGGCTATCTCTAACTGTTTTGCCTGCTTTGTGGGAACATTTTCCTCCCACTATGTTGCCTTGTCCACCTTGTCCAGCCTTAATACTAGGGGAGATGCCTAGTCTTACTGCAACTTGACATGCCAAGTTTGGTTGATGTCCCTGAGAAACATGCCCCTTTCTGAAGGGAAATGGAAGGACTGGATTGGAAAAGGCAGAGTGGTAAGGGTGAAAATGGGGAATAGGATTTGGAGAAGCAGGGATCTACAACTAGGATATGAAAGAATAAAATTAATTTAGAAGTCTGGTGAATACAATGTTGCTCAAAATCAAGAGAAGAAACTCCTGCCACCCTACATTGATGAATTATCAGAACACTCACTAGGAATTAAGAGAATGTAGGAAACCCTTGATCTTTGTGCATTACGTATAAAAGCTGCCAGCGTCACTAGGTTAACTTTAAGTCTGAGAAGTAGTAACACACTTTGTTAAGCTACGGCAGCGGTTCTCAGCCTTTAGGTCACAATCCCTCTGGGGACTGCATGACCCTTTCACAGGGATTGGACATCAGATATCCTGCTTATCAGATATTTACAACAGCAGCAAAATTACAGTTATGAAATAGCAATAGAAATAATTTCATGGTTAGGGTCATCACAACATGAGGAACTGTGTTAAAGGAAGGTTGAGAACGACTGATCTAAAAGACATGAGGAAGTCTTTAGATACAATTTATCTCCTTTAGCCACATTTGTTAATGTCCCCATTTCAGAGTGATGTAAAATGACACAGATTAGTGCATGCTGAAAACCTAGGAAATAATCATCTGTAAAAATGATTATCTATTATTGCCAATATGACACAATACATTAGCAAATTAGCAAAACTAAACAAGTATGAACTAAAAGAACTTACTATTTATAATTATGTAATTTAAGTCTGGTTTTTAAAAAATTACCAATTACACTACAAAAGAAATCACTGTGGAGCTTTAGCACATGGGGTAAAATGACTTCAGAAAATCTAAACAAATGGCTATGTGGTGGTGGAGCACGCCTTTAGAGGCACAGGCAGGTCATCTAAGTTCGAGGCCAGCCTGATCAGAGTCATTTCCAGAACAGCTAAGGCTACACAGAGAAACCATCACTAAAAAAGGAAAAAAGCAAAAAACCCAAACATGATAAAATCTTTAAAATTATAAAGAAAAAATTCAGCAATGTTTTCCAAGAAAGTATAGCTGCAAGTAAGAATGGCGGTGGACGGTAATCCCAGCAACATGGAGGCTGGGTCAAGAGGACTGCCAATTTCTGGGCTACACAGTGCATACACACAGGCTGGCGTGAACATAACCCAATGCTATCAAGTTGTCATCAGGTCTCCGAGGCAAGCTTTGCTATAATTTCACAAAATTAAGAAAACCGGACCGGAGAGATGGCTCAGAGGTTAAGAGCACTGGCTGCTCTTCCAGAGTCCTGAGTTCAATTCCCAGCATCCACATGGTGGCTCACAACCGTCTATAATGAGATATGGTGCCCTCTTCTTGCCTGTAGGCACACGTGCAGACAGAATACTGTATAAATAATAAATAAATCTCAACACCAACGTATATAAAATAAAAATAAATTTAAAGAAAACTGCCTGATAATCCCTGCCATGGCATTCAGGAACATTCAGTAACTCAATAACATTCATAGTTAATTTTGTATGACCCCTAACTTGAATTCAGTGAAATATGAAACTATGATAATAATGCTTCATGAGATAAAAGCCTAGTTGACGTATGACTTTCAAATACACAGGTAATTCTTAGTGTTCAGAGCAGCTGTGTTTATGGATGTTTATTGATTGATGAGCAATGAAGCAGTAAACACCAAGCCATGCTCCTAGAAGAAACACGGTACATTCCTGCCAACTTCTGGTCTATCAACAAATCAACAGATAACCTTGTGGGGTGTTTCCCTCTGAAGACACCTTAATTTACCTAAGGTGCTGAGCCTATAACCAATAGCGCCTAACTCACACTCACCTCAGCATTAAAGCAATCATTTTCTTCTTCATAAGGCACATTAAAGCATCCTCGCATTTAGGAATACTATATGCTTGTGGGTAATTCTAAACACCAAAATTACCACCACCACAAAAAAAAAAAAAAAAAAAAAAGCATGACATTACAAAGGACATGTTTCTACAGTGGGTAAACTAAACTAAGAAGGCAGAGCAATTCGTGGAGGGATACTGTGTGTCACGCATCTCAAGAATCGTGCTACGGAGCTGGGGAAGCTGTATTTTTCTTGCCACACAAGCAAGAGATCCAAGTTGGATCTTTAGAACCCATGTTATTTTTTTGTTTTGTTTCTTAATTTTAAAAATGTATTTACTTAGAAGGATTCAGAATGCCAACAAAACAGCTGCAATTTTTTTTTTCATTCACAGAGTGGTATTCAGTTAACAGAGCAACATTTATCTTCGTATAAGCTGCATCACAGGCAACTGAAGATGAAAAACAAGAACAAAAACAAAGAGGGACGGTATGAAGCCTTTTTTTTTAAAGCATACTTTTCACCCCAGTGCTGGGCAGGAAGAGACCGGCAGGGCCTTGGGTCTTGCTCTCGAGTCAGCCAAGCCCAATCAGGAGTCTCTGTCTCTGTGTCTCTGTGTGCTCGGCCTCACAAGTGCTGAGATTAAAGGTGTATGCCACAACTACCCAGCTTGCTCTTAAAAACAAAGTGGGTACTGCCCAAAAAATGACTATCACCAAAGGTCGCCCTCTGACCTACACACACGTACACAAACACAAGCACACACACACCGCCCAAAAAACCAAAACATAAGCTGTTCATGTTCAACTCATCTGCAAATAACCAATAAAGCATAGTGAGGATTATCTTTTGAGTTTAAAAATAAATTTTAGCCAAAAGGCATATTCACAAATGTGGAACCAACAAATGAGGCTCAACTGTGATTTCCTTACCAATTTAAGCCCTGTGAAAAGATACTTCACTTCCTGGTTAATGAAACAACTAAGTTGAAGTTGATTTTCCTTTCCTTTGGTGACTTCTTCTTCTTCAGATTCTGTACATTTCATGCTTTGCAAATTAAGGAGTGGCAACAGGTATTCAATTTGTTAATTGATCTTGAAGAAAATAAATTATCCTAAAGTTATTAATAGTTATTCATTGATTTATTTTAAATATTAGTTTCCCAATAAAGATTCTTCAAGATGCTGAAGAATGTTCATTTGTTCACTAACTTTATCAACAAAACAAGTATGTGTTGAAAAAACCACAACAAACTCTTATAAAATTTGTTACTGTAATTCTTACATAACTTAATAATCTAAAGATCAACAGAGATGTTCTCCAGAAAAACAAGTGCCTTGAATTCACGTACATTATTAATATACTAATTTCATGTAAGTGAAACTTCTCTATGAGATAAATTAATGAGATACACAGATAAACATGTTTTTAAGAAAAAAAATAATGAGTCTCCTTAAGGTATATACATTTATCTAAAGTTCAAAATTACTGAATGACTATTTTCCTAATTCACACAGCATAGAAACCTGATGAATTCTACCCTCAATCCCAATCAGCCAACTATGCTTTTTAGTGACAATTTACTTCTTATAAATTATATAAATAGTCTATACAAATCTTGGCTCAGTAAGGATACGTAGTTTCAAACTCAACACCAAAAAACTGATCAATTAAGCTTTTCTTTTTAGAAGGTGTCACTGCGGATGCAGATGAAGAATCTGCCTGCAAAATTAAAAAGAAAATTCTAGTTTTACTTTTTATAGACTTGACACAATCCAGTTTCCTAATACATACTGAAGACTTTTAAATGTAGGTCCTGGAGCAATGGCTCAGAGATTAAGAGCACTGGCTGTTCTTCCAAAGGTCCTGAGTTCAATTCCCAGCAACCACATGGTGACTCACAACCATGTATAGTGAGATCTGGTGCCCTCTTCTGCCATGCAAGCTCACATGCAGGCAGAATACTGTATAAATAATAAATAAATCTTTTTTAAAAAAATTTATAAATGTAGGCCTTTTGTGTATTTCATTCTGTGACTCAAAAACATTAACAAAAGATTAAACACGTAAACAAATAAAAATAGGTTATGTTTAGAAATAGACTAAAATGAAAGTCATCAAATTCTAAGTCAGACTGAGCATGTAACAGCTATCTACCTTTTTAAAAAGATTTATTTTTGTATGAGTACTTTGTTTACATATTACTGTATGACAGAAGAGCGTATCCGATCTCACTGCAGGTGGTTGTGAGCCACCTGGGAATTGAACTCAGGACCTCTGGAAGAGCAGCCAGTGCTCTTAACCTCGGAGCCATCTCTCCAGCCTGATATCTAAAGCCTTTCAGAGGAAAAGACAAGAAGAAAACAAAAACAACAACAAAAAACCACTAAGTGGCATAATTAACGTGTCTAAGCACCATACACTTCGCTCACCTCTTTCACAGACTCATCCTCTATGGCTTCTAGTTTCTGCTGCAGTACTCGCATCATTTGTATCCAGCACTCGTTAGCATCCTGTAATGAGACAGGTTTGTCCTGGCTATGACAGTGTTTAGTCTATAAAATTCTTCCAAGCTATTGTTTCCTTAGGGAAGTAAGATGTTT
Organism: Meriones unguiculatus; assembly: GCF_030254825.1. Classification (NCBI taxonomy): domain Eukaryota; kingdom Metazoa; phylum Chordata; class Mammalia; order Rodentia; family Muridae; genus Meriones; species Meriones unguiculatus. Next base: position 76,545,464 of record NC_083350.1, on the reverse strand, counting down.
TCTTCTTTTAAAATATTCACGCAGCTGGGCGCTGTGGCACAAGACTGTGATCTAGCACTTGGGGAGGCAGAGGCAGGTGGATCTCTGTGTGATCCGAGGCTAGCCTGCTCTACAAGGCAAGGACAGCCAGGGCCACTCAGGGAAACCCTGTCTTGGAAAACAAAACAAAAACCTGAAACTTTTCGAGCAGAGCTGGCACGACGCACTTCCAGTCCCACACTTGGGAAGCAGATGCAGGAGGACTGCCCACAAATTCAAGGCTGCCTCACCAACATACACACCAGGCCGTCAACGTTACACAGCAAAACCCAGTTTCGAAACAAACAAACACTGTGTTAACTGCACACAGCAGTGCACACCTTCTTCTTGGCACTCAGAAGGCTATAAGGCAGGAAGGTGGCCATCAGTTGGAGGCCAGCCTGGGTTACACAGTAAGACTCTATCTCAACACCCTGCCCTCCCACCCCCACCATATACAGAGACTAGTAAGCTAGCTCAACAAGCAAGAGAAATGCACCTGCTGCCACACCTGATGGCCTGAATCTGATCATTGAAACCCACATGGTAAAAGGAGAAAACTGAGCCCTGACCCCTGAACATTGACCTTTAACCTCCATACATGCACCATGTCACACACAGCACAACCTCCCTACATGCACATACATTTCATAGAAAATGAAGAGAAATAGAATATAAATGTGTCTAAATATATAATGTTTATTTGTGTGCATGTTCTTGAGTGTGTGTGTGTAGGTGCCACAAAGACCTTGAAGGGGGTGATAGACCCCTGGAACTGGAGTTACAGCAGCTGAGTGATGAGCACCAAACCTGGGTCCTCTGGAAGAGCAGCAAGCACTCTTAGAGTTTGAGCCAGACCTTCAGTCCCTTAAATGATTTTTAATCATCTGCAAAAGAATTACCTTAGCCAAACCAATATGAGATTTTTCAAAAAGTAAAGAATTTCAGAAGACTCATCAAACCCAGAGGTTCACTTATATTAAGGTATGCTTAACTATCTAACCCTCCTCTTACTTGAATTTTCAAAAGGACAACTTTATATGACAACAATTTTTGTGACAAAACATGCTGGGATTAAAAACAACACCAGGATGACCAGCTAAGATTATAGCCCACACTCTAGGCAAGAGATACTGATATGAACAAGAGCAGACTGATACCTGTGTTTCCAAATATATTCCAATTACTCTACTGAGTGCAGAAAACTCTGGGTTAGAGAGATGGCATAGTGGAGAAAGTGCCTGCTGTCCAAGAATAAGGACCTAAGTTTGATCCCCAGAACCCATGTAGCTTGAGCATTTGTACTCATAGTAGAGAGGAGTCCTCAGAAGCCTGTGTGCAGCTATCCTGGAGCACACAGCGGAAAATAAGAGTCTAAAATTACAAAGGACCAGCACTAGAGGTTGTCCTCTGAGCGCCACATGCACACTGTAGATACACATGTGTGCCCATCTTTACACACAGAAACACACAAGATCATCTAAGTTTTTCATTTATCAAAATAAAAACCTATCCCTGTTTACCTGCTGAAGATATTGTCCTTGTTCACCCTTCTCGGCAAACTGGGGGAAAGCCATGTGCAGAAACTGCAGTAGGATAATCGGTGGTATACTAGAAGAAGTTTTATCCATGGAATCAAACAAATCTCTAAGGGCTAAAAAAAAAAAAAAAAAAAATTGGTTTAGAAAAACAGTAACATTTAATACATGACTGTTTTTATGATGGCGCAAGTGTTCTAAAATTACATAACATTATGAATAATGATGGACACATTTCAAATGGATGACCTGTATGACGTGTGACTGACATTTCAAAAAAGTTTCTGAGGAAAAATAACACAGCCATAAAACCATATCTAGTCCCATTATTTATGAGATGGCTCATTTCTAGTCTCACATGGTACACTCCTATAATCCCATTTCTCAAGAGGCTGTAGCAATAAGATCTTGAATTCAAAATCAACATGGACTCCTGTCTCAATAATAAAAACTGGAGGCTTTTCACTTATGTCAGGGGGCTGGAGAAATGGCTCAGTAGTTATGAGCACTGGTGGCTCTTCCAGAGGACCCAGGTTCAATCCCCAGCACCCACAAGGCAGCTCACAACTGTCTGTAACTCCAGTTCCAGGGGATGTGACACCTTACACCAAAGCACATAAATTAAAATAAAATAAAAATATTACAATGTCAGATGCTTCTCACATAGTAAAGAAGCACATGACTTCTACCCTTTAAGGAATATCAAATAGCTTAGGAGTAGAGAACACACTTGGCTTGCACAAGACCCCAGGTTCAATCCTTAGCACAACTCAAATTGTAACACTTATTTTCATACATACTACTTCCTTATTAACATCGACAAAGATCTTTTATAACAATCACATCAACACTACTAAAACTTATTTCTGTTGCCCCCAATGTCATTCGCAAAGATTTAACTAATAGAACCTACAAACAAAATTACAACACAAAAAAATCCTAAGTCTAAGCTGAGGAGATGACCCAACCAATAACGTGCTTCCCATGAAAGCATGGGAGCCTGAGTTCAACTCCTAGAACTCACATAAAAACTGCAGAGAGGGGTACACACTTGTTGACTAGGGAGGTGGGACAGGCAGACCCCGGGGTTCCAGGACCACCTAGATTTGCCTTGTTGGCAAGCTCTAGGCCAATGAAAGGCCTTGTCTCAAACAAAAAGAGAGATGGCTTGCAAAGAACAACACCTGAGGCTGAGTCCTGGCTTCACATCTACAAATATACAACACACAAAACCACCTATTAGAATACACACATTAACACACAAACAAACACACATCCTGCCTCAGTATCTCATGTATTGGGATTATAGGCATGTACTACCATGCCTGGCTCTACTTCAAAAGTTTATTTATCAATAAAAAAAAATACATCATTGGTTTGTAATCTGGATATATTCCAAGTTACTTACTTACAAGGATACAGACATACCAATATGAATGAAGTGATAGACAAAAAAGAAATTTGTTGCTATTCATTTGTCCATTTGTTTTGAGAAAGGGTCTCTTTTATGTAGCCCTGGCTGTCTTGAACTCACAATGTAAAACAGACTGTCCTTGAACTCACAGACATATATCTGTTTCTGCTATGGAATTAAAGGCTTGTGGTACCATGCTCACTACCACCACTTTTTTTTTTTTTAATAAAAAAGGTACTATGGCTTTACCTGAAAAGATGGTTCAAGAGAAAAAGGTGCCTGCTGCCAAGCCTAAGAAGTGGGAATTCAATTCGCCCAGGACCACATGGTCCAAGGAGAGAACCAATTCACTACAGCTGCCGCTCCCACCTCTACATTTGCATACCCATACACATGTTAACTATTACAGCCCTCAAGATACATACTGACCTGCAGTAATATACTGTGCTGAAGCCATTTCTCCTGAAGCTCTCAAGGCACCTGCATACCTGGGAACATTAAATATAACAACATGATTACAATGAAAAGAAATCAGTTAAAAGAACTTATTATAATATCCTTGAACTCAAATTTCTCAAAGTACTTTTTCCCTTTTGGTCTTACTCATATGAGCACAATGGACCTTAAATGGCTGTTTACATTTAAAAGATACACCTAGATTCTGCACTAACTTCCTATATAATATTGCTTAGAGCAAAAGCCATATGCCTTTCAGCATTAACTGGTCTAACATAAATAAGTCAGTGTCACTTCAAGGTCCTAGTAAAGGGTTTCTACTTTCACTTTCAGCTTTATGATGATCAAAGGAAAAAAATCTAACCAAGGTCGTTGCTCACCCACTACTGCATTAGAACGAATCTCAATCTCCATTCATGACAAGTCACTATGGTAAAAGGTGGCTTTCCTCCTAAACTAGAGTAACTAACATAAGAGACGAAACAGAACTACAAGTATGAGCAACCTTGTTCTTAACTTTAGGTTGAGTAAAGAGCTAAACCCAAAAAGGAAAGCCTGCATGATCCCTTTGAATTTCAGAACTGCAAAGTAACATGAATTCTTAAGTTGCTGGAGGTATTTGGAGGGAATGAGGATTATTAACTGAAGAAAAAGCATAAGCTTCTGGAATATGAAATGCTCCAGTTTGACAGGAAAGTAGATTACAGAGCATTCACATCTGTCAAAACCAATCAAATCCAACATGGGGAAAAAACAACCCACAAATCAACCAAACATGCATGGTACGTATGTCCCTGTGGACAAAAAGTATGTTTCAATTTCAAAGCATAAAAGCACTTTCCTTACATAAATAGAATGAAAGAGGGCACAGAAAACATGCTAAATTACCTCCATCTCAGGGGCTTTGCTTTCCTGTCATGTTTCTAACTTTCAAAACTATAGTGATGAAACTTTTTTTATTTAAATAAGACCAAATGGAGTGGAGAGCAGGCAACATCTTTTATTTTTAATAATTTTTTAACATGCATTGGTGTTTTGACTACATGTATGTATGTCTGTGTGAGGGTGTCAGATCCCCTGGAACAGGAGTTACAGACAGTTTTGAGCTGCCATGTGGGTGCCGGGAATTGAACTCAGGTCCTCTGCAAGAGCATTCAGTGTTCTTAACTGCTGAGCCACCTTTCCAGCCTGACAGGGAACATACTTCAGATAAAAATACTTCAGATTCTCAAAGAAATCAACATAGGATTAATATACAAAGCAGAGAGCAGAGCACTGTTTGGAAATGTCATAATAAATAGGTAGTGAGCCCCAAACATAACACATGAAGTAAAATCAGGACAAAAACATTAGAAAGGGGCTAGGGAGAGGCGGGACTAGGGAGAGGCGGGCAGGCAGCTGCTTGATTGCCATCCAAGTTCCATGGGCAATTCTTCCCAAGAACAAACGAGTCTCAGATGATCTTGAGTTCCTGTGAGAACAGACTGTCCAAACGTCTGTTTATGAATGCCTGAGGTGGTTTGAATGAGAGATGTTGCCCATAGGCTCATGTATTTGGACACATAGTTCCCAGTTCATGGTGCTGTTTGGGGAAGTTATGGAACTTGCTGGAGTAACACATCATTACAGGTGGCTTTCAGAGTTTATGGCCTTGTACCCCTTCCAATTTCCCCTCTCTGCTTCCCATCCACTCCAGCTTCCTGCTCCTGCAGCTGTGCTTCTCTGCTGCCATACCTTGCCCCCCATTATAGGCACCATCTCTCTGGAACTGTTTAAGCCAAAATAACCTACCTATCAGGGACCCTGCAAGCTTCATGGCCAGCAGGGAAATGAGGTGGAAAATGAAACTCAGGGTCAGCACCACTTTAGCAGGTACCAGGTCAAAACTTCGAGAGTATGACCTCAGGGTTTATTTTTCTTACACATTTCAGCACAGTAAAACTTTGGGGAAAGTTTTCCATATGACAATCATCAGAGCAAAGCTTGAGGCATAGCTACGGAGAAACTCCCTAGCCAAGTAGCAAAGCACCTGTCCCCTTCTCATTTGTAGAACTCATTCTTACAAATGAGTTCCTTGTAAGAATGAGTTATACAAAGTAATAAACAGTACTCATGGCAAGGGCCTAAGGAGGATTTGGAATGGCATAAGGATAGTCTATTAATGGAGGAAGCAAAATACATCCTTCGTAAGGATGAGTTCTATTCACCGAGAGACAAGAGGAGAATCAGGGCCTAAACAATGCTCAGGATATTGGGGGATTCAGAAAGGCTGGCTCCATGGAGCAGCAAAAAGATCACTATGTTGCTAGACAACACCCACTCCGGCCTTCCCAGTGACCAGGCACCAGTCATTTCTTCCTCTGAAGGAAAACAGGTCCACGTGTTTAAAAAAACTGCTTCCTCCCATGCTTTCTTTAAGCTGTGCCTCCTACATAAACCCTGTCTTCTTTAATCTGCTAGTATAGTCATAGTATTTTATCACAGCATTAGGAAATTAACACAACATCCATGCCAGCACTTTCATAACAGAGTGGACACAATCCAAATGCCTATCAACAGAATGAATAAATAAAATTTCATATGTGTATACCATGAACACAAAGTGATACATGTTCTGCATGAATAAACCTTTGAAACTCTTATGCAAAATGAATAAAGCCAACTGGAAGACCACATACTATATGGTTATTTGTATGTGAAATGCCCTCAAATGGGTAAGTTTATAAAATAAAAAGTAAATTAACTGATGAATGTGGGTAGAAAGAAATAAAGAGAGTACAGTGAGTACACGTATGTGTGTATTCCTCCCTTCCCTTCCTTCCCTCCCCCTGTCTCTCCACAGGGCCTCACTATGTAGCTCTGGCTGGCCTGGAACTCATATAGACCAGGCTAGTCTTGAACACAGATACACTCCTGCCTCTGCCTCCTGAGTGCTGAGATTAAAGCACTGGCACTACCATGCCTGGCCACATTTCCTTTCTTAGGAGCGAGGAGGTTTTCAAAATTTTAGACTTACAGTGTAACTGTTACACAATTCAGTCAATAAAAACCATGAGTGCACTGACTGGTATAATAAACGAGTGTCTCAAGAAGACAGAAAGCAGCTCTGCTCATCCAAAAGCGAGCCGCCTTTACCCAGAGACGTACACCACTTGTTTCTCCTTTTTTTTTTTGCTTTGTTTGTTGTCTTGTTTTTTTCAAAATAAGGTCTCTCTATGTAGCCTTGGCTACATTGGAATTCCCTCTGTAGACCAAGCTTGTCCTCAAAGAAATTCACCTGCCTCTGCCTGAGGTAAAAGGCGTGCACCACCACCACTGACAACTTTAAACCACTTCATTTAAGTCTTACCTTTTAAGAGCATCTTTGAGTTCAGGCACAGAACGAATACACTGAACTGTAGCATTCATGTAACAAGTGTTACCAAGGTTTGTCAATCCACACGGTAATTCCATCTGATAAAAGGGGACAGAGTAGGACAAACACATTTATAAAAGGACATGAGACATAAATCACTGAAGTTCACATTCTGAGTCAAGAATCCTTCACCAGCCCTATCAACTAATACTCTAACTTCACACTAAAACAGTATTTCATTTTCCCCAACAGAAAATTTTTACTTGCATCATGCTGACAATTCTGCTTTAATTCTCTTTTAGAAAATAAAATAACGTGTCTATCAGTTGTTCGCCTGGCAAGAAAACAGGTAGCAAAACAAGCACAGAAAGACTTGAAAACAAATACACAAAGCAAACATACCAAATGAGCTGGGCTTGGTAGTGCATGCCTGCAATCTCAGTAGTCAGAAGAAAGAAATATCATGAATTCAAGATAGTCTGGGCAACACAGTGAGTCTCAGTCTCAAAAGATTCCCCACTCACATCCAAAAAAAGGTATGTAGTACTAGTGGTTTGTTTGCTTTAATTTGACATGTCTTTACCACTTTCTATATTGATTTTACATTTATTTTTGGGATAGAGGCTGAGCCATAGGTCAGTGGGAGAGAACTTGCTTTAGCAAGCCCTTAGTTTGACCCTTAGTACCAGTAACAATAATAATTATTATTATAATTAATAATAATCAAAATAAGCTGTATTTAACATGGAAGATTTTTTAAAAATAATTTATTTATTTTTATGTACATTGGTGTCTTCACTGTACATGTCTGTAAGAGGGTGTCAGGTTCCCTGGAACAAGAATTACAGAGTGTTGTGAGCTCCCATGTGGATACTGGGAACTGAACCCGGGTCTTCTGGAGGAGCAGCCAGTGCTCTTAAACCATTTCTCCAGCCCCAAAATGGAAGGTTTTAAGAATTTAAATGGCCTATCATTTAAACTTGTCTTTGATCCTGTTTTCTCATAAGTAGTAAATATTTCAATTGAATTATCTTCCCAATATATACTTATTGTATATCAATTTATGTGTTTACGTGTGCATTTTTTAACACCCTCATCTGTAAAATAACTATCTTTATTATTTCACACCTTTAACATATAAAAGTATAAGGCCTGAATTAGAAATGTCATATGTAATGCTAAATATAAATTAAGCTAAGTTAAAATCACATATAAATTAAGAAAAGCAATAATAATCAAAGTACACAATAACAAGGAACTCCTGAGTTTTATGATGAACCTTACTGTAGGACAGACTTAAGCTAGTTTCAAAAATATTAAAATTCTACTTCTTGCCAACATACATCAATGTTAATAATTAAATCAGAACCTCTAGATGCTACTTCCTGGAAGACATCTTAATAACGTTCTTCAAAAAGCAGTGAGCCAACAGAAAATCTGATATGGCTTACAGCAGTTGCTAACTGTTCTTCTGTCATGTCTTCTACGAAGACAGTTTTAGCAGAGGGTTCTTCTGGAAGAGCATCTGCTGACCCCATCATTAGGACAGTCATTCCCTGTTACAAAAGAAATAAATTCATGAAAATACTTAAAAGCTGACAATGTTATGATCAATAAAGGAAAACTGAAAAGAACTCATACGACAGCATGACTCCACTAGCCAACAGAGAGTAAATCTACACAAAGCAGATGCGTGGCAACCTCACCCTGGTAGGAGCTGGAGGGAGTGGCTTTAACTGGGACTGTGCTTCTTTAGTAAGGTGAGCAAACTTATAACCTTAAGGATATCTATGATCTGGGCACCATGGCACATGCCTTAATCCAAGCACCTGGGAAGCCAAGGCATAAAGTACTCTGAGTTCCAGTCTGGTCTTCATAGCAAGTTCCAGGACAGGTATGGCTACATAGTGAGATCCTGTCTCAAAACAACAACAAAACAAATAACCGGTCCAACTTGAGGCCCACACCATGAGAGGGAGTCCACACCAGAAACCAGAGGTTGGATAGCCCAGAAACCTAGGAAACAACCAAACTCGACTCACCAAAAAAAAAAAAAAGGTTGATGTATGAAATGATTCCTAATGATATTCTGAAGATGATACCTAGCTTAACACTCATCAGAGGCTTCATCTAGCAACTAATACAGAGCTGAGCACATGCAGACACCATCCACAGTCAAACATTAGGCAGAACTCAGGGAACCCCACAGAAAGGGGGTAGGAAGAATTACAGGAGCTAGAGTTAAGGATATCTGATACCTCAAAAGAATGCAGCCCACAAGAATCAACTAAGCAGGGCCCATTGGGGCTCACAGAGATGAAGCAACAATCAAGGAGCCTGAATGGGTCTGAGCAAGGTCCTCTGCACATACGTTATGGTTGTATAGGTTGGTGTTCTTGTGGGACTAACAGTGAAAGCAAGGGTTGGCTCTGACTCTTGCCTGCTTTTAGGACCCTTTTCCTCCTACTGGGTTGCCTCGTCCAGCCTTAAGGTGAGCGTATGTGGCTAGTCTTACTGTAACTTGTCATACTGTGTTTAGCTGAAATCCCTGGAAGGCCTGTTCTTTTCTGAAGAAAAACAGAGAAGCAGTGGATCTGGGGTTGAGGGGCCAGAAGGAGTAGAGGAAGGAGAAACTGCAGTTAGGATTTAAAAAAAACAAAAGAGGGGCTGGAGGGATGGCTCAGTGGTTAAGAGCACTGATTGCTCTTTCAGAAGACCCAGGTTCAACTCCCAGCATCTACATAGCAGCTCACAACTGTCTGTATCTCCAAGATCTGTCACTCTCACACAGACATACATACATACATACAGGCAAAACACCAATGTATGCAAAAATAAAAATAAATAAATTATAAAAAAAAACAAAAGAGACACACACAGAGGATTATCTATGTCGAATTCAATAACCTTCAAACCTTCATTCTTTCATTTCTCCATGGACTTTTTATAGTGCAATAGAAAAGAAATACTAAACCATCACTAATGAAACTTCTTCCAAGGCTGTCTAAGGAAGCAAATATTTAAATATACTATTAATACTCAGCAAGAAAACAGGAAGGAATATTAAGCTAGGCAAGATGGCACATACCTATAGGTTCTAATCCTAGAACTTGAGAGTTAGAAGCAGGAGGATCTGTAAATCTTTGGGCATAGGTTTTAAAAGTCATCATATAGGACTGGGAAGATAAATAACACAACATGTAAAGTACTTGCCATGCAAGCATGAGGACCAGAACCCATGTAAAACACACCACTAATCCCAGTGTTTCTAGGCAAGAAAGGAGGCCAACACATGAAAATCCCCAGAAGCTCAGGGGCCAATTATCCTGGCTTACACAATAGCAAAGAGACCCTGTCTCAAACAAAGTGAAAGGCAAGGACTGATACTCAATGTTTTCTCTTCCTCCCTCCTTCCCTTGAACATAACCTCATCAAAAACTAACATAAGGAAAAAGTAAAAAATATAAATCTCTTAAAGAAATTAAAATCACACAAGTTCCCACAAGAAAAATCCTGGTCCAAAAGAACTCATCAGTAAATTATTTCATATATGTAAAGAACATCATCGAGAAAAAAGAAATACTTCTCCAACTCTCTTAATGAGCTCAGCATAATTCTGACAACAAAATGAAATGCATAATAAAATAAAAATATAGACTAGCCAGGTGTAGTAGTTACTGGCCTCTAATCTCAGCACCAGGCAGCAGAAGGAAGAACATCAGTTCAAGGCCATCCTCCCCTACAAACAGAGTTCAAGGCCAACCAGAGCTACTTGAGACCTTGTCTCAAAATAAGAAAATAAATCAATATAAAAATAAAGGCTAGAGCCAGGCATGGTGGCTCAAGCCTTTAATCCCAGCACTCGGGAGGCAAAGGCAGGGGGATCTCTTGAGTTCCAGGCCAGCCTGGTCTACAAAGTGGGTCCAGGATAGTCAAAGCTACACATAAAAATCCTGTGTCGAAAAACCAGTAAAATAAAATAAAGGCTAAAATATCTCATGATCATACATGCCAACATCCTAACTATGAAACTGAACCCAGAAATACATTAAGGAAGTAAATATGTCCTCCTCTCAAATAGTCACAGCACTCTAGGTAGTGTCTGTGAGCCTCCACGGGGGCCTGAGGTTCTTTTAGAATAATAAAGTCATAAATAAATCTCTATCTGGCACTAGTATTATAATGAGGCCACGAAACTGTTATATTCCACTAAGTGATGCCAGTACTGAAGGTAATCACTCATGCAAATGCAGGGTCAGAAACTGGGGTAGGTACTTTTCTCAATTTTTATTGATTTATTATGTTAATTATTTGTGTGTGCGCGTGTGCGCGCAATGTGAAGGTCAGAGGACAACCTGCAGAGGTCAGTTCTCTCCTTTCACCATATGGATTTGTCACCAGGCTTGACTGTAAGCACCTTTATCCACTGAGCCAACTGCCAACTCCCTTTGTAATTATTTTTATATGAATGAATAATATTTTTAAATATCTCATTTTAATATCTTAATATTAATTGATAATTAATATTTATTGAGAATAAACATCAATAAACCCCTTTAGGGTTAACTGCATTTTTTTCTTTGACAGAGTCTTCCTCTGTAGCCCTGGCTGACCTCTGCTTCCAGGGTACTGGAATTAAAAGCATGTATACCATAACTAGTAGACACACTTTTCATCCCATTTTTTGAGGCTGAAGCAAGACGGCCTGAGTCCAGGAGTTCAAGGCCAGCCTGGGCAACATATAGCAATATCGAGTGGTGGAGTGGACTGAGAATCCATGCTGGCACACCTGTGTGCACCTTGGTGGTAAAGAGCTGCCCAGCATGCACTACACCCCAGGTTCCGTCCTCAGGACCAAGGACAGAGAACCAGTGATAGCTAGGCGAAACTGAACAAAGTATAAAAACAAAACCAAATGATCACTTCAACAAGAATCAGAAAAAGACGTATCAACAGTTAACAGTCATTCATAAGTTTAAATCTTAGTGAACTGAGATAAAATGTCCACTGTATTCTACTCAGCAGCATACTAAGAAATTCCAATAAAATATTAGGGGGAAAAAAACACAAAAGTTATTTATCAATTATACCTCAATAAAAAATCACAATGACTAAAAGGGAAGAGTAAACTCATTATTTGAAAATACTATTCCTGTGTATGTAAAAACCTCAATGCAATCTCCAAAAACATTAGTGGGACTAACAAGTCAATTAAAATCACAAAATAAAAATAAACACAGGAAAAAATTAATTACATTTTTATATGCTAGCCACAAACATTAAGAAAGAATCTTTCTTTTTTTTTCCTTTGGCTTTCGAAACAGGGTTTCTGTTTAGCTTTGGCTGTCCTGACTCACTTTGTAGACCAGGCTGGCCTCAAACACACAGCAATCTGCCTGCCCCTGCCTCCCAGAGTGCTGGGATTACAGGCATGCGCCACCGTGGCCAGAGAAAAAAATTCTTAAAGATATTATTTCAACTGCAAAAGAACATTAAATTCCGAGAGTCTAACAAAAGCCAGGCAGGGTCTCTGCACTGAAACACCACAGCTCTACTATGACAAACAGTAAGCACACCATACTCAGAGACTTGGTGCTCGATGTACGCTCATTCTCTCCAAATTGGCCTAAAGGTCTATGTATTTTCAAACAAAGTCAACTTACAGAAACTGACTTCTTATAAAATTATAATTGAACACAAAAATATTTTTGAGGGCTGGAGAGATGGCTCAGAGGTTAAGAGCACTGGTTGTTCTTCCAGAGGTCATGAGTTCAATTCCACACAGTGGCTCATGACCCTCTATTACCCTCTATTGCCCTCTTCTGGCATGCAGACGTACATGCACACAGAGCATTCAAAATAAATACATAAAATCTTTATAAAAAATATTTTTTTGAAAAGAGAAAAATGTGGAGGACTTATAGTATCTTATTTTCTACTTATTGCTTTTGTTATAAAGACCACACAGTAATCAACTAGATCACTTTCATCAACTAGAGAATGAGACAAGAGTGCAGGGATGGACCTGTAGCTGACTTTCCAGAAAGACTGAAACAAATCAGTGGGGGTGGGGAAGAGCAGAAATTAAGTGGTGCTAAACAACTTGAAATTCACACTAAAAAAACAGCACTTCAAATTTATTTTGGTGAAATAATTTGGTTACTTCATTGTAGTAAGTGTTTTTTTGTTTTTTGTTTTTTTTTTCACCCTTGCCCCCTATAATGAGTGTTAATACTTACATTTTTCATTTTGATGCTTCCCCAGTCATCATCCTATTTCAAAGACAAACAAAAACGTTTAACCACCTCTGCACAATTATTAAATTTCAAGCTACATCAAAATAAAATTTACATGCCTGCCCCAAAATTAGAAATTCAATCCAGACCTGCTTGACTTGTACATCCCATTCTTTTGTCCTTTTAACTGCAACCTCTCTGATGCTCTGTTCTCTTAGTTTTAAAATATAAATAATACACAACAGAAAAGTAATGAATGCCTGTAATCCCAGCACTCGGAAGGCAGAGGCAGTTTAAGGCCAACCTGGTCTACAAAGCGAGTCCAGAGAAAACCTGTCTCAAAAAACCAAAAAAGAAAAGTAATGAAAAAGTACTAAAAAGTAATAAAAGATACATGCAGTGAAGTTAATTATTACTGGTCAGTTTTGTCTGATTAATATTTTCTGCTATGTTCCACAGTCTACATCAAGACACAGCTCGGCAGACTAGTTTCCAGCTCCCTGAAGGCCAAAGGCTCACAGAATTTGCGAAGTGAACAAGTTTCATCAACATCTAATCTACACCTGAGAAACAGGGCAGGCAGTCCTTATCCTTAAGTTAACTGCTATTCTTCAGAATGTCACACAAACCTCAGAAAAATATTTTTCAGCTATCTTTATGTACTATTATAAACAATAAGAAGAAAAAACAAAACAAAAATAAGAAAACCCTCATCATTTTGTGGCCATTCATCAAGGGTTGGTAAACTTGAACTCTTATTATAGAGTTTGTGTGATCATTCCGAAAGAAACATGGGTTTTCTCTCCTTCTCTAGACAGAGGAGTTAAACAGTAATTACTCTTTTTTTCACTGTATATTTTTTGAATTGTGCATGCACTGGTGTTTTGCCTGCATGTGTATCTATGTGAGGGTGTTGAACCCCCTAGAGTTACAGTTATATGCTGCCATGTGAGTACTGGGAATTGAACCCAGGTCCTATGGAAAAACGGCCACTGTTCTTAACCACTGAGCCATCTCTCTAACCTGACAGCAATTATTGTTAAGAGAAAAAGATTCATCTTTAAAATGTAGACTGTGAGAAAAGAAAAAAAAAAGTATAAAAGTGTCCCATTACTTAAGAACCAGGGCTTTGATGAAAATGGTAAACTCAATTTCAACATTCAAATACACTAGTTACAAAAATATACTCTCTGGGTTTTTTTTTTAATTACCCCTACTGTTACATTTTTATTATTCTATTGTTTATATGTACAGATGTTTTGCATGCCCTGAGAGACCAGAAGAGGGTATCAGAGCCATTAGGACAAAGTACAGACAGTTGTGGGTCTCCAGGTGGATGCTGGGAATCCAACCTGAGTCCTCTGCAAGGGCAACAAGTTTTCCTAACTACTGAGCCATCTCTCCAGCCCCTGGTTGTATATTTTTAACAGATAAAATTTTCTATCCCTGTACATGAAATTACTAAAGATATACAAATCCATTTTATATTAGTCCAAAAAAATAAAATCAACATCTTCATACACAAAAAATTCAAACATTACGGATAACTGTAGCATGCTATAGTCCTGACCACTGGAGGTATCTACTGAATAAACTGTCAATGACACTTTGTAATACTGTATTTTGAAACAGCCATGATGTGCCTCACAAACACACGATCACTAGAACAGGTGAAAGGGAAGGCAGAGGCAGGCAGATCTTAAGAGTTTACGGCCAGGCTGACCTATCCAGGGAGATTCAGACCAGTGAGGGTTACATTGTGAGACCATGTCTCCAAAAAAGCTACATTAGCAATAATCATATTTTCTAGCATTAATTAAACAGTATTGGTGAAACTTTAGATCCATTTTACCTTCAGGGTTCCTCCTTTCACCATAACTTTCTGTCTGGCTGGCTGGACTCCAGTCAATGCAAAAAGCTGGGCCTTGAACACCATTGGAGGTTCATCAGTATTCAATTCCACACCTTCAAATTTCTCCTTTCCCCATTTTACTGTAACTGTAAACAAAAACATAATTATTTTTTCATTTATATACTTTTTAAGCTTATAGACCTCAAATTTAGAAAATCATTAGGGAATAACTTTTAAAGGTGAAAATAGTCAGGCCCTACCACGTAGGAGGTAGAAGCAAGCTCTCTTTAGTTCCAGGCCAGCCAAGATGACAGAGAGAGACCCTCCCTCAAACCCACCCCATCTCCGAAAAAAGTCAAGTCAAAATAAAAAAGTAAAGTCCTTTGTTGTTTTATTCCCAAAATGAGTAATATATATGCAATGGATACAAAACAAAATTTTATATATTATTATATAAATACAAGCATGTGGAGAATATAACTCAGTGGTACAGCATCTGCCTAGCATACAGGTGAGTTAAATTCACAGCACTGCAGGTTAGAGGAGGAGAGGGAAAGGAGAAGGTGAGGGGGAAGGAAGCAGAGAGGCTGACTTGAGAGGTTGCCTGATCCAATAATGCCACAAAATCGGTTAATAAAAACCCACGTATTCTAAATCACACTCCAACCACCTCTGTAAACTAAGGTGAACCTCTAATCACACTGAATTTTCTCCCTGAATTGATTAACCTTCAAACAGTGGCTCCCCAAACTTCCTAATGCTGGGACTCTTTAACAGAATTCCTCATGTTGTGGTAACCTCCCCAACCATAAAACTGTCTTCATAACTGTAACTCATAACTGTAATTTTGCTATGTTATGAATCAAAACATAAATATCTGTGTTTTCCATATGAAAGGGTCATTCAACCCCCCACAAAGGGTTGAGAACCACTGGTTTAAAGCAATGCATACTGTTGGAACAGAGAGAAAGATAAGAGAGTTTATGGAAAATAAATCTTGAGGGAATAAAAGAGCACCCAGAAAGGTTAAAGAGTTATATACAGTTCAGGTAGGGTATGTGGTTACACACCTTAACCCTAGCACTCAGGAGGCAGAAGAAGGTGAATTCCTGTGAGTTCATGGCCAGCCTCTCTACAGAGTTCCAGGCCAGAAACCCAGAAACATCTACATGAGACCTTGTCTCAATTAAAAAAAAAAAAAAAAAAAAAAAAAAGGCAAAGAGAAAGAAAACAGTTGTAGCAATTCTTGGGCTGAGGAGATGGTTCAATGGATAAAAGCTTGGCTCTTGGCTCACAAGCCTCCCCAGATCTCATACTGGAAAGACAGACAAATGCACGCACACGCGCGCGCGCACACACACACACACACACACACACACACGTGCGCACACACACCTGTTGAAAAAGTACTGAAATTCTAAACTATACAAAAAGTATAGGAGAAATGAAAAGTTGTTTCCAAGCAACAAGTACTGAAGTGTTTAAAAATCCAAAGATATGTTGGCTACATGTAACAGCTATGTTTTCCCCTCAATTATCTGGGAGGTGGTTTGAGGTTTAAAGTCTTAAATGAGACTGGGCTCAAATTGGCAATACTTCTGCCTCAGCCTTCTGAGTGAACAAATGTGCAACCATAGCATTTTTTTTTTTAAAGTGTCTTTTAGCCAGGCATGGTGGCACAAGCTTGTAATCCCAGTACTCAGGGAGGCAGAGGCAAGCAGATTCTGTGAGTTTGAGGCTAGCCTGGTCTACAAAGTGAGTCCAGGACTACAGGGAAGCCCTGTCTTAAAAAAAACAAAACAACAAAGTGTCTTTCAAATTTTTTTTTTACATTACTGAGTGTATATCCATGTGTATGGGGGATGCACATGTCTCTGCTAACATGTTGAGGTCAGAGGAGAATTTGCATGAGTTAGTTCTCTCCTTCCACCCCGTAGGTGGATGCTAAGGCTGGAACTCGGGTGGCACAAGCACTTTTACTTTGCTGTCCCCCCAAAACGTGTCTGACAACAGGAAATAACAAGGGTTGGTGAGGGTGTGGAGAAACTAGGACCCTTGCACTGCTGATGTGAACATAAAATAGTGGTTGCTATGGAAAACAGCATAAGACTGCCTCAAAAATTTACGCACAGAATTACCTATTACTCTCTTCCTAGAACGACAGAAGGACTCAAAACAGCTACATGTACACTCGTTCAGTGCATCGTCATTCAGACAAACGCTGAGAAAGGAGGAGGGATGAGGCCAGCAGTTGAGGACCTGCCCAAGTGTGAGGCTCTAGGTTTGATCCCTACGGCAAAAGGGCAAAGGAGAAATGGAAAGTGGAGGGAAGGGAAAGAGAAGGCAGGAAAGGGGCTTGCTGGGAAAAGCCCACTCTAAAATATTATTCAATTTTAAATTAAAAAAATTCTTACATACACTACAAGAAAGACAAGGTGTGGAGACCTGATATGAAGTGAGACAAACCAATCATAAAAGGGCAGAGATTGTGTTTTCTTATTTTATATGAGCTACTCACATAAAGTCAAAACCTTAACAATTAAATAATGTTGGCTGCCACAGGGTAATAGGTAAGAAGAAATGAGGAAATGTTTTTAAATGGCAAGAGTTTCAGCTTCAGAAGGAATAGATTCTGGAAATATTGATGGTTGTACAAAAATGTGAATAAACCTGGGTGACAGAAAATTGCACACTTAAACACATCTAAGATGTGACACCTGGCTATAATCTCAGCTACCCAAGAAACTGAGGTAGAGCAGCCCCTTGTACCCATGATTTAGAAGCAGGCCACCCCAAAAGGAAAAGGAGAAAAACGGACACAAAGGTAAATTTTACCACGCTCAATTTCACCAAATAGCTAACGTTTAAAATATCTAAATAATAATACTCAAGTGTATTTATTGAAAGCTGTCTTTTTTTTTTTAAGGGAATTTCAAAACAAAGTTTCAACTTCTAGAATCAAAATTTTAATTCTTGATCCAGACTCCACATCTCAATTGTATCAACAGGTCACTGAGTGTGTTTAGGGTCTGATTTCATGAGCCCAGAGAGAAGGCTCAGCAAGAAGGGCACTTGTGGCTACGCCTGACAACTGGGTTCAATCACACAACCCACATGGTAGAAAAGAAAACAGTTCCTCCGATTACCAAACACATTCTGCATGCATATACCACTCATACACAACAAATGAACACTGGTTTAGTAACAAGCAAGTTATTTATCTTTGGAGAAAACCTAATATAATCTAATGAAGAGATGATGTGGTGGTTATAATGATGACTATCACAAAAACAAACGGCTCAAAGAGCAACAATCTTTTAAAAAAAGATTTAAGCCACAGTCTCACTATGTAGTCCTGGCTATAATGCACTATGCAGACCAGGCTGGCTTTGAACTAACAGGCAGACTCTGCCACCCAAGTTCTGGGATTAAAGGCATGCCCCATCACATACAGAAAAGCCAAAGAGCTTGAGTAAGGAAGTATTTCTGTTTGTTGTTCTGTTTGGTCTTGCTTTTTGGAACAGATTCTCCCTCTGTAGCCTACGCTGTACAAAAATTTATGATCCTTCTGTCTCAGTGCTTCAAATGTTGAGATTTGAGATATGAGCCACCATAACCCAACCAGGAAAGATTTCTTGGAGGAAATACTAACTTTTGAATTATCACTGCCAACTCTGAGCTGAATCTCAAAACAAAGGTACTGGCCAGAGATTAGAAGTATTCCTAAAACAGACAAGAAAAGCATTTAGCATGAGTTCTGAAATAGCAGTAATTCCCAGAGAAAATTAGACAGCAGAGGAGAAAACTAGAAGCAAGTTAATAAGGGCCAAGTTAGAAAGGTAGAATACGGCTGGGTGGTGACGGTGCACAGCTTTAATGGCAGCACTGGGGGTGGGGGGGCAGAGGCAGGTGGATCTCCGAGTTTGAGGCCAGCCTAGTCTAGAGAATGAGTTCCAGGACAGCCAAGGAAGGCTACAACAAAGAAATCCTATCTCAGGAAGAAACAACAACACAAAACAAAAAAGAAAAAAAGAATGGTAGCAGGCAGCATATGGCATGTTAAAACATACATATGACCTTTACGGTACAGGCCATGTGTAATCCCTGGAGACTTAAATAGAGGCTGCTTGGTCTGTTTACTATTAGACAACTCTAGGAGCAGCAGAATAAAGAAATTCAAATGTGGCACAAACTGTAATCATAAAGAGACAAAAGGCAAAGGCACTGGGGAAATAGCGTAGTGGAACATTCCTACTTAGCATGCACAAGGAAGGTCCTGAGTTTGATCGTCAATACCGTCAATACCACTAGAGCAAGAAGTTATTTTTGTTTGTTTGGAGTTTGGGTGAGGTTTTTCGTTTTGGTTTTTTGGTTATTGGAGACTGGGTTTCCCTGGCTGCCCTGAAACTCTGCAGACCAGACTGTCCTCAAAAATCAAAGTTCAACCTGCTTCCACCTTCTGACTGCTGGGATCAATGGCATGGGCCACTACACCTGGCCTACAAGTTTTAAAATAATGTATAATAGTACAAGCTAAAGATGACATGGGAATAAATGAAGGCATTATTAGAAATAAGGAAGAGGAGGCCAGGCATGGTGGCATTTAACCCCAGCATTCGGGAGGCAGAGACAGGCAATCTCTTGAGTTCCAGGCCAGGTAGGCCTACACAGCAGACCCTGTCTCCAAATAAATAGATAAATGAATAAAACAATCTACCCTAAGATCAATTATTACTCTTGGTTCACATCATTCCTCTAATAAAGGAATTATGTATACCAAAAGTGGAGAATCAGAGATAATAAATCACATATCCATAGCCAACTAGAGTCACCATATACATTTCAGAGGCCATTTTGACTACGAGAAGGGACAGTGAAGTCCATTAACTAAGGAAAACGTGATCCTCAGTCAACACCTTGGAAAGCCATCAATAAATGACCCCTGCTAACACTATGTTTCCTCTTCGAAGTCCAAAACAATCTATGCTGAAATTAAAACGAAGCATCAAAAAAGACTGATCGGCAGTAGGCTTCACGACAGAACTGAAATTGGTACAAAGTGGGGGAGAGAACCAAAGGGGTCCGTAGGGCGCTACCCAGAGCAATGTCGAGCAGAAGTGAGCAAACCTGTACCTCCCACTTCCAACTTCCTTCCACGCTCATTCCACCCCTGCTCTCATCCAGGAACTCAACGCAATCACACTCCAGCAGCCTGGTCTCCTGAGCCCCAGGACACACCTTCGCCTTTCCCAGCACTCCAGGACAGCGACAGAAACTATTTTGCAGAGTCACGATTCTCCAGATTCTCCCCGTCTCCACTCCAGCTCCCACCCCACCCACGCGGAGACACAGCGGCCAAGCTCCCACGGGTGGCCGGGCTCCAACTCGCGTGGCCGCCACTGCACGCTCCCCACCGTGGCCCTTGGCGGCTGGGTCCTGCGCGCGCCTCTGCAGGCTGGGGCTACGAGGAGGCCTAGTGTCGGCTGCGAGGGCGCGGCACGAGGGAGGACGGAGCTCACCGGAGTAGAGTGGCATGGCGAGGCAGGAGGGAGGACACGGCGCGGAAGGCTGGGTCTGACAAGGGCGGCGGAGGAAGGAGAAGCAGCTCCTGGAGCCGGCCGGGAAGGAAGCGCGGGGGTGGCGGCAGCTCCGGTGCGACGAGCCTCATTCAAACCGGCCACTGGCGATGACGCAGCAGCACGCTGCTCACCCAGGGAGCCACCGCACGGGGGGAGGGGCCGCCCGCCCCGGGGGCGGGGCCCGAGGGGCGGGGCCCGGGCGTGAGAGGAGGGCTGACGTCGTGGGGGCGGGGCCTGGGCAGGAGAACCGCGGCAGACGGAGGGAGAGGAGGCGCTACCTGAGGCTGCCGGGGGCTGAAGCGATGGGGCGGGGCGTGGGGAAGGGCAGCGGCGGGCAACGGCGGGGCCTGCGGTAGGAGGAACCCGGGGGTGAGTGGAGAAAAACGGGCGGGCCCAGGGCGCGAGGAGGAGCCCAGGCGGATTGAAAACACAAGAAGGACGGAGACCAGCAGCGGACGGTGGCCCTCGAGGCCTAGGAGAGGAAGCGGCGGGGCCGGCGCCTGGCGGAGTGCAGCCCCGGAAATCGGCGCTCTTCCGCCGCCGCTGGCACCCACAGGACACGTGGTCCTCCTTGTGCCACAGATGGGAGCCTGGTGTTCCCACTTACGGCTGGGTCATCTTCCGCACTGAGCTTTCGTTAACTCGTTGTTGCCTTTTACTAACTCGGTGCATTTCTGATTCTTGAACGCGTGCTCAGGCATTGTCTGGTGCCGTGACAACCAGAAGTGGACATTTATTGAGATTCCCATCCTGTAGATGCCCAGTGAGTTAACTCCATCAAGTTTGTTTACAGTACACACCTCGGTAGCACACTAACTTCTCCTAGCGTCTGTGGGGACTGCTCACCTGTATTTAAAACACATGGGATCAAAGGCAGTCTTTGGAAACACACTGGCCATGAAAAGGGAGCTTTAAAATTTCTTTTGCAAAGCTACCCTTTGCTCAGTGACAGCGGGAGTCCATGACAATAGCAGCCTTGATTTTTTTGTCTAAGGTAGACTTCCTTACGTAATAAAATGTAATAGTGAGATTTTTGGGTTGGTTTGATTGATTTTTTTTTTTTTGAGACAAGGTTTCTCTGTGTAGCCCTGGATGTCCTGGAACTCACTCTGTAGACCAGGCTGGCCTGGAACTCAGGGATCTGCCTGAGTTACGGGATTAAAGGCTGTGCCACCACTTCCCGGGATCTATTGGTAAGAATCTTAACCTGCATGTTTATGAATAAACAAGGCCTGTGAAATATGGCCAAATATCGGGACTCTTATAATCTTGTTAATGTACGCAAGACAAGAGAACAAGGCCTCTCAATAAAGTAAGGGTACTTTATAAAATACCACTGCTTAGAATGCTTTCTTCTTCTGGCTAACATGAATTCTGACCATCTTTAAAATCCCCCATTTATTACTAACTTATCTAAACAAAACCTGATCTTACAATTACTCCTTTCCTATCCAGCAGTATTACATTCATAGCTAGTCTCTTCATTCCCCCCCCCCGTAGATGTGAATCTAAAGCACTCAATATAGGATACAAAATGAATCAAACACAGATCCTGTCTTAAGAGGACCTAGAATAACTCAAAGTATTAACATATGCATGCATGAACTCCATTTCTAAATGGAGCCCTTTGCTGGGTGCAACAGAAGCCAGAGATAGACAGGCACAAAGAAAGAACTGTCTAGCTCAGCCTCCCTTCATATGCACTGAGGCGAAGAACGTGGGCCTTCCGAAATGGAAAAGCCCCTCAGTAGTTTCCCATCGCTGCTGTAACTCCACCACAAACTTGTTGATTGCAAGCCAAATAGATGAATTATCCTACCAGTGTGTAGTCAGAGGCCTGGGAAGACTTAACCTCAAGGTGTTGGCAGGCAGGTCACTTCCTTTCTGGAGGTACCAATGGCAATATCTAGTCCTTGCTTTCTCTAAGTGATACAAACTGTCCGTTTTCGCTGGTTGCTAATTCGGGCCCTGCCCTGGTTACCCTGCTATCCTCACAAGCTTCTTCTGACTCTGACTACTGCCTCCCTCTTTATAAGCTCTCATTGATTACATTGGCATCACCTGGGTAATTCAGGCCAAACTTCTCATCTTAAAATCCTTAACGTAAACACACCAGTAAGTCACTATTTGAAGGCAGTGTAGTAAGTACAAGCTCGGGGGATTCAAATGTGGACATATTTGCAGGAGCACTATTTAATTATTTAATACTTCCAAAACCAAATATTTGAAGTAAAACAGTATCTAGTGTCCTTTCTTGTAAGATCTGTTTTTTTAAAGAACAATTTTATTATTTTATTATTTCTTGGAATTACAGACAGTTGTGAGCTGACATGTGGGTGCTGGTCCTCTGGAAGAGCAGTCAGTGCCGTTAACCACTGAGTCAGCTCTCCAGCCCCAGCATCAATTATTTTTATTCCAATGTTTTCCTCTCTGCTGCATAATTCTTAGAGAATAAAACCTAGCCTTGAATAATTTAGGAAATATATGAGATCTAGAAGTGCTTTGCTTTAAAATATGTTCAGCAAATATTTCCTAAGTATATGCTAAGCATAATTGGAAATCAATAGAGATGCAAATAATACCCAGTAAATGCATTATTCTGTAAAAAAAAAAAAAAAAAAAAATAGAAAGACAGACCTCAAAATTCACCTGTTTGAAGAAGATAAAAAGTTGTGGAAGAGTCAGGGAAGAGCAAGTTGACTGAGAATCCATAAAGTTCATCTGCCACCTATTTCGCAAGAGTTTTCTTCTGTGACTGAGTGTGGATGGGGCCTCTCATATGGCTGGGTGGGCAAAGGCATCTGCTGCTATGCCTGAGGCACTGAGTTTGCTCTCTGGAGCCCACTGGTGGGAAGGAGCTGATTCCCACAAGTTGTTCTCTAACCTTCAAGCAGGCACAAGAACCAACACACATACGTGCGCACACAGCATGCACAGAAGAAAGAAAAAATTAAATGTGAGGGTTTAAAAGCTTTCGCCTTTTTCCTCTTTGGTTTAATATGTTGCATGCATATACAGACGTTAGCCCAAAGGAAGAAGCAAGAAAAGAAAGTATAAGATAGCAATTTTTAAAAAGGTTTATTTTCATATATATGAGAGCCTTTGCCTGCGTGCATGTATGTACGCTGTATACATTCTGTGTGTGCGTGTGTGTGTTTGTGTTACCCAAGGAAGCCAGAGGAAGGCATTGGATTATGGACAGTTACAGGCATCCATGTAGGTACTTGAACCCAAACCCACTTATTTCAAAAAAGCCACAAGTACTCCTAACTCCTGAGTCCTCTAGCCAGCCTCAGTGGTTTCCTAAAAGTAAGAGAGAATGTACACAGACTGCTCCCAGTCATACTTCATTAATGGAATTAATTACATGGTCATGGGAGCTGGAATTATAACAGAGCACAGGTATACAAGCTCAAACCCATTAACATTCAAGAAGGACAGTGGACTTTAATGGAAAACCACAATATCTCTTCTGTTCATATTGTTTTGTACATTGTCTCCAAGCTTATGATGTCCTGGGAGTGACAAAACTCCGGTGCTTCAGTTTTCTCCGTTGAGCACTGATAATGATTATACTGATACTGGAATTCCCTCAGGGTTGTAATGTTAAAATGGCTGAGTATGTATGATGTTAAAATAATTACCAAATAGATAGTTTGGGACAAATAGTAAATGCGCTTGAATGTTTAACATCTACCTTTCAATTTAAGTTCAATTACTAAAGTTTTGTTATTGTAGCCAATGGAAATATATATATATATATATATATATATATATATGTATATATATCTGTATATATGGTTTTTGTTTGTTTTTTCAAGACGGGGTTTCTCTGTGTAACAGCTCTGGCTTTCCTGCAACAGCTAGCTTTAGCAACACAGCAAATTTACAGCCAGCTTGGGCTCCATAAAACTGTGTCTCAAAACCAAAACAAAACAGTTTTTTACAACTGAATGCTAGACAAAATAGTGTAGCAACCATTTTCATCACAATAGGCATCATAAATAATAATTATTCCAGTAATCATATGATTCCATATGTAAGAGAATATGAATAGGCTATAAGCAAATATTACATTATGTTGTGTAAGAGACATGAGCATCTGTATCTGCAGTAATTCCAAGAACCCATGCCCCTTGGATGCTAAAGAATGGCTTTACTGCCCTTTCCTGCCTTCCAGTGAAAAGATTACTGTTATTTGTGGTAGTGATGTGTGTGTGTGTGTGTGTGTGTGTGTGTGTACATGCCACAATGTGCATGTGGGAATCAACAGACAACATTGTAGACTCAGTTCTCTCCCTCTGCCTGTATGTGGTTTCCAGGGATAGAACTCAGGTTGTCAGGCTTATGCATCAAATACTTTTACCTGATGACCCATCTTTTTTATCTTTTTTAAATGTGAATTGGTATTTTGCCTGCATGTATGTATATAGGTGAGAGTGTCAGATCTTGAAGTCACACACAGTTGTGAGCTGTCAGATGGGTGCTAGGATTTGAACCCAGGTCTTCTGGAAGAACTCTCAGTGCCCTTAACTGCTGTGCCATCTCTCCAGCTCTGATGACCCATCGTGCTAATTCCATCTTCCAGTTTTGCTCTTCTCTCCCGCCTTGAAATGTCCCCACATCCCAATTTCTCTCCATTTATCTCCTTGATATATGTTTAAATCTTACAAGCTGAGAATTTTTCTCTGCCTGTTTACTCATTTATTTTGTATGTTAAAGTTTTCTCCTTTTTTGAGATTATAATACAATTATATTATAGGTCCATGTATTCCTCCCGGCTCTCTTTCAAATTAATGGCTTTTTTTTTTCCTAATTGTTGTTCCATGCTTAGTCTGTATAACGTTACTTGTACGCATGTTTTAAGGATTCCTCTTTGGTCTTTGCTAACCACTTGGTGGGATCTTCCTGAAGAAGAGCAAGTCTACCTCTCTCAGCATTCCTTAGTAGCCTGTAAGTTCTCTGTTGAATGTTGAGGCCTTGTGAGTTTTCCCCCACCTACTTTGGCATGTCTATTGGTGTGATCCTTATTTGGCTCATGTTAGGGCAGTTGTGTAGATAAAACTTTATGGATATAGTGTCTGACATTTCTAGGAGACACAATCTTACAGCAAACTCCTTGATCCTCTGGCACTGAGAACCTTTCCACTCACCTTTCCAAAATGGTCCCTGAGCCTAAGGTGTTGGATTTTCTTGTAGATGTACCCATTGGAACTGGACTCCACAGCTCGGATTTTTGGTTGGTTATGATTTTTTAATAGTCTCCAATGCCTTTTTATTATTTTAAAAATTTATTATGTGTGTGGATGTTTTTGCCTTCATGTATGTCTGTGTAGCACGTGTGTATCTGGTACCCACAGAGGCCAGAAGAGGGCATTGGATTCTCCAGAACCAGAGTTAGCATGGTTGTAAGTTGCTATGTGTGTGCTAGGACTTGAATTGACACTTTCTAGAAAAGCAGCCAATGGTCTTAGCTGCTGAACACTCTCCTGCCTCTTTTCTGCCTCTTTAAACAACTGCTCTTGCCAGGTGGCAGTGCACACAGCACTCAGCAGGCAGAGGCAGGAAGATCTCTCTAAGTTTGAGGCCAGCCTGGTCTACAGGATAGCCAAGGCTACCCAGAGAAACCTTGTCTCAAAAATCCAAAATAAACAAACAAACCACTGCTCTTTGCACAGTTGGCACTTAATTACTTTTAATATTGACAATTTATTAGCAGTTAATGATTTGTAGTATCCTATTTGTGTGTGTGTGTGTGTGTGTAAATATATAGCAGTTGTATTTTATATTTACCTTTAGACTATGAGTCATTCTTCCCTCTTCACGATTTTCAATGGCTACAGCCAGCTAGATGATTCAGTGGGTAGAAGTGACTACATGCAGTTCTGAGAACCTGAGTTCAGTTCCCATATCTCACCAGGTGACAGGAGAGAACTGATTCCCGAGAATTCTCCTGTGACCTCCATATGAGAACCATGGCATGCACACATCTGCGTGCACACACACACACACACACACACAAACATGTAAATAAAAATATATTGTTATCTGTATATGTTTCATGTCTGCATAAGGACTGCACTTAATTTGTTCATCTGTGTGTTCCCCAGTCCTAGTTCAGATCAGACCACCATTACTAGGCATGGTAATGGAACTCCCAAGAGAAGAAAGAAACTGAAGGATGTTGAAGACATTTGAGGCATCAGAACGCTAGATAACTACAGAAAAAAGCAAAAACCCTAAAGCAATCAAATCCATTCATTTGACAATTACTGCTTAATTATATACTCATGAACCCTACATTCCAGGAACTCACAGTTTATGAGAGAATAAGGAAACAATACGAGGCCTGTGCCTTTAGTCCCATCACAGGAGGCTGAGGCAGGTGAACCTCTGAGAATGTGAGGCCAGGCTGGCCTATATAGTGAGTTCTAGGACTACATAGTCAGACTGTCTCAAAATGAAGCAAAACAGTACATATTATTAAAATATATGGCCAGGAATGGTAGTTTACACTTATAACCTTAGCATTCAAGAAACAGAAACAAGAGGATTGTGAGTTGTAGGCTAACCTGGGCTATAGTGAGAACCCATCTTGGAAAACAAACTATTGAAACATGTACTAGTGCATATGAAGATCAGGAGGGAGGATTGCTAGCTACAGCAGAGGGTGCCTGTGTGGGCTGTGGAACTAGATAAGGCAGGATGGGCAATATGGGATACGCTGATTATGGAGAGCCTAGGTACTAGGGGGAAATGTTCCGTCTCAGGTTAACAGGGTTCCCTTCTTAAGGTCGCTGTTCATCACAAAAGAAAAGTAATGCTGACATTTCCACATGCTCCTTATTTAAAAGATAACCTGTAAAGAAAGACAAGACTCCTCTTCCTGGCCTCGGTTTCACATCTCCCAGGCAGCTGTTGACCCTGTCTGATTTCAGATCTCAGGTCACTCTATAATTCTAAACAATATAATCTTATTACTTACTTTTTCAAGTTTAATGGAATATTTAGAGCTTACACCATAAAATGAGAAACTATTACGTTGTATGTACTACGTTTCTTCCACCTTCTGTCTATTTTCTTATTGAAAATACATTTTTTGTTCAGACAATATATTCTGATCACGGTTCCCCCTTCCCAAATTCCTCCCAGATACTACCATTTCCTACCCTCCCAACTTCACACTTTCTCTCTCTTTGGAGAACAAAGGTAGAAAGTATTTCTAGGAATTGGCCACTATTCCCCGGGCCTCACAAATTCAAACAGCCTTCCAGGATTTCTGTATTTGATTTCTGTATTTGAAAGAATCCTCCTTTTAAAAAAATTCATTAAAATTATTAGTTCTTTTACTCCTCAAATCAAAATTATTAACATACTGTCCTAGTTAGGGTTTCTATTCCTGTAATAAAACACCATGACCAAAGCAACTTTGGGAGGAAAGGATTTATTTGGCTTTTACTTCTATATCACTGTCCATCATCAAAGGAAGTCAGGGCAGGAACTCAAACAGGACAGGAACCTGGAGGCGGGAGCTGGTATAGAGGCCATGGAGGGTGCTGCTTACTGGCTTGCTTTCCATGGCTTGTTCAGACTACTTTTTTTGTTTTTGTTTTTGTTTTTTGTTTGTTTGTTTGTTTGTATTTCGAGACAGGGTTTTGTTGGTATAATGTTCTTGTGCAATGTACACAATTTACCCTTGTTCATTCAAATGCTGATTTCTCTACCCCACTATCTGGTTTCAATCTGGACATTGCATTGTGATGTTTATTCTAAGATTCACCTGTCTCAAGTTTGTGTGAACATGCCACCATTTGTTCCTTGCATTGCCAATAAAACAACCAGCTAATACTGAGCAGTGGAGAGAATAGGATGGAACATCCTGGTTCAGAGGGGAGGAGAAAGCACGAGAAAACAGCATGTGGAAGGAGGTTTTGGACTGGAGAGATCTCAGAGGAGAGGACCTGGAAACACCAGGAGAGATGAACCGGACCTACGATATGACTAAAAGCAAGCATAATGTGGGAAATCTGAATGGGAGGAAGCTATGTGGGCTTGGAGGTTTAAGATGGAGTAATTGCTGCCTAGCATTGTGCTCTAGGTTAATTAAATAAATCCTAGCCTCTGTGTGGTGATTTGGGTATAGAGCTGGTTTAGGAATAATCACTGTTTAACTAAAAGATAAATCAATAATAAATATTAATAATCAATAACAGGTTTCTCTGTGTAGCCCTGGCTATCCTGGACTTGCTTTATAGACCAGGCTGGCCTTGAATTTACAGAGATCCACCTGTCTCTGCTTCTCTGAGTGCTGCAATTACAGGTGCACACCACGTGCCTGACTCAGCCTACTTTCTTATAGAACCCAGGGCACTAGTCCAAGTATAGCCCTGCCCACAAAGGGCTGGGCCCTCCCCCAACAATTACTAATTAAGAAAATGCTCTGTAGGCTTCCCTGCAGTACCACTGATGTACACATTTTTTTTCTTTATTCTTCTCATAAAATACATACTAATTGCATTGTTGTGGGTTATTAATGTTTATTATCGATTTAACTGTTACTTAAACAGCTATTATTCCTAAACCAGCTGTATACCCAAATCACCACACAGAGACTAGGATTTATTTAATTAACCTAGAGCACAATGCTGGACAATAGTTACTCCATCCTTAACCTTCAAACCCGCATAGTTTCATACCATTCATATTTCACCCATTATACTTGCTTTTAGTCAGTCATATCTGCTTTAGTCAGATCCGGTTCATCTCTCCTCATGATTGGAAGACCTCTCTTGACAATCCCTGCTCCCTACTCGTCCTCCTCCCCCTCACTTCCCTCTCCTCCCCTCAGGATGTCCCACCCTATTCTCTCCATTGCTCAGCATTGGCTGGTTGTTTTATTGGCAATGCAAGGAACAAATGGTGGCGTGTTTACACAGACTTGGGACAGGTGAATCTTAGACTAAGCATCACAATGCAATGTCAGGATTGAAACCAGATAGTGGGGTAGAGAAATCAGCATTTGAATAACAAGGGTAAATTGTATATATTCCACAAGAACATTATACCAACACCCTTTCTACACTCCTCTCAGTCCTCTCCCCTCTCCCCCAGATCACTACTTCTCCATTTCCTTTCAGAAACGAGCAGGCCTTCCAGGGACTTCAACCAAATACCCCATAACAATATGCAACAAGCCTAGGCATATACCCTCATATCAATGCCTGGAAATTAAAAGCTCTCTCTCTGTTTTCTTTTCTTTTTAGTTTATTTATTCTTTTTTAGTTTTTTGAGACAGGGTTTCTCTGTGTAACCCTAACTGCCTGGCTGTGCTGGAGCTCAGAAATCCACCTGCCTCTGCCTCCTGAGTGCTGGGATTAAAAATATACACCAATGCCACTATCCTCCCCTGGCATACACGTTTTCTTAATTGAGCTTCCCTCCTCTCAGATGACGTTAGCTTGTGTCAAGCTGACGTAACTACCCAGCACACATATGTAAACCTCAACTTTTTCTATTACCTCACAGTTTCTTATCCCACTATGCTATACTGCTGCTTAGGTAAGAATGTCTACATTTTCTGTCCTCTTGCTCCTTCCACCTTCTTTCAGCCACACTATCTGTAAGAACTACAGCCATTTTTAATCATAACCACCTGACTGTCCCTGAGCAAACCTGCCAGTTTTCCCACCCAGTTTCCAACAATCCTATAAACAAAGAGAACTTTCAGAGCGGTTTGTGAAGCTCTGTGGCGAGACCTGAGACTTCAGGGCCAGGACTGTGCTAGACTCTGATATTGACTTGAGCATCACACAAATATATTCCAGAGGAAGGCACTGTTTTCATGACTTTTCCTCCCCTTCCGCTCACTCAAAATATGGTTATCCAGCTGTTCTGCTGCCAGCCAAGACAGGTCTGCTAGTAAGCCCCCTAAACTGTACCTGCCTTTTTCTCAGGGCTCATAAGAATATTTTGCATATAATTCTTCATATGCTAGAACCAGGTTTTCCCAAAACATCATTACTTTTATATGGTAAAATATTTCCAACAACAGAAACTGAATATATTACAGAATCAGTAAGAAATGGATCAAGGTCACGGAAGGTCAGAGAGCTAGGGAGCAAGAATGACCTGGAGGCTGAGAGGAGACGTAGCCGTTAGGGATGCTCGCCGCCCCTCCAGAGCTTTCAAACTCAGTTTCCCGCATCCACTT
The DNA here is from genome assembly GCF_030254825.1 of Meriones unguiculatus. Classification (NCBI taxonomy): domain Eukaryota; kingdom Metazoa; phylum Chordata; class Mammalia; order Rodentia; family Muridae; genus Meriones; species Meriones unguiculatus. The sequence goes on along the minus strand of NC_083350.1, from coordinate 76,514,806 downwards.
CAGCCGGCTCACAACTCCAGCTGCAGGGGATCTGACACGCTCTTCTGGCCTCTGAGGAAACCCCAATGCACATGCGCACATACGTTTACGCAGGCACATACATATAAGTAATAAAAACTTAAAAGAATGATCTACTGGCAGTGAGTATGCCTAAAAGTCTTCTTGGATGAATGAATTATTTTGCCATATTAGCTTCACCGATAGTGTTTTCGGTGTAGGTATGGAGGTCATGCGCTCTCCTACGTAAGAACGAAGTGACTTGCTGGGCGCTGGTGGTGCATGCTGGGATTAATAGTACTCCAGAGGCAGAGGTAGGTAGATCTCTGTGAATTCGAGGTCAGCCTGGTCTACAAAGCAAGTTCCAGGACAGCCATGGCGACACAGAGAAACCCTGTCTTGAAAAACAAACAAAACAAAAAAACTATTAAAAAAACAAACAGGTTCTCACTTTGTTGGTTGTCCTAGAACTCACTATGTAGACCGACAGAGCCTTTACCTGCCACTGCCTGGGAGCAAAGAGGTGTACCGCCACCCCCAGACTAACTCCTATGTGACGTTACTAGCTCTGTTCAATTAAGGTTCTGAGGAGGGTGGTGAACTTAAAATGTCTGAGAGTGTTGCTTAGTTTTACAGTGCCGGCCTCCTATGTGCTAGGCAAACACTCTACCACTATCTTCATTCTCCTGTTTTGTTTTTTTGAGACAGGGTTTCTTTGCATAGTCCTGGGTGTCCTGGAACTTCCGGTGCCACCACTGCCTGGCTTCTCTATTCTTAGCCTTGGAGATCATTTGGTTTCATTGAGATGAATAGGTCCAGAGTAATTTTCTTTCAGCGCTTTAGAGATATTTCATTCCCTTTTATTTCTGGTAAGAAATTGTTGGTTCAGTGCAATTGCTTTTAATTTACAGGTAAATCTTTTCTTGCTGGTAAACTTTTGTTACTGAAATGTAAACTTTTCAGTTTCATTACAATAGGTCTAGGAGTTCATCTAACAACCTTCTCAATACTAGTCAGAAAGTTTTGAGATAAGACATGTTTTTGAAAGCCAGGCGTAGTGGCACAGCACTCAGGAAGGTAGAGGCAGGCTGTGAGTTCAAGGCCAGCCTGGTCTACAAAGTGAGTCCAGGACAGCCAGGGCTACACAGAGAAACCTTGTTGCAAAAATTAATACATAAATAACAAATAAAAACAAAAAACTAACCCTGTTTTGAATATTGCTTATTCTGTATTTACATTTCATAGTTACATTTAGCTTTTCTGTTCTGTCTTCTCATTTTATTTATTTTAGTAATAGATTATGTTTTAAAAACTTGTTTTTTGGTTTTGAGACAGGGTTTCTCTGTGTAGTACAGGTTGTTCTGGATCTCAGAGATCTGCCTGCCTCTGCCTACTGAGTGCCCTGGGAGCTGAGATTAAAGGTATATGCTACCACCACCCAATTATGTTTGAATTATTTTTTGTTTGAATTCTTAATAGTCTTCCAAATCAACACTTTTGTCTAGTCAACTTATTTAACCATCTTCTGTTTAGTATTACTAAGGATTATATTTTACATTTCCAAGTTTGCTCTTTGGTTTCTTTTGATAATTTTGTTTTACTTTGTATAATATTTGATATTTTGTTTCATAATTTATCTCAAGTAACAAGATTCCTTTATATTCATTTTTTGTTTTCATTACTGTTTTGCTATTAGTGGTAGTAAGCTCAAATATGGGCTTTGTGCATGCCAAGAAAAAAAATATGATACTTTGAATTATTCTTGTGAACACCTGGATGTTCAGGACCTCTTTTTCCCCTCAAATACATCTTTATTAAGCCAGGATTTGGAGCAGGAAAATAAAAGCCACTTCCTGTCAGCCTGCGTCCCATCTATCCTTTCTTTTCCTCCTGCTTCTTCCTTCTTTCTCTCCCGCCCTTTTTTCTTGTGCAGCTGAGAGTAGAACACAGATTCTCCCCATAGCCTTTTCCAAAAGTTAAGTATGTTCTCTCATAATGTTAAATGCCCATTAGCTTTTGTATGGCGTTACTGTTTTCATCTGTGCTCCTTGTAAAAGAAATCAGCCCAACCCGTTTAGATTTTTCATCTGTTTTTTTTAAATAAAAACACTCAAATGATAATGTGCGGGTCACACAGTACTGTAGCAGTGGTACCAAATCACTGTTGGGCATTTACCCATGATAAGCTAAGCCTGTATGAGAGACTCAGGCGAGGCTCTCTTATCCCTCTATTGTTAGGCTCCCTCAGAACTCAGGGAAATAGATTTTATTACAATTGTTCCTCTACGCTTGTACAATGATTTCTTACATTCATCACACCTCACTATTTTTCTTTGAATAACTTTCTTTCCATACAATTATATATCACACTAGAACACCTTCACCTAGAAAGACAGTCTAAGGGGTGGGGCTGGGGAGACCGCTCCCTGGGTAAACTGCTTACATGAGGGCCTGAGCTCACATTCCCAGCACCCACGCAGAAGATGGGCACAGCAGTGCATGTCTGTAATTCTAGAGCTGGAGGCTGGCCAGCCAGTCTAGCTGCAGCAGTGAGCTCCAGGTTCAGTGACAGACTCTGCCTCAAAACATAAGGTGGAAAGGGAGAGAGGAACATACTGGACATCTGGCCTCCAGACATAGGTAAACACTACCACAGAGAGAGAGACAGACAGAGACACACAGAGATTTAAGGGTTTTCTTTTTATTGAAAATGTCGTCTGATATTGGCGCCCAGTTGCTAGCATCCAGCCTTCCTGCTCATTCACGCACATCAATCATAGTGAGGTCATTCCATCAGTGATGGGTCTCAGTTCATTTCAGGAGTGTTGAGTAAGACTCTCCTCTGGTTTAAGCCCTCCTGTCTTCTGAGTTTGAGTGGTTTGTTCTTGTCTTTTTTTTTTTTTTTGTCTCTTTAGAGATAAGGTCTTGCTTGGCAGTCCAGACTATCCTAGAACTCACATACAATTCCTGACTCTGCCTCAAAAGTTCTGAGGTTATGGGCATGTGTCATCACACCCGGATTCTAGTCTCTTTTAGCTCTTTTCCACCAGCCTGGTGCTATGGGGCTTCTGTTACTTGTTGACATTTGTAGAGTACAGATAAAGTCACTAAACAATGTCACTAAACATTCAACTCAGTTAATGGTCATGGGGTTCTGCTACTCTCTAATGGCCACTCTTGGTTGTCAACTTGACCACAACTGGAATTAACTAAAGCCCAAGCATTTGAGTACACCTGTGACGGGTTTTTCTCGAGTGGATAGTTTGAAGTGGGAAGACCCACCTTCAGTCCAGGACACATTTTTTGGTGGGACTCTACATGCTCCTCTAGAACATAGAAGCAGGGAGCTTTTGCTTTTTGCCTGCTTGCCCTCATTTTCACTGCAAGTTCATTTTTTCACTGGTATCAGAGTTTGAAATTCTGGGGCATACTGAACACCAGCTGAGGCATCCAGCCTATGGACTGAACAATTCTTGGATTCTTGGACTTTCAGTCAGATGATAGCCATTGTTGGACTAGCCAGACCACAGCCTATACAGTGCTCCAAGAAATCCCATCTTTATACATATAAATCCATTCTATCAATTCTGTTTCTTTAGAGAACCTTAAGTAATTCGCTCTTCTGTTGTGACCAGCGGTTCATGTCTCCTGGTGAAAAAAAAAAAAAAAAAAAAAAACCTAAGCCTCAGGGCAGCCTTTAAACCCCCTTCCACTTCCTGTCCTTCTGCCTAGCTAATTGGCCAATCAGATCTTTATCGACAGCTGTTGCATCCATACAAGACATTCCTCCACAATTCCCCCTTTAGTCTAAAAAAAGGCCCCCTTTACATATACATCTATATTATTATACATATATACAGTAAACTACATACAGCAAGAACGACCACAAAACAATTAGGAAAACCATATATAAAAGTTACATTCATAATGTTTTGCTTATTTGTATTTGGTAACCTTGAAGAAAATATCATCTCTCCCATTTTGGTGAGTCTAAAATTCTGAACCTAAATCAATCTCCATCATATCTTGTATTAACCTAAAAATAGCTATCTAGACCTAAAGATGTCTTAACTCCTAAGCAACTAAGCTTAATTGTAAGACTATAACTATCTAGTCTTCAACCCCATTAGAGAATTGAAAAGGAGTAAAATTATTACCTGAGTAAGCAGGAAGTGCAGGCAAGCAGCTTCCAGAGCTATAGAGATGACAGAGACACCTTTCTGCCTGGACAGTCCCCAAAATCCCTCCATACTGTTGGAGCATCAATACTTAGCCTTCCGGCCCAGGATAACTGACAGACACATTTGTGAAGCAGCAACTATGAAGGATTTGCTTACTCTGTCTTGACAGAGCTAGGCAGTCAACTTCCTGCATCAAGTTTTGCCCATATTGGACAGCATTCTGTCCGTAGTTGAGTAGGAGTATTACCTTTTGCCTGGTGGCTAGTTTGCCACATTTGAATTATCTCCTAATGGAGATTCTTTGATGCCCATCATGTTCTTTGAGGTAGGCTGAAGTTATTATCAGAAGCTGACTTGTCTCATTGTCAAAGAATCTTTCAATTAATAACATTTTAAATGCCATATTCTATAGATCTGAGGTTTTTGAACAACACCTATCTATCTATTTAACCTGAATTGTTTGTTTCTAGCTATTTTTTTTATCTGTCAATCTAGGAAACATTTTTGTAATTGATTAAACTAGTATCTAACATGACTATGAGTTTGATTGACTGCTAATATGCATTTCTTACTTATCCTAAACAGTTTTTTAAAATTATTTATTATTTATACAGTATTCTGCCTGTATGTGTGCCACCAGGCCAGAAGAAGGCACCAGACACCAGATCTGATTATAGATGGTTGTGAGCCACCATGTGGTTTCTGGGAATTGAACTCTTAGAACCTTTGGAAGAACAGCCAGTGTTCTTTACCCCTGAGCTATCTCTCCAGCTACCTAATAGCAGTTTTTAAAGAATTGGAAGTAAACCTTAAATTTGTAAATGAATTATATAAGTCCAATTCCTTATATGAGATGAGACACATATATGTGTTAAAGTTAACCTTAAATTTGTATCAATATACCAAGATTTTTACCAACAAAAATTTTAATTCTGTACCAATATACAATAGTTCATATTAATGTAAGTAAAATTAACCTTATTTGAGAATGCCAATATCTATAAGTTGAAGAGTTAGAGTCAATGATCTATCTTTATATCCTATTATTTCTGTATTATCCCTATATTCCTCTCTTCTTCTCAATCCCCTTCCCTAAGAAGGAAAGACGAGAAAAGGAAAGAGAAATCCTGAGTCTAAGTTACTAAACCTTGTTTTTGCCCTGATCAAGACAATTTCACAACATGTAACTAACTCCCCTAAACAACAACATCCATAGCTCAACAGAATAACCAAAACCTACCCACACCAACCTAAGGGGATGGGATGTCTTCTTAAGACTCCTCCCTGCTCATGTGGGGCATAGGATGCTTTTTTGGGGGCCCAAAGGAAATAGGGGGAAAAAAGGTTAATTACATTAGCAATAACATTTGTGGTCCAGTTTCTAAATGTTGAGAAAGTCTAGGCTTACGTGAAGCCCTGTTTGGAACAGTCTGAAAGGCTGGACCAATTGGGATCGGCAGCTGTCTTTGAAGCTGTCCTGGAAGCAAGCTCTGATGAATAGCAACTGAAGCAGTCTGAGGCAGGACAATGTAGGATGCTAGAATATCTTGTGTTAGCATTTCAGCATCCTCCAGGGTGAATCCTGTCAGGTCTGATCCAACCAGTATCTGGTTCTTTTGTTCTGAAAACATATAATATCTCACAAGTAAGATATAGTCTTATAATTATAAGGTATGGGATGTGCAGAGTGCATAGAATCAGTTAAGGAGGGTATTCTGTTCTTTGCACGAGCAAAAGAAAGACATCTTTCTTAAGGCATTCTGGATCGCATACCAATTGTATCTGTCATTTAAAAAAAAATGGCATGATAAGTGTAGAGGATTTTGTAGCCAACAAGATTTTATTGGCTATGCATAGCTGAAGTCTGGCTGGAGACATTTAAATGTCCCAGTCAATCTCAGAGCTGTTCCCATGTAGAGGCATCAGCAAATTATATTACCTGTCCTGTTTTAATATATATATATATATAATGGTTATTTACATTCAGATCTTAATTTTATTTTACCCTTATGTTCTATGCATTTATTTTGTTTTACTTGAGATAATGTCCCATGTCCTACATCTTGTATACATACCTTTTGAAGTGGCCAAGCTGAATTCCAGTCTTGTGAAGCTCTTGCAGTATTAGCTCCCATATTTATTAAGCCTTTAATTTTATTCTTATCTACTTGTAATTTTAACTTTGGTTTCTTATCTTTTATAACAGTTTGTCAAATTACTTGCTTTTTGGTCTTTCCTGAGTTTTCTGATGTTAAAGCCGTTTTGGCTTTGCTATCTGGGTTGTTAAGGTTTATATGTAGAATAGCGCTGTTTAACTATTCTGTGAATGAGTTTTTCTGCTGTTGACTTGAGATAGCCAATTTGAATTTGGTGTTGGAACTTCTTGGGACATTTCTTGACAAAGGTTCCTTTGTTTGTCCCTTGCTGATCTACCTTCATTAGTCCAGTGTCAGCCTTTGCCACACTACATATTCCAGAAGGCTGGGGCCTTCTTCTTAGATTAAATCTAGAAAAAAACCAAACCAAACAAAAAAACCATTGTTTTTAGGAACGCCTTGCCTATCATACCTTCTTAAATGACCTTGCTTATCACAATTAAAAAGTCTGGGATTCTGAATTGTCTTAAAAGTCTTTTGTGATAGTGTCTTCTATTAAAGTCATATTAGGTGAGTGAGATCTGAGGTCAATCATATTTCTAATCCACTCTTCTATCTATGCTGATCTTGCTCTTAATGGTCTTATTACCTCTTTGCATTCAGTGTTAGCATTTTCAAAAGCTAAAGATTCTATTAGTGGCTTTCAAGCTAGTGAATCTGATATACTTCCATGCACAACTGAGGTCAATCTTTGTAAAAAGTCAGTGAATGTTTCCAATATAATGGTTATTAACAGCAATATTTATATTTTTTTCCACATTTAAGCCATCTAAAATGGTATTATTTAAAATCCAAAGGATCTGAACCATTGTGCCCTTTATTTGCCTATTTTCTTTAAAATCACTAATTTTAAAGTATATCTAACTATAATCTTTTATATCCAATTCTTTAAGCTTTTTAGTAAAGAAAAGGCAGAAATCTTTTCTTTTGCTCAGGATGTTTGCTTTTTTGTGGTGGGTGGGAGAGTGGAGTGGCTAGGAGAGCTATCAGAAGGGCATGGACCAGATCATTCCACCCTAGAAAACTGTAGATTTAGCCAGTCTTTTAATACCTGAATATGAATTTTAAGGGAATGGATAATGTGCCATCCATATTGAGTGCAAATTATTGTGACCAGTGGTTCATGGCTTCTGGAAAACATAAGTCCCAGGGCAGCATTTTAACCATAAAAATAAAAATGCCAAGACACTCCTGCCCACTAGGAAAGAGAGTGTATCCTGAGCAGACATGGTGCTGGATGAGCCAAGCGAGCTACATCCAGATCGTCAGGCAGCAGGAGAGAGTGATACTGGGCCTGGCTTGAGCATTTGAAGCCTCAAAACCCATTCCCAGTAACACACTTCTCTTAACAAGGCCTCACCTACTCCAACAAGGCCACATTGCTCTAGAGTGTCCCTCCCTATGAGCTTCTGGGAGACATTTTCATTCAAACCACCACATTCCACTCCCTGGTCCCCATAGGCCATTTTTACAGTGCTCAGTTCAACTTCAAAATCCACAGAGTCTGGCAGTCTCAACCTTATTTAAATGTTCAAAGTCTCTTCTGAGACTAATGGCAATCTCTTAACTGTAATCCTCTACAAAATCAAAACCAAAAAGCAGATCACCTACTTCCAACATATGATGGCACAGAATATACATTACCATTCCAAAAGGGAGGAAAGGCGGCTTAGTGAGGAAATACCTGATCAGAGAGAGACCAAAAACTCCTGGGCAAACACCAACTCTACATCTCCATGTCCTATTTCAAAGAGCTCTTCAGATCTCCATCTTCTTTCAGCTTTGTTGACTGCAACACATTTTTTTCCTCTCTTTGGCTGGCCCACTCCCTGTTAGTAGCTTTCTTAGGCAGGTCCAACGACTCTAACATCTCCAACATCTTGGGGTCTCTGCAATCCAGGAATCACCTTCACAGCTTCACATGATGGCCTCTCTAGGCCTCTGTACAGACCACCCCTGACATAAGCAGCTTTCCTTAGTTATGGAGGGAAATTACCATAATCTTTTCTTGAATCCTAACTCTAAAGCCAGAACCATGTGGTCAAAGCTGTCAAGTTCTGCTCCTTGCTGAGACCTGGAACATGGCCTCCTTGTTCTACCTCCAAACACCAGGCTGGCCTTGAACTCAGAAACCCACCTGCCTCTGCTTCCTAAGTGCTAAACATGTTTGCCATCAAGCTTTTGTTATATACCTTTTACAGATTGGAAGCTTAGCCTGGTGGGATGGTTCCCTGAGGTCACTATTCCTTTATTCCATTTAAGATCAGGTTTTTCTTTTAATGTTTTCTAGGTGCTCCTTTTCTCAAGCTGTACATTTTGTATTTTTGTATTTTTCCTTGCTCAACTTGCTCCTTTTCATTAAGTGTGGCCACTAATGACCAAGTAACACAGTTATTACAGGTTGTCGGAAACCTCCTTCACCAAGGCTACCAATCCATAACTCTTCAATTTAGCCTCAGGCATGTTTTTTTGGACAAGGGCAGAAAGCATGACATTAATCGCCAAGATATCACAAGAATGGTCTCTAGGCCACATACTATTCTCCTCTTAAAAAACAAACAAACAAACAAACAAACAAACAAACAAAAAAAAACGCTTGAGCCAGGATCCTACAATTCAAATGCTGCTCAGCACCACTTTTTTCCATGGTCCATTTAGCCTGGATTAAAGCATTCAATTGAGTCCAAAGTCCACATTGCTCCAAACAAAAGCCACAGTCAGGCTTATCAAAGCAATAACCTAGTCCCTGGTACCAATTTCTGCTTTAGGGTTTCTATTGTGAAGAGACCACATGACAATGGCAACTCTTAGCCAGGCAGCGGTGGCACATGCCTCTAATCCCAGCACTCAGGAGGCAGAGGCAAGCAGATCTTTGTGAGTTCAAGGCCAGTCTGATCTAAGGATTGAGTCCCAGGAGAGCCTGGAACAGTGCTAGAATGGTGTGCACCACCATGCCCTTCCAAGATTTTTTTTTTATGTGCATGGCTACACAGAGAAACCCTGTCTCAAAAACCCAAAACAACCCCCCCCCCCCAAAAAAAAAAAAACAAAATTCCCAAATAAAACCAATATAAAGAACATTCAATTAGGGCTTGTTTACAGAGAGCTTTAGTCCGTTATATGCATGTCAGGAAGCATCGTGGCACAAAGGCAGGCGTGATGCTGGAGAGGTAGCTGAGGAGTTCTACACCCCTATCTACCGCCAGGAAGCAGAAAGAGTGACACTGGGCCTGCCTTGAGCATCTAAAACCTCAAAATCCATCCCCCAGTGATACGCTTCCTCCAACAAGGCCACATGCTAATAGTGCCTCTTCTCTATAACCCTGTGGGGTTTGTAGAATAGCTCCACTTACCATTTTGATGTGTTGCTCCATTTCTGGTCTACAGTTAATTTTTAGTCCATACATAAATTCATGGTGTCTTTATGTGTATATGTGTGAATGTATTTAGGAGGTATTCAGTCATCATTATTTTTAAATTTTAAAGATATTTATATACTTGAGACAGGGTTTTACTATGTTGTGGTGGCTAGCCTAGAATTCTTAAGTAGACCAAGTTGTCTCCAGAGTGCTAGGATTAAAGGTGTGCACCACCATGCCCTGCCAAAGATTTTTGTTTTCATTCATGTGCATGTGTGCACCTTTGTGAAGTGTGTGCCATATGTATTTTTGGTGACTCCAGAGGCCAAAAGAGAACTTAGAATCTCTGGAGCTGGGCTTACAGGCAGTTTTACGTCTCCTGGCATGGTGCTGGGAACTAACTCTGGTCCTTCACAGAGAAGTAAGCACTCTTACCCACTGCTCCAGCTCTCGAGCCCTTTGAAAGTATTTTTAAATTGCAGTTTTGCAGTCCCTAAAAAGTTCTGTTAGGTGTAAGAATTCCCCGGCTCCCACACCATCAGCATTCCCCAACAGTGGTGCGCTGGTGAATGAGGTAACAGAGCATTAACACTCAGGGCTTAAGTTGGGACACTGTATGTCATACTTTAAAAAAGATTTTTTTTAAATACACATATTTTGACACTGTAACTATAGTCTTTTTTTAAAGACTTATTTATTCATTATTTATACAGCACTCTATCTGCATGTATGCCTGCTCAACAGAAGAGGGCACCAGATCTCCCTATAGATGGTTATGAGCCACCATGTGGCTGCTGGGAATAGAACTCAGGACCTTTGGAAGGGCAGCCAGTGCTCTTAACCTCTGAGCCATCTCTCCAGCCCCATATTTCTTTTTTAAAATCATAACATGGAACTTTTTAAAAAATCATTTTACTGCTGTGAAAATGGTCAGTGCTCCAAGTGTCCATTCTTCTTTCCTCTTGTAATCTTAACACTATGCTGCATTTTTAAGTTGGCTTCTTACACTTAGAATATGCATATGTTTCTTTAATATTTTTCATAGATTGATCGCTCATTTCCTTTCAGTGCCGAAGAATATATGGAATACATTCAAGGATGTACCACCAGTTCAATTAAAGTATCCTAAGAGAAAGACTTGAGATACATTTGAGAAACTCATCAAGTATCAAGGGTCTGCAGGAGAACTATCAGAAAACCCAAACAGCATGCCAGGTATTACAGAGGACTGCATAGGATGGGGTCAACATTCCCAAAGGAACTCAAGAGAAATGCTCAGCAGTGTGGCCAGCATTTGAGATATCACCTGATTGGGTCCAGAGGAGAAGACAGAACTGTCCACCACAGAGGAGCTCCCAAGGGTGAGACAAGTTTCTGGGAGTGAGGGTGCTCTGTTTACATTAAAATGATCAGAGAACTGAAATAAGTAACTTAATGCACATTATACAAGTCTTGGAAAGCACTATCCCAAAAGAAATCATTTAGGTCAGAAACAGGGCTAGGGAAATGGCTCAGTCGGTAAAATGCTTGACATGGAAGCATGGGAACCTGAATTCAATTCCCATGTAAAGTGGCTATGCACAACAGCACTTGCCTGAGACTTGACGGCAAGCTAGTCTACCCAAATTGGTGAGCCCCAGGCCAGTGAGGTACCATGCTGCATCAACAATGTAGGGAGCAATTGGGAAAGACACCCAACACCAATCTCTGGCTGCTACCCTCCCACCCCATCTCTCTCTGGTGGACTGGTAAACTCCCATTAGTATGTCTTCCAGTGCCACACCCACGCCAGTGTCGCCATAGTAGCACATACTGCAGGGCGGGAGACACACTTTCTTCGGAAATTCGTTCCCTGGAAGGTCCCTGGCAGACTCATCCCACTTGGAAAAGAGACGTATTCTGAGATTTCTGCGCTTTTCGGGCGCCATCTTGGGAATGGAATATTGAATTCTTTGATCTTTCTCTGTGACTCCTGAAACAGCACAACTAATTTTATAAAGAAATTTATTACTAGTAGATTATTAAAAGCTTTAATAAAAATAAAATGTAAAAGGAGTAAGTTTAAGAAAAGTAATGAATTAGATCTAGTATTAATAGGCATTAAGGATAGTGAAAAAATAATAGGCTCCTTCTTAAGAAAAAATAGCATGAGAGGTGCAGCTGGCGGAGTTTCCCCTCCCTTCAGTGCCTTGTTCCTAGGGAAGATTGTAAATCTTAAGCAAGACATATGGGAGGATGGTTAACAAAGGTGTAGTTAGATTTTGATACAGAGAAAGATTTTGGCGGGCATCTGACTTAGCTCCTGACTTTCCTCTTCACTGGTTAGCAATAATGAAACTACATTTGAGGTTTCTTTTTGTTTGCTCTGATCAAAAAGTTTTTAGGCCAAGATTTCTTGTGGCATTGCTTTATGTTTGACTACATTTTGAGTTAAAATGTAAACTTTGTATTCTTGGTAAAAGTCTGAATGTTCTGGGAAGTATGCCAACTTTAAGGTGCCTTTTGTGAAATCATTATAAAAATACTAGCTTGATTTCAGTAAAGTCGCAGCAGAGTCAAAACCATCAAGGTGTCTCTGTCTGTCAATTCATCGCCGAATCCGTGTCTTCCTTGTTCTCCCGCGGACGACGGGAGCCCGACTGAGCCGGTCCGTGGCATTCCAGTAACAAAGTGGAGAGAAATCTACAAGTTAATACATTTCTCAGACAACCTTGTTCTGGGGAGGGCAATGTCTGGATGGACAATGATTCACATGTGCAATATGAAATCCCTAAGTGGCAGAAAGTTTGAAGCGCCAGACTGGTCTGCAGATAGAGGACACCTGAAAGCACTGTCAAGCACAGGTTCTTGTCCCAGCATGCTCTGGCCATCACAGTGCTAAAATATGCTGGGAACATGGAGGGAGTTCTTCTGTAAGGTAGCCTTAGGAGTCCTCCTCAAGACATTCAGTTCTGAGCAACATGATGCTCCCATTAACACTTCATTTAAAAAATCCTTGTATTTAAGTATTAACTGGGCTGGCTGCTACTCAACCTGGACATACTACTTAATGGGGATTGTTCTAAGAATAGTTCACAAACTGTCAGGCAGTAAAGGATCAGCACCCTATACCCTACTTGGAAGTCCTAAGTTAGTTAAGTGTCCATCACAGTGCATAGGTAGCAGGATGAGCCTCATGTTCCACCAGCTCCCAGGGTGGGTAACGTGGGTGCTCAACTCTGATGGTTTTAAGTAATACAGCAGAGGAATTACAACCATAAAGAACCAGTCTTTTTGTTTTTAATTACATGTATATGCATATGGTATCTATGTATTGGTGCTCAAAGAAATCAGAAGAGGGCACCAGATCCTTCGGAGCTGCAGTTACAGGAAGTCATGAGCTGCCTGACACTGGGTGCTGAGAACTGAACTGTGTCCTGTAGGAAAGGCAAATGTGGTCTTAACTACTGACCCATCTCTTCAGTCCTGAAATATGAATTTTTTTATAATAAGCTTAAGCAAAGCTGCCTGACTATAACCATGCAGAGAGACCTCTGACAGGACCTCTGAAAGAAAGCATTCTATCTTCTAAGGCCGTTACAAATAACCGTTTCTGGTTATTTGTATGGTATTTGTGACGGTCGAAACATAAGTTATCACAAGATAAGCAGAACTGCAAAAGATCCCTGGGGAACTGTTTTCCAACAAACATGGCCATCTTTTCACTTGAACAACAGCACTTCTTGTTTTAGAGCCCAAGCCAAGTTTTATCTTTTAAAAAATAATTTTAATCTATTCACAAAATTTAGCAAACATTTGTATACAATCATGGAATCATTTTTAGTATGCCATCTATTCATTCCAACCATGAGAAAATACCATAGTAGTCAATATTAAAAGCATCCATCCATAAATTATTTTATTTCTCATTAAATGAGCACAGAGTCATTAGCATATTAATAACAGATATGTTTATTATTACATATCCATCAGTGCGGCTTTCAATACCACTTGAAACATGCATATCACCCTAGAGAAGATCGCTTTTCCAGTGCTTATTTGATACACATTACTGCAAAGCCATTATAAATTACTGAGGAGGTATTTGGTTAAAAAAATAAACAATAAATCACACTGTCCATACAAATCAACTCTTGTTTCCAGAGGAGAGTTGAACAGTATTTATATGGTAATTCCTATGTTAACTGGAAAACATCACAGATATATTTCATAATTCTTTACTATTGGTGCAACTTTGTATAGTTTTTTGCAGATAGTTTTATAGTCTTTCATTATTGTAGCAGGTAGTTTGGTGCAAAGATTGTACTCAATTTACAAAAGTTCAACAAACCTTTATATATTTTAAATTAAACCAATTACCAATGAAAAAAACCCACTGACACACATAATTTTTTGTAAAATCTGTTTTCTGAAAAGTCTGTACTTATGGCAGTAAAAAATTCTCTCAAATTAAGGCACTAATAGGGCAATGCAAAACTCCCACTGAAAGTGTTCTATGAATAATTTACATTTCAAACAGTGCATACATTTTTATATGTTTGTTAACTTAACGTCTTTTCACTTAAAACCACAAAGAAATACATTATATAATTACAGAAATGATGTACCCCACAAAATGCTTTTAACCTTGCTTCTCTTGTACAGTTAGTTCTTAATGTCTCTAGTAGTAAAATAACTCAATATGGCTTGGCAAAAATGCATAGATTAAATGTAATTCTTCTGTCTTCTCTCAGTCCCCAATCTACAAACTTGCTGAAACACATACAGTATTTTGTAAAGCATAATGTACGATAGTTAATTTCTCCATAAAACCCACTGTGGGCAATCAACAGTAAGGCTTTTAATTCTACAGTGAGGGCACTGAACTTCAAGTGACACCACTGTGTTCTTAAAATAGTTCTGTATAGTCTTGCAAGAGCACAAAAACTTAGTTATTTAAAAAAAAAAACTTGTCTCATTTTGAGATATTTTCTTTACTCCTTCCACAAGCTGATCTTGATAGTGATGGCCATTCCACTGAAAGTGAAAGTTCCTTCCTCTTGTTCACAGGAGGAAAACTGTTCTATCATGACTGACAGGCATTTTCATATAAATTCAAAAAGGCAGCACCTTAAAAAATATATCTAGCTAAGCTTTCCCCAATTGTACTTGCATTACACAGTAATAATTAATCTAATCTACCTGGAGGCAAACCCGCAAGAAACAAAAACAAAACAATCCTCAGTGTGCTTTTTGTGCCAAAGCAAGGACAGATAACAGCAATCTTAACCCTGAAAAGCCTGTGGTATTTGTGTCAAAGAAACAGCCTGTCTGCTTAGCATGGTTTAACAGCCTGGTTTATCAGGTAGCATCCCACATGATTCCAACACAGCAGTAGGTCCACATGGTTAACTGTTGAAGGAAAAAAAAATCCTGTAATTTAAGAAAGATGCTTGATTCAAACAATTCAAGAACAACAACTGGAAGAAAGGCTAAGAGTGTGACTCAGTGGTAAAACTATTTGGCTAGCATGTATGAAGCCCTGAGTTCAAACTCCACCAGTACCACCCTGACTCCTAAAAAATTAGGGAAAGGCTATACACACACACACACACACACACACACACACACACTAACACAAAGAATAAGAAATAACATGAAGTTCAGAGAAAACAGAAGAGGAAAAAATACTATAATATGATTTCCTTTTGTATTTCTAAAACACTGTCTTACTCAAACACTTACTTTAAATTGTTTTAGTCCTAGTTTATACTCTATACCTAGTCGGGTGAAATAGTATTCTACAGGGTTCAGTTGAATGCTATGATATATTTGAATAGTATGGAGGCTTGAGAATACAGAAGAAAAGGGTATGTATCATTTCAAAAAATAAGATTTGGTTACAGAGAGAAGAGAGTGAAGAAAATAAGTGAATTAAAGATAGCTTCAAGCAGAGCATGGTGGTCCAGCCTTTAACACCAGCACTCTGAGGCAGAGGCAAGGAAGGGGTTCTCTGTGAATATGAGGACAGCCTGGTCTACAGAGTGAGCTGCAGGACAATCAGGGCTACAAAGAGAAACCCTGTCTCAAAAAACCAAATGGGGTAGGGATTGGGTTTAATCAGGTCCTGTAACTGTCATAGGATTCAAAAAATTTTGAAAAAAAAAAAAACAAAAAAAACACATCCCATCAAAGACTTAAAAAAAGAGGGATTTAACTGAGTTTATCTGTAACACAATATTCATCAAAACTAACAAATAATGTTGATTTTTCAAAAGAACCCAATTCCAACACAGTGTAAAAGGTGAGAAGCATTTTTCAATGACTCATTTGCATTTAAAAATATAAGTCTAGTGGGTTAAAATAACAAGGGCTAAACTATGTCACATATATCCTGACTTATGACAGAAACTGGGTATGAAAGTGTTTTATGTACTAATTCCTAAGAGCAATCAATTAAGCTAATTTATAAAATCCTGAAAGTCATATATTAAGACCTACCTATAAGTGATGTTCTCTGTAGTAAAAACATTTCAGTTTCTGATTTTAGAATGTATGCTGCCAAAGCTACCACAAGGCTTTTAATTATTATCATTGGTAGAATGGTTTTGTTGACACAGAGTCTCTGTATTTAGCTTTGGTTGTTCTGGAACTTGCTCTATAGACCAGGCTGTCAGCAAGGTCACATAGACATACCTGCACCTGTTTCTGAGTGCTGGCCTAAAAGTATGCCCATCATGTCTGACTAGGTTTCTAATTTTCATAGACAGTTTCCAATAATTCTTATATTACTAAACAGATTAATATTTTATTTAGTCTTTACCTAGTTTTTCCAGATGTATTTTTGACTACCTTCCGGAAAGACTGATTTGCAGTGGATCTTGTTGACAGTGTTCGAGGAGAGGCACGGACAAAGCCAGATGGTGGGTTCTTAGGAATCTTCTTTACTAGATGAGTTACCCATTTTTTTTGTTCATCTTGAGAACACGCTAACAGCAGCATATCTCTTGCTGATGTTACATCATAACTTACTGCATTAAAAAGGTCAAGAAGAGAAACGCATAAAACTTTAACAATTGAAATCATAATACAATATTAAATTCATATATTTTCAAGTTCTTAATTCCTAAGATACTATAGTTTGTTATACTTGGACAACATCTTTGTCTTAATTTGACTAAGACTAAATTTTTTTTCTAAAAACCAAAACGATCAAAACCAATAGTCATAAACAAAGAAAAAAAGTAAAATTCGAAATATGAAAAATGAAACAAACAAATGCATCCATAGGAACTACACCCCCTACTTAAAACAGACCGTCTATGCACATTTCCTCTGTCTCACTGTGAAGTGCTGGCTATGACAAGCACACTAATGAGGTACATGGGAAAATAAAGAAAGGTGAAAACTCAAAGGGGAGCAGTAGGACTCACCCAAAGCTCTTCTCCCAACTTACAAGTTTTTCAGTGGCATACCTTTTGAAAGGGGACATCTGCTTTCAAAACCTGCTAAAGGCTGAATCACTAGCTCTGTGAAAAGACTGTGGCATAGTCCCGCAGGTGCCAACACACTACGCCCTGGAACCCACCTGCAGAAACCACAGCACAGAGTCACCTCACACTTACCTTTGCATGGGGAAATCAAGTCCTCTTTCTTGTCTAGGTGATCCCTGTGGCACTTAACATGGCATCTTCGACACTCTAGGGCAGGGGGTGGCTTAAAGACATGCCACAGGGGTTTGGCACACGCCTCACAGTTGGCAGGGAAGTGATAGAGTGTAGGAATGAATTCATGGCCTTTGTGATTCTGGAAGTTAGTTTTTTCACCTTGTTGAACCGGTTCCATTTCTATATCTTTTCTACATTCACCTTCATTTGCATACAGTATCTAAATTCAGGAGTGGTAGAAAAAGATTGGAAAAAAATCTTAATCTGTAAATACAAGTTCTAAATGCATACAAACACTGGTATTTGCTTCACAAAACACTTACTGCTTAGGTAAAAGAGCCTTTAGAATCATAATGTAAATTTGTACCTGAAATATTTTAGGAATTTCTTCAGTTTCAGCTCTGTATACATCTCCCTGGGTTACGGGTCGAACATGAAACAATTTACTAAGAGAGAAATAAATAATATAAACCCATTATAAAAATGTCATTGGTAACAAAAGGCACACATTTCACCGTAGAGAATATATAAGTGGCAAAGAAGCAAATAAGAAGATGCTCAGCATCAATAATCATTTGGAATACCTGCATGCGTGTGTGTTTGTAAAACATGATGTCACAGTATACTTTTCAGAACTCTAAAAGAAACAACAGGAGCTGGAGAGATGGCTCAGTGGTTAAGAGTGTATTCTGCTCTTCTAGAGGACCAGAGTTTGGCTCCCAGCATCCATGTGGGAGCCACTAACTTCAAATCAAGAGGCTTCAAAGACACCTACACTCATGTGCACACACCCTCATATATACATAATTAAAAAAATAAAACTTTAAAAGTAAAACTAACAACAGCAAATGCTGAAGAAATGTAGAGAAGCTGTGGGGAATGTTAAGGTGAGCCTTTTGGAGGCCCACAGGGATGGTGAGTGAAGTGTCAGCGACTCCCACGGCTCCCCGAAAGCCCGAAACACGCACACAGTGTTGCTCCACTAGTGACTCCTAGCACACTAGTGAAGTCTCAAAATGGATCTCAATGGTGACTGCTTCCCTTTCTTTATGGAAGGAAGTCTTCTAAGGTGACCTTGCCTCCCCACATTTCCCACATTTCCTTATAGTCACACCAACCTGACTGATTGTTAGGTGCTTGAAGTTAGCATGGGATGATCTGATTGGCCTTTCCATAGTTTAAAGGCCTTTACACTGGACAATAAAGTTAGATCTGTACCTTGAGTCTGGTCTCTGGAGCCCGATTCCTGGAATTCTGTGTGGGCTCCATCACCACTCACCACCCTCTTCCCCAGTTCCTGATCCCCACAATCACTCATATATTGCTCGCAGAAATGCAAAATTGTATATTCATGGCCATTTGTTTTATAAAACTAGACTCACTCTTATTTTTATTATTCTACTCAAGCTCATCATTCATAACTAATGCTTTAAACAGTATGAAATATCATCAGAGCTTGCTCAGTTTTCTTTGTATTCTAACTAGTCCCAGTTCCCGCAATATCTAACATAAAGCCCCTTACATTTGTGTGTAGGTGCATGTGCCACAGAGTGTGTGTGGAAGCCAGGGAACAACTTTCTCAAGTTCATCCTTGTCTTCCACCTTGTGCATTCCAGAGATCAAACTTCGGTCACCCGGCTCAGCAGCAAGGACCTTTACTCACTGACCAACATTGAAGGCCCTTCTTTCCAGCACTCACCAAACCTCATTTTGAATTTGTTACACACTTAAAAATTTTCAACTAGTTGTCTCTAAGCTTCTTAAATATAGAACCTAGTTATCTTTACATATATCACATATACACCTCTATAATATAGACAATGTATGTGAATGAACACAAAGAAAAAAGCCCATGCTTATTAAGTTTTTAATATATTATTAAAAAAGAACAGCTGTTTGCTTATAGTACTTAACATAAACCACTAACGTTATCAGTATGATGATCAAATAATGCTATACTAAAGATTTGGGGCTGGAGAGATGGCTCAGAGATTAAGAGGTCTGGCTGCTCTTCCAGAGGACCTGGGTGCAATTCCCAGCAACCATGCGGCAGCCTACACCTGCCTTAACTCCAGTTCCAGTGGATCCGACACCTTCACACAGACACATATGTGGGCAAAGTGCCAATGCATATAAAATTTTAAACTCTAAAAAAGGATTTCTTTTCCTGTGCATAAGTGTTTTGTCTGCATGTGTAAGTGTGCATCATGTGTGTCTGTTAAGTGTGGAGGCCAGAAGAGGCTGTTCGAGCCCCTGGAACTGCAGCTATAGTTGTGGGTGCTGAGAAACAAGCCTGGGCCTTCTGCAAGAGCATCAGGTACTCAACCTTTGAGCTGTACAACTCTCCTATATTACCCTAGGAGATGCTCAGGGAACTCAAAATCACTAATAAAACTTTCCTTTTCAAAGTATATAAATCTTGCATACAAATTTTTTTTTTTTTCTTTTTTGCTTAGGTTAGATTATTTTACTTTGTAAATGTGTACTTGTTTGTGTAAATGTGTGTGCAAACATGCCATGGTGCATATATGGAAGTCAGAGGACCACTTTTGAGTGCTGGTCCTCATTTTTCCAACTTCTTTGAGACAGGGTGGCTTTGTCATGGTGTAAGCCAAGCGAGCTGGCTTCAAGCTTCTGGAGACTCTCCAATTTGCCTTCAAACTCTCTCTCTCTCTTTTTTTTTAATTTAATTTTTGTTTTATGTGCATTGGGAGGATTTCAAATCCCTTAGAATTGGAGTTACAAACAGCTGTGAGCTGCCATGTGGGTGCTGGGAATTGAACCCGGGTCCTTTGGAAGAGCACACGGTGCTCTTAACCACTGAGTCATCTCTCCAGCCCCACCTCCCAACTCTATAGTGGCATGCTGGGATTATGTTTGCCCTCCTACAGCCACCTTTTACATGAGTTCTGGGGACCGGAACTCGGGCAGTTACTTAGGCTTGTATAGCAAATGAATTTTTACCCAGTGGGCCATCTTATTTAGAACTGGAAACACTGTTTAAATAACAAAAAATGTGAAGCAGTTCTAAAAATAACTCATAAGTAAACAGTCAAATGATGAAAAAAAAAATTCAATCAAAGGCAACTTACTCTATGTCCAACACCATAGATGGACTGGATTGCTCTTTATCTTGTTCATCATTATAGAACAAGATTTTTTTACTGCTTACCACAACATACTGAAACGACAAAAAGTGAAGAATTAAAAGAGCAACATTAACTTGATTTAAATTGATGAGCATAATATTTTCCATTTGTGTTTACATTATACTGTATACTTTAAATTCAATCTTAGTAAGAGAGCAATTAATACAAGTTCTATGCTTTATAGTTAAACATGTAACAAAATTATCAAGGAGAAGAACAGGTATATGGTACCTGTTTCTTCCAGCCATATCTTTTGATATTTCCTCTATTTGGTACAGAAAGCCAACCTTCAATTCTTGACTCTAGGAGAAAAAAAAAAAAATAGGTATTAGTAGTCAATCTTAAATTTTAAAACCAAAGAAAAAAACTACAAGTTGTCTGGCAGCATGCAGCAACAGGCAACAGAAAACAGTGAAATGGATAAATGCTGTAATTTGCTCTTTCATGCTTCAATCACACAAATTAACTTTCAATGGCCAAACAAAGGCTGCAGAAAAAAAAAAAAAAAATCCAAAGCCACTTTCTTCATAAAATTAACATTTAGTACTCCACTGAAAAGGTATGGAATAACAATGTCTTTAAGAGCCAGGCAAGACTGGAGTGGATGATAGCTTAAATGGGATATGATATACAATTATTTTCAATATTACATAACATTCATATAAAAATATGCAGCAAAGAAAAGAAAAAAAATGCAGCAAGTTGAACAATTCAGAGCCATGATTTACACAAGAGCAGGCAAAATTACTGAGGTGTCCTATTACTCACAGAAGACAAGAGTAGAAGATAAATAAATAAGGAATGCAGGCAGAACCAACTAGATACAAAGAATAAAAAAACAAGCATTTTATTTGTTTTCTCAGTAATATATCCTAATAAGTATTTGAGTAACACACTCAACAGTTTCATTAAAATTGTTCAAATTTGGTTAGGAAACAACTTAATTCTATAAGGAGAGTCTAATTCTAAACCTTCTCAAACTAACTAAGTATGAAGTCTTTTATGCTTATTTAACTCAATAAACAAAGAAAAAAACCCCACAAAAATAAGTAGGTTAACTGCTAGTACTTATACCATAAACTGCTATTTATAACCAAAGCCTTTTATTGGCAATTGTTGCTAATATTACATAAAGTTTATTCTTTCTGTGTGCCATGTATCAAACTCGGGGCACTGGGCACGCTAGGTCAGTGTTCTACCAGAGTCACATCACCAGCTTCTAACTTTTTGCAACAGCCTCACTATGTAGCTTACTTGAACTTATTATGTAGCCCAGGCTAGCCTTGTTTAGGCTCCTGAGTGTTGAGGTATTGTTGGTTAAATAGATCTAAAGTTTATTAGAAGTGTCTGAGGAATAATGATTCCTTTCGAGATGGTTATGTTAGGTTAAAGATAAGAAAATTCAAGTTCTTCTCATATTAATCTTATATTTAAGACATAAAAGAATGGAAAGGTAACAAATTTAAAGCACACTGCTACTACTATAGTGTGATTATTATGGCTGAAAGCTGTCTTTTTTTGTATAGATTTATTTATTTTATTATGTATATGAGTGCTCTGTTTTCATGCACACCAGAAAGATTCCATTACAGTGATTGTGAGCCACCATGTGGTTGCTGGGAATTGAACTCTGGACCTCTGGAAGGGGAGCTCTTAACTTCTTGAGTTCTCTCTCTAGCCCCCTGAAAGCTCAATCTTACAATAATAATAACAGGTATTATTACTGAGCATCTGATTGACAAAATGCTTTGTAAGTAATACCTTGTATTTAAGGTTTGTATAAATTATAGAATATCACATTCTTAAAAAAATTTTATTTATTCTATACATATGAATGCTCTGTCTTCATAGAAACCAGAAGAGAAAATCAGATCCCATTACAGAAGGTTGTGAGCCACAATGTGGTTGCTGGGAATTGAACTCAGGCCTCAGGAAGAACAGACAGGGCTCTTAAACACTATCTCTCTAGCCCATGATATATTCTTACATGTCATTCTATTGTCACCTTCTACGTAAAAAAATATGATACCAAGGCCTTCCACGCATTGTTTATTATCATTATATTGACTATTGATACACATTTTTTCTTAGAAAATGAGAAATAATACTAAAAGCCCCAGGACTCAAAGCCTGTATGTCTTAAGTTCTGAGCTTATGTTTCTAAAATACAATAGTGGTCTATTCTCAAACAAGTCTTACAGTACTAAGTTACTGGCTTTAATATTATTCTGGTTGCTACTTCCACCAACTGCTTAAAAGTCTCCAAGTTTTTGTTGCTTTAGTCAACAAAAACTAAATATATATATAGTTTACTAAATGAAACTGTGATAAGTTAAATTCAAGTTTCCTCTATTTCACCTAGCCTTTTCTTAACTGCTACTATTTACCTTTCAATAATTACCTTTCTCTTAAATAGTTCTCCTTGTGGGATCTGGAGAGACAGCTCAGAGGTTAAGGGCACTTCAAGAGGTCCTGAGTTCAATTTCCAGCAATTCCCAGCAACCACATGGTGGCTCATAACCATCATAATGAGATCTGATGCCCTCTTTTGGCATGCAGGCATACATGCATGCAGAACACTATATATAATAAATTAATTAATTAAAAATAGTTCTCCTTGTAAGTTTTGAGAGAGCAGGGACAACTAAGAACTTGGCATCTGATACACAGAAAATGTATAATTGATAATGTATTTTTTTACTACTTTGCTATTCTGCCTTTTTTTCTAAATTAGCCAAGTAACTCTTAACAACCAAATCAGCAGTTTCGTATTAAATAATGTGTGGAAGCACACATTATTTTTCCTACTAATATGGCAAAAATGGAAACTCTTATTTGAAAGCATGGTTTAGGGTGTCTAATACTAGTAATTCCTCACTAAAATAAAAGCCCTTGAACCTACACTTACACAAAACAGTGTACTCTAAAACATCCAATCCTACCCACTTCAGTAATTTCTCTAAGTGAAAAACAAAAAACAAAGCCAGGTGTGATGGTACACACCTTTAAATCCAGCATTAGGGGGGAGGTGGAGGCAGGCAAATCTGAGTTCAAGGCCAGCCTGGTTTACAGAGCAAGTTCCAGGACAGCCAGGGCTACTTAGAGAAGCCTGTCTCAGAAAAGCAAAAAAAAAAAAAAAAAAAAATAACAACGAACAAACAAATATATCAAATAGAATAAAAATAAAAAATCAATCCAAAACCAACCAACCAACCAACCAACCAACCAACCAACCAACGAAAACCGACGCCCTCCCTGACAAAACAAAAACTCCTGCTATCTAATTCTGTATTTGAGTTGAGAACCGAATTGGGCCTAGTGATTACAGATTTTAACACACACCCCCACCCCCACACTGAAGAGGCGGCTCAGCCTGGAGGCTCACAGCACAGCGCCGACACTGGCCCCCTGCCTCTCCTAGTTAGTGTACCTACTAGCTCTAAATGCAGGGTCTCCGAAAGCCAAGACTAAATGCCCAAGTGCAGTGCTGGAAACCCATCTTTCACACCACACACAAGTTAGGTCTTTCAGAAAGGGAAGACACTCAGAACTTGTAAGCAGATTCTCATTGACACTGCCACAGGCAGGTAAAACAACATGGATTTTATACAATATAAAGTATAAAATAAAGTAATAATAATAAAATAAATAAAGTAAAAATAATAAAATAATAAAGTAACTTTAACTTGGAAAAAACAAGTCTGCAGTATTGTAACAGCAACAAATGACTCTTTCATGCAAGTAACAGATTAAACCCATTTTTTGAAAAAGATTAATTTATTATGTATACAATGTTCTGCCTGTATGTACACCTGCATGACAGAAGAGGGCACCAGATCTCACTATAGGTGGTTGTGAGCCACCATGTGGTTGCTGGGAATTGAACTCAGGACCTTTGGAAGAACAGCCAGTGCTCTTAACCTCTGAGCCATCTCTCCAGCCCTCAAAGACATTTTTTAAAGTTATCTTTTTCTTATCCACTTTACAGCCTGACTACAGTCCTACACTCACACCTCCTCCCCCATTTTCCCTCCCTTTATCCTCAAAAAAGGGAGGCCCCACGGGCAAACAACCTACCCTGGCACATCAGGTCGCAATAGGACTAGGTGCATCCTCTCCCACTGAGGCCAGACAAGGTAGCCCAGCTATATGAAAGGGGTCCAAAGGCAGGCAGGCAGCAGAGTCAGAGACAACTCCTGCTCTAATTTTTTTTTTTTTTTTGGGGGGAGGGCAGGCAGGCAAGGTTTTTCTGAATAATAGCCCTGTCTATCCTAGACTTTGTAGTCTAAGTTGGCCTCGAACTCACAGAGATCCACCTACCTCTGCCTCCCAAGTGCTGGGATTAATGGTGTGTGTGACTCTGTCCAGCTGCCCTGCTCTAATTGTTAGGGAACCCACATGAATAACAAGCTCAAGCTACACATCTGCTACATATGTGTAGAGGGCCTGGGTCCAGCCCATGCATGCTTCTTGGTTGATGGTCCAGTCTCTGTGAGCCCCATAGGCCCAGGTTAGTTTACTATATAAATCTTCTTGTGGTGGCACTGACTCCTAGGGCCCCTCATCCTTCAAAGCCATAAGTTTATTTTAACATATTACATACAATTTAATAGAGGTAGAGAACCACTGTGCAATATTTTAGCTATATTTAAAAGTGACACACAAAGCAAATGCAATCAATTAATACTAATCAATTAATTCTAATACAGAGAAGCATGGCCTCCATCTCATTGACTGGGGAAGGTCAGAAAACCTCACATATTCACATACTTGGAAACTCAACAGTAATTCACTCCTCTCAGGCTTAAGTTACAGAGTGTGAGATCCAAGTGAATGAAAAAGGAAATGATATAGATAAGGGATAATGAGGGTGACACCAAGTGCGTTCCCAATGCTTTATCCCCTATATTCTCTTCAGATAACTAAGTCAATAATTCCAAGAGAAGGTAATAGAAAGAAAATTAACTGAGGGGCATCTGGGCTGTTTCCAGCTTCTGGCTATTACAAATAAAGCTGCTACAAACATGGTTGGACTGGGGGAGGGGCATGGGTGGAGAAGAGGGAAAGAGAGTGGGATTGGGAGGGGTGGAGGGAGGGAGCTACAGAGAGAATTACAAAGTGAATAAACTGTAATTAATAAAAATAAAAAAATTTAAAAGTGCTTAAATAAAAATTGAAAATTAATTCTTTCAAAACTTCATGTAATTAATTATAGTAATACCTTTTCTAATGCTTGTTAGCATGTTTTAAATTTTCAAAATAAATATTTAGCCCACCTTTCCACAGGGGAAAAAAAAAAGAAAAATAAGACATTTTTAAAAAATCATTTATTTTTATTGTACGTGCATTGGTGTTTTGCCTGCATGTATGTTTGTGTGAGGGTGTTGGATCCTCCTGTAAACTGCCATGTGGGTGCTGGGAGTTGAACCCAGGTCCTTTGAAAGAGCAGACAGTGCTCTTGAGCACTAAGCCATCTCTCTAGCCTGAAAAGGGCCACTATTACACTGAAGTTATTTTGTTATTTGGGCATAAGAAAAACTGTAACCCTAAAATAATCTCCTTATTCACAGTGTGCCAGGTGCTTACCTGGCAGAACCAAGAACAGACAAAACCAGTAAGATAAAGCTAACAGAAATGATGGGATAAACATGGTCAAGATTTTTGATTGACATTAAATAGATACATTTACTCCAGAAGTATCCTGCGGTTAACAAAAAATAAGTTTTCAATTTCAGTTCAACAACTAAATCACTGTACTGGCTGTCCCCCACCCCTTAACTTACTATAAACTCAAGTCATCTGGGAAGAGGAACCCCAGATGAGAAAATGCTTTTATCAGATTGTCTACAGCTAAGTCTGTAGCGAACTTTTCTTAATAACTGATGTAAGACAGCCAAGTTCACTGTATGTACCACCTGTAGGCAAGCAGTCCTAGATTGGTAAGAAAGCAGGCTGAAGGCTGGTGCAGTGGCATACGCCTGTAATCCCAGCACTCAGGCAGACAGATCTCTGTGAGTTAAAGGCCAGCCTGGTCCACAAAGCAAGTCCAGGATAGCCAAGGTTACACAAAGAAACCCTGTTTTGAAAAACAAAAAATAAAACACATACACAAAAAAAAGAGAAAGCAAACCAATAAACTGTTCCTGCCTCCAGGTTCCTGCTTGAGGTCCTTCTCTGACTTCCCTCAGAGATAGAGTGTGACCTGAGAACTCCAAATTGCTGTTCAAAATTTTTTTATTTATGTAATATCTATGAGTGTTTTGCCTGCATGTTATCTGTGCACCACATAAGAAAAAGAGTTTTGGCTCCCTTGGGACTGGAGTTACAAATGCCTTTGAGCCATCATGTGTATGCTCTGATCCTCTAAAAGAAAACAAACACTTTAAACAAAAATATGTAAAACATCTTCAGGGTTTTTCTCAGGCACATCTGAATAACCTGCTTATGATTGCTTTTATTTTACAAACTGCACTCAAGTAAACAACAATCACATGTCTTGGCTATTAAAAACAATTCTTCTTAAATAGTCATGGACAAAATGACGAAATGGAAAATGAAAAACATTTCCACAACATTTGCGCAAACCTGGATGACAGAACAGAATTATTCTTACCTGGAAGGTTTCCATCAGTCTCATCAGCACTAGGAAAACTAGTGACACTAGTTGAATCCGAAAGGTCCAAAAGTTTTGCACGCAACTGCTCGATATCACTCTCTTTGCTAGCCAATTGCATTTGAAGTTCATTTCGATGTGTACATTCTTCTACTAATTGCTATTTTTGAGAAAAAAAAATAATCAGACTCAAATAATTTCAACATGCATTGAAATGTAACGAGTAAGTCCGTTGAGCGTGAAACATGCTGCACACTGCGGGTGCTTAGCACCATGGTTGGTTTTCTTTTGGAAACATGTTTGGCCAGAGCGGCCCAGAACTACTCCACCTGGCAACTACCACAGATGATGATGTTCTATAGAACGTAGGCTCCTTCTCAGGTCAACGCTAAAGGTAAACTCCTTTCCCCCTTACTTTTGTGTAAGACATATTTTTACTTTATGTATATGAATGTTTTACTTTATGTATATGTATGTTACCATGTGTGTATGCCTGCTGGATCCTGGGAACTGGTGTTACAAATGACTGAACCACCATATGGATGCTGGGAATCAAACTCAAGTCTTCTGCAGAGCAACAAGTATTCTTAACCACAGAGACATCTCTTCAGACCCTAACCTTAACTTTGTTAAGAAATTTTTCAAATGTTAGTAAACTATTTCCTGGCTCTGCACAAATTAACTTTAAAAGCACAGAAAACTGAGGATAAAATCATAAATGACAGAATCAAAGGCTGGATGTAATAAAGAAGTCTCGAGACTACTTTATGTTCACAATTCCATCCGTTACTGACATGTGAAAAAGTATAAAATATTATTGGTATTTTTATTTTAGAAAAGTAAATACCGAATAGAAAAATAAGCTACTTATATTTAAAAACCCTGTAACCCAAGTATAATTAATATAATAGCCATATTTCAAAATCAGCTGCAATCAATCTAAAAATAAAAACCCTTAAATGTCTCTCACAAACCAGGACCTCTAGTCAGCAGCCACTAATTAGTAAAAATAATTTAAGCCATGACAAGAGGTAAGAGAGCATCTTTGAAATGTTTGGAGAGAAATGCTTGTATTAGAGCATATGTGATCAAATGTAAACACTATAAATGACAATACAAACTTTTTCAGAAGTAAGTCCATGTTAAGCAGCACAGCTGACAAGCAGACTGGCAGTGGAGGAGGCCACCTCTACGTGCTCCCGCACACAGACCTTACCGCTTGCATGTCGTTGAGCTCCTTCTGGTGTTTCACCACCATTTGGTTAAATTTCTCTCTTTCTTGGTTAAGTTCCAGTTGCAGCTTTCGATTTTCCTTTTCTTTTTTTCTCAAATCTTGAGTATTAGCTTTCTTCCTATCAATTTTAAAATCTTTGCGATTCATTATTTCTGCCAACTTGTTAACAGCCTGTTCAAATAATTAAAATAGTATTTGTAAGGTTCTATACACTGTAGCCATTCAACTTTAATGTCTATTAAAATGTATTGGTTTTCAAAGTTATGCAGGATATTTTTTTTCTTGGTATAGATATACATGCAAAGATGCTAGGGAGACAGTATCCTATGAAGACCCCTAGAGAAGTTAGAAAAAGCTTGCTGGAATGCCTGTATAGGTACCATGTTTCCTTCCATTCTTTCCTTTCTTCTCTTCCTTTCCTTTCTTCTTTTCTTTCCTCTCTCCCCCTTTCCCCTCTTCCTTTTGTCTCATTATGTAGCTAGCTGGCCTGAAATTGCAAAGACCATACTTCCTCAAAGGCAGAGCACCACTTGCCTCTACCTCATGAATGCTAGCTTAAAGGTGGGTACCACTGCCACATGTTTCTTAAGGTAATTAGGAGATGGAGAAGCAAGTAAAACATATGAAGGAGGGAAAGTAGCGATAGTATTTTAAGCACAGGTAAAAAGGCCGAAGAAATCTCTTTCCTTTGGACAAGTAGGAAAGCAAGGACCAAGTATCTGATTAGGTCACACAGATGAGAAAGAAATGAGTTTAACAGTAAAGATCCCCTTAAGATCGAGGCACCCACCCCTGAGTAATTTTAATATATATTTAGATTATTAAGTAATAAACCTAACACGAACTTAAAGATAAAATTACTGTCTGTCCTCATTATTTAATTAAACTATATTAAAATGAGAAAAACCATTACTGTAAAAATATAACTGAAGCATTTAAGTTTCTGAACTACTGGTTAACTTAGTAAATGAAAAAACATGCAAGTTTTTTGCCTCCCCTTCTCCCAACCTTCTGAGATAGGGTTTCATGTCAAGACATCAAGTTTTATTTTTAATGACAAAATCATACAAACGAACAAAAACTGACCTAGAGGCAGAATCAAATGCAAAACAAAATGGTGAGCCACCACCCTACAGTTTCTTACTTATTTTCAAACTATCACTCTGGCTTTTGAGCTATTATCTTCATGTTTTCTGTCAAAATAGGCTTTCAATACAATCCACATCACTCTTTCTTGGAGTGCTGGAAATGTACACGAATCAACTGCCCTACCACAGAGCAGTATCCTTACACACTTGTGAGACAGTAGTGATTAAGGTGTGATCTACATTATGATCACACTAGTGAAATTACTATGCAAGTTGAATTTTCTTAACTGCATTTCTACATCTCATGTAAGTCTTCACTCTGTTCTAATGAAAAGCTAAACCCTATGAGCTTTGTTTAGTAAAATCATCAAGAACAATCATCAGTTTTCGATTACACGATACTCAAATGCAAACCAACGGGAAGGGCTGAAGGCACATGTACCTGTGTTTTTAGGGTCCTTTCAGTACTGATGTTCTTTTCAAAGGCAGCCTTAAGATTATTTATTTCTTCCTCCTTCTTCAATTTATATTCTGCCAATAAATCGTGTAAACCATTATTATACAGTATTACATAATTTTATCTGCATTCCAAACTAACAATGTCTTCAATTATTGAAATTACTATACACAGTAATACATAGTATCTTTCAGTAAGTTTATTAAAGTAACTAGTTGACTTTACTAATTTTTTTTAAATACATGTAAGCCCAGGTTGCCTTTGAGCTCCCAATTCTCTTGCCTCCACCTCCCATGGGATTGCATGAATTTATCCAGATCATTAATATAATTTTTAAGGCTATATAAGTTAGTCAATATATGAAAACAAGCATTTAAAAATCCAATGTTAAATATAACTAAAGATTGATTTCAGAATTAGCTTTGCATTTTCTTTCTTTTTGACAGGTTATGAACCTGGCTAACCTGGAACTCAGAGTCTGCTTCTGCCTTCTGAGTGTAGGAATTAAAGGTGTGCACCATCATGAATGGCTACATTGTTGCACTGCCACACTCTAGTATGGAGTACTTGGACACAAACAGAGAAGCCAGAAGAGGGCATCAGATTCTCTGGAGTTGGAGTTTCAGGGAGTTTTAAGTTGTTCAGTGTGGGTGCTGGGAACCAAACTTGGGCCTTAGGGAAGAGAAGGAAGCTCTCTTAATGGATGAGCCATCTCTCTAGCCCTCATATTATCAATTAAAAAAATACTAAAGCTAATTATCACAAACTTGTTTAAAATTTTTAAAAATTTTATCTGTACTAGTGTTATGCCTGCAAATGTATACCATGCGCGTGCCTGGTGCCTTCAGAAGTCATAAGAAAGTGTTGGAACCAGGTAGTGGTGCATGCCTGTAATCTCAGCACTCGGGAGGCAGAGACAGGCGGATCTTTGTGAGTTCGAGGCCAACCTGGTCTACAAAGCGAGTCCAGGACAGCCAAGGCTACAGAGAGAAACCATCTCAAAAACAAAACTAAACAGAGAGCCAGGCAGTGGTGGTGTGTGCCTATAACCCTGGCACTTGGGAGGAAGAGGCAGGAGGATCTCTGTGAGTTCAAAGCCAGCCTGGTCTATAGAGTGAGTTCCAGGACAGAGAAACCCTGTCTCAAAAATCAAAACAAACAGAAACAAAACCAAAAAGTGTCGGATCTCCTGGAGCTTGAGTTACAGATGACTGTGAGCCACCATGTGGGTGTTGGGAATTGAACCTGTATCTTTTTCAAGTGCAGCAAGTGCTCATGATTACTGAGGCTTCTTTCTCTCCAGGCCCACATTGTTATTTCTTAAGGAAACTCTACATACCTTCTTCTGATGTCCTCATCCTTTCATTTAGCTCTTCATTTTCTTTTCTTAGTATTTCAATATCTTTGGTTAGCACACTGTTTGCTTCTTCAAGCTAAATAAAGCCACAAAGATTATAAAGCAGGTCAAACATTGCTTAGCTATAGAAAATGCCTAGTTTCCCAGTTTAAAATATGTGAATGAGTCATGCAGGCACCTTTAATTCCCAGCATGCAGGAGGCAGGGCCTGTCAGATATCCGAGTTTAAGGTCAGGCTGATCTACATAGTGAATTCCAGAGAAACCATGTTTTGAAAAACCAAAACCACCCTCCCCTCAAAAATAAAAAAGTGAATATATAAGTTCAAATGTTTTCTTTAATCATAACAATTGAATGGAAGGAGTTTCTCAGGATTTGCTTATCTCCACTCCCAAGGCTGAGATTGTAGACATGGGCAGCAATGTCAGCGTTTTTATGTGGGTGTTAAGAGATTCAAACTAAGGTCCTTTGCCTCTGAGAAGTTATGTGATCTTGACAGATTATATTAATCCTTTAGACCTCAGACTTGCCAAGATCACGTAGCTTCTCAGAGGCAGAGGCAGGATTTGAACCCAGATTGCTTACATCAGAGTACTTGTTATCTTACAAAGGAGAGCTTCTGAAACTCCCACTTATCCCATATTACTATATAAAATACAGTCTGAACTGAAAAAGATAGGGAATTTGTAGGATTGGTTTTTATCACAATGGATTAGTCGACCATCAACAAGGAGTTTCCTATCCCAGAATGATTTCTCTGAATTTCAAAAGAAATCTAGTACATACAACCACTTTCAACATAGTATGAGAATAAAAAGTGAGTCTAAGATAAGCATTTTGGCTGGAAGGAGCTAATCCTGCCACCTCTTTGCTTCCAGGGAGCTGGGCCAGGCATCCTGCCAGGCAGATGTGTTTCACTGTGACAATGGCAAGTCTCTGCCTGGTCCTTGGCAGTGCAACATGGTGGATGACTGTGGAGATGACTCGGGTGAGGCTAACTGTTCAGCACCTGCCTCAGGGGCACCCTTCCTGTGCAGTAGTGCCTGTAGAGAGGTGCTGCAACGGCACACAGGCGGTGGTGATGGCTCTGATGAGGCTGGCTGCCCCAACCTAGCATGTTGGCCGGCAGCTGGGCAGCTTCTATGGTTCCTTCACTTCCCCAGACCTGTTTGTCGCTGCCCATGGGCCTTTGGACCTTCACTGCATCTGGCTGGTGGCCATGCAGGACGTTCAGTGTGTGCTGCTGCAGCTGGAGCTATGGCTGTGTTATGATGATTGTGTCCAGTGTATTAAGGCCTCGGTGAGTGCGAGGACCATCTGCTGCAAACACTTTTCTACTGCAGCAAGCACCAGTCTGGGAGCCTTGAGGCAGCACAGGGCTGTCCACTGCGGCCTATCATGCTCATGCCCACAGTGCTGGTCATGGCTTTACTGCCACATAACAGGTGAAGGGCTACTGCCTCCCATGGGACAGCTGTGTGGGAGCAGCAGCGAGGATGACAATGGCAGCACAGGTGAGCAGGGCTGCTTCTCAGAGCCACAATTCTGTGATGGCTGGTGGCACTGTGCAAATGGCGATGAACAGGGCTGTTGAGCATGCCCTCTGGATCAGTATTCCTGTGAAGGTGGCAGCCACCTGTGACATGCTTTCAGAGCCCTGCTTGGTCCAAGACTCCTATCCCTAAACTCTCACTTGCAGCAGCACCCAAGATCCCCATTCTCCAGAACAGGAAGGGCTCCCAACATGCTCCCCAACACTGGAGGCTAGTGATGATGAGGCTCTGCTGGTCTGTTGACCCACTGGATACACTAGTGACTGCTACAGCCCCGCTATGTAACAGGGAATACATGGTCATTTCTACCCTGCCTCTGCATTCTTTCTTATACAGAGAGCCACCCAGCAGCCTGAGTGGAGTACCTGGGCGATCAGCAGTCTGGCTCTAAAGGGTATTGCTGGCAGGGGCTATGGGGGTTGGCCTGGGAAAGAAGGTGGAGTGATGAGACCACTTTTGAGGTCAGCATAAGCACAGCCCTTAAGAGGCTCAGTCAAATTGCTCTCTGTCACTCTAATCTGGAGGTTCATTTCCAGAAAGACAGGTGAGGCAGAGACAGGCTTTCTGGAATGTTTTCACCCCACAGAGGCACCAGCTGTCCATTCCAGAACTATGACAGGAACTGTAGTTGAGGCCTGAAAATGCCATGGGGGATATTGGACCTCATTCGTGGTGAGTGCTTTATCTATATCTCCCCACCAGGGGCCCTGGAGAAGATGGGCTAGTGGCTTCTGCCCCATCTTGGGCCCTTTGCCTGCTGGCTGCTGGGTCTGTACCCAAGTGTCATAATAAGGCTGGAAATATGAGACGAGAGTCTATTCTCTGCTTTCTCAGGAGCCAGAAGCCAAGGTAGTGACTGATAATGGTATCATCTACTCTGTATTGCCTCAGAGCCCCAATTTCCCTACATGAAACCAGGGCTGTACTATCAGAAGTGATAGCATTTACTATGGTATTTACAGGAAGGACAGTCCCAGCTGGAGATTTCTGGGTCCTTCTGGGTGGCTGAGTTGAAGGTGGCATGGAGGGTCGAAGATGGAGCATCACTGTCTCGTATGGGCTCCATGGAGCCAGCCTCAGGTTCAAACAGCCAACCTCAGGTTCAAACAGCAAACCCCACCAGGGCTGAAAGCCTCCTCCACAGTGCCTTTCCAGCCAGAAGCCCATACACCTCTCTGAGGTATGCTCCCATGGACTCCCCTTGCTCACAACAGCAACCAGCCCTGCTTATTCAAGGTTTTTCCAGAGAAGTTAGCAGAGCATTGATAAGGCGGGATGCCTGACCCTGATGATAGGCCTCTAAGGGTCAGATCTTTTTTTTTCCAGAAAAAAAAAAAAATTTAAAAAACAAATCACAAAACCCTCCTCAATAAACAACATGTAAACAGAAAAAAAGATAATCATTTCTTCACATAAAATATAACGTAGATCTACAGAAGGAAAAAGAGCCCAGTGTATTAAGACTTTTGTAATTATATGTAAGAGGCAAAAGTAAATATGCACACACATACAAACACCCCAATACTTTAAAATATGACCCAGTTTGATTTACGTCAGTTTCAGCCAGATAGTCACCTATCACTTACCCGACTAACAGTATGATCTTTATCTGTAATCTCTTGTCTATTTCTTGAAGCAGCTTTCTTGCTTTCTTGAGTCAACTCAAAATACTGTTCTTCCAGAATTCCTCGAGCTAACTGCTCAGACTCAGCTTTTGTTTCTGCAAGATCCAACTGAGTAGAAAGAGTTTCTCTGCAACACAGTTTTAAGTGACATGAATTAAAAAAATTCAGTTCCGGGGCTGGAGAGATGGCTCAGTGGTTAAGAGTGCTGCCTGCTCTTCCAAAGGACCCGGGTTCAATTCCCAGCACCCACATGGCAGCTCACAACTGTCTGTAATCCTAAGGGGTCTGACACCTTCACACTAATGCACATAAAATAAATAAAAGTTAAAATAAATAAAAATATTAAAAAAAATTCAGTTCCTTCTCCTTATATGATCACATAAATGACAACAACTATCTTAGACATAGCAGCCTACACCTGTAATTCTAACAACTGAGCTCTTGAGGCAGAGGGACTGAGAATTGAAGACCAGCCTAGACTACAAGTGAGACTGTCTCTGAAAACAACAACCCCAAAAAACTCTCCCCAGGCCTCCAAAAATCCACATAATTTTTTTTTAAATGACAGAACCAAGGATTTTACTTCCTAAAGTAAACTTTAAATCCACTATAAAATTTTTATTAATGACTTTAACTTGTTGTTGTTGTTGTTTTCAAGACACAGTTTCTCTGTGTAGCCTTGGCTGTTCTAGACTCACTTTGTAGACCAGGCTGACCCTGAACAGAGATCCATCTGCCTATGCCTCCAACATGCTGGGATTACAGGTGTGCGCTACCAAGTCCGGATTTAGTAAATAAATTTCTTTTATTCCCCCACCCCAGGTTATTTTTTAATTTTTAAAATTTTATTTCAGTTATTTATTTTATATCCCAAGGGCTCCTGTACCTGTTCCCCTCCTCCTTTCCCCAGAGAGAAAGGGAACCCTCCCCCCCCCGTCTCAACCCTTCCCAGCACATTAAGTGACATCAGGACTGAGCATATCCTCATCCCAAGGCCAGGGAAGGCAGCCCTGCCAGGGGGAAGTGATCCAAAAGCAGGTGATATAGTTCATGTTAGAAAGAGCTCCCCTACTCCTCCACTGGCCAGGCGACCAAGCGGCCCATTGGCCACATATGTGCAGGAGACCTAGACTTTAACTTCTTAAGCCATTCACTTTTAGAAAAAAGACTTTACTGTGGCTCTGGAATATAAGCCAGGAAGGCAAAGCTGAAAAGCAACTGGTGGACCAAGAGGTCAGATTCAAAACACTTTCATCCTTATTTCTACTGGGTAGAATCTCTGGGCAAGTTTCTTACACTTCCTGGAGCTTAATTTGATCACGTCTATAAACTAAGAGGGGTAAATACAAATTATCTGTGAGCAATTCAGTGACTTTAGGAAAACATACAGATTCAAACTACTGTAACCTATTTGGAAATGTAATAAAAAAAAAAAAACACACTTTGAAGCTTTTTAGAATTCCCAGAGTATGGTGGTTATTTCTAGAATTCTAGCACTTGGAAGGTAGAGGCAGCAGGACTAAACAAGGGCAGCATTGAATACAAGCGATTCTATATCAAAACACAACTTTTTGGAACTGATATTTACACTAGGACTAGATTACTTTGTCTGTCTGTTTGTCCCAAAGATCCTCTCTTAGACAAGCCATCTTGGTCATCTGTATTACTTCCATGATTTTTGTAGGTTCTCAGTAAATTTGGGTTGTGAATTATCCCTAATCATGACCACCACTACTTTCTCCTCTTCTTTTTGTTGTTTTAAATATTATTTATTTTTATTTTATGTATATGTGTATTTTGCCTACATGTATGTCAGAGTGTTGTGCTGCCTGGAGCTCACAGGGGCCAGAAGAGACAGCTGATGCTCTCAAACTGGAGCCTTAAAGTAGACTAGTCTGATTTGATTATCAATTACCAGAATAAATTAGCCCTACTCCCTATCTTTCAACTTTATGAATATCTTTTTGAAGCACAGGTTCCTGTTCTGTTTCAAAGCAAAATAGACATACTTTTCACTTTGCAGCTCCTGTATTTTCCTTAAATTTTCTCTGTTTTTTTCTTCAATTTCTTCTTTAAGTTCCTTTACCTGGGTTTTATAAAGTGTCTGTAAAAACAAGTGATAAATACAGTGAGTTATAAACCATTCAGCAGTTTATCTTAAAAGTTAGAAAAGTTTTATTAACTTAAGAGTTAAAACAAGTTAAACTGGGGGTATAGAGAAGGTTCAGTGGTTAAGAGCACTATCTGCTCTTCCAGAAGACCCAGGTTCAGTTCCCAGTATCCACATGGCAGCTCATAACTGTCAGTAGCTCTAGATATAAGGAATTCAGCACCCTTCTACAGACATACAGGCAGGCAAAATACCAATGCACATTTAAAAAAAATCATTAAAACAAACAAACTGGGTGGTGGTGCATGCCCAGCATTTGAGGGGCAGAGGCAGGTGGATCTGAGCTCAAAGACAGCCTGGTCTACAGAACAATTTTCAGTGCATACAGGTCTACATAGAAACACCCTACCTTGAAAAACCAAAAAGAAAAACCCACAAACAAAAAACCAAGTTAAATCTATACACTTAATTACAAGAAATAAGGCTTGCAAGATAGATGGTAGTTGAGGGCACCATCTGATAAATGTTTAAGTCCATGCTGGACCAGAACTTGAGAAACTCCATCTACACCCCACCTTAGCCTCCAAGTGCTTTGGGCAACAGACATGTATTTCCATGCCTAGCAACAAAGTCTTTGTTTAGGACGAAGTCTTACTTTGTAGCCCTGGCTAACCTGAATCCACCTGCCTCTGCCTCGGGAGTGGTGAGATTAAAGCCCTGCATCACCATGCCCAGTCTACAAAGTGTTATTTACAGCTTTAATTTGATGGTAATTCACTGTTGAAAATTGCAGTGGCCCACACCTGTAACTCCAGCAACTTGGGGAGGTAGAGGCAGACGGAGTTCTATGAGTTTAAGGCCAGCCTGGTCCACAAAGCAAGCACAGGACAGCCCAGGATACACAGAGAAACCCTATCTCAAAACACAAAAACAAAATAATAAAGTTTCATTATTAAAAATAATTTTCACTTACAGAGAAGTACTGCTCAGCTTCAAGTTGATCTTGTAACTCCCGCATCTGCCCTTCGTTTCCTCTGTACTGCCTTTAGATAAAAGAAAATCAGTAAAATTTCCAATTTGATAGATTGCATTTAAACTGCTAAAATACAAGAGATTCAACAAAATTACTGCAAGAAAAACATATTTCAGAATCATGTTACTTTTCTAGCTCATCTGGTGAGCCACACTGTCTGGCTTCATCTTGCGCCTTTATAAAATGCCTTGCAAAGCATGGGCCCCTTCCTAATGAAAGCCTTCTTCAGAAACAAATTAGCTGTGGGTCTCTCCAAACCATAAAACTGAAACAGAGACTGCTGTGGTTTGTTTGTTTGTTTTCTTGTAAATATTTGCAGAAATACACTTTACAGGCAAAAAAAAAAAGTCACAGGAATACATTTTAAATGTCTTGTGTAATAAACAAAAGCAGAGGTCAGACATTATTTGAGTAAAAAATAAAGTGTAAAACATTCTTTGGCACATGAAGAGGTATAAAAAGTAATTACATGGGGAATATAAAAGGAAAGGAAGAACAAACTGGTAAGGAGAAAGACAAACTATGTACACATCACATACATTAACAAATCTCACAGGAAAAAGGACACACTCGAGAGAGGAAAAGACTCAAACACAGAAGAACACAATAGAACATGAAGATCATGAGATCATGAATCATGATCATGGATCATCTATTTCAAGGATTAGTAATTTTATCCCAGGCTGCTAGGCTTTAATATTAGACAGCAATTGCTTTGTAGTGTAGTAATAAGCCATGTAGCTGATAGGAAGTAAATAATAAATGCCAATTGAGAGCTGAGTGTTTGGGGGAAAATGTGTATCATCTGGTAAAAATGCAGCTTCTAAATGAGAAACAAAACAAAACAAAACAAAACAAACCTGCCAATATAAATCCAACATAATAAAAACCGACAGCTTATTACAATGCTGGGAGGTAATGGCACACATCTTTAAACCCAGCATTCAGGAGGTAGAGGCAGGTGAATCTTGGAGTTCAAGGCCAGCCTGGTCTACAAAGACAGCAAGGGTTACAAAGAGAAACCCTGTCTAAGGGAAACAAACAAACAAACAAAAACAAACCAAAACAAAAAGGGCCTCAAGGTATGATAACATACATCTGGAGGAAATAAAATCACAACTTTGTTTAAGGAGTACCAATCATTCATACTATACCTGGCTTTGACACTCTGGTTTTGTCTTGATCTCCATTAAGGAGGCACCTGACATCTCAGGAGTAATAGAAAAATAAAAAAGACTAACTCTGGGATGAACCAAAGAAAACAAAAACGCCCCACCCCACCACAAGATTATGTCTAATTGTACTCTCTAAAATAAAATGATCTGGAATACTCCTATCAGGTATGGAGAGCTCTGATAATGCTTACAGATATGAAAATTATGAGAAAGCTGGTATTTCCACCATGAAGAGACTGACTGTAAAGCCAGCAACCATACTAATCTATGTTTCTTCCTTTGAATACCTGTAATTTTAACTTAATTTAATGTAGTTTTAGCATGTCCTTCCAAAGCTTGAACTTCCTTGCAAATCTTCTTTGCAAGTAACTTCTTTTATCACATTATTATTATTATTATTATTATTATTATTATTATTATTTTGGTCTTTTTCACACATTTTTAGATCATTTGAACACAAAATATCAAGCATCTATAAGGCAAATGAAAACACAAAAAAATTTTCTAGACTTACTTTGTAAGCTGTGCTAACTCAAATTCTAACAATCTCTTTGCTTCTAATAAAGTATTTATTTCTTGTTTCATCTGTTTTTCTAAACCTTTTAAATTGTCTGCTTCAAATGCTTGAGTCTTCAATTCATTCTGTAACAAGAGCCGTTTATTTGATTCCTGTTCCAGCTGCAGGGTGAGATTCTTAACCTATGAGTGAGAAAAATGAGTGACATCTTAATCACTTTAGTAATTTATTAGATATCTTAAAGGATACTAATCAAATCTCAAGAACATTATTATTCCTTGAACTATTCTAATTCTTCCTTGTTACTATTATTACTTATTACTAAGTAAAAATAACATAAATTTTAGATATGTAATCTGTACCAAAAAAAAAAAAAAAACCCTCAGTTTTAACTAGCCTGGAGAATTTTGAAAATAATGATAAGAGTCATATTTGAGGGGACATTCCAAATGGGTTCAACTTAGCTGTTCACCCACAAATGTTTACATATTCTATTTTATACAATCTTAAAACTTAGAAAAATAGTACTTATTGGTATAGGGCCAATGAACTAAAAATCTCTGCAGCAGTTTGCAATGTGTATAATCCTTATCTCTGTCTGCAAGATGATTATCACAGAGATCACCAAATGGCCAAACTCTTTCACCTCTGTCTTGTACATACATTTCTTCTTTCTGTCCCTTCCTTGGATGGTTTGACAATACAACATGTTCAGACATAATGAATAATCTTAAACTGTGTTTATTCTTCAGCTTCCAAATGTCACACCTTTAACAAGGCTTTCCTTACCTTTCATAGAACCACATACACATACGTTGCTGTGTCTGTAATTATGATCAGTCTTTCTAAGCTGTTTGCTCCCCCCAAGTATACAGATCATATGTATCTTATTCACCTTAATAACCCTAATGTTGAGACAAAAGGCCACTGTTTTTTGTTTTTAATTTAAAAAAAAATTTTTTTTCTTGAGACAGGGTTTCCCTGTCTAAGGACTGGCTATCCTGGACTTGCTTTGTATAATAGGCTAGCTTTTAACTCACAGAGATCCATCCTCCTGCCTCTACTTCCCTAAGTGCTGGGATTACAGGCAGGTTAAAAAAACACTTGTAAATTTTATTTCATGTGTATGGAATGTTATATCTGTGTATCACGTATGTGCCTGAAGAGGCCAGAAGAGGATGCTGGGAATTAAATCCAGGTTCTCCTGAAGAGCAGTTAATGTCCTTAACAACTGAGCCACCTGCAGGCTCCAGCTTCCAAATTTTTAATATATAGTTATCCTGCCTGCTAGTTTATTTCTAATCTCTTTTAAGTCAATTCTATAAGTCAATACTACATTAATTTTTCTAAAAGGCTATTTTCACCTACAGCATCTCTATAGGTTTTAAAAGAACACCAGTTACTTCAGAGCTCAAGTGTCAACTCCAAGTGACAGTTCTCTGTATCTTTTCTTGTCTGATTTTACTTCCTTTTGCTCATGACTTAACTGTTCTTACCAAGTATACAAATCTGTAATGACAATGTTGCCTCCATGAAGTCAAGTCTTGGAAACTAGTTACAAATAATTTCTAAACTAGACAGTACCAACAAAAAGCCTTTTATCAATTCAACAGTATTATAAATATGTGCTCTATGTTTTCTATCAAAGTAAGCCACTCTAAGCAGCAGTTAATTTTTTTTAATGCTTTTCTAGATAACACAGATACTTTTTGATGGTCTGTTTTTTAAAGGAAATAATTTCTTCTAGGAGAAACTAAGACATTTTGATGCAGTTTCATGGACTGCTGTGAAATATCAAGGAACACATCCTAGGGAGTGAATGTTTAATAGCTATTTAAAATGAATATTTTAAGTCCTGGAATGACAGTGTAAGCAATGAACAGATACTTCTCAAATCTTGTGTACTGCAGTTATAATAGTTTCTCTTAAAAGACGGATAATATTAGTACTGTGTCTCACTTCATCTTCCATCCTTTCTTTAGTTTCAGTCAAATGTTCTAGCTTCTGCTGAGACTGCTTCAGATCAACATCTAGCATGGAGCACTGTTTCTCAGTCTCAACAACTCTATTTTCAGCCTTCTCTCGAGCTTCTCTTTCTTCCTTCAGCTTTTTTTCCATTTCTGCAACAGAAAAAGTTACAAACATACATTTAAAAAGCACCTTATTATTTTTACTTTAAATGGTCTGGAAACTGGTCTTTAAATTTTATTCTGGAACTATAATAGGTATTAATTATAAAAGTTCTAAGAGCATTTGAGTAATTTATATAGTAAGAATCTTTAAAGAAAAAGTTGTAAATATAATAATAATAATAATAATAATAATAATAATAATAATAAAACTGTCACAATGTAGCCCTTGCCCAAAGGAGAGGAGACATTTCAATAAGGTTTAGATTAGAAGTGGAAGGGTATGGTTGGAAAGAGTAGAATAATGATTGAAATGAAGGTAAAGAATAGAAAAACATGACTGCAGGTATTAATCTCTATTTTGCACTGGTCTGGAAAAAAATTTTTTTAAGATTTATTTATTTATTATGTATATAATGTGGTGTCTGCAGGTATACCTGCACTCCAGAAAAGTGCCACCAAATCTCATTATAGATGGTTGGGTGCTATCATCTGGTTGCTGGGAATTGAACTCAGGACTCTGGAAGAGCAATCAGTGCTCTTAACCTCTAAGCCATCTCTCCAGCCCTGGTCTGAAAATTTTATAAGGAGGCTCTTAGGCTAGGAACTCTGTGCAACAGTGATAAAATTCCATGGTCACAGAACACCTCTTTCAATTATTATCAGAAGATTCTACCCTTTGCCACCGTGTCTTATTCTAGGATATGGTCAGTCAAGTTCTGAGAATTTTAAGCTTTTCCATAGTCAGGACAGTAGGTAGTTGCATAATTAAGTCTTTTTGCTATTCTTGGATCCTGCCCTCAAGCTGACAATTACAATGAAGTTCAACTTTCCCTTAACCTTATAAATACAGCTGTACTAACATAATCATTACGTCCCAATTCCCCTCACTCCAATCTAACAGAAATCATTTCACTTATCTTACTCCAGATACCTATCCTTGAGTTCCAGTCGCACATAACAATTATATATATCTAAATATCTAATAAAATTATCAGAGCTGTTATTTTCAGCTTTGAATTCAAAACCTCAAGCTGGTTACGCATGTTAGAGTTCTGCCACTGAACCACATCCCTAGCCTCTTAAGATATTGAAATGGTTACCTTTTTCTACTATCCCCAAGTTGTTTCTATTGCACTTACATCAGTCTCTGTACAGGATATAACCACTGATTCGGCTGTTTAAATTAAACACCTTAGTCTTTCTTGCTTCCTTTTCTTTTGACCTTTCATCACATTTTTGCCCTTTGTGCTTCTGCTTCTTTGCTCTTTGCTACCACCAGATCAACCTACTTCCACTGTTCCTTTTTTCAAAACACTCTCCAGATAATAAGAGTAATCTTTTAAGAGCATGAATTACAGTTGTAGTTGGAGACAATGCAATGGACTAACATTGATCTTAAATACATTTGAAGTAATAATAAAATGAGTAACTGGTTGGTCTAAACTAGGATTGTGACTAAAAGTCATAAAGCAAAGTAAATATAAAGGAATAAAATAAGACAAAACAATAACAACAACAACAACAAAAAACGGTTAACAATAAGGTCCAGAATGGATCATGAAAAAAAATCAAGGGAGAGATTTAAACACTGAGAGAAAAGAATCCCCAAACTTTGTTTTGTTTTAGACCCAAGCCCTAGTCTCACAAATGCTTAGCTTCTCCAGTGCTGAAATTACTGGTTTGGGCCATCATACCTCGTATGTTTTCACTAACTTTTTTTTTTTTTTGAGACAGGGTTTCCTTGTGTGGCCTTGGCTGTCCTGGACTCACTTTGTAAACAAAGTTGTCCTCGAACTCACAGCGATCCACCTGTCTCTGCCTTCCTGAGTGCAGGGATTACAGGCATGTACCACCACGCCTGGCTTTTACTAACTTTTATAGTAAAGACATAGTAGTAAAGTAAAAACACTACAGAAGTAAAATTGTGATAAAAGAGAAGATATAATAAAAGATATTCTATTCTTAGAAAACAATGTTACTTATACTCTCTACCAAAGAAGTGAAGTTTTGATCAAAACTGAATTTCTGAAAGTATTATTTAAAACTAATCACAGGAAATATTCATATCAAGGGACACTTACCATACATGGCAACAGACTTTGCCTCTTCAATAGACTGATGCTTATCAGTTAACCGCGCTTTGGTTACTTTGTGTTCATTTACTTCTTGTTCTAACCTCTGCT
Source organism: Meriones unguiculatus (assembly GCF_030254825.1). NCBI lineage: Eukaryota > Metazoa > Chordata > Mammalia > Rodentia > Muridae > Meriones > Meriones unguiculatus. The sequence goes on along the minus strand of NC_083350.1, from coordinate 76,471,241 downwards.
GTAAAGACTTGAGCTTGTAGTTCAAATCTATCTCTAAATTATTCTTTTCCTAAAAAAATTGGAATGAGAGCCATGGAATATAATAAACTGTGCAAGAGGTATGCAATTAAATCTTACATTCTTCAATATTCCACAGGAGATAAACACTTTCCTAATGACCCCTTCCCATCTGAAACATTCATGACAGCTGATGCAGAACTCCCTGTGCTGCTGGTTATATTCAGATGGTTTACACAAATGAATGCAACAATCTTTCACTTTGTTATTCAATTTTTGCTTAAAAATTTTTTAATCAAAGAAATTCATCTATATTAATATGTAAAAATCACATTTACTTCTTTTTTAAAAAAAATGAAGCATCTTGGGACAAGGTAGTGAAATGTTTAGGTGAGAACAGTAAGAATGGATTCCAACCTTTTGAAAGTTTACTATTCTTTCTTTCCTCTTATGTACACATTTGTATCAGCTTGGCTAACAAAAACAACTGTGGGATAGAATATGCCAAAGCAGTGGCTTTTAAAATATTTTTTTTTTCTGAGGGAAACATAGAAATTGAGAACTAGATCTGTAAAGTAATGGCTTGAGCCTTTCCTTAGTAGGTACTTAGCAGTAAAATTGTTGATAAAATTCTAAATAAATGCAGGGTCCAAGCAGGATGACCCCGTTGGGCAAAGACACTTGCCACTAAGCCTGATGACAGTCTCCCTGCCCCTAATAAGTTGTCCTGACTCTAAACATGTGCCACTATGCACAACCCTACAGGAAGGAGGGAGGGAGATAAGATGGATAAAGGGAAAGGATGCAAAAGCCAATTGTTATTTTTCTTTTCTTTTCTTTTTTTACTAACAACATAGTCTAAGCATACATAGTGTGTTAGGGCCCAGTCCTTTATTTTCTCTCTTCATATGATTTAACAGAGCAAGGATTAATACCTTCCTCTTAACTATGTACAAAGAAACTACAAACAATTTTCTTGTTAAAAGTTATTCCCAAACCAAAGTAATGTAATTATCTATTAAAACATCCAAAGCTTTTTAGAGTACAAACAAAAATAATATGGTAACAAGATGCTAAATATGGCATACATACATTCTCATCCACCAAAAAACCAATCACACAATAAAATAAAGACATTACAAATGAATACTCTAAAATACCTTGTAACCTTCGATAACCTTAATATTACCCCATTATTAGGACAGCAAATCACTTACCTTCTCTGAATGATTAAGCATGTCTTGAGCCTCTTTTCTTTCTTCTTCCACTCTTTCAAGATTATGTTTGAGATGCTTCACCTCCTCTTGTAAAGATGTAATTCGTGCTATGAAGTGAGAAAAATGTTAAAGCAAAACTAATTTATGGTACTATAAACCAGACTCGTGATTATCTGGGAGTGAGGAAGTGGGTGATGGAGGAATTTCATGGGACTTGGTGCTTGTTAATTTTCAGTTTTGAATTTTTATTTTGTGTATGTGAGTTTTGCCTGATATACATTGTACCCCACTTGTGTGCAGTGCACATGGAGACCAGAAGAGGGCAACAGGTCCATTGGAACTGGGGTTATAGATAGTTGTAAGATGCCAGACAGGTGCTGGTAACTTAATCCAGGTCCTTTGTAAAAGCAGCAAGTGCTCTTAACTGTTGAACCATTTCTCTAGCTCAGTGGTTCCCTTCAACCTTCCTACTGCTGTGACCGTTTAATGGAGCTTCTCATGTTGTGATGACCCCCAACCATAAAATTATCTTCATTGACTGTAATTTTGCTACTGTTATGAATCATAGCATAAACATACATGTTTTCCCATGATCTTTAGCAACTCTATGAGAGGGTCATTGAATCCCAAAGGGGTTATGAACCATAGATTGAGAACTGCTGAGCTCGAAAAAGTTAACCAAGGAAGAACAAGGCTCATTCACTGAAAACATTGTTACACCAGGTGCAGAGGAGGATCACTGTAATTTCAGCTGATCAGTAAATGGAGGCAAGAATGTTTGGGCCCAGAAGTTCAAGGGTACTTTGGACACCATTATCAGACCTTGCCTCAAAACCGAATGAAACACAAAATACAACAAAACCTCGAAACAATGATAAATAAATGGAAATAAGCTGCGTTCATAGACTGGAAGACTTATAAGATGACATTAACTATCTAAATCAACAAAAACATTCGAGCACTATTAAAATATCAAAAGTATGTTCTTCAGAAATGGAAAAACTAATTAATTAGGAATTTCAAAGAATAGCTAAAATAATATTGTGAAAGAACAGTAACATTGGACAAATCAAACTCCCCAATTTCTTCTTCTTCTGCCCCCCCCTTTTTTTGGTATAAAGGAGATTTTTATTGTGGAAAAGGGGAAAGGCATCCATGACAGAGAGAAAGAAAGAGAGAAAGACAGACAGACAGGGAGAGCAATGGAGAGAGTAAGAGCCAAACTTCCCAATTTCAAAACCTTCCATAAAACTACAATGGTTGAAACGTGGTGCTGACATAGGCAAAATTACATTACCAACAAAATAGACTTGAACATACAGAAATAAAGCCATATACTGGGACTCTGTGTGTGCGTGCTTGTGTGTGTCAAGTACACATCTGAGTGTAGGGGTCTTAAGTTGATACCAAGTGTCTTCCTCAATTACCTCTTTGCCTTTTTGTTTGTTTGTTCGTTTTTGTTTTTTGTACTGCACTTAAAGCTCATTTCTTCTACTGCAGCTACACTGGCTGGCCAGTGAGACCCTGGAGATCTGCTTGCCTCTGCTCCCCCCAGGACTAAGGTTGAAGATACGTACTTCCCCACTTGGTTTTACATGGGTGCTAGAGATCTCAACTCAGGTTCTCATACTTGAACTTTACCCACTGTGCCATCTCCGCAGCCAAATCCATTCATTTATTAAAGATATTTTTTCCTGTCTTTTTCATTTATTCAACTTTTCCCCCAGTCCTAAAGATTAGACCTAAGGCTTTCAAACATGAATGCTAGGTAAGTATTAAAATGCATCTTAGCCATGGACTATCAATGTTTAACAAAAATGTCAAAAGCACTTAAAGAAGAAGGAATGGGTCTTGAGAAATACATTGGCCTCTACATGTGAGCATGTATACACACTCTTTTGTACACACACGTACACACAGGCATGCATGCACACACACTGGAAGAGCAGCCTCTTAAACAAATGGTGCTAAACAACTGGGTCTATCAGATGTTCAATAATATCACTACTCATTAGGAAAAAAAAATCAGGACTACAGTAATATGTGATTTCATTCCTATTCAGGCAGTTACCTAGTGTTAACAACAACATGGACAAATCCCAATTTCTTAGTAAGGGCAAATGAAATGGCTCAGCCACTGTAGAAACCAGTTTAGCACTTTCACAAAAGTTAAGGATAGAATTACTACATGGACCAGCAATTTCACACATAAATAGTCACTCCAAAGACTACAGATGGTATCCCAGCACTCAGGAGGCAGAGGCAAGCAGATCTCTGAGTTTGAGGCCAGCCTAGTCTACAGAGTGAGTTCCAGGACAGCCAGGGCTACACAGAGAAACCCTGATTAAAAAAAAAAACAACAACAAAATAAAACAAAACAAAAAAGAATACAGAGAGCAAACAGTTTTAAATTAATATTCACAACATTGTTATTTACAATAACAAAAAGGAGAAAACATTCTAAAACTCTACCAATAGCAGAATGGATATGAAAACCGTAGTACAAACATACAACAGACTTAGCCTTTAACGAGTTACTAACGCATTCTACAAACATTAAACACACAAGAAGCCTCATGTAAAAGATACATATTACACGATGCCTACAAAAAAATACACAGATCATGTAAATTCAGAGATTTAAAAAAAAATTGTGGCTTCCAGTGGCTAGAGGAAAGGGGAACAGGGAAAGACAATTTAATGGGTGAAAGGTGTTTAAAAAGCTGATGAGGAAATCCTGGAGACCTAGGAGACAGTTGTACAACCTTCTGAATACAATAAATGCTGGAAGCATAAAGATAGATGGGAACCATTGTGCAAATGCCTAAGAAAATGAAGAACTGGGCAACCACTACCAATAAAAACAGCCAGATGTCATATACTAAGTTTTCTTGTTCAAGTCCTATGTGAGACACGTGGAGTCACTAGACAGATCAAGCTTTTAGATCTAAATCCCAATTTAAAGTGCTTATGAGGGTAAAATAACATATTAAATTATACAGGTGGGAGAAATCAGCAAATTCAGAATGGGACATTTCAACGCTCAAGAGGTAGGGCAAGCAGATCTCTGTGAGCTCTCAGGCCAGCCAGGGCCACATACTAAGATGGTTTCAGACCAAACAAGAGCCTCAAAAATGAGACATTTGTAAGTAATAAACAAAATAAGCAATGAAAAAGGACAAGCATGTAATGATACTGTAACTTTTTCTTAACTCTTACCAATATCTAAAAGATTCTGTAAAAACAAAAAACAAAAAACAATTAATAAACAGCATGTTGGTGTCAGCCTTGGAAGCAAGTTGTTCAAAGCTTAGACATAAGCAAAAGATAACAAACATAATAATTTTAAGAACTGGAAGGATTTATGGAATTTGAGCAATGAAATTACATGGCTAACCTGCAGTCCAAACAGTGAGAAGAACTTGACTTAAACAAGTGTGAGGCTTCCCTAGTAACTGCAAAAAGGCTCCTTTCTTAATTATATCTAGACCTATTTTAAGCCTGTGCCTGAGAGGCACAACTCTCCCCAGCTATGAGCCAATGGGAACCCCTAATTTCTGTTTCCAGAGTCACAAAATATGACCTGACCTCTCTACACAGAATTATAGTTAATCAAGTCCCATGAGAACCAAAATATGTTCCCTTCCATAGAGTATGTTTTAACTAAGTTAACTCCCCTCGATCCTCCAGTCTTTTCTGAGAGGCCTGGCAATTCTCACACATATCTTTTGTGTAGGTAGTGTGGATGCTGTTACCAAACAGCAACAAAACCCAGGAAAATATGTGGGAAGTAAAGGCAGTCATTTTTGGAAAACAAATCAAATGGTATTTGCCTTTTTAAACTGTTGCTTTTATTCACTGTTAGTTATGTTTAATCTGCTTCTTAGTTCTACAAAGAACGCCAGTAACTCTAATCCCAACCTTTCCTAGTACCCTGGTCTATTTTTTTGGAAGGGGTCCCACTCTACAACTCAGGAATTTCTCTTGTAATTCCATTTGCACGAGGAACGTGGAGTAGTCAAGTCCCCAGGCACAGAAAGTAGATGATGGTTAGAGACCACTGTGAGAAGGAAAGAATGACAGCTACCGTTTTGTTTGGGATAACTAAAATGGTATGGAGAGTTGTGAAAAGATGCAGTATAATGTTGAATGTATTTAATGACACTGAAATATACACTTTAAAAGTTTAAAATGGGGCTGGCAAGATGGCTTTGTAGGTAAAGGGCTTACCATGCAAGCCTAACAACCTGAGCTCAATCCCTAGAAGCAAAGTAGATAGAATAAGTTAATTCTACCAAGTTTTTCTCTGACCACCCATATATGCCCCATAGCAACACACACCTTTATCATGCATTACACATATCATAACAATAATAAAAAAATAAAGTAAAAACTTGCTATGATAAGTTTTGTGACATACTTTACGTGAGAAAAAGTATTACCTTGAAGGTCTCCAATCATCTCAGAATCATGCCCTCTGTCTCTTCGCTCTGCTTCCAATACAGCTTGCAGCTGGTAGTAATCCTTGTCTGCTTGTGACTTGGAATTCTCTAAAATTCTGTTTCTCTCCTGTAATTCTCTGTTCAGGGACTCTAGCTGACTAATTGACTTGCTCATCTCTGTGTGACTCTTCCTTAATCTTACAGCTGTGTCTGATTCTGTCCTAAGTAAGTCATTGGCTTCTTCTAACTATTGAAAAAGAAAGAAAGAGGTTTGATCACATACAATCATGTTTCTTTTAATTAACTGTAATTTTAAAAGAATCCTGCTGCAGAACTGACCTGCTTCTGTAACTGAGTCAGCTTCTCATTAGCAAGCTGTGAGCTCTGACTTGCTTTCCGTAAGTCTTCCAACTGGTCCTTTAGTGTAGAAACTAGGAAGCCAAGAATGTAGAAATTACATATTTTTGTTAGAGAACAACATCCTTTTTAAAAATAAAATTTACTTTTAGACCACAACAATCTGTGAAATTAGGTTCATTCCCACTCCCAAAACAAATTCTATCTTACAAGTTCTTTTATTCTAAATTGATCAAAAAGTAGAGAACAGTTTTGTAACACAAAGTAAAATAGTTTTGTTTCAGATACTGTAGTAGTCCAAATTCTTTTTTATTGCCTTCATGGGACCAATCTATTGGTTTAAACTTAATAGCACAAAGCTACTCTGAGATGTGATCCCTGTGTCCTACAGGCTCTCCTCAAACACAAGTGCTCACCTGACTCCCCTGCCTTAACCCCCTAAGTGCCAGGGTACAGGGGTGCAGCACTACATTTATAAAGCTGTTTTTGTTTTGTTTTGGTTTTTGCTTTTTGAACACTAAAATAACTTGAATAATTCAGTATTTTTAAAATGGCACAAAAATCAAGATAATACGTGGTAGAATGACGAGGATTCTTTCCTTGTTTTTCTCCCTTAATTGACTTTTCCTACAACTACTATCAGTTCTTCCTTAAGACAATTTATGAATCAACAGCCTAAAACGAAACCGAACATATCATATACAGGTTTTCACAGGCATATCTACAGAAATATACATATTTAATGATAGAGATGCCTTATTCTTTTCTTGAACTGTCTATTTTTATGACACAGATATTTCAGTATCTGCCATATCACTGAATACATTGTTTATACTTTTATCAATCCTATATGAAGAGCCTTGTGTATACATGATACTGTATACTTATATTTATAAAATAAACTATAAGTAAAACCATCATTTTCAAATGGTATAAAAAACTTCTGTATATAATACAATTGCAACACTGGCATCAAAATATAAAATTCTACACAGGGTGGTACACGCCTTTAATCCCAGCACTTGGGATGACAGAGGCAGTTGGATCTCTGTGAATTTGAGGCCAGCCTGAGCTACTACTGGGAGGTGAGAGAGGGGCTGTAGCAACTCTACCTTAACAGTTCTCAAATGAGGATGCTTGTTAGAACTGTCTAAAGAGTTTATAGCAATACTGATACCAGGCCACATAGCTACACCATAATTTAAATAGAAATTTCTGGAGTTTATGAGTGTTGTTTGTTAAAGTTTCTTTGTGTATGGGAGCTCTGCCTGCATACGTATCTGCACCATGTAGGTACAGGGTATGTGAGAACAGAAAAGGGCGTTACATGCCCTGGAACGGGAATTACAAGTGGGTGTCTGACTATCTGGGTGCCGAGAACTGAACCTCAGTCCTCTAGGAACAGCCAGTGCTCTTAACTGCAGTCATCTCCCCAGCCCTGGTTAGTGTTCTTCAATTCTTCTCAGGTGATTCTGGTATGCACAGAATTGTGACATCATTCGCTTGGCTAAATACCACTGAAAGGCTTTAGTAAGTGTTAAGTGTAGCGGAAGATTTGGGCTATTTAACTCATGAAGTAATGTGCTGACTGTGTATTATTGTAGTGTCATCAATCTATTATGTGAGCTACATTTAAGACAACCTCATGTTAAAGACAGTTCAGCATTAGACAAACATTTTGGGGGCTGCAGTTACAGCTCAGTGGTTGTGTCTACTTACATAGTCCAGTATTTTTCAAAAGAACAATTTACCTTCATTTTCTACATTTCTTCTCTTCTCATTTTCCTGTTCAACTTTTCTTTGGTACTCATTAATTCTATGTTGTAGTAACATCTTTTCTTTCTCAATTTGAGACAGTGCAGATTCTAGATTTCTTCTTTGATTTCCCTAAAATTATATAATGATGACAGTTACAACTGCAAACAATAGCTGACACATAGTTCCGGGAGTACTTTCCTCCTGAAAAATGTTTTAGATGAAACCTTAAGACCCATTTTTTTTTCTTAAAACCAGGCAGTATATTATTATGACAGCTTTGCAGTAACAGATAAAACATGTCATACAAAGTAAGACACACCTACCTGACCTAGACAAAGATACCCCTTCTGTGTCTAAACCACCATCAGCGGTATATTACCAGTATTGCCAGGTTTTTGTTGCTTTCTTTTTACATTTCAGACTTGACATGAGGAAATTCTACTATGTGATTTTGTACATTTTCCTATCTGTAAGTAAATACTATATTTTATGTAGATATTATCAGATTCCTAGAGGTGATATAGATCTCCATAGTAGTTACTTTAAAACTCACTGTGTGTATGAAGGTTAGAGCACAGTTCATGGGTATCCATTTCTTCTTGCCACTGTATAGGATGTGGGTGTATGTAGGCTATCAGGTCTACATGCAAGAGCATCTGTCTACTGAGTCACCTCTTTTAACTTTAAATACAACTTGAAGCTGGGCATGGTGGCACACGTGTCATCTCAGCACTCAGGAGGTTGTGGTAGGATTATAAGCAGGAGTCACCAAGCCAAGCTCCTAAAAACTTCACACTTTCATATTTATGTTTCAATCTACTATTAAGTTAACAGCCACAAGGGATGACACATTAAGGTTCAGATCTTGGCTCACAATTGCTCCAGCACCATTTGTTCATCTGCCGAAATGCTTTTGCAATTTTGTCAAAGGTCAGCTGGCCACAATTGTGTGGGTTTATTTCTGTTCTTCATTTCTGTTTTCCTAATCTATAGTCTTCAGTTAATATCATGTAGTTTTGATCACTATAGTTATGATTTTTCTAAGCACACCATCATGTTTCCTGCATAAAACATCTGGACAGGCTTAACTCTTACTTTCTGATCTCTTTGTGATTATGCGATTTACTGTTCTGACTATAACTTCTAGTACTATCTGAATAATGATGAAAGCTGATGTGGTTTTGCTATAACAGACCTTAGGGGAAGTACTTGCTTTTACAGTTAGCTATGAAGTGAACTATAGGTTATGTATATGCTGTTTATCAACTTGAGTTTCCTGAGAATGTTTACCGTGAATGGATACTGCCTTTTTTTCTAATGCTTTTTCTGTATCAACTAAAATGATTATTTGGTTTTTCTTTAGACTATTAATATGGTGAATTAAGCTAATTGATTTCTAAAATATTAACCTTGAATTCCTGAAACAAACTATAGTCAGATAAAGTATCTTTTATGTGCTGCTGAGATCTATGTTAGTGTTTTGCTAAAGACTCTATAGTTGTAACAATGATGTCTAGTTTTTCTATAGTCTATGACTTGGTGTAAGGTCTAACAAAATGAATTAGGAAGAGTTCTTATTTTGGAGGTGTTGTAAATTATTTGGTGTTTTCATTAAATTTGGCGGGATTCCCTAATGAAGTTATCTTGTCATCGAGATTCACTATTTTGTGGGGGTAGAGAGAATTTTAAAAAAATAAGGGTTCACCTTCCTTACAATTATACACAGCTACTGAAATTATCTATTTCACACTGTGTGAGTTGTGGCATGTTGGGTGTTTAGAGTTGTTCACATCATGCCCTCACGGTCTCTTTCATTCCTGATGCTGGTTCCTTTTCCCTTTGTCAGCCTTGCCAGAGATTTGGTACTTTTGTAATCCTTTTCAAACAAGTTCTTTTGCTCCATCCATTTTCTTCATTGTTGTTTTCAGTTGCAGTGACCTCTGCTTTTACCCTTCTCAGAACTTTTGTTAAGATTAGTCATTAGCAACTTTTCTTTTCCTAATATGAACAATTATGCTAAAATCTTTCCTTCAGGCATTTGTGTTGACTGTGCCTAATAAATCTAATAAATCTTCATTATTTAATATTTTCAATGATGAAAAGTTTTAACTTTTTTTCTTTAACATAAAAGCTTGAAGATACAATCAACATTCCAATGTATTTTTCATTCCCCTAAGATTGACACTTTTTGTCATTTGACTTTCATTTGTTCGGTTTTCCTGCTATCTAATTGTGAGTCATTCTGGCTTGATTACATTTTGGTCAGTACACTATCAATCTGATTCTTTTAATTTTATTTTATGGCTAAGGATACAATCTATTTTGGTATGTGGGTCCTTAAGCACTTGAAAAAAAATGTATATTCTACCACAGTTGAACAGATGCTATTAATGATGTAGTTGTGTTCTATAAAGTCTACTATTGTTATTTCAAGGCCAGGGGAGGAGGGACCCACAGTGTTTCTACTATTAATTTTATTTTCTGAGACACAGTGTGATGTATTCCAGGCTAGCCCTGAATTTCTTATATATCTAAAGATGACTGTGAACTTTTGTTCTTCCAGCCTCCATTTCCCAGGTATTAGGATTATAGGCATGTGGCAGCACCCCTACTTTAGAAGGTCCTGAGGAATGAAGTCATGTTACACAAGCATTCTTATAAAAGAGCTACTGCCTCAGCCTCACACCACATTCCTGTGGTGTTTCTTAGAAATTAAGCGTCCCACAGCTGGTCTGCTTTCTTCATAATTCTCAGGATCCTACAGTTAATGTATAGGACCTTTAGCTGTACTTAGTGGCAAAAAGAGGGAATAGTACTTTTACTTTGCCTCTCTTTAAAAAGTAGGACTATGCTAATTTCATAATTAAGAACTTCCTCTTGATCTTGAATTCTGAAGGATGAATAACTTAAACTCATAGTTTATCTGAATTTAGAATTGATTCTCTAAAGACTCAAAATAAAATATACAGTGCCAACTAAGACTACATCGATACTGACCTCTGGTTAATGGTAAAATGTTCTCAAAATCTTTAGATGACTACATTTCTATCGTAAGCCACAGATTAAAGGGAAAAATATTACTAACAGATAAGATTACCTCAGGGAAGAAAAACAGAACAACAAAAAATTTATCAAAGATTAACTCTAGAAAGACAAAGCAAATTATACATTAGAAGAAAACTACAGAGATTATCTATTCTTAAGGGAGTCATCACACACAGTAGAAAGTTAATTAAGAATAAAAATGTATTATATATTTGCACACAAATATCAGGAAATACTGTTTCTCTGCTAATGAAAGCAGGCTGGTAGGAAATCACAGAAAACATGAATATTTCTAAACCCAATTCTAAGCCTTGATAGTCATGTGGTATTATGTCTATAGCAATCATTTTGAAATAGTTCTTATTAGTCTGCCTTTCTGATATAGTTGCAACTTCTATTTTTGACCTTTTGTTTCTCTTTTGTCTTTCAACTATCACGAACCACAAAATTGAAATTTATGTACTAAAATTTCAACATGGTCATAGAATAAAGTTGTGCAAAGGAAACTAAAATTATAATATGTACACTTGAACCTGGAGTCTAAGGTAAAATTTTCTGGTTATCTTTTCTGATCTCAAATGAAATATCCTCTAGAAATGCACCAATGTAAAAGGGGGAAAATGACAAGGAAAACTACTTATGTTTAATAAACTGAAAAAAAAAAAAATACCTCTTCATCCAGTTCTTTCATTATCTTGTCTAGTTTTATGTTTGAAGTTCTGTGAAAACAAAAGCAATACAGATTATAAATCTATTTACTTTAATCATCCAGTGTTAACACCTACATCCTTTACTTTTTCACTTGATTTTTTTTTCTTTTTTGAGACAGGGTTTCTCTGTGTAGCCCTGGCTGTCCTGAGCTTGCTTTATAGACTAGGTTGGCCTTGAACTCCAAGAGCCACCTGCCTCTGCTTCTTGAGTGCTGGGATTAAAGGTGTGCACCACCACCACCAGGGTTCATGTGATTTTCTTAAACATTAGTATGTATGTATATGATGTCTTAGCTGTCTGGTGAAGACATGTGTTTCTATGGGGCAATAAATATACATTTTTTAAAGGCATACAAGTTATGTAAAATTAAAAGATGCCAATTATACTGAAATACAGATATAAAAATTTAAAAAGTAATAATTTAAAAAGTAAAAATTTAAAAAGCAATAATTTCAAAGTAATGATGAATATGAATGAGATGAGAGATTATGCAGCAATAGCAATACTGGAAAACACCTTGATTTCTATTGCAAAAAAAAAAAAAATCACAGCTACAGTCTATTATCTGCAGAGTGTTGCTCGGGGTGGGGGGGAAAGAAAACTCTGGGGCCAGCAAGATGCTCAGCAATTTAACAGTGCCTGCTTACATGCATCATGATCTCAGCTGGGTCCCAGTCTAACACCCTCCACACAGAGAGGTGCTACATCCCATGCCTTTGCACTCAAACACAAATACTAATAAATTTTTAAAAAGGAAACTGTTCTCCTCCTCCAAGTATAAAGACCTCAAACTGTACACTTAGATTCTTGGGAGAGGTTGAGAATTCCTCAACTGCCAGGGGGTGGTGGCAGAGGCCTTTAATCCCAACACTCAGGAGACAGACTCAGGCAGATCTGAGCTTGAGGCCAGCGTGGTCTACAAAGCAAGCCCCAGGATCGCCAGGGCTACACAGAAAAACTTTGTCTTAGTCAGAGCACCCTCAATCCCCAAAAACTAATATTCATCAACTCCTAATACAGTAATTGCTATCAAGTAAAAGCCAGTCACTCAACCTGTCATAAAAGACTAAGTGAATGACAGGAAAAGTAGCATTCAGTAAATAAGTAAATGCACTGAGAAACGTAGGCAAAATTCTGAGATCTACTCAATGTATTATCTTCATCACCATTTGTGGGTTTTTTTTTTGTTTGTTTGTTTTGTTTTGCTCTAAGCATAATGGTTCCAACATAGTGGTTCTCAACCTGTAGGTCATAACCCCTTAGGGTGGTTACTTAACAGATATCTTGCATACTGATATTTACATTATGATTCATAACAGTAGCTAAATTGCAGTTATAAAGTAGCAACAAAGTAATTTTATGGTTGAGGGGTTACAACATAAGGAAGTGTATTAAAGGGTGGCAGCATTGGAAACTACTTTTTTATACACACTGTATATGTAATGTGCCAATTCAAATGTCTCAAAATTAACCTGTTAACATCCAAAATTAACCTGTTCTATACAGCTAGCTTCAACACTAACTTGCTTTTTTCCTAGAATGACCAAGTAATTTATACCAACAGGGAATTATCCCTGACTCATCCCCCTTCCCCTTTTTAGCCTTTTAAATGTGGAGTGTTGCCAATTAATTATTAATCTGTAGATGTGCATGTTTATGGGTATATGTGTGCAGGTATGAAGCGTGGGTATATGTGAAGTTCAGAAATTGACATCCCTGATTATGCTCCACTTTTTAAAGACAGACTGGGAACCCAGACCTTGTCAATTTCACCCACTCTGGCTGGCCAGCTGGCCCAGAAGATCTGTCTCTGCACTGCCCATAGAGAACTGGGATTACAGGTAGCTGCCATGCCCACCTGGCCTATAAGCTGGTGGATGGTGGAGAACCATTTTTCACTTCTTTAATAACTTTCGGTATATTCCCACCATATTTAGGTAAATTCTAAATCCCTTAGCACATCAAAAGCAAAGTCCTTTAATATTTTGACTCTCCCTACCTTCCCCGTTCCCAGGCTCATTCCTCTTCTTAAACACCGGCTAATCAATCTCCCTTACAAAGCCTCCACATAGTATAATTCCTGGACTTGCAGCATTTTCTTCTACTCTTTTGATTTCAGTCTTCTCACTCAGCTTTTGGCTCTAGTCTTTTAAAACATCTAATAAAGTGATATAAGTATCTGTTGAAATAATACTAATTATTTTATTTTATTTTTTTTGAGGGAGCAGGCATGTAGCTTACATATGCAGCCCAGGCTAGCCTTGAACTTGTGATTTTCCTGTTCCACCTCTTCAGTGCTGGGATGACAGGAATAGGCCGCCAAGCAAGCATGTCATACTTCTAATACATTCCTGTATCATTCTATTCTCCCTGACTTACCAAATGCCACACTAATTTATAATCACACTTTACCTGATGTTTACAGTCTCCGTATGAATAGGGCTATACTTTCTGTTATTTAGTACTATACTATTGGTATGCACATTATTTGGCACAAACTACAATCTTTGTTGAATGAATGTAATTAAAATTATTTGAGTGTATGGGCTAAAAACTCTTAGTTCTCTTGCCTCAGCCTCTGGCTGAGATTCAATCTCTCATTTCCATTTCTTCAGGTTACAAATTTTCATATGATCACCTGCTTTGGCCATTCTGATTTCTTCCTCAAAGCCCTGTTATCACCAACACCACTGTTTTTAATTTTGTTTAAAGTTTTTAAATATTTTATTGTAAAATATGTGTACATGCATGCCTGTGTGCAATTTATGTAAATACTTGAGCACAGATGTCCATGGCGTTCAGGAGGTGTTGGATGCCCTGGAGCTGCAGTTACAGCTCTTTGTGAGCCATTCTGCATGGCTGCTGACAAGAGTAGTAAGCACTCTTTTAACTGTTCAGCCATCTTTTCAGCCCCTAATTTTTTTTTTAATGTAGAAACTTCTCAGTATTTATACATTTTTATCTACTCTTTTCCTTATTTCTAAACTTTATTCTTTGAAAGTCCTTCCAAATCTTGGCCTCAGTTGTTTGTTCATTGCATGAGTTTTAAAAAATTTTGTAATTACACACTTAGCTATATAATGTACCAGGAAAGGTAGGCAGGCAAAATCTTAAATTATTTCCTATGTCTCTACTGCTTTCAAGTTTTTCCAATTCTGTTTATTAAATACTGAATCTATTACAATTGTATTTCACTTATTCAATAATAGTCACTATAATTGTAACTATAAAGTCATTATTTGTAGTTAAAAAAGCACCAACATTATGCTAGGTTATTTTAAAATACCTTGATTATCCTTTCAGTCGTTTTCAACCTTTCCAATGCCATGACCCTTTAATACAGTTCCTCATGTTGTGGTGACCCCAATCATAAAATTATTTTCATTACTACCTCATAACTGTAATTTTGCTACTGTTATGAATTATAATGTAAATAAACAATATGCAAAATGGTCTTAGGCAACCCCTGTGAAAGGGTCATTTGACCCTTTAAGGAGTTGCGATCCACAAGTTGAAAACTGTTGCTCTATCCATAAACACTTTATCAATAGAATTTGATTCAATCAGGAAAAACAGAAATTATGCTCTGTAAAATTTCAGTCGAAGTATGAAAATTAGTCATTTCAGCTCAGAAGATTATTTTGAATTTCAGAAAGGTTTTTCAATTAGCTAGTTAAAACGTAATGGAGGGATACATATGACTAAGGTAACTAAATGAATTAAAACTAAACACACACTTTTTAAAAGTTATTATAGCAAATAGAGCTTAAATGGTCTGAAGAAAATGTATCTGTAACTAATGTTAAAACAAATGCTTCCTTCCTCTTCTTTTTGCAGTGCTGGGGATCAAATCCTGGGCCAGGGCCATAAATATGCTAAGTACCTACTCTACTGTAAATCTACATTCCAAGCCATTAATATTATTTTCAATTCTAGCCAAGACACGTTTTATGAATGTACATAAGTTGCAACTTTCATACCCCATCTTCCATATACCTCCAGGTGTTTACAGAGCATACATCCTAAAATATGTGCAAAGCTTCTAATATGAGAGCATCGTTGAAGGACAGTCTCACCTGCACTTCTGCTCCATTTCATCTTTTAATTGCATTTCATTATGCAGTTGTTCTTCAAGCTTGTAGATTGTTTTCTGTAAATTTTCCTGCTTTAATTAAAAAAAAAAAAACTTCATTCTGTTAATGTTCAGAGAAATTAACAATAACACCTTTTGTTAACAATTTATGGCTATTTAGAATATGATTATTTAGTTTAATCCTTTATCTTTCTGAATAATAATAATAATGGATATTTTCTCAATACAGCTGTGCATAATTCATATGTGCATCAAACATTGTATATTAGCCCCATATGTATATTTTTGTGCTTTACATACCAGTTAATAATGCACAATAATCCAAAGACACAGGCACAAAATATTACAATGTAGTGATAATAAAATTGCATATAGAATGTTCTAAAGAAAAGAAGGAGGCACTTCTAATTTTACCAAGAAAATAAATACTTTATGATAAATCTAACACATAACAAAATTAGCCTTAAGGAGAAACGGGTGGAAAGAAGGCATTTTACCAATAAAGAGGAGTCCACAAGAGAAGAAAATATTATATTGGTAATGGAAAGAAATCAAGTACAGCACAGAGGAATTAACTCATGTCAAACTTTAAGAAATAAGTAGGACCATGATCCTTTTATACACAATAAATTGAGGACTTAAAAATTTATAATTTTTGATGTAATACTGACATACTAAAATATCATTTGAGGGCTAGGAATTAGTTCATCAGGCAGTGCTTGCCAACAAGCATCCACATAAGGAGCTGGGCATGGTGGCCCATGATTGTAATCTCAGTGCTAGACAGGGATGCTTGTCTGGGAAAGGATGATGTCTGGGGTTTGCTGGTCAGCCAGCTTATCCAGTATCTAAGCTCCAGGATTAGAGCGAGACCTTGAATCAAAGAATAAGGTGGAAAACACAATGAAGATACTCAATCTGAATCTGGCCTCTGTCAACACACACACACACACACACACACACACACACACACACACACACATATTAAAAAAAAAAAAATGACCAGAGCAAAAAAAGTACTTCAATAGTTCCTTCTTCCCCTTTCTCACTTTTTCTCACATTCAAGAGGACTATCAAAAGAAAAAGAATTGTATCTGCTTTTCAAGAATAGCTGCTGGTACTTTGGAGGCTGATTCAGAAATATCAGAAGTTCAAGGTCATCATAGCTGGTTAGAAGCCAAACCAAGTAAAAAAATAAATAAATGGTATTGGGAAAAATGGCTCAGTTGATAAGACTACTGATCTAGGATGCATAAAACCCTTCTATTACCCAGTACCACATAAACTAGATATAAGTGACCAATACCTGTAATACCAACACTTGGGATTGAGGGGCAGAAAGATCAAGTTCATGTTCATCTTAGACTAGTCATGAGTTTGAGGTCTGTAAGAGCTACACAGAATGGGCTCAGTGGCTATTGAGCACTTAACTACTCTGAAAGATGACCAGAGTTCAGTTCCCAGCACCCACATCGGGCAGCTCACAAGCATCCATAGCTCCAGTTCCAGGTGATCTGATGCTCTCTTTCTGTCTTCCACAGGTACTTAACACTCACATGATATCAACATCTACCCAGGTATATACACATATGCATAAAATTTAAAATCTTGAAAAAAACGTAAAAACAGTTTTTCAAACACCTGCTATTCCTTTGCTTCTTAATTAAAAGCATATAATAAAGATGAGGATATAGCTCAGTAGTCAAGTTTATATAAGACACTGTCTTTGATCCCCAGTATCTCAAAGCACCCAAATCCCCAAACAAAAGCAAATAAAAAGCATCCTGTGAGACAAATGGTGGTAGCTCACACCTTTAGTGCCAGCACTCAGGAGGTAGAGGCAGGTGAATCTGTAAATTCAAGGTCAGGACAGCCAGGACTAACACAGAAAAACCCAATTTTGAAAACCAAAAAAAAAAAAAAAAAGATAAAGGAAAAAGAAAAGCATCCTGTGTACACTAAGTATTTTAAGAATGCTCTAAAGGCTAACAAGGTAATTATTCCTAAAAGGAAGAAAGGCAGGCTTGTTTTTCAGCCACATGCACAACAGAAACATACCAACTAGAACATACAAAGTTCCTTAATAATGTGCTTATTTATCATATATATATTACAAATTCCAAAAGGACGAACAAATTATGTTATGCTGGCAATACTGGTTATTCTCTATTTTTCCAACTCTCTTTCAATCTTAAAGATCTACCTTCTACTTTTGCCATAAAACCTACAGATTACATTACTGGATCTGTTGTGCTATGGTTAGTCTCAGACCACAAAGGAAAATAAAAAACAAACAAAAACAAGAAAGGTGGAGATATGAAGTTACTTTGAACAGCTCTTGTTCTACATTCCGTGTTCCTCCTCTATGATGCCAGGCGTTGTAAAAGCTACAGCAACATAAATTCTTCTTGCTCCCAGCAGCACAGGAGCAACAGCTTCCCACTGCTGTTAGTCCAACTGTGCTTTCTCACCCTTTAATTGTTCTGTTTGATGTTTGCAGCAGAACAGTCCCTTCATTTAACTCTTTCATTCAATGTAGGTTATATACGTAATATGGTAAACATATCCACTAAATATTATTCAGCCTTAAAAAGAAAGTCTAATATATATATTATGATATGGATGAAACAAGACTATCACCTAAAAATGTATCTAATTCCAGTTAAAGGAGGATGGCTGAATAAATTCATTGTGAGAGAAAGTAGAATAGTGGTTACCAGGCCCTGCAGAAAAGTTGATGAAATGAGTAGTTATCGTTTAATATCATTTACAGCTTGGAATGATGATTTAAAGGATAAGTGTCAATCAATAGCAATTCATAATTTATTAACTATGCCTACATGTTTTTCCATTTAATATTCAGATAAATCATATTGAAGAACAGACAATTGAAGTGTCAAAAATCTAAACTTACTAACTGCACATTTACAAACAATGTATATGCCTACTCAATAGCATGTACACAAATACATTATTTACGAATTTAAAAATAAAAACCAAGCTGACAATAAGAAATACCTACCAAGCTTTTATCCACATTGGAGCTGGTTCTGTTCTCACTGGGATTTGCTGAAGGTAAGTATCTACAGGGCAAAGTAAGGAATTTAAAAAGAAAACAGCTCTTTAACATACAGCAACTAATAGTATCATATGTCTTTTTATGTTCACTGTTACACTACTTAATTTTTAAGAAATTAAGTACAAGTTTAATTTTTTAAGAAACACATGATATGTAAACTAAATAGTTCTTAAGTAATGTTGTGATTACAATTCAGTATTTCTACCGGAAAATATATTAATATTTATACTGTATAAGATAAATTAAAAACAAAACTAGCAAAATTTTAAATATACATAAATGAAACATATTAATGATATATCAACATTAAGAAACGAAATGGTATTATTTATTACATGAAGTAGTCCAATATTTGCTGTTAAAATTCAAAGTACAATTTCAGTGAGTTTCTTCTAATTTTGCTTTTAACACCAAAGTTTTGAACTTTCAGTATTTGTTTTTTATTTTTATTTTTTAAATTCTTCACTCTTAACATCAAGGGAAAGATAAGGATTCCGGATGTTCTTAAAGCATTAGCAACACACTAAAGGCTCTCCCACTGACTTCTATCTTATATTTTAGCTTTGCTGTAAAATGGTACAAATAAAAGTGCATAAAACCAGGAAGCTCCATAGTACACCAAAACCTGCCAGGGAATCTGAACTAGGTAGATCAGTTATCTTAGGATCTTGCAGATTTACTATGCAATATAACTTGCATTATACAAAATTAGTAGTAAAAGGTTCTCTTAAGCGTGGAGAGATGGCTCAGAGTTTAAGAGCACTGGCTGTTCTTCCAAAGGTCCTAAATTCGATTTGCAGCAACTACATGGTGGCCCAAAACCATCTAAAATGAGATCTAGTGTCCTCTTCTGGTGAGCAAGCATACATGCAGGAGAATACTTTCTACATAATAAATAAATAAATAAATCTTTAAAAAAAAAATGTTCTCTTAATGAAGCACAGGAATACAAAGATATCATTTGTCCATATCTTCCCCCAACTTTGTCTTTTTGTTTCAAGGTTTCTTTGTGTTACATATATTGTTGCTTTTACATAAAATATGGACATCTGATAGCTTTTTATCAGTTTATTAGGAATGCAGCTGAATACTCAAGGTATTTTAATAATCACGCTATAGAGTTAAACTTTAGAAATAAAGAGCTCTTGGATTTCAGGGTGAACATTTCACAAGTTTTGTATCTCATACAAGTATATTCAAACAGAGTTTTTAGATTACAGTAAGTTAATGAATATTTTATTGATTGTTTTTATCTTTTTAAGACAGGGTCTTGCTCTTTGTATAGTCAACACTATGGTACAGAATAAAATATAGTGCATGTTCAATGAGGAAATGTATTGATCCTAGACTGGCCTTTCGGCTTATGGACACTTTTGTCTCAGCCCTCCATGTGTCAATTACAGATGTGTTCCACCATACCCAACAGTTGATTCTTTATGAAGAACAGCTACAGCTTCACCTTTTCATGTTATAAGCAATTACTTTTTAGAAAACACTACATTTCTGCATGCATGGTCTGCACATACATACAATCAGGCATATAAAATAAAATAATAAAAAGAAATACCTACATTAGACAATAAGACTACAATACTTAAGAATATATTTTATTTTTGAGAAACTTAAAAATAAATGTTATACTATAGGTACTATTGTATGTTACAGTTCATGGGAATTCTCATTAAATATTTTTCCTGGGGGGGGGAAATCAATTTTTCAAGAACTAAAAATATTGCTTTCAGTAGCATTAATACAGTGATGAAATGCTAGGTAAATGTATTATGTTGTTCCAAAATTTTTAAGTCATAATTCCTTAAAAAGAAAAAAAAAAACTAGTTATAACTGCTTTATTGAAATATATTTAGTGCAGCCATAGGCCTTGGCCATTTGAAGTTTATAACCCAGCATTCTTTCATTCAGTTACAGAGTTGTATAAAAATTGTTTTCAATGATTCTGGAACATCTTCCGCACCACAGGAGTAAATGGTCACTGTCCTTTCTCCCAGGCCTATTTTCTCCCTCTCCCTCTTGGGCCTAGTTAGTCATGAGCGTGCTTTCTGTTTCAATGAAGTTTTCTTTTTTTTTTTCCTTTACGTATTAAAACATTTGGTTTTTTTTTGTAAATTACAGTTTATTCATTTTGTATTCCCACTGTAGCCTCTTCCCTCATCCCCTCCCAACCCCACCCTCCCTGAGCTATAATTCTTTAAATCAAAATAGTAATTGAAATATAAGGGCTAACAGAATTATTTTATCTGTTGTTTACACTTGAAGATATGCTATATAACTCAACACAGATTTTCCTGAAAAACTATATTCTAAACATGAGATTGAGGAAAAAAACCAAATATGAAATACTAGAAATAAATATTGGTACAATAAAAAGATGTATACCATCAAATTACTTTAAAACAGTATTTAATATGGTGACTATAAAAGAATTGTCACTTACCCCTAAAACACTGCTTGGTGTACTTACCTACGATTGCTGTAATATGTAAATCCTACAAAAGGTAGCTGATTGCCAACAAAAGCTTTAGGAATAGGAAATGTTTCTTCATCTCCTTTGTCTTCTTCTAAGTCATCAAAATTACTAGTATCGATGTCACTACTTAAATCAGGTACCACTGGTGCTACAGCTAAAAGACAGAAATTCAAATTTAGCACACAAGTAAATGGCAAAAATCTACAGCAGCTAAAGCCCAGCAGTCCAAGGCTAGTTAGACTGGGCAACAAGACAGACCTCATCTAAAGAAAGCCAACAGAATTCCATATAAAAATTGATGGTTTCTTGCTTCTAAGTAGCCTGTGAATCACAATATAAAATGCATTAAATTTTACAATTCTAAGATTTCCTAGAATTCCAAAATTGCAAAATGATTATATACTTGCAGTTACTAAATTATGCTTCAAGGTTAAGTTGAATGCTACAAGCAAAATTAAGATTTGCTACAAAATATAACATAGTTTAAAATATTCAAAAGCATTTGGGAATGCATACATTAATTTCCAGAACCTACAACTTAAAAAAGCATATTCTTAAAAAAAAAAAGTTTCAATTTAAGTTGTTAATCTGCTATATAGAAAACTAAAAATCAAAGTTATTTTTTAATAAAGACAAGGAAGGGAATCATACATGATGGTTAAACGGCTTCTTTCTATCTAAAAATATAAAAACTTAGTGACAATGTTTAAATATTCATAATACAAGAGAAAATACCATATGAAATTAATGTTACTAATATCTTCTGGAGCTTAAATATGACACAAAAAGGCATATTAAAAACTAATTGTAAAGCCACAGCGATGGCGCATGCACTAGGGAAGAAGAGGCAGGTGGAGTTCTATGAGTTTGAGGCCAGCCTGGTCTACAGAATTCCAGGACAGCCAGGGCTACATAGAGCTATCCTGTCTGGAAAAACAAAACAAAACAACAACAACAACAACAAAAAACCCAATTAAATAGCAAAGTCTTTGGTGTAAAGACAGAGCAGTCAAAAAAAAAAAATACTGGGTCACTACCTTAGATATAATTAATTATCTTACTTTCCTTTAGAGAAAAAAGATGAATATAAAAAACCCAACTGAGCTTGTTTCATGGACTTTCTTATATAAAGGAGCTATTTTTCGTTTGAATTACTGGGATCCAGGCAAAAAAATTTCAATCAGGTCCAATCTTAGCTGTAACATTAACCCAACAAACAGTAGCAACAAAGGGAAAAGGAACCCTTTCTACTTGTATGGTCAAAAGAACTGCCTGACTAAATAATGCCATCCTTCCAGTAACAGCAACTGGTTTATAAAATGAGGAGTAAATAAAAGGTCGCTGTTCTTTGGCAAGTAAATTATGGTCTCAGCAAAATCAGTCTTTCTTTCTTTTCTTCCCTCACTCCTTTGGGAATTCCCTTTCTTTGCAGATGGAGTCTCACTGTTTTGTTTTTTTAGGCCACCTTGGCTGGTCTCAAGAGATCTGCCTGCCTCTGCCTCCTGAGTGCTTAGAAATAAAACTGCACCACCATGCCTGGCAAATACTTCTTAAAACACTAGTTTTCAATCTGAATTTTTCGCCCACTGATAGAACATTTGACAATGTCTGTATGTACCTGCGGCTATCATGAATGGGGAGAGAAATGCTATTCCTGTCCAAGTCCCTGAATACTGTGAAATAGCTTATAGTGGCACACAGTATTACAATGGTCAAGGGCTAAAACATCATACAGATTTAGATCTGAATCTCTGCATTTCACTGGCTCACAGCGTGCTTGCAGTATGGTAAGGTTTTTCAGGGGAGAGAGTGTTTCCATTTCTTTAGTCTCCTATCTTAATATCACAGCCCTGTCATTTCTTCAACTCTATTTCAAGCAAACATAAAAGTAATTTTATAATCTAAATATTTTATGCTTTTAAATAAAAGATGTTATTCAGGAGACTTGGAGAATGTACTGCACACCCAAGAAAAACAGGCTGGCCAGGAGACTAGTTGTCAGGACGACTTTAAAACATTCAAGGAGTAAAACTAAATTAGTTGTAAAGGAAAGCAATTTTACCAGAGAAAAATGGAAATTCAAAAATATTAAAAGTAATAACAACTGGAATTGTAGAGCTGCTCAGCCATTAAGAGCACTAGCTGCTTTTTGGGAGCCTGTTTGACTACCAGCACCCACATGGCAGTGCACAACTAATAACTGAAATTCCAGGGAATTTGTCTCTTAAGGCACCAGGTATAAACACGTTGCACATACACACACATAAGCAAACATCCAGATGATAGAAATAAGGAAATCTTAAAAAAATTTATAATCACTGTAACTTAGGTCAGTAAGTTCAGTTCCGAAGAAAGCATTCTTGGTATTTTAGGAGTGGGCTGCAAAGAAGGGTGAGAAGAGGGAAGGAGAAAAAAATGCCATAGAAAATGCTACAGCTTTTAGCTTTTCAATAATCACAAAGCAGATTAAGTTCAGGGGAAAAAAACCAAACCAAACAAACAAAAAAACTAGAGCAATGTTCCTAAGTATGCGAAATCTAAGACTATAAAAACTGTAAGGGTAGGCACGCAGCTCAACAGGAGAGTGCGTGCATGGAAAACGCAATCCTAGGCTTGATCCTCAGGGTTACCACACAAACAACAGCAACAAAAACCCTCTACAAAACAGACAGTAATGCAGCTCTTTAAATATAACTGACAATACTAATAAAATAACAAAAGACAGCAATCATCTTTTAAGTATAGACAGTCATTTGACTTAAAGATATAAAGGTAAAAAGGTAAAAAGTTTTATTAAGGATATCTAGGGTTTTAACAAAGTGACAGGGAAATCTGGACCCCAATTTCCATTTAACTATGAGCTGTACAAGGGAAAACTTGGTTTGATACTTTTGTTCTTCCAATGCCTGGAATAAAATCATGCTTGGCCTGAAACAGGGATTCAAATATTTTTCCTCTTCTACTTACTATCAACTTTTCAAGCCAAAAAAGAAATATAACCATCCTATTTTTTAGAGTGGTTTATTATGTGGCTATTGTACTGCTATCTGTGGTACATTTTCTGACTCTAAAAAATAACTCAACACAATTCAAAAGATACTTTTCTTCAATCTCCATATATAGATTTTTAAATTTTTATTTTTTAGCCTTCCTAAACTTTACTAAAAGCATATATGAATAAAGGAACAAAGCTTTTCAATATAACTCTGCCTCATTTCCTGCTCATTGCTCTCTAGCAAAAATCTACTTTGCGGCCTAAGGACAATAAAGGCCTCACAGTTATCAGTAGAGCAGATTTTTTCCCTGGATGTTAAAGAGTTTTCCTAAGGTCACATTGCTGCCATAGCTTCTCTAATAGGCCTGTAAGTACACAATGATACTTCTTGCTCTCGTACAATCTGTATTGACCTCTGGAGTAATTTATTTTTCCTTCCTCTTGGGTGATTTTATAGTGTAGGACAATATGTGCTATATTTTAAGTAATACAACTGTTTCTTTTAGTAACCTCGGATAACTAGAATCCACCACTAAAATTAGTAAATCTACACCATCCTCTTATTCAAAATTAATTTAAAAATACCACCATCAAGTAAGAACTACTACGTACTGCCTCAATGAACTGCAGAGTCCTACTATTCCTAACACTACTCAGGAGAGCTCATTCCATCACTGCTCACGGCTGGTGGCACAGCAACATTAGCCTTCTTCTGATAAATAAAAGGGGGAAAACCCTCTGAAATCTCAGTATGGAAAACAATGAATGCTTAGTCTTCCAAATCTGGGTCATCTTTGGTGTTATTATATAATTAGGTGGAAAAATGTATTATAATATATAAATACAATTTTAGTACAACTGTGTTATGTAATGTTTTCTTCAGATCAGCTTATAATTTTAACTTTGTTTTATAAAAAATAAGGAAATGTTCTACAATGATTAAATAAATTCTAGCATACTATATATTTCACAACTGCAATTTGCAAAGCTCTAATGAAATCAAGTATACCACAAGTTCCAATGTCTACATAAACAAATCTGAGTTATACTCTGGACTTAGCTGTAACACAGCTACCTGACAACTTGAGTTTATAAAACTTGTTGTTACAGAAGAGAAAACATTTTTATTCCATTTGTTCCTACTTACTGCTTTCTTTCATATAGAAATGACTAAGCCTAAAAGAACAACTCAAAAATGCTCAAGTACCAACTATGACCAACTCCATTTCTAGCTGTAAGCTATGTGCAAGAGACATAAGAGGGCAGCGCCACACAGTTCTTCAGCAGTATCAAATTCTTTTTAACTAGGTTTAGACAATTTCTACCCAGCACTGTGAACTTATTTCCATCGACTGGACCAGATACTTTCAACTTACCACAACTACTTCCAAACACTCATGATTGGGAAAAAATAACTTACTATCTCGGAGTGTTTCCCAAGCCCATTGATCATTTTTGAAGAAGAGATGACGTTTGATTTCCTCTACACCATTTCTGCCCAATCTCACTTCTCTAAATAGAGAGAGAAAGAGAAAAGTAATTAATCATTTAAAATCTTATTATAACTTACCATAGGTTTCTTTGTGACAGAACTCCAAACCTGAGATCTGTCACCTTAAAAAAAATCTGTTATCAGCAAAATTTTCAGAAAATGAAGAGCAGGTTGACATTAACAATCTTTTGTTTGTTTTTGTGACAGGGCTTCTCTGTGTGGCTTTGGCTGTCCTGGACTCACTTTGTAGACCAGGCTGATGTTGAACTCACAGAGATTGGCCTGTCTCTGCTTCCCAGTGTGCTGAGATTAAAGGTGTGTGCCACCATGCCCGGATAAGAAAAAGGTTTTAAAAAGAAAAATATATACAGGGGGGATACAAAGTGAATAAACTGTAATTAATAAAAATATAAAAAAAGAAAAATATATAAAAGCACAGACTTGTTCCTATTTTCTATTCTTAATGAAAATCCAGATGAACAGTTACGTAAGTTAAACTGAATGACTTTTCTTGACTGTTTCTAGAAGTTTGCAGTAAAGTTATAAACTTTTGTATAAACAACTTTAATTCATTTCAAATTCTACCAAAGATTCCAGAAATACATTCAAAATTTTAATTTCTTTATTTTAAAAAAATCTTCAGCATCTTTAATAAATTAAAACCTGATAATGACAAAGTAGGGCATGGGGAGAATTACTCTATCTTAATAGTATGTGTAGAGGCCTTGCAAGCCCAAGGCCAGCTAGAGTATGGCTGAGACTATAGAGCAGTAACATAACACTTAATCCTGAGTGTACAATGCCCTGGGCATAGTCTGCAGCAAAACAGTGACTCAACTTAAAATGAACAAAACCAAAATCTGCAACTATCACTAGCCCTTTTGGAAACACTGTGAACTGAAACCTGCCTCCAACTGAAGTGAAAAGAAGAGCTCAGCACCACATGTCCCCAGCAGAGCTTAACTGGAATGCCATCAAGTCCAAGTGTTTCAAAAGTCAAAAACACTTTGTTAGCCATTTCCGCTGGCTCTTTCTCTGGCACACAGTACTTACCTCACTGTAATTACCACTGCATAATATTTGTCTAGTTTCTAAGAAAACTATGAGGTTACTGAGGCAGAGGCCATGTAACTTGCTGATTTCTATAAGGCTAGCAGCAAACACACAGCACAAGACAGCTCCCTACATTAAAATGTAAAAATCTAAAGGTTGTGCCTTTCAGGCTCTAAAGTACAGACTGAAGATAAATTAATTTTAATTAACGTAAACCGCAAATTGAAATATATTTAAGTACTAGGCTTCTGTTACCACTTACGTTAGCAATATACAATCAACATTGAATGTAATTTTAAAAAGTCATTTGAGCTGGAGAGATGGCTTAAAGGTTAAGAGCACTGGCTGTTCTTCTAAAGATCCTGAGTTCAATTCCCAGCAACCACATGGTAGCTCACAACAGTCTATAATGAGATCTGGTGCCCTCTTCTGGCATGCAGGCACATGTGAAAGCAGAATACTGTATAAATAAAAAGTTTATTTTTAATTTTTTAAAAAATGTTATGTCTACGAGTGCTCTATCTGCATATACACCTGCATGCCGGAAGAGAGTATTATAGATGGTTGTGAGCTGCCATGTGGTTGCTAGGAATTGAACTCAGGACCTCTAAAAGCGCAGTCAGTGCCCTTAACCACTGGGCCATCTCTCCAGTCCAATAAACAGCTTTTTTTGGGGTGGGGTGGTGCAATAAATAGAATAAAATCCAGGTTCTTGTGCAAGTACAACACTGAACTAAAAATCCCACTTTCCCAGTCCCTTAAGACCTCGATTCTATTCCAAGCAGCACAAACATAAGTATCACAGTGAACTACAAAAATGCATTGAATGTCCTTCTCTTTTGTTTCAAAAACAATACAGTTTATAAGCACTTGTTGCAACTGGAAAACACAACAGCCATAACTATGTCTAGAAGAAAGGCACTCCTGAGCACTTGGGAGGCAGAGGCAGCAGGTTTCTGAGTTCAAGGCCCGTCTGGTTTACAAAGTGATCTCCTAGACGGCCAGGGCTGTGTGGGAAGAAAGAAAGAAAAGAATATAAGATTGAATAATTATCAGTCTGATAACTGATCACGTTAAAATACAACAAAAGAAAAAGACTATCTGGCCATCAGCTGCCTGCTTATGTGCACTACGCTGACAGCCAGAAGAGATCTCAGAATGCCCTAACCTTGTAACAGGCTTCATTATAATAAATAATCTTCAAAAAGACACCAGCTTTTATATTCTAAAGTTCACACACAAGAGGTCAAGTATGAACTTTAAAAACTGAAAAGCAAAATGAGAATGCCTTACAATTTAAAGAAGTGTATATAAGCTGATGAGATGTCTGTGCATGCCTGACAACCTGGATTTAAGAGGAGACAAGGGCACAAGCAAACAATAATAACAAAAGGAAACTCAGTGTCAAAATTATTTACCTGTCAGTAAGGAAGGCACAAATGAGATTTTTTGCCTCTTTTGATATGTCATTATCATCAGGAAAAGTAAGTGAATTTTTATGGTTCATAATTTTACTATAAGTCCCAACCAAAGAATCTGCATAAAAGGGCGTATCACCTGAAAAAAATTGACAGGAAAATTATCAACAGAAATACATTTACATCATATTTAAAGACATTTAAAATCATATTAAAAAATAATCAGTTACCTGTTTAAAAAAAAAGGCCAATAAATATTTGTTAAACTAAATGCATACAATTAATACAGAAAAGTTAACATATCAAAGTTAGCTTATAAACAGCTTTTAAAACAGACAAAGCAGGTTAGAAATCTTGTTTATTTCCTATAAATTAATACTGTTTAATATAATAAGTAATATATGAGAGAAAGCCAAGTGGTGATTTGGGGATAAAAATAGGAGATGCTTAAACAAAACAAAACAGGAATTGGAGAGATGCCTCAGCAGTTAAGAACACTTGTTGCTCTTCTATAGAACTGAAGTTCTACTCCCCACTTTCTTCTGGACTGTGCAAACGCTAGGCATGCACATGGTACACAAACATGCAGACAAAATAGCCATACACATAAAATAATCTTAAACATACACACATACATACATCCCAACTAAAAAAGCCCTCCTTTACTCACCTACAAGCATTTCATATAAAAATACCCCAACCGACCACCAGTCACACTCTCGTCCATAATAGCCATCCCCGCCTTGGGATTTTAATACTTCAGGTGAAATATAATCAGGTGTTCCAACTGCTGTATCACATCGTACCATACCTTCCTAAAAGGAGCAGCAAGCCTGAATTAGAATTAAATAATTTTCAATGGTTTTCTTAATATAACCCAAAGAAGAACTGGGTTATTTAATATCATATAAAAATTGTATATTCACAATTACTAAGAAATAGTCTAGATATCCATCATTAGACAAACAGAAACAATGCAGTACATAAAAAATGAGACCTTATCCAGCTATATTAAAAAAATGAAATCACAGCCTTTTCAGGGAAATGAATGATCTAGGTCATGTGAAGCAAAGTCAGATTGACAAAGACAAACGCATATTTTCTTTCACATGCTGAATCTAGGTTTAAGTTTCTATGTGTGTGTATACACACACACACACACACACACACAACTGTGTGCAACATCAAGGCAGAAAAGAGACCCTGAGAAGATGGCAAAGGGAAAAAGAGCGATAATGAAATACATGTGACATGAGAACAAAAGGGGGGCTATTCAGGGAAGAGGGAGAAAAGGGGGCACAGGGTGTTGCAGGCGAGTAAGAACAAAGAGTAGCGAATGGAAAAGCACAGTGAAACTCACTCCTGTACGCTAACAAAAAATAATTTTAAACTATAAACTTGAAAAGCAACCAAAGTATCTAAATCAGATACACATATAACATAATATATAAATATCAGTAAGTACACAAACTCATGGTTTTGTTTTATTTTGTAGCACTCGCTGGATTCTACCATTTCTTACTCTAACTGCCAACATAATGACTACATATTAATTGCAGAGATCAAATCAAGGTGAATAGACTGAGAGGATTACGTAACAGCATTTTACAGCATATAAATACTTATTTCATTATTTTTTAACCAAAATATCTGACCAATTTAACTATACTAGGAACTGTGATGAAAAGAAGCAAAAGCTAACTGTACAGATATGAAATGGAGCTGTATGCAAGGCAAAGGGCTTGATGGTGTTAACACAAAGCAACTATTAGATCCACATTTTAATGTTCCTTCCAAAATGATTTACTTTTACCTACTTTATTAATGCAACAGAGTAAATGTTGACACAATAGTTCTCATGTAATGTTTGCTTTTAATCAACATCTTTCAAAGTAACTACAAATAACTACTTCTAACTACTCTGTTATAAAATTAAACTAATAAATCTTTATGGCCAAAGAAAAAAGGCAGCATATTTTCTCTTTCAGCTGTGCGTATTTTGTTGCTGTTGTTGTTATACAAATAGTGAATGAGCTGGGCCCTGCAGCGCACTCCCAAGTGCTGGGATTAAAGGTGTGTGCTACTGCCACCTGGCTGGTGAGTGAATTCTTTACAGCATTTTCTAGAGAAATACTATCTTGAATTAGAAAACAAAATTAGAATTTTAAAATTAACCTTATTCATCTTCATACAAGTACCAAAATCTGCTAACTTCAAATGTCCAGACTTATCCAGCAACATGTTATCAGGCTTCACATCTCTGAGGAAGAGAAAACAAACAACAGAGTATTGCTCAAACAAATCAGACACTGATGAAGGCTAGGAAGCAGTTACTTCACATCAAGCACCCTAACCTACATGAGGCCACACTCAATCTGCAGAGCTCCTTCCCTACAAGTGCATCAGAACATTCCTTTACATACTCCTTTTTTTAGGGCACAGTTTCATTTTTATTTATTTATTTTGTTTTTTTAAGACTGGGTTTCTCTGTGTAGTCCTGGCTGTCCTGAACTCATTCTATAGACCAGGCTTGTTTCAAACTCTTCCTCTGTCTCCCAAGTGCTAGGGTTAAAGGCATGCACCACTACCACCCAGCTACGGCTTAATGGTAATAAAATCAGTAACTTCAGAGACAAAGCACAAAAATACATTATTATCTAGACATAAAAGTCAGACAAACCATTATAATAAGAGAGTATATGAATGAACTCATAGAAGCTAATTCATTTTCATTTGGGATCCCAGATATGCAGAACAGCAGCTGCAAGTAAGACCCAAGAGGTGTTTTCAGAACAAATTAATTACAATGAACATATTCTTAATTATTCACTACTTCAATAAATTGTATTTAAAACAATTAAATCCCAGCCTCAACCCTCTCAGGAGCTACCAGTAGTTAATGTCTGCCTGGGGAAAGAAAGACACTTTCTTCAGTGGTGTTGCCACTGGTAAGTGCTTATGTTCCTGAAAATAATCCCTTAACCTGCAAGCAACCTCAGTTAAAGCCACAGGGGTGTAAAAAGATAATATAGTACAAGGGAGATTGGTTGGATACAGGAAGATCAGTAGTAGGAGGAGGAGGACATGAATGGGTAATGGGTGGTGAATATGATCAAAATACATAATAAAAAGGTATGAAACATAACACATCTATTATGTATAATATAATGTATATGTAATAAAAATGCTTATCATGTAACTTTTGGAAATCTCTTTATAATTTTTACTTTTTAATATGTAATATAAAAGCTATAAAATTAGACTAAGATTATTAAAGAATATATTTACAAGCCAGGCATGGTAACACATGACTGTAATCATGGCACTCTAGGAGGCTGAGGTAGGTAGATCTTTGTGAGTTCAAGGCCAGTCTTGTCTACAAAGTGAGTCCAGGACAACCAAGGCTACACAGAGAAACCCTGTCTCAAACAAACCAACAAATGGAATATATTTACAACAAGAATAAACTAAATGCATTAGAATTCTACAATGCTATCTGTGCGACAGGGGAGAAAATCAGGTAGGTTGGGAGAAGGAAATATTAATCAAGTAATGTTTAAATTCCCTTTCACTACTCCTTTCAAAAAACAAGTAACTGAAAGCATTGCTATCTTTACCTATGAATAAAACCCATGGAATGGATTGCATCCAATGCGAGAACTACTTCTGCAGTATAGAATCTTGCCCATTTTTCAGGCACATCATAGTTGCTCATCAGGTTTACAAGGTCTCCACCAGGCATGTACTCCATCACCATGTAAAGATACCGGTCATCTTGGAATGCATAAAAAAGCTACAAATTAAAAAAACAAAACATTAGAACAACTTTTGCAATATTTTCTTTTCCTATAAAACCTGACAAATATACTAATGTAAGATGCAGGGAAGTAAATGGTTGACTTGTAGGATTAGCTGTAAGTACAAGCTAATTCTCAGAGCAAGCATAGGACCACAAGAACACTTATACACACCAAAGAGCTATAAACTGAATATCGCAAAGAGGCAACTAGAATCATTTTCTCTTCATAGCCCTCTATACTACCTCTAATTTTTTATACTGAAGTTTTTTTTTTTTTCCTAATAGTTTCAAAAGGGAACACACATATTTCTTAGGCAAAGAAGTACTGTACTTCTGGTTTTTAACATGCATATAAGAAATTTACTGCTGACTTTACAATGAACATCAGAGCTTGGAAGTCTGACAAACTACATCTCACTCACCCCCCTTCTCCTTTCAGTTGCCCTCTTCCTCCCACATCTCCCTCCCCTATTCTTAGAATAGGGAGGACCCTCTACCCAGACACCCCAGTTCATCTAGTCATATGAGGACTGAGTTCAGTTCATCTTCTTCCCCTGTGGCCTGCTAGGGCAGTCCCATCAGGGGGAAATCATCAAAAAGCAGGCCACATAGTCCATGTCAGAGATACCTACCACTCCCCTAACTAGCGGGCCCACATGAAGCCTAAGCTGCCCATTGGCTAATTATAAGTAGAGGACCTAGGTCCAGACCATGCATTGTCCTTGGTTAGTGCTTCAGACTCCACAGGACCCTCTGGACCCTCGATGATTGGCTCTGATGGTCAAATAAAGCAATATTTTAAGTAAACACAAGTTTAGAACAAAACTAAAAGCAAACCCCAGGGAAAACAACACCAGATGTACACAAGCCTTATAAGCCATAAGATGTCTTAACACCTTCATGTTTTTTTTACATGTTTAGTTATAGGCTTATCTTAAATGATTTTCACTTATTTGCCTGTTTATGTTCTCTCTCTCTCTCTGTATGTGTGTGTGCTGATGGTGAGGTCAGAGCATGACTCTGGGTGTCATTTTCTATCACTCTGTCTTAGGACACTGAGATGGTTTTCCATTGAACTGGAAACTTGCTGTTCACCTAGCCTGGACAGTCAATACGTTGTTAGGATCTGCCCGTTTCTGTCCCCCAGTGCTGGGATTATAGGCACATGCAGCTATATTCAAGCTTTTTCTCCCCCTTAAATTTTACTGTATGTGTATGGATCTTGCCTGCAATTAGCTTGTGCACAAAGTGCATGCCTAGTGTCTATGGAGGCCAGAAAAGAGCAACAGATCCCTTGGAACTAACATTACAGATGTTTGTGAGCTACCATGTGGATGCTTGAAATTAAACCTGGGTCCAATGGTGCCAGTACATGGGTACTGGGGATTTGAACTTAGGTCTTCATGCTCACAAGAACAAATGCTTTTACCCACTGAGCAGTCTCTGCAGTCCCACTTATATTAATTTAAAAACTAAACAGAGACAAATAGCTCAGTTGGTAAAGTACTTGCCTTTACAAATACAGGAACCTAAGTCTGGTCCCTAGAACCCTTGTGAAAGTGCTGGGTGTGCTGGCATTCACTAGTACTATCAGTGTTGGAAAGATGGAGACAAGATAGTTGGGACTTGCTGGTCAGCCAATATTAAGTGCTGTACTCCACACCAATGAGAAATCCTGTTTCAAAGGAAGTAGACAAATGGTACTGAAGATTTTCACCCCGCTTCAACAAACGCACACACACCTATGCATACACATACAACAAATGCTAACATATCATTAACTTTAAAAATTCAACTTAGGAGTAAGGATAAGAAAAGAAGTATCATTGCATGATTGACCCAGACTAAATGTAAAATTTCTCATTTGAGTGTCATAATTAAAGAAACACTGTTATTCTTGTGATAGTTTATCCTATTTACATACAATGTAATAAGTAAAATAAAATTCTAAGACATCTAAATTTTAAATTGAATTATGACATATTTAATCTGACAGAATACTAAACATCCATTTTCATCAACCAAAGGCAATGCTGTCTCCCTGCTCTCTTGTCCCACACTTACATCATTCAAGAAACAGTCAACAATGTCTAAATGCATTTTTAGTTGTTGCAATTAATATGTGGAAGGAGAAAGAATTGCCAGTAGTATATTACAGATAGACAACAGGAATGTTGTCAAACATCACAAACACAGCAGTAATTAAAATAACACATAGGATAATTGTGGTGATTTGAATGAGAATGTCACTAAAAGCTCATGTATTCTGAATAGTTGGTTCTCAGCTGATGGCCATTTGAACTGGCTTAGGATGTGTGGCTTTGTCAGAAGTATGTCACTGGAAATCTTTGAAAATCTAATGGCCCCTATCATTTCCAGTTTGTTTAAATCTGCTTTGTGTTTGCAGTTCCAGATGTAAGTTCTCACCTTTCTCCTTCAGCCACCATGTCCACCTGCTGCCACACCTCCCCACCATGACAATATGGACTCATCCCTCTGGAACCATAAGCCCAAGTAAGCCCTTCCTTCTAGGAGATGCCTTAGTCATGGTGTTTTATCACAGAAACAGAAAAGTAACTAGTACAGCAGTTCTTCATAATAAAGAATTATCTAGGGTCAGGTATGGTGAATTTCATCAGGTATGGTGAATGGCGGCACAGGCCTTTAATGACTAGTGTGAGGTTGGCCACTAATGTTACATTAGTGAAACCTTACCTCAAAAGAAACAAAAAGGACAAAAGCATTACTTAGCACAAAAATACTGAAGCTAAGTAACCCTGATATAAATAGGCTCCATAAAAATAAAGACCTCAAGTTTAAAATGTGGGGGCTAGAGAGATGATTCAGTGGTTATAAGCACTTGCTGCTCTTGCAGAGGACCTGGATTTGGTTTCAAACACCCACATGGTAGCTCACAACCATCTATAACTCTAGTTCCAGGAGATCCGATGTCCTCTTCTGGCCTCATGGACTCCTGCAAGCATGTGGTACACTTATATACACCCGGGAGCACACATGCACAAAAAAAGTAGTTTTAAAAAAATGTCACTATATATAAATAAACATTTTCTAAATTTTTTTATTCCAATTATTAGGATGCTTATTTAGAATAATCTTTAACATAAACTGTAAGTAAATAATAAAATATGTTAGGAACTGGAAATGGTCTAGCTTAAAGACTTCAAAATTAAAGACAAAAAGAAATGGAGACGCCCTTGTTGCAGCATAAGTAGAACACTCAGAATAATTTAGTGGGGCTTGAACCTGTCACTTTAGTTCACAATTAAAATAATCAATTAGCCAGGTGTGGCAC
Organism: Meriones unguiculatus; assembly: GCF_030254825.1. Lineage (NCBI taxonomy): Eukaryota > Metazoa > Chordata > Mammalia > Rodentia > Muridae > Meriones > Meriones unguiculatus. Next base: position 76,435,987 of record NC_083350.1, on the reverse strand, counting down.
GTGCCTATTATCTCAGCACTCAGGAAGTAGAAGCAGGAGGATCAGAGTTCAAAGCTATGGTTAGCTACATAGCAAGTGTGAGGTCGAGCAGAAGATCCTGTCTGGATTTAAAAAGCAAACAAACAAAACTTAAAGACAGTTTCATATTTATAAGCAAAGAAATTATGGCCCATGAACTTTAAATAATTTGACCAACAGCAGTCAATATTTTCTTTGGAGACAGGATCTTGCCTGGAACTCCAGACCCTCAAGCCTCTGCCTCCAGAGTAATGTGGCCATGACGCTACGCTACACCATGTTGACTTTAGGGTGTATGTTCCCTGCTACTAAAAACTTCAGGCCAACACAGGATTATTTACTGGCTTAGTGAAACTCAATCTTCTGATTTTCCATTCTTTTATTTCAATAAGAGAGATGCATGTGCATGACTTGGCAGTTAGAAAAAGCTAAGAGGACTCATGTTTACACCCACAAAAATATTACTGAAGTTAAGGTAGAAATACTTTCCTTAAAGCAGCTTAAATCTTACAAAAGACAATTATTTTCTTCAGACTTTTCTAAACATAATTCAACAAAATAAATTTTATGACTTTACTAAATTTTCTCAGATATGTTTTTTACAACCTAGTACAGCATTAAGAAAACAGGATCAGTTGAGCATGGTGGCACACACCTTTAATCCCAGCACTCAGGGAGGCAGAGGCAAGCGGACGGTATGCATCCGAGGCCAGCCTGGTCTACAAATCGAGTCCAGGACAGCTAAGGCTATATAGAGAAACCCTGTCTCGAAAAATAAAAGCCAACAAACAAATAAAACAAAGAACGAAGAAGAGGAAGGAGGAGGAGAAGGAGGAAGAAGACAGTATGAAAACCATACCTGAACAACCCAAGGACTGTTGGCAAAAGCCATGATGTCCCTTTCTTCCCAGAAAAAGGCAGAATCAGATCTCTTAATCATTTCAAATTTGCTGAGAAGCTTCATAGCATATACTTTCCTGGTGGATTTATGCCTTACCTTTAAGATTGAAAACAAAATGGTTAAATTTTAAGTCTCAATGTCTCATTGAACAATTTACAAGACTTTAATACTTAATAACACAGCTATGTTTGTTTCTTCTCTTTTGCTTACTTATCACAATTAGGTAGCATAAAGACTTTACCAGAAGTAATGTTACAAAAACAAACAAACAAACAAACAAAAAAACAAAAAACACACCTTCTAGTCACTACATTTCCCATAGTCTGCCCCATCATGTATGTTGCCCTGCTTATAAAACTTTATTCCACAGCACGTTACATAGCATAATATTAGGAGCAAAGATTTTTTTTTTCCCCCTGTGAAACATGTTTATTGAAATGCTTGGGGAAAACACTTCCCTACTCATTTGGGATCTAACCCAAGGTTTTCATATCTTAAGCAAAAATGCCAAAAACATTTGAAGAAATGGTTTTATGAGCACAATTATATTCCCAAATATTATGTCAAACAGGCGGGTGTTTTGTTTTTCACTTAAAAAAGCATGAGTAAGGTAACCTACCAACTGAACTTCTCCAAATGCACCTCTGCCGATCACCTTCACTACTTCATAATCTTCAGCCTTCATCCGTAAATCTCTAATTTTATTTATTGTGTCTTTATCTGCATAAAAATATAATTAAGTCACTAAAGCATTATAATGAACACTACTTATTTTACAATCAAACTATCAAAAAACACAATAAATAAAAAAGAAAACACTTCATTACAAATTAGGGTTGGGATGTAGGTCAGCGGTGAAATGCTCACCTCATGAAGCCCTGGGGTTAAGCCCCAGCTCATTGATACATATGAAGTTATAAATTATAAAATAGAAAAATACATAATATGCTAAGATTGTTTCAAATAAATTCTGTAATAGTTCACTATCATACCAAGTGATTTTATAAAAATCTAATGACATTAAGTTTTAAACACAAAAACTGCTATCTCATCATGTATGTTGCCATATTTATAAAACTTTATTCCACAGCAATTTATTTTATTTTTTAAAAAATGTATCTCAAACATTGAAGGTTTCTGTGGTTCTGGGGGGTCAAACCAGGGCTCTGTCTATGCTAGGCAAATATATTTTACCAACAACCACATTCCCAAGCATTAATAATAATAGTTAATTTATTTCTGGTATTTAAAGTAAATATCAGATTTTATTTAGAAAATATAGGTAAATGTTTTGTATATCAATGAAGTAAAATTGTTTATAAAAATCACTTCTTATGGTCCTTTTAAAAAGATAAAAATTCTGGCATGTTTGAGGCCAGCCTGGTCTACAGATAGTTCCAGGACAGCCAGAGCCAAAAAAACCCTGTCCTGGGGGGAAAAAAAGGGAGGGAGGGAGGGGAAAGAAAGAGAAAGAAGAAAGAAGGAAGGAAGGAAGAAAGAAAGAAAAAAGAGAGAAGAAAGAGAAACAAGAAAGAGAAAGGAAAGGAAAGGAGAGGGAAAGAGGAAAGAAAAGAAAAAAAGGAAAGGAAAAAGGAAAGGAAAGGAAAAAGAAAAAATACAAATTCAATATCAAAGACACATATACTAAGGAATTAAAATAAAATTTCTAGCTGGCAATCTTTGTACTTTTGGTATTAATCTTAACCTTTAAAAACATGCAGTAGGAAATCACTGTAATTATTTATATAAACCTGTCATGCTACAGATGACAATCATTTACAAATCCCGACTGAACAGATAGTCTAGCTATCTATCCTAATTTGGTCATAGTTTAAAACAGGACTATTTTAATCCATATGGGTCAACACTGGTATGAGATTGCATGGAAAAGCTTCACATTTCAGTGTTGTCCACACACATTAAAAAAGACTGCAGTTGCATGATTCACTTCCTGCAGTGAGTCTAAGACTGTCTTGTGGGAGGGGGGCCTGCCCCGCCTTAGCTGGGGGCCACTTTTCAGCCGACATCAAAGGCACAGACACTAAAAGCTTGAACTCTGTTTCCTACTGCATGTCCCCATGCACCCCACAAGGGTGGGCACCTGGTGTTCTGCTGCTCCAGCACCTGGAGAGCAACAGATGCTTCTGGGACATTGCCAGGGGCTGTGTTGGCCATGGAAGGTATCATTTTTTTTCCCCAGACAGGGTCTCACTATATATCCTTGGCGTGAAATTCACCATGTAAGCCAAGCTGGCTTTGAATTTAGAGATCTCCTGCCTGTGTTTCCAAATAGTAGGATTACATGCATGTGCCATCACACCCAGCTGAGGGCACCACCTTGAGCAAAAGCCAATAATAAAACTAAATCTTAAACAGAAGAAAAAAGAAAAAAAGGACCATTAAAGTTCCAGTTCCTAATAAAAGTTGCCTTCCTGTTGAGATGTATGTTCAAACTTAAGTATTTGTTTAAGTTATTACCAACAGACATATGCAATGTTAATAAATTTCTTTACAAGGATAAATATATGTAATAATTTCCTAGGTACAGCACTGCAAAACCTACTACAAAGTTAAGATTGATATTCAACTAATTTATTAAACAAATATTTGTGTTTACATCAGGTTCTAAAGTAATCACTAGAGATAAGGAAAGGTAATACTGTTACTCCTTTTAAGTAGTTAAGTTCTAGTAAATGAAACAACAAAAAACCTCATTTAAAGGCCTGGTGGGTGCTATTGCACATCTCTAAATCCAGCAGTAGGGAGACAGAAGCAGGAGACTCTCCAAGCTCAAGGCCAGCCTTCTCTACAAAGAAGTTCCAGGATAGCCACGGTTAAAAATCAAATTCAAAACAGTTTAAAATAAAAGAGATAAGCATGGTTTTCGAGTACTAAGAGGATAACCAATTAAAGTGTGCCTTGGAAAAAGAGGACTAGAACTTTTTAGGAAAACACCAGAAACACATTTAAAATGAAAATTAGTTGTTAGCCATGGGAGATCATGAAAACAACATTTAATGATAGAACAGTGGAGGTGTCCACACAAGGGCTCTGCTGCTAGACTAGTATGTTTGTGGTAAAGTGGCAGCAGAGGCTGGAGTGTCTCAGCCCGGTTAGGGAGCCTGAACGTAGCCTTTAAGTCAGTAGTTAGAAAACTATTATTTGCTAGGCACAGTGACACACACCTTTAATAGCACTCCGGAGGCAGAGGCAGAAGCAGGTCTCTGAGTTCAAGGCCATTTGATCTACACAGCCAGCCAAAAATTAAAGAAAGAAAGAAGGAGAAGGAGGAGGAGGAGGAGAGTAGTTAGCGATCAATCAAGCAAAAAAAAAAAAAAAAACAAAAAACTATCACTTAATAACAGGAAGCTCCTCTCCCCCCGGCATTACAGGTTTAGGCAGCTCAATGTATAAAAATCAAGGCAAATAAAAACCACTAGCATGGGTTGGAAGTTGTGTAAAAAACAAAACAGAACACTGAGGTAAATAAGCATAATCAAATCTATACTTCAGCTACTCTGAAAAACGTTAACAATAAAATCAGTAAAGTCAAAACTGGAGTGGGATAATTTTAAGAACATTTTAACATTCTACATGGAAAAAAAAAAAAAAAAACCTAAACTGGGAGTGTGTGTTAGAATGGCCAGGGACATGAAAAACTATCTAAGGCTCTAGTTACATAGTTCTGAACCAGACGCTTGCAAAGTCTTGAAGAAGCTGAAGCCAAAATATTTGAAATCAGTAGGTCCTCCTGGTTCCTTAATGTTAACTTGTCGTAGCGCGCTACCAGGTGTAAAGGACTGCTGGCCAACAGCTTTGAGTAAGCTCAGTTTTCAATGGCTCTAGCTTCCCTAGATGGATTCACCAAGGAATCAATACAGAATTAAGCACAGACAACAGTGAAGTTCAACCAGCAGACTTTAGTTTTTCAGCTGGGACTATTTATGCACCTTATCTTGGGATTTAAACCTCAGCAAGGCACTCCCTGACAGAGAAATGCTATTTATGACTCCACTCCTTTCAAGTAGACCACAGTGCACACACTAGAAGATTTCCCCAAGCCTAACTTAGATGACTGGATGTTACTGCATCTGTAAACTCTATCAATGGGAAACTTAGGCTGCATCTTCATTGTAATTTCCCTAACAATCAAGAAACAACCAGCATGATTCCCATTCGTTTTACATGGCACAACACCTTCCTATTTTTATTATTTTTTTGGGCAGAGGCAGGTTGACATAGGGTTTCCACAATGTAGCCCTAGCTCTCTTAGAACTCACTATGTAGAACACACTGGCCTGGAATTCAAGAAACCCAATCCTCTTGTCTCGGTTTCCCAAGTGCTAGGATTAAAGGCATGCCCCACTACACTTGTCGGTTCCTAATATCAATTCTGTGTTTCCTAACATAGTTGCTTGGTAACAATCCAAGATAAGTTAATCCCTCTCACACTATTAGTCATTTATACTCCCCTTTACATATAAATAATTTTCAGGGGCTCTATACTTACATTATGCTAACACAGAACATACCAAATAAAACATGACTATTATTTCTCATTACCAGTATAAGATCAGACATAACAATTCCAATTAACATCAAAATACAAAAATTAGAGCATGTATAAGCAGGAAAAAAATAAGGATTAGATGAACACAGTGATTTTTCTCCCTACTATCATTTCATAATAGTACTAAGAAAAATGGAGGCGGGGGGTGTATAGTTTCTCATAATGTAGCAAGTTACAAAGAAATCAGATTGAGGATAAGAATTATGGATACCATATGTAAGACAAGTATTCACTCAGAGTCACTAAGTAGTTATTATTCTTTTTTCATTTTTTTCATTAATTAATTTTATATCTTGATCATAGGCCCCTCCCTCCTCTCCTTCCAGTCCCAACCTCCCTCCCTCATATTCCTCAGAATAGGGGAGTCCCCTTACCCAGATACCTCAGCTCATCTATTCACATGAGGACTGAGTTCATCTTCCTCCCTTGTGGCCTGCTAGGGCAGTGATCAAAAAGCAGGAAACATAGTCCATGTCAGAGATATCCAGGACTCCCCTAACTAATGGGCCCACATGAAGCCTAAGATGCCCATCGATGAATTGTCATTGGTTGGTTCTTCAGACTCCACAGGACCCTCTGGGCCCTGGTTGATTGACTCTGGTGGCATACTAGGTATGTACTCATTTATAAGTGGATTTTAGTCATATAGTACAGGATAGACATACTACAATATGCACAGACCCCAAGAAGATAAGTAGGAAGAAGGACCCAAGGAAGGACGCATAAATTTCATTCAAAAGGGAAAAGAGAACAGACAGAGGTAGTGGTTGAAGAGTGGGAACAAGGTAGAAGAGGGAGCTCTGAGAGAAATAAGGGTGGAGCTCAGACCTAGGGAGAGCAGGGAAGCGGCGCACAGAACGCCTGCAGAGAAAAGAGAACTGGTGGGCGGGAGTACCCTCTATGACAAGCTGCAGACCGAAACTGGAATAAACCTCTGGGAGGCTATGAGGGGACTCCATAGCAGGGGCCACAGAGACTGAAGAGGACACCTTTTATCTAGACAAGACTCCTAGTGGACAGAGATCACCAACCCACCCACAAAAACCTCAATCCCAAACTTAACCTACCTACAAGAGCTGCAGAGACAAAAGAACAGATAGAGCAGAGATTGATGGAATGTCCAACCAATGCCGGGCCCAACCCTAAGACCCACCTCATGGAAGAGAGCCAACCCCTATCACTATAAGGACACTCTGATACGCTTGCAGACAGGAGCTACCAGAGCTGTCCTGAGAGGCTCCACCCAGAAACAGCTTGAAAAAGATATTGAGACTCAGCCAAATACTAGGAGTCTACTGGAAGAGAGGGGGAAAGGTTAAATGAACCTAGAGGTAAAAGCCCCACGAATAGATATTATTCTTAAAGATGTTAAGAAATAGGATCATGTAGACCATGTTCTAAAACAGTGGTTCTCAACTTCCTAATGCTGTGACCCTCATGCATGTTCCTCATGTTGTGGGTGACCCCAACCATAAAATTATTTTCATTGCTACTTCATAACTGAAATTTTGCTATTGTTAGAAATCATCATGTAAATATTTGTTTTCCCATGGCATTAGGGAACCTCTTTGAAAGGTAGTTCCACTCCCAAAGAGGCTGTGACCCACAGCTTGAGAATCACTGCTCTAGAAAGAGAAATAAGTAAGCATTTATGTTCATTTCACTTTGTAATGTATGTTATAAAGGAAATAAGATCAAGATTTCTAGTCTACATGGTCAAGATAACTGCTGGGGTGCATTGGTACCTAAAATAAACTGAAGCCAAAACTTATCATGGTAATACAAGCCTACAATCCTGGCACTTGAAAGGCAGAGGCAAAAGGACTGAGTTTCGGGAAAACCTGGACTACTCAAGAGATTCAGACAATCAAGGGAGAAGAAGAGGGATCCTCTCTCCAATAGACTTAAAAAACAAAACAAAACAAAACAAACAAAACCTGTTTCTTTTCCTTAATTTTTTGAGCAGTTAATTGTTCTTGTCAAAATTCTGTCTTTTGGTGGCAGGCCAGGACTGCACCCAGGTCCTTGCACATGCTAAGCTAAGCAAGCACTCTACCCCAAAGCAAGTGTCTGTTCACATTTGTTTGGCTGCCATTAATCTGAATAACTTTCTCTGTTTAGTTAAAAAAAAAAAAAAAAAAAAAAGAAACAAAGCCTTGTTTCCTTTCCGTTTTTGTGAAGAATCCTACTGTGATGAGACTATTCCACTTTACATGCTCTGGTTCTTTATCACTACTGCTGTCCTGAGTTGGGAGTATTAGTATTCAGTCTGATAACATCACTGCACATTATATTCTTTTTTGTTTTTCAAGACAGGGTCTTTCTGTGTAGCCCTGGCTGCCCTGGAACTCACTTTGTAGACTAGGCTGGCCTCAAATCCACAGAGATCTGCCTGCCTCTGCCTCCTGAGTGCTGGGATCACAGGCCTGTACCACCACCACCCAGTGGCACACACTATATTCCTTAGCAAAGCTACCCTGTCAATTACACAATAGAAACCTTTCACATCTTAACTTGATAAAACTAACCCATATACCAATATGCCTAAAAGGACATTTAAAGTACATTTTTCCATCCTTGTTTAAACATAGTAGGTATGTACAAAAATAAAAAATAAAAGACAAGTGCAGTGACCCACACCTGTAGTCCTAGCACTCAGGGAGGCAGAGGCTGAGGCAGGCGGATCTCTGTGAGTTTGAGGTTAGACTGGTCTACAAAGCTAGTCCAGGACAGCCAAGGCTTCACAGAGAAACCCTGACTCAAAAAAAAAAAAAACACTTGATACATGTGGATTCAAAATACAGCTTGTAATTATATCAGTATGATTTACACTATACTGCATTAGCAATGAAATGGCCATGTATGGTCTCTGTTACAACTATCCAACTGAACCACTGTAGCACAAAAAGCAGCCATAAATGAGGCATTGAAAACTGAGAATGATGCTGGGCATGGTGGCGCACACCTTTAATCCCAGTGCTCAAGAGTCAGGAGAAATGAATCTCTGTGTCCAAGGCCAGCCTGGTCTACACAGAGAAACTCTGGTCTAGAAAAACAAAACAAGAAACAAAGAAAAAAACTGAGCAAGACAGTGTTCCAATGAAGTTGTTATTTATAGAGCTGAAATCTGGATTTCATATTACTTTACATCATGATATATTATTCCTCCTCCTCTAACTTTTTCAATTGTTAAAAACGTAAAAATTACCCTTAGCTTAGGCTTTAAGAACACCAGGTTCTCATCTGAGGACACCACTTCTCCCTGCAGCTCTTACTGTCCCATCTCTCTTAGATTCTTGGTCCCTAAGCAGAATAGCTAAAGCCAGCTGCCATCTCCACACACAACCTCTCACTGTGGCTCTCAGGTCACCTAGACAATTTTTTTTAGTTTACTGATTTCTTCAACATTCACCTGTTTTAATTCTTAGAGGCTTCGACGATCACTCTCTTACATTCTTCTGCTGCTCTCAGTTCAGCAAAACTACAACCCTATTTAAATCCAACTCACCAGTTATTCTATGTTAGCACTTTTGAATGCAGCTTGACATGTCTAGATAAACATACAACTACATTTCTTATTTAAACTCATAATCATTCATATCAAGCTAGTTTTAATTTTGTTTATCAATCATGTAGATCCTTAACCTATTTTCACTCTAATTTCTAACATTCGCCCACTCCACAAGATAGTATGTACTGGCTAGTTTTATGTAAACTTGACATACATAACTAGAGTCATTTGAAAAGTGGTAACTTCAAGTAAGAAAAGGTCTCCATCAAAGGAGCCCTTGAGCAAGCCTGTGGGACATTTTCTTGATGGATACTGATGTAGAAAGGCCTAGTTTCACTGTTTATGCTGCCACCCTGGGGTTACTGGTCCTAGGTGATGTAAGAAAGCAGGCTGTGCAGCCAGTGAGGAAAAATCCAGTAAGATATAGTCCTCATTGCCTCTGCTCAGTCCCTGCTTCCGGGTACCTGCCCTGAGCTCTGTCAACGATGGACTGTGATGGGAACTGTGAGCTGAAAGAAACCCTTCCCTGTCCCTGTTGTTTTTGATCTTGATGTTTTACCACAACAATAGAAAGCCAAAGTAAGACACTATAGACAATATATTTCACATCTTTGTGTTTTTTCTCTTACATCTCCCACAAACTTCCTACTGATTTTCACTCACATTGAAATTCTTACTGGTAGCCTATGGCAGTTCAATGTCCAAGTGGGTTCCATAGTAATGGGAACAGGGACTGTCTCTGACATGAACTGATTGGCACGCTCTTTGATCACCTCCCCCTGAGGGGGACGCAGCCTTACCAGGACACAGAGGAAGACAATGCAGCCACTCCTGATGAGACCTGACAGACTAGGATCAAAATGAAGGGGAGGAAGACCTCCCCTATCAGTGGATTTTGGGAAGGGCATGCATGGAGAACGGAGGGGAGGCAGAGGGCGCTACAGGGGGGATACAAAGTGAATAAAGTATAATTAATAAAAAAATTAAAAAAAAAAGAAATTCTTACTGGTTAATATGCTGAAACAAAATCATACATATATGCATGTATGCTGAATATATATGTTCACTTTCTAGCATGTGTATATGTATTTGAGCTTTTACAGTTTTCCTATCTTCTTTTTTTTTTTTTAAGGCAAGGTTTCTGTGTGTAGCCCTGGCTGTCCTGGAATCACTCTGTAGAACATGCTGGCCTCAAACGCACAGAGATCCACCTCCCTCTGCCTCCTACCTTTATTAATATATTAATATGATAATATACACTGATTTTTGTACTGCTGACGGGAACCTCTTATTTGTGATTTTTATTTATCAGTACATATGATTTGTTAAAATTCTGTTGTATTAATATTAATTACTCTTTTTTGCATTTTTCTAGTTTATATTCCAAATAAGCTATACAAATTAAAACTTAAATTTAAAAGTTCACTATCAATTTTTACTTTGACTTGGCTTCCCTTATTTCTCTTCTAGCTAATGTTTCTATTTATAAAATGTAAAACAGATATACTTAATATTAAAAAAGCAAAGTAGTAAAATTAAATTGGATATGGTGGCTCACACAGAATGCTAGCTTTCAGGAGGGTGAGGCAGAGCACCATTGTGAGTTCAAGGTAATCTTTGGCAGTAGTTTGAAACAAAGAAAACGAAACAGAAAAGAAGAGCAGGTCCACCCCCCACCCCTGCAACATTTGTCATCCTATTTATCAAAATTATACTCTACCCTCTACCAACAAATAAGCAGTAGTCCATCTTTTGTTATTTCACTATGTTATCAAGTACAGGGATAAACAAACATAAATTAATAAAATTGTCCAATCCTTTCAGTGTGATACAAAAAAGTTAGCAACAATTTTATATTCAAAATTTCCAATTCAAAGAGATGGGGGTATAGCTCAATGATAGAGTACTTGAATGTGCCAAGTCCTGGGTTGAATTTTCACCGTCAAGGGAAAAAATGATTCCCAAATCAGAATTTGGTGATAAACTCCCAAGATAAAATTAAAACTGATTTTGAAGAAAAATCTGACAAATTACAAAATAGTTAAATAAAACTCTATGTAGAATAATAAAAAGAAATTACAACAGAGAAAAAAAAACACAACTACTTTATATGACCACATGAAGGCTTAGGTACAAAAATAAATGGGATGGGAAGGACTTTATAATCTACTTCTTATTGCTAAGCTTTTAAATTGCAAACTATTTTAACTTAATCTTTTTTTTTAGGTTTCTCGAGACAGGGTTTCTCTGTGTAGCCTTGGCTGTCCTGGAACTCACTCTATAGACCGGGCTGGCCTCAAACTCAGAGATCTGCCCTGCCCCTGCTCTCGAGTGCTGGGATTAAAGAAATGCGCCACCACTGCCCGGCTAACTTAATCATATTTTTAAGTAATTTCAAAATCTAAAATAAACTTTTAGAAAAGAGCATCTGTAAGCACAAATAAAACAGCTGTCATAGAGAAAATCCTTTCATTTTATGATGGGTTGTCATAGATAATCAATTTTTACCTTTGGGTTTCCAACTGTAATAACTAATTCTTTTGTAAACAAAGTAGAGATCAAAAAAATATAGTATTAAAATTTGAATATGCACATGCATGCATTTTAAAATATATATTTATTTTGGCTATTTACTTCTTCATTCCATTTTCCACAGATTACTTTGTACACTTTTTCTAAGCACCTAAACTAGCTTCTACAATTTCATTCTCAAGGTGTCTCCTTAGGGCAGCAGTTAGTGTCAGCCTTTGTATTAATATTACATAGAGTTCATTGATAAGATAGTAAGAATGTAACAGAAGGGGAAAGGAGGCTTGAATCATCTGATACATAGTTACATGCACAGTAACTCTAAAGAAAGTACTTACATCTGCTTAGAAAGTTGTCAATATTTTTATTTTTTCTTAAGGCAGGAAAATCCAAATCATAAACCAAAGCATCCAATCCATCCTAAAGAAACAAACAGGAAGAGTTAGCACAACAGAATATTTTCTGGTTTGAATATTTATATCCTCTCTTCAATTTAGCTTGTGTTAATTCAACACCCTTTACAAGGTTATATAAGTAATAAGGAGGGAAAAAGTTCTATTTTTTTTTAATTTTATATACACATTTTTTTTTATACTTTCTAAATCTTCCTGTCAGTGGAGCAGGAAAATCACCAGACTGACTTCATGTGATTATGATTCATATTCTCTCTTTACAAAGACATGAAATTTTACATTCCACTTACCCTTACTTTTAAATTTATCTTCATTCCCAGGTGTTCAGCATAAACTTATATTTGTGACTATAAATGTTTTACAGAGTAATAGCTACATAACATTTAATGAAGCATAAAATTTAAACTAAATCATACATAAATATGCAAGGTGTATACATATTTAATTATAAAAACATATTAAGTGTTCACAGGCCTCACTTTTTCTCTTTAAAGCACCTTCTAAGACAACAAACAGGAGAAGACGAATAGAAGGTTTTTTGCTTTTCAAGACTAGACATTTAAATACATAAGCAAGTGCTGGGCAATGTGAAGATGTAGCAACCAAGAGAAAGCTTGTACTGAGACTATATCTTGCTATATGTTACAGTAGAAGGCATGGTCAGGTAATCCTAAAATGTCTTCATCACAAACAGTTGCTCTTTTTGTCGATGCGGTTAATGTACGATAAGAGATGTAGAGAACAATTATTTTGGATCATCTTAATAAAGTGATGAATTCCAGATATGTCACAATATTTTTAAGCTTAAAAGAAAATCGAATAATTACACTCCAAAGAAAAACACACTTGTACTTACATGCTACTAAGATAAATCACATAACCTTTTTGAGCCTGTTTTCTTGTCAGTAAAATGAGAATTAGTAGCTAGAACTTGTATCAGATTAGTGAGACTAGGTTAAGCATATAAAATCCTGAATATTGCCATTTTTATTATATTTGTATTTTGTCTCCTTATTGCTAGGAATAACAAATTATACATTTTAGTTATGTGGTTATAAAAATCTTAAGAGTAAATTCAGATCATGATGTTAAATTCCCGTATGCAGGATTTCCATCTGCCTTTTGTTACATCTTCTCTGAGCTTGGTGATGTACTTATTACTGAAAATCTGGCCACTTTCACTAGCTCACGAGATGTTTGGACCTAACATCAAATTTTTAGCTCTATAATAAGACAGGATGATCTATATTTTTCAGTACCACCCACAGGCATAACTCAAGGTGTTTTAAGTAAAGAAATAAAATTAACAGAAACATATTCTAGTGTAATCAAAGCATACGCCAACTAAGGTTAAGGTAAATTAAGACACTAGAGTCAAAAAGAGGGGTTCAGGCTTCCACTTTGATATAGTAGAAAAGCTGTACAATACAAGCAATGTGAATATTCAGTCATAAATTAGGGCAAGAAATCCTGGTTGCAGAGATAGCTCAGTGGTTAAGAGCATTTGCTCTCTTCCAGAAGACCCGAGTTTGATTCCCAGCACCTATATCAGGTATGTCACTCCAGGGGTCCTGATACCTTCTTCTGGTCTCTGGCTACACACACGGTACATATACACATAAGTAGAAGTAAATTTAAAAAATTAAAAATGATGATGAATTCTGCATTCATTTATTTCTTTTCTTTTTCTTTTGATTGTTTTGTTTTTGTCTTTGTTTTGAGACAGGGTTTCTCTCTGTAGCCCCTGCTGTCCTGGACTCACTGTGTAGATCATGCTGGCCTCCAACTCACAGAGATCCACCTGCCTCTACCTCCCTGAGTGCTGGGATTACAGGTATGTGCCCCAACCGCCCAGATGAATTCTGCATTTTTTTAAAAGGTCGTATTATAATCATTTATAAATCAAGTCTTCTGTTAAAAAAAATTGCCTCTCAGACTTCAGACGGCAGTCAAAAAGTAAATATAAAATACCTATCAACTATTTTAAGTAGGATCTACATAAACAGAAAGGACTGTCTAATTTTGAGGGCTTTAAAAAAGGGAAATATGAGAGCTGAAACATAAAGATAAAACCTAGCAGGAGTAAGATAAAGACAGGGTAAAGCAAGGAAGAAAAGCGAGGAGTTAAAAGAGAGTGCTCCTGACTAGAAAGGGTAAAAAAGACATGCAGGAGGTAAAATTGTAAAAAATGGGTTAGGGGACATTAAAGTATGATTTACCAACTAGGAATTTGGATGTTTTATCTTCCAATACCCATTTGGAAACAAGAGTTTAGAAGGAAGGAAGAGAGTGGTATATGACATCTTTAATTTAGTAGTCTGGCAATAAAATAAGATGATGAATTAGAACTAAAAGACAGGTTGAAAAGGAGGATTTAGGAGGATATTGGAAACTACAGGCACAACTAGATAAAAGACTGGACTAAACATTAAAGCTGAGTGGAGACAAGAAGCAAAAGAATTTTATGAATTACTAACAAGGGGCAGGATGCAATGGTGAGTGCTTTCTGTCACGAACAATTCCACATTTGGCTAAGGCTGAGGATCTGGCTTGCTTCCATGTATGTGGACCTATCTGCATTGCCCACGTGGCACGCCTGGGTTGGCTACCCAGAGGCTATTTAAGCTGTGGGCTGGCTTTCCCCAGGGTCAGATGATTGTTCAAGGTTCCTGAATAAACTGCATTGAAAAAAAAAAAATATGCATTAAAAAAAATGTAAAAAAAAAAAAAAAAAAAAAAAACAAGGGGCAGGATGAACTGAGAATGATTACATGTATTTAAGAATGTTTATACTGTATCTTGTAGCCACCTATAAGAAGGGTGGCTTAAAAACAGGAAAAGATGTTTTGGACATACTAAATTTAAGGTCCCCAATGAGCTTAAGTTATTGATAACAATATAGCAGCCGACAATTTGAGTTTCACTTCTAAAAGAAATTTTTTTTTTAAACTTTTGAGTCATGTTTTGAAGTCAGGAGGGTACACACAGCTCCTGAAAACAAATAGTTATCCCACAGAAGTAAATAAAGAATGAAAAGGAGTGAAAAATAAAATCCTGGGAAACAACGGTATCTAAGAGGTAAACAAGGTAAAAACATACAATGGGAAACAGAGGAATAAAGATAGAAAACCCTTGGAAAACTGAAGAAACACCTACAAGGAACTTATGAGCAAGTAAAATGCAACACACAGGCCAAGTAGAATGAAGCCAAATCTTTGGAATTAAAAGGCACTGTAAGCAGTTGTACATGTTTGAATGACTTAATGACAGTCAACTATATACATTTCAGAAAAAAATAAAAACGTTGTTTTATATTTATACATTTATTAGACCGCTTCACTTTTCAAAGTACTGCCTAGGCCAAATGGCCTTGACCCCATTGTCTCATCATTACAAATGCTGGACTACAGGCACTCTTTACTATGCCCTAGCTCAGCATATGCTGTGCTTTAGATTGCTTTTAAGTTGGCAAACTGAGGAGCTCTAAAGTCCCCTCTCCCCATAAATATTATCAACAAGCCGTAACACACACACTCACTCACTCACTCTAACTGGACAGTGGTTGAAGTGATTTTGTAGGAATTATGTAAAACTACGGCTTATAGGCAAATGAGAATTCACATTAAAAACAATGGGGAGGAGCTTTACATTACTTGCTTTTCCTACCCATCCCTGGGCAAGGACAGCCTTTAGGCTCCGGCAACTAACAGAATAAATACCATTCCCACATACCTTGAACCCAAGGAAAAGTATACTGTTTATGTCTGTCTGTTCCTATCTTAGGCTCCGGCAACTAACAGAATAAATACCATTCCCACATACCTTGAACCCAAGGAAAAGTATACTGTTTATGTCTGTCTGTTCCTATCTATATGAGAGCTAACTAAGGGACCAAAGGCCTCATCTGTTTCACACATGGAGAATGCAGACAGGTAGGCAGCAGGTGCTACTCATGAAATTTTGCTAAATGGAAGTCTACTACAAGCTCCACTGAGAACTGAGACAAGAAATTAAGAACAGATGAGAGACTTCTGATACAACACAATAATAAACGATCTAGGCCCAGTAAGACTGTTTGGGGGTATCTGTGTACTCAAAAGCAGTCATGTATATGACAGCACTTAGAAAATCACCTGCTGGTCGAGGCAAAAAAGCATGTTTAAAAACAAATAAAACAAAGAAAAAACCTACTGGGCCTTAAATTTTCACAAGGCAAACCTAGCTGAGAGGTTAAAAAATATGACAGCATAAAACAAGTTCAGAGACTAAAAGGTAGTTTTCTTTTCTGTGACACTTTTGTGTGTTTTTGGTGTTTGTACATCTAAAATTAAAAAAGAAATTTTTTCATCTAAATAGCTACAGACAAACTTTATATGAATACAATAATCACTAACAAAAAGGCATTGTGGCCATAGATAAAACAGGGCTAGGGGTGTAGCTCAGCTGGTAGAGTGATTGTCTGGTGTGCAGGAAGCTCTAGGCTTGGCTCCCAGCACTGAAAAAGACTGGCACAATGGCTCAAGCCTGGAGAGAAAGGATCAGAGTTCAAGATCATCTTCATCTACAAAGCAAGTTCAAAGTCAGCATGGCATACTTGGAAGAGAAATGAGCTTGTCTCAAAACACAAAACAAAACAAAGATAACACAGTACTCTGGAAAATGGAGAAAACCTAATTGATTTCCAAAGTTAATATGCTGTAATAAATGGCTAATATTTTATTTTAAAACCTACACATAGACATAGGCACAGGAAAACATGCCTTAATTTAGGTAAATTAAGTGCACAAAGCCAGGCGGTGGTGGTGTATGCCTTTAATCCCAGCACTTGGGAGGCAGAGGCAGGAAGATGTGGATGGGAGTTTGAGGCCAGCCTGGTCTACAGAGCAAGATCCAGGCAGGACAGCTGAGGCTACAGAGAAACCCTATCTCGAAAACAAACAAACAAAACCCACAGTAATGATTTTCAATCAACAATCTAATTCCTTTCTCAAAAAACAAAACCAAAACAAACCAAAACAAAAACAAAAAAAAGCAAACAACTAAACAAAGAGCTAAGTAAACCTAAAGCATGGGCTGGAGAGATGACTCAGAGGTTAAGAACACAAGCTGTTCTTCCTAAAGGTCCTGAGTTCAATTCCCAGCAACCCCATGGTGGCTCATAACTATCTATAATGAGATCTGGTGTCTTCTTCTGATGTGCAGGGATATTGTACATATATTGTACATATATGTACATACATTGTACATATAATAAATAAATAAATCTTAAAAAAACTAAAGCAAACCAGAGAAGTCATAGAGAAAAAAATATTAGTAAAATTATTCACAGAGGAAACTCACTAAGACAGAGAGCTGGTTCTCTGACAGAAACAAAACAACCAAACTAACAACCTAGCCAGCTCATTAGAGGAAAACAGAAAACATCAAGTATTAGTACCAGAAATCAAATTACAAAAGAGCTTGAAAATGCAAGTAATGTGACACAGAAATAATAATGATGATGATAATAATAAATAGAAACAAATGTGGCAATGTTGATAAAGTCAACAATTCTTAAAAAAAAAAAAAAGACAAACTAAGCAAGTAACTATGAATATATTAATTAGTATTAACTCCTACAGAAAAGAAAAGAAAAGAGGGCTCTTGGGGGCTTGATGCTGTCTCCAGAATTCTATGAACCTTCACAAAATTGACACCAATTTTACATAGCCTCTTCTAGAAAACAGAAAGAAGAGTACTTTTAGCTCATTTTGGATAGTCAATAATAACCTCATATCAACCAGATGAAGTAGAAAACTACAAATCAGTACCTTTTGTGAATATGGCTATGAAGTATTAACAAATGTAGATCAACAACATATAAAAAGAATGATAAACCAACCAAGTAGAGCTTGTTCCAAGACTTACAAGGTATTTAACAAGGAAACTACAGGGCCTGGCCAGATGGCTCAGTGCATAAAAGCACTTAATATCCAGATTGACAACCTGAGTTCAATCCCAATGACCCGCATGATGGAAGGAGAAAAATAATTATCAAAAGTTGTCCTATAACCTCCACACACATGCTGAGACATGGCACACCCACACACATATAAAAACAAAATTTAGAAATATGTTTTAAAAAATGTAAACCTCTAAAACTCAACATTATGAACAGCCTAATCCTGGCATTTGGGAAATGGAGCAGTAGATCAGAGGTCTCAGGCTAGTAGCCTCAGCTCCCTTGAAGAGAATTCAGATCAAGGTCTGGAGAGATGGCCCAGTCATCAAGAGCAATTGCTGTTCTTGCAGCGGTCTTGAATTTAAAACCATATGCTGGTCACACCAACTTGTGACCAGTTCCAAGGAATACAACACCATCTTCTGGCCTCAGCACATACATGCTGCACATAAACATACACTCAGGCACGCACACACACACACACACACACACACACATATATATATTAAATTGTTTTTGTTTTTTTTCAGGACAGGGTTTCTCTGTGTAGCCCTGGATAGCCTAGAACCTGCTCTGTAGACCAGGCTGGGCTCAAACTCAGAGAGCTCCACCTGCCTCCACCTCCCAAGTGCTAGGATTAAAGACATGTGCCACAATCACCTAGCTTGTTTGTTCATTTTTAATGATTACTATATTTTATTATGTGCATTGGTGATTTGCCTGCATCTATACCTGTGTAAGAATGATGAATCCCGTGATCTGGAGTTACAGACAGTTGAATTTTTTTTTTTTTTTAATTCAAGGCTATATAGAGGTTGTGAAAAATTGGTGTTAATTCT
The DNA here is from genome assembly GCF_030254825.1 of Meriones unguiculatus. Classification (NCBI taxonomy): domain Eukaryota; kingdom Metazoa; phylum Chordata; class Mammalia; order Rodentia; family Muridae; genus Meriones; species Meriones unguiculatus. Next base: position 76,417,265 of record NC_083350.1, on the reverse strand, counting down.
TTAAAGGTTTCACTGAATTCTCTGGAGAAATCATTTTTTAAAATTCAAAACATGAGACTTGTCTCAAAACAAAACAAACAAACATTTTTTGTTTGTTTGTTTCAGTTTTTCAAAATAGGTATTTTTCTGGGTAGCCCTGGTTGTCCAGGAATTCACTCTGTATACCAGGCTAGACTCAAACTCACAGAGACATCCACCAGTCTCTGCCTTCCAAGTGTTGGGATTAAAGGCATGTGCCACCACTTGTTTCAAAAAGTTTTTACAGAGATAGAGAAAAAAAAATCACATTGTTATATTAATAGATACAGATAATGCATTTGAAAGAATCTAATACTCAAAAGAAATTCAGAAAACTATAAAGATGAATTTTCCAACTGGATAAAGCATACTTTAAAAACCTATGTTCATACAAATTCATTCCCTCAAATAGCAAGAGTAAGACATTTCTGTCAGCACTATTTTGAAACTTGTAGCCAGTTCAATATGGTAATAAAGGGAATAAACAGCATACAGAATGAAAAAGAATTAAGCTATCCACATTTACAGGTGACCCCAAAGAACGCTCAGAATTAGTGCATTTCCAAATAACTGCATTCAGAATAACTGCATTTCTAAACATTAACAATGACTATTTGAAAATGAAACTGCAATGCCATTTATTATACATCTGCTTTACAAGAAGGGAGTACTTTGGTATTTAAAAAATAATTTTTAAAAATTAAAAACTAACAAAACTTATACAGGGTTTATTCTAAAAACTGCAAAACACCAACAGAATAAAATTTTAAATAAATAAATGAGAAGATAAATACAGTGTTCACAGATCAAAGAGGAAACAGACTTCAGTACTTCCAAAATAGGAATACAGATCTGATGCAATTCCTATAAAATATAACAAATGTTTTCAGAGTTATGGTCACATTTTAAAGTTAATATAGAAAGGCCAGAAAAACCCAGCCTGGTCTACAGAGCAGGTTCTAGGCTATCCAGGGCTACACAGAGAAACCCTGTCCTGAAAAAAAAAACAAAAACTATAAAATTTCAATATAATTTTGAAACCACTTTAGCCAAGTTTGAGACTCATTAAACAGTCATAATAATCAAGACCCTATACTATTCATAGAGGACAAAGCTGTAAAATAGACGGAGTGCAGGAAACACCAGAAAAGACCAATAAAGGATAGCCAAATAAATTTGCAGATAAACAATTCAATGAATTCCGGATCAATGATACAACCACAAGAAAAATGAACTTCAACTTAAACTTCACAATTTATATTAACTCACTGATTTAAATGTTAAATTAAACCTTTAAGGGAAAAACAGGGTAAACTCTTTAAGATCTATAGCTGAGTGGAGACATCTTAGACATCACAAAAAGTATGACCCAGAGAAAGAAAAAACAAAACCAATACACCAATTTTAATTAAGATTTACTCTGCCCTTCCAAACATCGGGGTTACAAGATTTTTAAAAGGTGATTTGAAGCCAGGTGGGCAGAAGCACTCTTGAGTTCAAGGCCAGCCAGGTCTACTGAGCAAGTTTCAGAACAGCCAAAGCTACATAAAGAAACCCTGTCTTGGGAAGGAAAACAAAAAACAAAAAACAAAACAAAACAAACAAACAAACAAACAAACAAAACCCAGGTTATTTGAAGGAGGAAATGGGAAAGAAGGAACTTTAATTAGGGAGAGGGGAGATAAATACAGAAAAAAGAGGAAGGGGTAAAGTAACAGTAAAGACATTAAAACAGTAAAGGAAAAAAGTCATAAGGAATCATATTATCTATATACCTAAAATTACACATAATGCATGTAAGTCTATATATACACACATAGTTAAAAAAAAAAAAAAATCCTATCTGGAGTGGTAAGGCTTCTCACAAGAGCTATAGATTACCTAACAAAAACTCCAGTAGCAGGGATGAGAAGCCCTCTTTTGTTATCAGAGTTGTCTAAGAGACTCCCCAAACATAAACTACTGCTGTTGCCTCTGACTGTCTCCCAGGGACTAAAGGTCCCCACTGCTGAAGATACCATGTAAGTCAGGCACAAGACACAATGGATCTTGGCTTGTTCTGACACAAAAGCCTCATCCCCGAGGACTACCGTTATAAGAAGGCACTACAAAAGATTCCAAAGAAGAGAAGTAACAAATAGTCCTACCCAGATGTGACGGCTATAAACCAGCTGGTGATAATCAAGTTTTCTTTTTATTAATTTTTATTTTTTTTATGTTAATCACAGGTTATTTACTTTGTATCCCAGCCGTAGCCCCCTTCCTCATTCCCTCCCATCCCACCCTCCCTCCCTCATCTCCTCCCTGACCCTTTCCAAGTCCACTGCTAGGGGAGGTCCTCCTCCCCTTCCATTTGACCCTAGCTTATCAGGTATCTTCAGGACTGGCTGCCATGTCCTCCTCTGTGGGCCAGTCGTTGAGTTCATGTCAGAAATAGTTCCTGTTCCCCTTACTAGGAAACCTACTTGAATCAACAGTTCTCTAATTGGACTTGAGGCATGTGCAACAAGAAAACCTTGCCTGGCACTGGAAACCTGGTCAACTACTTGGGGCTAGTGAAGTCATGGATCTTGGGAGGAGAACCTACAACCTCTGCTTCACTAAATAACCATAATTCCTAACTATTTTAAGTATTTATCGTTATACCCACAGATAAGTATTGCTCTCACTGCCCCCATTTCCCCTCCCCTGTCCTGTCTGTAAGGCATCTTCTTGATTAATGATTGATGTCAGAAGGCCCAGTCCACTGTGGGCAGTGCCACCCTGGAGCAGGTAGTCCTGGGAGCAGCTATAAGAAATATATCTAGTAATCCCAGCATTCTGGGAGGCAGAGGCAGGCAGATCTCTGTGAGTTTGAGACAAGCCTCGTCCACAAAGTGAGTCCAGGACTGCTGAGACTAAACTCAGAAACTCTTGTCTCAAAAAAACCAAAACCGGAAAAAAAAAAAAAAAAAAAAAAGAAACAAAGAAAGAGGGAGTGGAGAGGGAGGGAGGGAGAGAAAGAGACAGGGAGAGAGAGAGGGAGGGAGGAAGGAAGGAATCTAAAAATGAGTCTAGCCAGGCACAGTGGCACACACCTGTAATCCTAGCACATGGGGAGGCAGAAGCAGGCAGATCTCTGTGAGTTCAAGGCCAGCCTGGTCTACAAAGTGAATGCAGGACAAGCTAAGGCTACACAGAGAAACTCTGTCTTGAAAAACCAAAAGGAGTCTAGAGAGCAAGCCAGTAAGCAGAGTCCCTCCATGATCTCTGCTTTAGTTCTGTCTGCAAGTTCCTGCCTTGAGTTCCTTTCTGTTTTGACTTCCCTCAATGACAGACTATAAACGCTAGCTGAAATAAACCCTTTCCTTTTCAAGCTACTTTTGGTCATAGTGTTTTATCACAGCAAAAGAAAGCAAACTAAGGTACTCCCAATCTTATTTTACCTAAACTTGGTAACATGTTACTATTATTTAAAATTGAATGGTATGCATGATGGTGTCATTAATCGCTACCCCATAACTATTCACCATTACTCTTCAGAACACCATGCTTCACACTTCATAGCTTACTCGTATTGTCTATCAACACTTAACTTCCCAGACACTACAAATTCATATTTTAGTAGGCAGTTTGTGTGTGAGTGAGAGAGAGATATGTAAGTGTTTAAAGGTCTATTTGTCTTGCCCAAGATAAACTGGAGGACTGACCACGCTAGTATTAATCACAAGGCATCTTCCTAGGAAGTCATGATCATCCTGAATTTGAATCTGCACAATGAATAATGTACACAATATCTCTTCAACAATAACATTCATGATCCACACATCATTTGTATCAGAGAAACAAATGATGTCAACAAACCACAGCAAGGAAAATCATCACTCAATATAACAGAAAACTCATCCACAGAGTGGTCAAAGGCTAGTGATGGCAGATTTCCCATGTCTACAATACAGAAGACAAGTTCTGTAAGACAGCAAAATTACCCCTAATGGATTATCTGCAAACATCCACCTTTCAATCTTTGCTTGTTTGTTCTTCCAGTTCACAGCAGTGGCAGCCTAATGTCAACCATGTGGAAACCCAGAACACAAACTGAGTAGCTGATCCTCAGCAAACTCCTCCAATTCTGTTTGCCAATACCCATAATAGACTCCTCAAGTTACCTAAATCAAGATGGTTATTGGCTATGTCCACACCCAACGTTGTGTCTCCCTGAAACATTTCTATCTATAAAATAGCTTTACTGGAACTCTAGTTCCATGATGTCCTCACAGGAGTTCAAAACTCTTCCAATGGGTGCACTTTGCACTGAGTTAATGCACTGGAGACAACACTCATATTCACATTCCAGGTACATGAGGCTTTCAAGGTAATTGTGCAGACAAGACAGCTACCTGTCTAAAATGTGCAGGCACGGCTACTAGACTCTTCCATTAGATTCTCTCCTGCTGCTTCCACAGGCAGCTCACAGTTCTCAGTAGACAATTATCTTAACCTCATAACATACTTCAAGTTCAGACAAAGATCTCACGTTTATTCATCATCTCATCATATCTTTTAAAAATGGTTTTAATTTTCCATTAGCGTGTGTGTTCATGTATATGTAGTGTGGCATATACTTGGAGGTCAGAGGACAATATACGGGAGTCAGTTCTCTCCACCATGGATTCTGGGGATCAAACTCCAGTCATCAGACTTTTCTTTTACCCAATGACCCATCTCACCAGTCCCTTGTCTAGTCAAATTTGTGATTACAGTTTCTAAGATAAAATATCACAGGACTTAGTTTCACAACCCTTTCAATAAACATTTGTTAAGATCTTTTCCCTACATCTTTGTATATCTCCTTGCCACTGAAGTTTTTATACATACCTACATTTTATTTTCATTTCATTCAAAATTGCTTTATTTATTGCATTCTGTGTACCAAGTATTCTCTTCTACTCCCTACAAGAATACTTACCTTTGAGGCACATTAAATTGTTATATTCTTCCTGATACACTACATACTAAATATCAGTAAGTCCGCCACTTACTAGCTATATGCTGTTAGATAGCTCAACCTTTTCTGAGGTGTTATTTTATTCAAATGTGGCAATAATATGTTTCACTTAGTCTACAGACTATTATAAAAATTAAATAAATGTGCCCAATCTTACTGTCTGTTCAACAAAGAGTCCATGACAACCAGGGCTACACAGAGAAACCCGGTCTTGAAAAAACCCCAAACCAAACAAATAACCCCCCAAAACAAACAAACAAACAAAACCCACATAAGTATTTTAAGAATATGTTTTTGTTTTAATCCCAGGTGTGGGGATATGAGGCTGCTTCGCAGCAGCTGACTATGATTTCCCTCATGCTCTAGCAGAGGTGTGATTTTGCCAGCTGCATATAGTTTCTGCGTCTGTGTGACAAATTCTGGGGACTTTACAGAGGCTACATAAATGCAAGGGCCCCAGAAGCATGGGTGGTTGTTGGTTTGTTGGTGGGTAGCTATGGTTTGTTAAGTAGTCATCCTCGCAGAAGAACAAACAAGAAATTAGCTCTCTTGAAAGCAAAGAACAAACTTGCTCCAAGAAACTCAAATGCCCTTAAATCAGCAGGAAGTAGTCTAACAATAATGTCACCCCCCTTTGCAACTTCTGACTATTAAGGGATCTCTTTCCTTTCCTCTCTCTTATCTAGTGGCAGGGAGTTGGAAGGAAAGAATAAAAGGGATGGAGAAGTATGGAAGAAAGAAGAACCCATAAAGTAGCAAATGCCAGTTACAATTACTATCCTGTGTTCTCTCATCCAAAATCCAGAAACATGGAGGGGGCAGTAATATAACTTATAATGGGTCAGGCATCACTCCAAAAACAAGTGACACATCTGTGAACAAGAAAATCAGATACCTGCTTGAGTGAGCTTGCCTGAAGAGCATTAGTATCACAAACGTAGTAGCTCAGAAGCCTTAAATAGTCTAAATATGTTTTCATTTAAGAAAAAAACAATTGTAGAACTTCCAATCTGTTGACTTTGTGAAAATATTTGTTCTTACAAATAGTAAACTAGTCTTGTACAGCTTTTCCACATTAAACAATTCTAGACACAAAATTGATGAATCAATGAATAAGCAAATGTTATAAAGAAAACAAGTCCTTTTCTTATGGCAGGAAGGGAACAGAAATGTAATAATTAAAAGACCATTTTATTCATATTTGATATAAAATTTGATTCTTCATTTCCCCTCCCCACCCCACCCCCAAAAAATCAGATCCAGGGGCCAGCAAGAGGAATCAGCAGATAAAGGTGCTCGCCACCAAGATTGCTATCTGATTTTGATCCCTGAATCCACATGGTAGGAGACAACTGACTCTTGCCAGATTGCTCTCTGAACCCCAACCTCCCAACATGCACCCATATACATAATCACATGCATGAGCACACACACCCACACAAAGTAAAACTTAAAAATCAAATCTACCTACTTTCCTTAGATTCTATATCAAATTTGATTCTCAAATTGTAAACAAACAAAAATAGCTCTACCAAGCAAAATGAAACTAGTCATTTCTGCCAACTTACTATGCTAATCCTCTCCAACATAGCCTAGTGATTATTTTTCTCTTCTTAAAAGAATATCTTAAATGGAGTCAAAGCTTTTCCTATTTATTCCTACTTTGATTCCTACCAGCAGTTTCCCAGAAGAGACGCAGGAGGTGTAATGTCTAGCAAAACCATACACACATCTAACCCCTACTAAGAGTACAAACTCCACTACCCTATCTCTGTCAGCGCTGTTTCTCACATGGTAAATGGTTCTCAGGTAGTTGATCAATGAACAGCATTTGGAATTCCTTCACCAGGCCATCCAAAACCAACAATCAGCAAAGCAGCATGAAGCAACAATCACAGTTGGGACTGGAAAGATGGCTCTGTGGTTCAGAGCACTGTCTGCTTTTCTCTCTTCTTTCATACCATTAGTCTCTAAACAGTGGAGGTAGTCCCAGGGGGACCGCATCATCGCCAAACTGAAGGGTTTCCTTGAATATTATCTTACCTTTGTAACAGTTTGTCTGTGCCAAGCCTATCACACATTAAGGCTCCAAAAATACCTTCCTCTGCAAAGTAGCAATTAAAAGTTGAAGCATTCATCCTTTGTATCATAAAGTGTATTTCAAGGTACAGTCAGAGGTAATGACAAAAAGTCCTCTGAATAGAATTAAATAGTTAAATGTGAAAGGAATACTAAAAATTATACATGCTTCTTGCTGTGAAACAAAAGAAAATAAAAACATCTATGGAAGTGTTTACTGAAAAGTCCAACATATACAAAGTGAATAAAATGTAATTAATATAAAAATTAAAAATTTAATGAAAAAAAGTCCAACATAGTTAAACCAAGGTTTCAGATTTATCAACTTATCCAAGAAATACAGTCAGTACAGGAGTGGAAAAATCTAGATGGTAAAATAGATAACAGTATCACTGCCTTGGTCTCTTCAAAAAGACATCAGATGACAGATGAGAATTTGAGATAAGGAGACTCCCTATTTAAAAGACCTTTTAAAAAACCAAATCAAAGCAAATAAAACCAGTAGCATGTAATGTAGACTGTTTAGTTTGCACAGACCCATATTTTAATATAGTAACTGGATTAAAAAATTAAAAATCTACTTTAGATACTCAGAGAAAAATAAACATAAACTGGAAATTAGTGAAACAAGGAGTGTGTTTGTGTTAGATATGATAAGTCATTGTGGTAATAAGAAAATGTCCTTTGTTTTGTTTTTTTTTTAAGAGATATTAAAGCATAAGGATGAAATAATAATACACAGAATTTAACATACTGTGGTGAGGGTGAATGGTGAACAAGTGAACCATCACAAAATTCTGAGAAATGCAAACTCTGGGCAACAAGGGTGGGTACACTATCTTCTGTATGTTCAAAACTTTTCATTATAAAATTATCAAAGCTCCTCAAGAGATCTGATTCAGAAACTCCACAACTCTTATATGAAAATTATATAACTCAGACAGCTTTACCACAAGTCTTTAACTATATCCCAAACCTTAGAATAATAGCATGGGGCATGGGTCATACATACATACTCTATCTCCCCTTCAAGCCTTACCCCAACACTATCTTAGTGTGACACACATTTAGTATCTTTTCCCTACAATTATGAATTCCATGACAGCAGGAACCATGTTTGCTTTTAACTCACTAAATGGTGTCCCCACTGCCTTTTAGAGTTCCAAGTACAGAATACACACCAAGTAAATATTGTTGAGTGGATGAGTGATAGCAAAAAAAAAAAAAAGGAATTAACATGATCCACTGTTGCAAAAGTAAATCAGACAACAATCTGAGTAAAATATCAATCTCTTGCCAAAAGTTAGTACAGGAAGTATTGGAGTTTAGCCAGCCTTTTGGGGGTTTGTGTTTTCTTTGTTTTGTTTTTCGAGACAGGGTCTTTCTATGTAGGTAGCTCTGGCTGTCCTGGACTCCCTTTGTAGACCTGGCTGGCCTCAAACTCACAGAGATCTGCCCGCCTCTTCTTCCAGAGTGTTGGGACTATAGGTATGTGCCACCGCGCCCATCCAGTTTGCCAGCCTTTTAAATGATGTCAAGAGTAGACATAAAGCTCTTGCCTCTGTACAGTATCACACTTTAATCTGAGTACCTAGCCTCCTACTAATCGTTTAGCAATTATAAGAAAAGTACACTTTATATTTCATAATCCCAAACAGAAAATATCTACATTTTAGAAAAACAACACATAATTTACTTATTTGTGCAATGTGTGTATATGTGTGCTTGTGTGCGTATGTTTTGGTTTGAGACAAGCTCTGTTGCAGCCCAGGCTAACCTTAAACTCACAATGTAGCTGAGGATGACTTTGAATTCCTGATCCTCCTGCCTGTACCTCCTAAATGCTGAGATTACAAGTTTATACCACCACTCAGGGCGCATACATATAGTATAATGGGTCAAGCATCGTGATTATCATCTTTGTTCAAAAAGCACAAACCCTAGAGTTCTCAACATGGAGGTCACAACCCCTTTGGGGAGGGTTAACAACATTCTCACAGGGATCACCTAAAACAACTGGAAAACACAGATTTTTATATTATGGTTCATAGCAGTAGCAAAATTACAGTTATGAAAAAGCAACAAAAATAATTTTATGGTTGGGGGCCACCACAACATGAGGAACATCAGGTCACAACTTTAGGAGGGTTGAGACCACTGCCCTTATAAAAATAAGCTACAAAATACAAAAACAAGTGCCAAATAGAACAAGTAACATCAGTTTAGGAACTACTTCCAAAAATAGCATGACCCAAAGATAAGTTCCTATAGTTGTATTTCTACCTCAGTATCATTTAAATCTACAAATTTTATTTCTTAAATAATAAACCAATGATAAATTTTCAAAAAATTGTTATACTTATTTTATGTGTATGCTTCTTTGCCTGCATGTAATGTATATGTGCCACGTATGTGTCTGGTACCTTTGGAGTTCAGAGAAAGGTATCAGATCACTTGGAACTGGAGTTACATGTGTTTATGAACCACCATTTGAATGCTAGGAACTAAACCTGGGTCTTCTGCAAGAGCAACAGGTGCTCTTGAAACTGCTAACGCATCTCTCCAGCCCCAAAGATAATTTAAAAATTATGACTTACAGACTTTACAGATACAAAGCACATCAATAACTATCTGATCCAACTCTTTATCACTCTACAAAAAAGAAACTGACAAGAAAAAAATTTAATTGGTTACAAAGAGTTAATAAATAACAAGACTATGAGAATGTTTTGAACGTGAGGTGGAGTGTTCTGTTACTACCATCATGCCAATAGCATGTTTTTTTAAAAAAATTACCATTTCATGTTGCAAATTACAGTACTACCTAGATGTTCATCTTTTAAAAAAGTACACTTATTTATTTTGTACATCTGTATGTTGTCATTTGATCGAGAACAGCCCCATGGATTCATGTATTGGACGCTCGGTCTCCAGGGAGCGGCACTACGAGGTAAGGCCCACCTGGAAGAAGCGCAGCTTGGGGTGGGTAAGCTTCGAGGTCTCAAAACCCCACGCTAGGCCCAGTCTGCCTCTCCCTGCCTGCAGATCAGGATGTGGCTCTCAAACTACAGCTCCAGCGTCACACCTGCCATCATATTCCCTGACATGAAGATGGACTACGCTTCTGAAACTGTAAGCAAGCCCCTAACTAAACTGCTTTCTCTTGTAAGAGTTGCCATGGTCATGGTGTCTCCTCAGTGCACTAGAGTAGTGACTAAGACAGGATGTGTGGGTAGGCACACATATCACATGGTCAGAAGACACTAACAGAAATCAATTCTCCCCTTCCACCGTGTGGGCTCCAAGGATGTAACTTTTGTTGTCAGGCTAAGCAGCCAGTATCTTTAAGTGATGAGCAAACTCGCTGACATCTGTCCATCTTCTTACATATAGACATATATGCTATAAACAGCTATGGTATGGACTTCAACTAACTGAAGAGTTCTCTTTGTGTGAGTACCGGAACAGGAAAGCGGTGCTAATGGATCTTCAGTAACAGAACCCCATTTGAGTATTTCCTGATACATAAGCTTTTCTGTAATTTCCATTACAGAATCTGTAGTTTTCACTGCCCATATACCAAAATTTATAACCATGACATAAAAGTAAACTGTAAGATTATAAAGGCTGATATAATTCAAAATTTATATACGATTCCTTCTTCTGAGTTAAAAACGTCTGATTCAGATTTAATGAATGACCTGATTTGTTGCCTGTCACCGTGAGCCACTTCTTTTTAAGCCCATAGTGTTCTTGTGGTGCCAGAGGGCCCCTTACAGAAGACCTACTGAAAGTACAGGGTAGACATAAAAAGAGAGCACGACAACAACTAAATCTTAACTACTTAGCTCCCAACTGCCTTTCACACCAACCCAAAACCTTAGTGAAATTAGGGACTGTCTTAGTCGGTATTGTGTTGCTGTGAAGAGACACCATGACCAACAGCAACTCTTACAAAGACAGCATTTAATTGGGGCTTGCTTACAGCTTCAGGGTGAGGAACAAGACAGAATGAAGGCGGAAACGGATAGAAAAGCAGCAGGAAGATAAAGTCTGGGTTTAGAATGGGTTTTTGAAACCGCAAAGCCTACCCCTAGTCACACACTCCTCCAACAAGGCTACACCTACTCCAACAAGGCTACACCTACTCCAACAAGGCCACACCTCCTAATCCCTGTCAAACAGCACTACTCCCTAACAGCCAAGCATTCAAACAGATGAGCCTACAGGGCCATTCCTATTCAAACAAGTATATTGTAAATCCTGACTAAAGGCCTGGAGATATAACTCAGAGGGAAAGCATTTGCAATGAACATCCAAGATAATGGGTTAATGCCCACAACTACAAAATAAAACATGACTAAGTGAACAGTCTCCAAAAACCCCCTCCTCTAATTGAATCCATCGTAATGTCTACATTTTTGAATATATTTTGTTTGGATGTTTTAATGATACATATCTGGATTATAGCCTTAGGTGTCAGGTAAATTACTCTGTGCTTAAAGAAGACAATGTATCAGCAATACTACCATATGACAAGCCAGTATAGCTATGATTCCAGCACTTAGGGAGGCAGCTCTCTGCGAGTTTTACAGCCAGCCTGATCTACAAAACAAGGATAGCCAAGGCTACACAAAGAAACTCGGTCTCAAAAACCAAAACCAAACCAAAACAAAACACAATACGACAATAATGGTTACCAATTTTCAGGTTACTAACCACCATACACTATGATAATTACATTATTTAGTTCTCATAACAAACTAGTACAATAACTTCTTTCTCATTTTCTTGAAGCTAAAATGAGCTTTCAAAAGATTACATACAATAAGTATGTATTATTATTTATTATTACTCCAGCTCACACATGACAAGGCCTAGATTTGAAGTCACATTTAGATCTACAGAAACATTTACAAATATGTAAATGAAATAGGAGACTAGTTTTTTAAACGTCATAGTAATAAACAATCAGAACAGAACAGTTTAAATTATGCATGTCTGCAAAGCTGACGCAAGAATTTCACTGCTTAAAGCAAGGAGTTTTGGGGGGCTACCTTCATCATCATAGTGAGAACCTGTGATTAGAGTAAGAATGCTCATATATTTGAATGCTTAATCATAAGGAAGTGACATTATTTCAGAATTACTAGGAAGTGTGGCCTTGCTGGAGGAGGTGCATCACAGGGGGTGAGCTTTGAGTTTTCAAAAGCCAAGTCAGGCCCAGTGTATATGTATATGTATATGTATATGTATATGTATATGTATATGTATATGTATATGTATATGTGTGTGTGTCTGTGCTTGCAGATCAGGACACAGCTCTCAGCTGCCTATGGACTAAACCTCTAAAATCATAAGCAAGCCCCAATTAAATGCATTTTTAAAATAAAAATTGCCTTGATCATGCTGTCTCTTAACAGTTACAGAACAGTGACTAAGACAAAGTCCCATCTCTTAAAAACAAAACAAACAAACAAAAAACGCTAAGGAAAAAGGTTTGGTCCAAAGCAGTCATATGTCCTACTAATACTAGTAACACCCATAAACTTGAAATGAGTACTAACAGGCACACAGTTTTGAACATAGCTTTGAATACCAGTAGGCATATAGCTATGAACCTGTAGGCACTGAGGTCCAAAGACTTAGTTATCTTAGTTTTTTTTTCATCCAACCAACAGTAGCATATTTTCAAAAATGATTAATCCAACTGGTAAAGGGATGGAGCTTATGTAACAACCTACTCAAAGCCTAGTATTGCCAAAAACTTCACAACAAAATGTTCAGTTTAGTGGCAAAGACAGCAATGATCCTAACAACGCAAATAACTTATTTCAGAATATAAGAAATTTGGGTGATAATATAATGTCCAAGTAGAGATGCCTAAAAATCAGTTAAATGTTTAGTATTTGAAATAAATAAAAGAATAAATGGCAAATGAGATGGCTCAGTCAATAAAGACGCTTGCAAAACAAGCCTGTCAACTGAGTTACTTCCTCAGTAATAACATTAAGGTGAACTAAAAGAACAAACTCTCCACAAAATTTGTCTTCTGGGGGCTGGAGAGATGGCTCAGAGGTTAAGAGCATTGTCTGCCTTTTCCAAAGGTTCTGAGTTCAAATCCCAGCAACCACATGGTAGCTCACAACCATCTACACAACAATCTGATGCCTTCTTCTGGCATGTAGGTGTATAAGCAGATAGAGCACTCACCTACATAAAAAATAAAATAAATCTTAAAAAAAAATTGTCTTCTGACATCCATATGGCAAGTACAGACACACAGAAACATATACATACATACAATTAATAAATATGTAAATGATTTGTAGAAAATGGAAAGTGATAAGGAACAGATGCTTCAAGTTTGGAATAAATTATCCACTAAACTCAAGACAAAGGGAAAAAATAAATCTGCAATGAAAAGATGGGGAAAGCACTAGTTAAAAATACAGAAAAGAGAATTTCATGGAAGGAAAATGAAAACCAGCATCTAAATCTTCTTACATTTGCCTTTCACATTCTGAAAAAAAGTAACTGAAACAAACAAACAAACCAACCAGTAACAAATATGTACTAAGGGACACAACAGTGCTAGAATGCTCTAGTAACATGGCTCCTTTCCCTTCCTCCACCACAGCTTATACTTCACCAGACAGAAGAAAACTGAAAAGAAAGTCATGCTCTTGAAGAAATGATGGGACAGCCACTTAATCAGTGTTTCTTCCAGGTAAACTAGTAATATTATTACTGCTTCAGACAAAAAAAAAAAAAAGTGTTTTCTGGGTAAAGTTAGACATTTGCTAGCAAACTGCTGTGAAACCAAAAAGTTTGAAAGCTTTCCTGACTGAAGAAGAGTGGATCTAGAACCAACAATCTCACAACCTATAAATAATGAGATTTTAAAAGACTAGAATGACAAGGACTACATGTGACAAACAATATGAACATAGTATTGGCTCAATCAGTCAGCAAGGGTGAAAGCAATCGAAACAGAGGCTGGAGGGAACTAAGGGCTCTTGCTGCTTGTCTTGTCCATGTCTTGCAGAGAACATGGGTTCAGTTCCCAGTACTCAAATGGGTGACTCAGCCACCCATAACTCCAGCTCCAAGGGATCTGACACCATTTTTCTGGCCTCTAACAACACTTACATGCACATGGCACACATACTTACAAAGCTGGAGAGGCAACCAAAGTGAAAGAGGTATTATACCTCCAATCTAAAAGAATTTCAAACTCCACACAAAACAAGAACAAATTCATTAAAAAGTATAGTGACCTGATAAGTCACTGTGAAAAGTAAAGTGAACTGAGTAAATGAATGAACGCTCAATGATAAACATACAATACTGTACAAAGAAAATTCATGCTAGACACTATAAAACTGAAAAGTAGATTTCTGTTTCCAAGGAAAATTCTTATCTTTAAAGTTCAGAGTGGGGCTGGAGAGATGGCTCAGTGGTTAAGAGTACTGTCTGCTCTTCCCAAGGTCATAAGGTCATGAGTTCAATTCCCGGCAACCACATGGCTGCTCACAACCATCTATAATGTAAACTGATTCCCTCTTCTGGCAGGTGCAAATGCAGCTACAACACTCATATACATAAAATAAATAAAATTAAAAAAATAAAAAATAAAGTTCAGAGTGATCTGATAAGATTTCAATAGTCACTTTCAATAATGGAATTTTTAATTATTTTATTTTATATGCATTAGTGTTTTTGTCTGCATGTATGTCAGTGTGAGTGTGTCAGATCTGGAGTTACAGACAGTTGTGTGCTGCATGTGAGTGCTGGGAATGGAACCCAGGTCCTTTGGAAGATTAGCCAGTGCTCTTAACCGCTGATCCATCTCTCTAGCCCCAATAATGAAAATTTTAACAGATCGAGATTATACGATTACAACAGAGAGGAAGTAATCAAGTCTGTCCATTCACTATCCATTCTCAAAATGTTCCTGTAAAGTCTTGCGCTCCTAATACGCGGCCTACCTTGACACTGAGGACGTTGAGTGCTTGCTTCTTCAACTCTTCCTCTTTATTCAACCTTTATCTTTGACCCTTAGATCTCTCTCTAGGTTATTCCTTTTCGTTATATCGGCTTCAACTTGTGCTCTATGTAAATGATTTCCAAACCGTTATTCTTTAAGTTTAATTCAACATCTCAAGTAGCCTACAGGCCATTTCTTCACCCTCATCTCACTATCTTGTCAAATACAACAAATTTAAATACATCTGTAGATCTATTCTTCTCAAGCAATTTCCAAACCTGATTATGTTCATCGTTCTCACTGTAAGCCAGGCTCAACATTTTCAGAATCATGTAACTAATGCCTCTCTGGTTCTGAACTCTTGTCAATCAAGTCCCATCAATTCTTCCTTCCTCATTTTCAAGTCCTAGCTCCGGTTCCGACTATGTGTGGACTATTACGGTAATCTGGAAATTCTCCAATCTCGCTTTGTCCCCACGTCTAGGTTACTCATACTCATTCATTCTGTGACAGCCCCAAGTGCGTGCAAACCCTGCGCCTCTAACCCCATCCTTCCAGCCTGTGTGTTGTTTCTCAGCCCCGGAGGGTACACCCGCCACCCTCCGTTTAGGTCATCTCCACCGGCAGCCAGTTCAGCAGAGAGCACACTTGGGCACTCTCCACTCACAGCACTTCTCCCCATTCAGTTTCCGTAATACGATTATTGAAAATGATTAATTGAAAAATGATAAGTAATCATTTGGAATGGATCAGTTGTTTTCTCAATCTATAAAATGTCTCACGTTGTTTCTGTGTATGTATATTAAAATATCTTCGTAAGTAGATCCAGCTCTCAAAAGAGTCCATGCAACATACACTTATTTTCTTGTACTCTCAACTCTATCAGATTCCTCCTAAATGACGCTGTAGCAAATATGAAAACTAGCAATAAAAATAAAATAAACTAAAAGCTCCTAAACCCTCCTTAAAATCTACTTCATAACAGGGGGAGCAAAAAAAGCAGAATAGGATTAACAGCTTAATGGTGGAGTTAGCATGTGCTGGGTCCAACTGGCAGGACCACTAACAAAAGCAACAAGAAAATCTAAGAACTACTTATGTAAATATTGAAAGACATAGCAGCCGTGGAACACATTAAGTAAGTATTATAATTCCTTTCACTTCTATCATTCAATAAAATACTTTCTTATGCATCAACCTTGTTTCTCAGTATTAAGAGCATCTGTAATGTGGGTAAGACACTTTACACTACCCAGAGTTCCCATTTCATAGTCAAGTATGTTTGGAGCAATCGTGAAGTGAAAGCCTTGGCGAGGAACCTTGCACACTGTAACTGTACAGAGATGTTTAGAATAACTGAAATGTACACTAATTTTAATCTACAAAATTTCCTGATCCAATAAGGGATTTTAAAATGTTATCTCTGTGAATGCCACTATTAAATCTTAAATCTCCAAACTATGATACACAAAGTTAATTCTCTGAGGCCCCATGTCCATACAGGCACTGAAACATGATTTTAGAGATCATGTGGTTTTGTTTGAACTAAAAGTAGTAATAGTAACTGTACCGGCGGCACTCGAATACCTATTATTTACAAATATTTGTACTTACTATCAACGACTACACAATTTTTAAGGTAGGACCTAAGTACTTTAGAATATTTTTAAAGTAGCAAAAATGGTTATTGATATACACGAATGAAATATATTTACTAACAATGTTTTTAAAGTCATCAACCTTGTGCTGGCTTAGTTATCTTACGCGTTTGCACTGAACGTTCAACAAAGTTTCTTTAGCCTCAGGTCACCTAAAATTTTATCTTAAAAATCATTTCCTCGGTATCAATTCTCCATTATCATTTCCAAGGCTAAACTCCAAACCCCTGGGAATTCCGTAAATAGAAAGTAGATTTTCAATTCCACTGTCAAACTATGGGAAGGTTAATACTAGGATCGTCTTTCAACAAACTATACAATATAAACGTGTTTAACGTACTGGTACGATGCCTGCAATCGCAGTTTCTAAGTGTGTTCGCTGGACTGACGGAGCTGAATCAAAACCAGAAGTTCTGAGCAGCTAGCAGAGAACCAGTGAAATTGCTAAAAAAGGGCTTGAACCTCATAGTTTACTGGTGCTTCAAAATTCTTGCAAAAGAGCAATCTGGCATCTTCCCAAGATGACTATGCACACCTGAGACTCGTTGCAGTTAACGAGACTGCAACCAAGAGGAGCCCAAGGCAACCCAGAAAAAACACAGCGGCACTCACCAGCAAACAATCTGAATTCACTTCCGATTTGGGATCCCGCAGCAGGTTGTCGATTTTTTCAAACCGAGTCTCAAAACTGTCCCCAGTCGACATGATGCTGCTCCTTGTGACAATACCTTCGTCCCCGCAGCGGAAAGCAAGTTCAACCAACTTCCTCCGCGGTGGGTTTGCAGCCGCGGGGCAGAGGAGCCGGAACCTCGGGGTCACCAGGTGCACCCGGTTCCCCCTCCTCCCCCTCACTGAGGGGACCCCTGCTCTCCGGACCCCAGGCTGGGGCTGACAGCGACCCGCAGCCGCTCGGACGCCCAAGGTCGCATCCCACCCGGCAGCCCCTCGCCACAGCCGACGGCGCCGTCGCCAGCAGCCCGCTCGCTCCGGCAAGGCGCCTCAGCCTAGCGGGCCCCGGCAGCCTTCGCCATGGCGGGGCCCAGTCCGGAGAAGGGCAGCGGCGGGGAGAGGGAGCGCAGCAGGGTGGAGACTCCCTCGGGGCAGCCAGGGAGGGCGAGGAGGAAAGGCGAAAGCGAAGGGCGGGCGAGGAGCTGCGCCAGCCGCCGCCTGGGCCCCGGGCCGGCCCCGCTCCGCTGAGGCGCTGGAGGCCGTCTAGCCCCGCATCCCCGGGTCCCCCCGGCCCGGCCCGACGCGCCGATCAGCCTCGGCCGAGAACTGGTCCCACGGACGGGCTCACTCTCCCATTTTGTCCGGTCGCTGCCGGCGTTGCTGCTGCCGCGGTGTCCGGCGGGGCAGGGCGAGGTCGGCGGCCCGACGGAGCCTCGGAGGAGGACCGGCTGGAGGGCGGGAGGCCGGGGGAGACGGCCGCGGGGTCCGACGGCTGCTGATGCGGGAGCTTCTGGGAGGGGCCGCGGTCCGGGCTGGGAAAAGGGCGAGTCGCGGAGGCGAATGCCTGGGGGGTGGGGCGAGGAGGGCTGAGAGGGACTAATATGTCCGCCTTCCTGTTCAAACAAACCGAGACCGCCGGCGGGCAGTGCGCATGCGCGGCGCGGGCCTTCGGGAGGGGAACGGGCCTGGCCTCGCGCGCGCGCACGCTGGCGCCTGTCAGGGCGGGGCTGGCCGGGTCGCGACCGCCTCGGGGGTGGGGGCGGGGCCTGGCGCGCGGGGGCGGGGTCTGGCAGGCGGGGGCGGGGCCTGGCGGGCGGGCGGCGGGCTGGAGTCGGAGGCGCGCTGCAAGTCCGCGCCTGGGCGAGTTTTCCCAGCGTCTGGTCGCGGTGCTGGCAGGCGCCCCAGATTCGTTTCCTCTGAGCTTCTGGTCGGGAGAATTCTGACAAGAAAAAGGGTCTTGTTATCACTGAGATAGATACTTTGTGCGTGGTAGGAGAGTGCATTTCTTCCGAAGGCACCAGCCCCGGCGGAGCACTCTGGGAGGCTATGCTGGAGCCCCATCGCTGGACCTGTTTACGATTCAGTGGGAAAATCAGCACGCACTCAGCCTTCCCAAGCCCTGCGTGTCACGGGAGCCTTAAAATGTTGACTTTGGAAGACGGGATCAACAGTCAAAAGCAGTTTAATTAAAGAGGAAAATGTCCTAGAAAAATCAATGTTTTAAGCTATTTCTACTCGTTTCCTCACATCCACTTGCAGTTCTGTCCCGCTTGCTAGATGCTTCAACTTCGGGGCATTCAGTAAAACTTTAAAATGTCGTTTTTATCACAACTACTGTGGGATATGAACACAATGGCATTTCCTAATTCAGTTTCTTCACTGACTGTGGGGTGACAGAATGGAAGACTTCTGATTATGTTTTTCACTGCCTTTAACAGGAGTCTGACCTGAATTTATTTCTAATCAACCCTTAGGTTTGATCATATGTCTAATGAAAAATTGCTTGAACCTGCGGGTATGTTTTACCCCACACTGGAAAATGCTACAGATGAACCCAATGACCCCACATTAAAAAAGCAATGCACGGCATCAGCGCTGAAGTCACAGGTTAGGAAACACGACACTCTTTGAAAATGTTTATTTCTTGTTTTCATTTTTATCAGGTACAGAAATGTTTAACTATAAAGCCCACTGTGAAAATCAAAATAGGAAGTAAGCCTTCACAGAAAATCATAACCAAGATGAAAACTAGGGACAAATTCCAGGTATTTCATTAAATTCTTTTGCAGTGACTTTTCGTGGCCCCAGTATTTTAAGTCAGTCATGTGAATTAGATTTATTTTTAAGCATAGGGCTTAAAATAATCTGGCAGTTTTCCTGAAATAAATTTCCTAAACCCTGCTTGTCCTTTATTTTATTACCATTTTTAGGTATTCTTGAGATTTTTTTTTTCTTCAGAGAACTGAACATTATGCTGTTTTCCATTTGGAAACAAATTTAAAAAGTACAGGTAGTAAGACAATGAGACACCAACAGAGGTAAATTGTTGACAATGCTACTAAAAGTATATGGTGAAGTGTATGTACTTTTTTTTTACCTACAAGACTATTCTGATAATTGTACCAAGCCAGGTTTAACATCAGATGTTTGATAAAGTAGCCCAAACTACAGGTGCATGCCATGGCACCAAGCTAAATTTGTTTTTACATTAAAAAGTACCCAAGTGTAATAGAGTAGACCCATGACATTAAAGTCTCCATCTTTAAAATTCTATTAGGGACAAGAAGACTAGAAAAACAACTTAATGGTTTAAAAGCGCTTGCTGTTATGGTAGAGTATGAGAGTTGGGTTCCCAGCACCCATGTCAGGCTCGCAACTCCCTCTGTTGTCCTCTAGGTCACCACATATAGATGGCATACACTAACACAAACATGCATACACACACATAAAATATAAGAAGAAATCTTAAAAAATAAAATTATATTGTATAAATGTGACTGGAGTTTTCAAAAGAATTATAATTTAAATCACTGGGAAGAGCTGGGCCTGGTAGCACACAACTTTAATTTCAGCACTCTAGAGGCTGAGGCAGGTGGATCTCTGTCAGTTCACAGCCAGCCTGGTCTACAAATTGAGTCCAGGACAGCCAGGGCTACACAGAGAAATGCTGTCTCAGAAAAAAAAAAAAAAAAAAAATTACTCTGAAGAATGTTAAGATCCTCAAATGCAATTATAAAATGCTAATACCATGTATGAATATTCTTCATTGTTTTTTCAATGTATAAATGTTATAGAATATATTAACATTTCTTTAAGAAGCAAAAGCAATAGAGAATGATGTTCTATTATTTCAACTTAATATATTAAGATGCATACAAATAGCTTACCAGGGGTGAGGCACTACTCTCCAAACTATATATTGCATTAAAACTTAAACATGGGAGCCAGGCATGGTGGCAGGCCTTTAACCCCAGCACTTGGGAGGCAGGTGGATCTCTGTGAGTGTGATGCTAGCCTGGCCTCCAGACTGAGATCCAAGACAGTCAGGGTCACACACAAAGAAACCCTGTCTCGAAAAAGCAAAGCAAAAACCTTAAAGGGATCCAGGCAATGGTGGCACATGCCTTTAACCCCAGCACTTGGAAGGCCGACCTCAGGCCTCTGAGTTCAAGGCCTGCCTGGTCTACAGAGTGAGTTCAGGGACAGCCGGAGCTACACAGAGAAACTGTGTGGAGAATGGGGGGGGGAGGAGAAGGAAACTAACTAACTAAAGAACTGAAGAGATGGTTCAGAGTTAAGCGCACTTGCTGCTCTTCTGGAAGTTGTGAGTTTTGTTCCCACTGCCATGTCAGGCAACTCACAACCACCTATAACTCCAGCTCCAGGGAATCTGATATCTTCTTCTGGCCCCTGACACTACCCCACATGGTATACACACATACGCACAGAAAGCACACCTGTAATGCCAGCACTTGGAGGCAGAGGCAGGTGGAGCTCTGCGAGTTTGAGGCCAGCCTGGTCTACAAAGCCAGTCCAGGACAGCCAAGGCTACACATTCTCAAAATGAAACAAAACATAAACAAAAAAGAGAGAAGGATGTATATAATAATTTCAAACAAACTCTGTGCCATAGATGGGGAATCAGGTGCTCCAGATCATAACAAGTTTATTTGCTCACTAATCATAAAGGAACCAGAATGGAGCAGAAATGATTTCCCAACAACAGTAATGTTGAGAAGACTTGCAGCTACTGACTAGGCTAACGCTGTTCAATCTGATGGAGAACCATCAGTGCAATGTACTGTTTGCTTCAGCACAGATTTAAATGATTTTTGTCAGAGAAGGATCGTATGATTATGGTTCCTAGGGTGAACTGTTAAATGATTTTGTAGGTTCAGAGTAAAGAAGATCACAACAGTGCTTAGTAACACTGGATTGGCTAGCCATTCCTAAACACTGGGTCCAAGACACACTGGCATCCTTTCAAGTGTCCATGATTTGTAGCAAAGTGAGAAAAATAAAAATGTAATGATCATCACATCTAGTGCTTATACAACTAAAAGTGAAGTAATAAAAGGCTAACAACATTACTTGCATGCAAGTTGAGCATGCAAATCCATGAAGTATTATGCATTTTGTAAGATCATAAAGGTTAGCCAACAAAATCTTTTAAAGGATGTAATGTTTTCATAAACAAAACAGAACTAGTTAAAAAGGGTATCTTTTCATCTGAAATCTTTACTATGCTTTAAAAAATTAAACACAACTTTTCTTAAAGATGAAGAATAATAATAGACGGTCTGTGGTTTGCTTGCCTATTTGTGTTTGGTGTTTGGGTTTGTTGTCCCTCAAGACTGAGGCTGAGGTCTCACATATGCTAAGCATGTGTCTTGCCACTGATATAGCCCCAGCTCCTGGAATATTTTTAATGTTTTTAGTCAACAATTAAAGATTATAAACTTAGTAACTCTATGCAAACATATAAACTAAGTTGGTCATATTTTTTAATTTTTCTGGACTTAGGGATTCAGACATCTGAAAACATTTAATTTAGATGAGACCTATGCTAGAACCTGGAGTAAAGAAAGTACAGTCCTTGAAGATTTGAATGAGGCATTGCTGGGACAGATCATGGGGAAATCAGAATGTGGTGTCGACTTCGATATAGTAAAACAGTTAAATTGCACATTCCTCTTATTTGGTTATTTGGTAGAAAATACACCCGGTTGAATGTTCATAGAATTTCTCTCATAAGCATTGGGGAAAAAATGTTGGAAGAGGTAGCCTCCAAACATGGGTTCCAGTGCCCTTTCTCTCCTGATATACTCTGATGGAGTTCCTATCAACGCTGAAACTAGGGTGGGGTTTTTACCAGCAGGATGCAACATAAGCACTACACCAGGCCTAAGTTTTGAGAGTGTCTGGCAGATTTGTGCTTTGGGAAGGTGTACTAAACTGAAATCACGATGGCACAAGGAAACCCAAGCTCAAGCACCAGAAGAGATCACGTAGAGGGTAACTGAAAATCCATCAGACTTTGAGAATAGATAACTCAGTCGTGGCCTGTTCCAGAAGCCCAGCTCCCCTCCTCCAACTCAGGCCTTTATACAGCTCAAACTGTGCTTGAACTTGCAACCTTCTTTCTGTAACCTCTCAAATACTTAGGTACCTGCCAGCCCCAGTTTTTGATGAGACAGGGATTAAGAGACTGGCTGATAGCTAGGCACAGTGGTGCACGCCTGTGATCCCAGCACTTGGGGAGGCAGAGGCAAGCAGATCTCTGTGAATTTGAGGCCAGCCTGCTCTACAAAGCAAGTCTAGGACAGCCAAGGAAACCCTATCTTGAAAAAAAGAAAATACTAGCTGATCCTTCAAGCACTGCTCACACACAAGAATCATAAAATAATGAAATAATTCTTGCTTTGGTCTACTGTTTTGAAGAAATTTTGCAGAAATAGAAAACAAAACACTTGTGTCCCAGAAAAAAAAAAAGTTTTATTTACAAGTAAATATGGAGATGAAAAACTAGAAGCAGTGTATACTTATTTTTTTATATTACCCTTTTTTTTTTAAAGTATCTACAATGGAGCATTTAAAGAAATAACAAACTGATGGATGATAATGTCTTTTATTCCCAATAGAACTTCTGTACAAAAGAACTGTAAATGTTTTAAAACAAATTAAGGAATGCAGGTCTGGAGAGAGAACTCAATTGGCAAAGCCCTTGCTGTGGACCTGAATTAAATCCCTAGAACCCACGTGAAAAAAAAAAAAAAAGCCATAAAAGCTGGACATGGTGACATGTGTTTTGTAGTCCTTGTGCCGGGGAAATGGAAATTGTCTGGTCTGTGGGGCTTGCTGCAGCAGCCTAGCCTAAGTGGCAAATCCAGACTAGTGAGAGGCCATGCCTCAAGAAGGAAGATGGATGGCTCCTGAGGAATTATGCTTGAATTTGACCTTCCCAAGCACCTGCACATGCAAGCATCCCCACACACATGAGCATGTACACACAAATTACAAAACACATCCAGATTTTGAAAATGACTATTAACTTACTTCATTCCTATAGAAATACATCTTACTTATATTTTCAAAGGGCTTGTTTTTATTTTATATGTATGAATATGTACCTACATATACATGTGTTCCACATATATTCCTTGTTGCCCATGGAGGCTAGAAGAGGGCATCAGATTTCCTGGAACTGGAGTTATACACAGTTGTAAGCTATCATGTGGGTGCTAGGAATTGAGCCTCGGTCCTTCATAAAGGCAGAAAGCATGCTGAGCTGTGGTGGTGCATGCTTTTAATCCCAGCACTTGGGAGGCAGAAGCAGGCGGATCTTGGTGAGTTCAAGGCCAGCCTGGTCTATAGAGTGAGTTCCAGGACAGCTAGGCCTACACAAACAGAGAAATCCAGAAAGGAAGGAAGGAAGAAAGGAAGGAAGAAAAAAATTACAGCAAGGGCTCTTAACCACCAAGTCATCTCCAGCCCCTTAGCTATATTTTTATATTTCTTCAATTTCAATCATTTTATGCTAACTCCAGAACACATAAAGCTCCAGGTACATAGTATGAATTGAACATAAATTGTTAGTCAGTTTCATAATTACATATTATTCCAAAATACATGCCACAAATGTGTTAAGAATGTGATATACAGCCAGGCACAATGGTGCATGCCTGTAATCCTAGCACTCTGGGAGGCAGAGGCAGGCAGATCTCTGTGAGTTCAAGGCTACCCTGGTTTACAAAATGAGTCCAGAACAGCAAGGATACACAGAGAAACTCTGTCTCAAAAAACAAAACAAAAACAAAAAGAATGTGACATAGCTAAGTTCCTATAGAAACCTTAGCCAACACTTCAGGAAAGTATGACAGCTATTCTGGTTGATGTAGCTTTCCAAAGGAAATCATATTTTTTAAAAAATGAACAACGACTTCACTAGATTCTGAACAACTTTAATAAATAGAAAGTTACAAGAATTTAGATTCAGTTTTGTTCCAAGAGGTTGGTTTTATATAATTAATATTTAACCCAAAGTAATTTATTTTTACATGTTTTTCTTGGTCTGACAAGAGAATCAGGAAGAATATGTTCCTTTTCTTAAGACTATTTCTTTCGAGATCAGCCAAGAGTGAGTGAGTGAGTGTGTGAGTGTGCTTGCATGTGTGTGTGTTGTTTTATTTCCACTGAACATTCAGGCTTGGGAATAAATGTAGTTTGGCATTTTCAGGTCTACCGCAGCCTTGGTCCTGCCTAGGCAGAGTTGGAAATGCATGAATTTACCAAGATTACAACAAGAAAAGTGTGTGGCAAGCTGTGAGCACACAGTGCCCTCACGCTCCTCCTGACTCAGCCTGGAATGTTTTCTTCTGACATCTGTTTTGTATTTCTTAGAAGCTGCTATTCCATTCAACTGCAAACATACTTGCGCTGACCCGAGAAATAGAGTGGAGAACTAGAAGCAAAGGGATTTCTGTAAACTAGTTACCCCGGCTTTATGTCATTACTGTCTTGGACCATAATGTTATCACACCCCCAAGCCCAAGCATGCAAATGGCTAATATTCCAATGTATACCAAAAGTAGGGGATTTTCTATTTGTGAACCTTTTGAGATGGTCTATTTGTGAGCACAGTGAAAGGGAAGCCTGGGTCAGCAGTGACAGCAACACACATAGTTGGGTCCACGCCCTTTCATTTTTCCAAGTTTCCAATCGAGATATGTTCCTTTTGCCTAAAACCACCACTCCACTGAATTTTAAGGCTAAGCTTGCTTTCTGAACCACTGCTTTTCAGGTTTTTACATCTTTCTCTTCAAGGCCCTTTATTTGGTGAGTTGCCTTTTTTGGCAATGGCCAGCTCTCACCCAGTAATCACTTTGCTTTTATCATTTCGTTCACTGCATATCACTCTCAACTTGAAGCCCTTCTAAGTACCTAGAAAAAGAAAAAATGTTTTTGACATTTTATTCTCATCATTCAATTATCTCCTGAAAATCTCTGCAACTGGAAAAGAACCATTAATTATTTACAACTCCACCCACCTTTTTTTTTTTTTTTTGTGAAACAGGTCTTATGTAGTCCAGGTTAGACTCAAAGTCTTTATGTAGCTAAAGATACCTTGAATTCCTGATCCTCCTGAGTCCTGAGTCCGTTAATTCTACCATGCCCATGTAGAAATGTAGAATTATTTTCTGTACACTTTATTAATAACCATGATTCTTCTTATTTGCATACAGCCTAAATATGCTGTTGAATTTATACATTTGATCTATGTGGCCTTATCTTTGTTGCTTCATGCCTTCCTTAGAGCATAGCTGGAATTTTAAAAAGCAATAATCATGTTTTTCTTTTCATTATTAAAAATTGTACATGTTTTAAAAAATATTTGGGAAAATACAGAAAGTAATCATAGAGCAAAAATCACCTATATCTTTACCACCCAGTTACAATCATCACTGATGTCCTTGGGCTATCTCTTTTGATTTCTTTCTCCTCTGCAAACATTTGTTTATTTTACATGCAGTATATATAATTCTTGTATACTGTTTTTTACTCAGCTTATATAATCTTGAAAGCCTATTTACCCTACTTTTAATATCTGCATAATATTCCATTACAGAAAATTATGGTCATTTATTTAACTATCATCCTATTGGCGTATAAATAGTGCTATTATGTACTTCTCTCTGTATGAAGGTTTCTTTGTTTTGTTTTGTTTTTCTTTAGAGTTTTTTCCTTAGAAGTGGTTCTCATAACCAGGTCAGAATAGTTTTAACACTTTTAGGGAGCATTATTTTGCCAAGTTGTTTATCAAAATGTTGGTACAAGTATACAGTGCCACTACTAACATTTTATTCTCAGCATGGCTCTGTTGTTATACTTGAGTTCATTTGTATTAATTTACAGACCTTTAATTTACAGTTGAAGTTGAATTTTCCCATA
This sequence comes from Meriones unguiculatus, assembly GCF_030254825.1. Taxonomy (NCBI): domain Eukaryota; kingdom Metazoa; phylum Chordata; class Mammalia; order Rodentia; family Muridae; genus Meriones; species Meriones unguiculatus. The sequence continues at coordinate 76,390,636 of NC_083350.1, read as the reverse complement.
TCTATTGACTGCTTTTTAATGTTTAGCTTTATTTATCCTACATGTATTAGACCGACATCTGTGTACATCACATGCATGCCTGGTGTCCAGTGACGTCAGAAGAGGGCGGTGAATCCCTTAGAACTGCAGTAATGGATGATTGTGAGCCGCCATGTAGGCGCTAAGAACTGAAGCCAGGTTTTTTGCAAGAGCAGCAAGTGCTCTTGGCCACAGAGCTATCTCTCCAGCCATGATTTTTATTTTTCCCAGCATTAATTTATGCTTTGTACCTATTCATCTATTGGTTTTACATTTTTCCTAAATCCATTTGTATCTTTATATATACATTTGTGATCGTCATCTTTCTTTTACTAATTGCAGATTTTTACAGTTTTTACATTTTTGAAAAATTTTAACACATATTTTGTTAAAAAATTCTTTCAGATTTGTCATTTTTCTTTAGAATTTCTCTATTTTTAGAATGCTCTTGCATGTTCTGAAGGTTTGATATATATTGAGTTCCTTTTTATTGTTTTTTGTTTGTCTGGATTTTTTTTTTTTTTTTGACTCAGGGTTTCTTTGTGTAGCCTTGGCTGCCCTGGACTTGAATTCCCAGCGATCCACCTGTCTCTGCCTCTCTGAGTGCTGGGATTACAGGCGTGAGCCATCACACCCAGCTTAGTTCCTATTTATTGATTTAAAGGTTTTTGGAGATGAGATTTCTCTGTGTAGCCCTGGCTGTCCTGGAACTCATTCTGTAGACTAGACTAGACTGGCCTCAAATTCAGAGATTCACCTACCTCTGCCTCCCCATATAATCCATATGACTAGGATTAAAGTCATGTGCCACACTGCCAGCTTTAACTCCATTTAAAAAATAATTTTCCTGTGTGGGGATGTTTTTCCTGCATGTATTTGTGTGTGTCACATACACATAGTACCTGTGGAGACCAGAAGAGGGCATTACTGGAATTACAGAAGGTTTTTAGCTACCATGTCAGTGCTGGGAGTCACTTCCAGGTCCTCTGGAACAGCAGCCCGTGTTCTTAACCACTAAGCCATCGCTCCGTCTTCTAGTTCTATTTTCTTTTGTTCCTCTGCTCTTCTGCCATGTCCTGGTTGTATGTATTTTCATCTTAAGTCTAATTAGAATATATATTGATATAAAGGTAAAAATTGTATGGTCTCAAATTGCTAAACAATTTCAAAATATTCATTTATTTATGTGGGGTGGAGGCTGAGTGTGGGCACACTGCACTACAGCGTGTGTCTGGAGGTCAGAGGACAACCTGCAGGAGTTGGTTCTCTCCTGAGGTCTGGGGATTCGACTCTCATCAGGCAAATCACCAGGAAGCCCCTTTACCCATTGATCCATCTCTCCAGCCCTTTAAATTGTTCAACAGTTCAGATAAGAGCATGAAGCAATACTTTTCTTAACCACTCTGACACTATCGTTAATATACACGAGCATGAATTGTTCCACATAATTGTATATTCTTGAACTATCCCACTGTACTTGTATGGTTGTGCACCTCTTAAGAACAGAAAATGGGTTTAGTGGAATAAGAAGGTAAAAGTGCTTGACACAAAAGCCTGATGACCTGAGGGTGTACACACCCAAACCAAACGGGTATGTTCTGAGAAACGTGTCCTTAGGCAATTATTGCACAAACACTGTGGAGAGTGCTTAAAGGCTATAAATGTCTATGAATGTTGCCAGACCAGCACTATTTATCTAGAAATTGGACTCAGGAGCTCACACCTGCTAAGTGTACACTCCATCAGCCCTGTGAAGATAATCTTCTGAGGCCTTTATCATATATTTGATCAGTCATTAATCAACATTATTCCTCTCCCGTTTTTCCTTTTATTAAGTTTCTAGATTATTTTAACCATTTGTTCTTAAATATGATTGATAAAACAACTTCGAGCACCTCCTTCCCCCACCCCTCTTCTGTTGCAATTTTAGCTGCAATTGTTTTTCTCTATTTATTTTTGAGCTGGGATCTTACTATGTTGCTCATGCTGGTCTGGAAGTCATGGACCAAAATGACTCTTCTGACTCAGCCACAAGAATGTCTGGGACTTTGGACATGGACTGCCCTGAGTGGCAAAACATTTTACATGTATAACTTAAGTGCATAACATAATTTAGACAGAGCTTTGTGATACATCATCTTCTCATTTTCTTTTTGGTTTTTGGTTTTTTGAAACAGAGTTTCTCTGTGTAGTCTTGGCTGTCCTAGACCAGGCTGGCTTTGAACTCGCAGAGATCTGCCTACCTCTGCCTCCCTGAGTGCTGAGATTTAAAGTATGTGCCACCATGCCCGGCACATACCATCTTCTCAGTGAGCAATTGGTAACTTTTATACAAAATTTATGACGTATTTCTTAGATTTTATCAGTTTGGCCATGCATATTCCTTACTGCAGTTATTTCTGGCTAGTCACCATTTTTGTCATAATTTTGCTGCCACCCTAACTGGTAGTTTTGTTTAGACTATTCCATGATTATATGAAAATTTACTGTTGAATGTGATGTGCTTAGTACTTCCACCCGGCCATTCTGCTGATCTCCTGTTGTATCCATAAGCCTTTAATTATCCTGAAATTCTTAAAATATATTTTAGTAACTACTGTATTCATAAATACTATAGGATTAATTATGATATGTACTTATTTTAACATAACACTTCTTTTAAAATTAATTTGTTTTGTGGGCATGTGTGTGGATGAGTGTGTGCCACAGCCTGTGTATGGAGGTCAGACAACAGCTAAAGTATTACTTCCACCATGTGGAGGCTGGGGATCAGACTCAGGTTGTCAGACCTGGCAGCAGGTGCCTTAACCCCAGCCATCTCCATGGATCCCTTTCACACTTCTCTAATGCTTGCCGATGTGTTTTGTCTTGGTTTTCCTCGAAAAAAAAGTTGGCATTAGACTTCAAAGCAAGCAATAATAACAGAATTTTCTAATATTGTTTTGTTTTTTACTTTTATGGTTGACTTCTTATGGAAAATAATTTTGTTTTCTTACCTTCTATAGTAATACAGTTCCCTTTAAAAGCAAAATTTAAGTCTAAAAATGACACAATTGAGAAATGTTATTCAAATAAAAACATGTTATAATAGATATATTATTTGATAGATATTAATATATCAGTGAAGAGAAAAGCTGTTTTATGTGAGAAATTAAGTCTTTATGTCTTTACATGAGAAATTAGCAAATTCTTTAAGATGGATTATTTTTGTGTAAAACTGGAAAAGCACAAAAAAAGTGTTAAAGATATATGTGAAAGCACCAATCTGAACCTCTCTCCTGAGAGTAAACAGATTACAAAGAGAGTTGCAATAAAGGTTCTTTACTGTAAACTGGTGATTTTTTTTCATGATTCTGTTTACCAATATAAATCTTAGTTGTTATAACAGCTCAAATGTGAAAAAGAAAAAATAAACATGGGTTGTTCTAATTGAGGGGGAGGCTAGTAGCGGGAGGTTCACCCCAATACTTTTGGAACCGAGAGTGCCCCATGGAATGCCTGGCGCAGGGCTCTGAGTGAGATGATTTCTAGTCACTATCCTAGATGCCACAGAGAAACAGTTATGCAAAGCTTCCCCCATGAAGAAGAGTATGAGAAAATATATCGAGACATCATAGCATAACTAGAATGCTTGTGTTTTGACTGCAGCCAGTTATTTTAAGAATACACTTGATCAGTTGTCTGTACATAGCACTGACCCTTTTTCTGCCCAGGCAACTACTGATGTAGTTCCACTGGACTGCATGCTCTCCAAGAGCGTCATCATATTCATTTAACAAATCTCTGCAAGTATCTTGGGCATTTTGTCTTACATTAAACATCAGAATGTAACTCCCGGTTTGACCAAGACAGAGAGCATTGACAGTGGACTCTGTCTCCTGACGATTACAAATCAAAAATGGATAAATATAGATATAGATATAAACACTATTTCAGGGGCTAGAGAGATGGCTCAGAGGTTTAGAGCACTGGCTGCTCTTCCAAAGGTCCTGAGTTCATTTCCCAGAAACTACATGGTAGTTCATAACCATCTATAATGAGATTGGGTGCCCTCTTCTGGTGTGCAGGTGTACATGCAGGCAAAACACTATATACATAATTAATAAATAAATCTTTAAAAAAAACACTATTCAGAACTTTACAAAGTGAACACAATGGGTAAATTGTAGCATAGACTTAAAACTTAAAGCAGCAGCACAGGGCTAGAAACAAGGCTTTCACAGTTAATAGTACTAGCTGTTCTTTCAGAAGACCTAGGTTCAATTCCCAGCACCCACATGGTGGCTCACAACCATCTGTAACTCCAGTCCCAAGGATCCAACACCCTCTTCTGGCTTCCATAGGCATAGTGCACTAATATACGTGCATATAAAACATTCATACTTCTAAAACACATATAATGATCTTTCTACCTTTCCCCCTTTTCTCCTGTGGCCTTTCTTTAAGGGGAAAACTGAACTGCAGAATTTCTTAGCAGCAATCAGGCAGGGTGTTAAAACTCTTAGAAGAAACTATCTCTGCGCAGAACTGGGGAAAAGAAACCTCTATAAAAAAGAGTATGAAAGGAATCCTGAAAAAACAAAACAAAACAAAACATGAACTGGGGAAGGGAGAATGACCCCAGAAGTGTGTAAGAGGTCCCAAAGTCCCAAGTCACCCATGAGACACACGTACATGAGACAGGCTTGAGGCAAAGCAATCATAACTTTGAGAACTGAATAAAGGCCTTCAACCTCAACACCCCTGCTATTCTGAACCAGATAATTCGTTGTTCAGTCCTGTGCAATGTAAGATGTTTAGCAATGCTTCTGAAGTCTACCGCTGCATGCCAGTCACCAGTTAAGGTCAACCAGCTCCCAAGAGACCACACAGGTTGCAAGTGTATGTGGAGGTGATAAGTGTTGCACAGATGGAAACTGACAAAGATCTGGAAAGGTTAGAAATTTTTAAAACTTGCATTCTAAAGCTAATGTAACTGGTTGCTTGCAAAAATAACAATAATTATTTAAGATAACACTTTCTAAGGTTTTTACTAAATTCATGCCGAAACAATGAATACTCAAAAAAGTCCTAAACACAATAAAATACCTCTAAAAATGAAGAACCAGGAGCAAGTGACTAATTCTCAAGGGGAAAAAAATAGATCCTAACATCAAGATACATGTATGTTAAAGTGGTCAGACAACAGCTTTGAAGCAGGCATTGAACAATAAGCTACACAAGGTAAAAATAGACCCATGAAACAGAAGGAGAAGAAAAATAGTTTTTCTTGGCAAAGGAATGAAATGATATAAAGAGAACAAACAGACAATGGGGTCTCAATGGCTTATTCACAGAGCTTTAAAAAATAAAAAAGCAATCCTAAAATGTGTATGGAACCACAAAAGGCCAGCAACAGCCAAAGCATCTCGAGCACAAAGAACAAAACAGAAGGCTAACTTCAAAATACACTACAGTTGTGGTAATCAGGACAAAAGAGATACAAAAATAACAATATGTCACAAATAGATGCATGGATTGTGAAGGTTAATATGGTCAATTTGACGGCATCTGGAATTGCAGGGAGGGGGCCAGCGAGCCTCTGTGTACTCCTGTGAAGGATTACCTGGACTAGGCAGGCCTCTGACCATGCCTTTCCAGATAAATACAAGGGTTTTCCATCCTCTTCACTTTCTGACTGCCTTCCTGTGTAGCCACTAAGTGCTCGCCACTAAGAATGTGCACAGGTCCTGAAACACACTCCAGCTTAAAGGCTACACACAATAGAGAGCATCGTAATTTTCCAAAGGAAAGCCCGTGATGACATGTTTTCAGTTGCCGGCATTAATCAGATTGCTTTCGTGACATCGCTTCCTGCTTCTACAATATGCAATTCATCACCTGCTTCAGCCTTTAGCTGACCATTCTTACCAGGTAACTGATGCTCATTTTCAGTATTCATCTTTTAAAAAAAAATCATTTTTGCACTTTAGTTTTCAAACAAAGAGGTAGTTTTTAGAGCCCAGGTGGCCCATGTCCAGGCCCACTGAATCTTCTAGAGTGGTGACATGCACGTAGGAAGGAGAACAGGTAAATGAATATATAAATAACCATTGCTCCAGGAAACACCACACAGCATGGTGTCAGCCCAGATCTACTTAGTTGTGATTTGTAACCTCTGTATTCTGCCTGTTTCGTTGTGCTGAGCTGGCTCGGCAGTGCAGTGCTTAGAAGCGATGAGAATAGGCCTCTGACAGCCTCCCTTTGCTCTTGATGTCTGGAGGGAAGCATTTAGACTGGCCCAATTATATTAGCTACATCTATTAAAACAGGGGTGTTTCCTTCTATTTTTTGATTGGTTTTTTCAAAAGAAGGGGTTGTTTTGCTTGTTTTTGACACAAAGATCTCTTATACAGCTCTGGTTGGCCTAGAACTCACAGTGTAGACTGTGTTGGCCTCAAAACTGAAGCCATCCTATGCCTCTGCCTCCTAAGTACTAGGATTGGATTATGAATATAAACCACCATACCTAATATGGTTTGATAAATGTTTAAAAGGCTTAATTTTTACATATGTGTGTATATATGTGTGTATGTGTGTATATCTATCTGTAAGTGTATGCGTCACACATGTGCAAATGACTATGGACGCTAGAAGAGAGTATTGGGTCCCCTGCAGTTAGAATGAAAGACAGTTCTGAGCTGACCTCTGTAGGTGCCAGGAATCAAAAGCAAATCTCTAGAAGAGCAGCAAGCACTCTTAACCACCAAAGCATGTTGTCAGTTGCCTGATAAAACTTTTTAGAAATTCTGATATGAATTTTTTTTGTCTGTTTCTGTTTTGTTGAGATGGTAACTTTTCTTTTTTGTGTTGATATGATAAAAATAATATTCATTTAAAAAAGTTAATCGAGCCAGGCATGGTGGCACAGGCCTGTAATCCCAGCACTCAGGGAGGCAGAGACAGGTGGATCTCTGTGAGTTCAAGGCCAGCTTCGTCTACACAGTGAGTCCAGAACAGCCAAGGCTACACATAGAAACCCTGTCTCAGAAAACCAAAAAGAAGAAAAAAGTTAATCCAACATTCCAGTCCTTGACTAAGCCGTCAATATGTCATGAAGCATTATCATTTTTATAAATTGCTACAGTCAGTATACAGTATACTGATTTTTAAAGATTGTTTTTATCTGTTGCCTCCCCCACTCATTTTTCAGTAATGTTTGCCTCAATAGCTATTGTTATCTGGTGGATTTTGTGTAGAACAGTTTTAATATCTGGAAATATTTGTTATAATTCACTTATGGTATCTAGAATTATATTTCTTAGAAATTTTAGGTCATGGGCTGGAGAGATGGCTGTCCTGAGTTCAATTCCCAGCAACCACATGGTGGCCCACAACCTTCTATAATAAGATCTGGTGTCCTCTTCTGGTGTGCAGGTAAACATGCAGACATAACAGTGTATTCATAGTAAATCTAAAAAATGAAAGAAAATGTTCTTATAAAACTTTTAGGTCAAATCAAAATGACCCTAAGATTTCACCTCACACCCATCAGAATGGCTAAGATGAATAACTCAAGTGACAACACATGCTGGAGAGGGTGTGGGAGAAAGGGGAACCCTCCTCCATTGCTGGTGGGAATGTAAACTTGTACAATCACTTTGGAAATCAATCTGGCGCTTTCTCAGACAATTAGGAACAGCACTTCCTCAAGATCCAGCTATACCACTGCTAGGCATATATCCAAAAGATGTTCAAGGAACATCAAAGAACAAAAGAAGTATACAAGGACATCTGCCCAACCATGTTTGTAGCAGCTTTATTTGTAATAGCCAGAAGCTGGAAACAGCCCAGATGCCCCTCAGTTGAGGAATGGATACAGAAATTGTGGTATATCTACACAATGGAATACTACTCAGCAATAAAAAACAAGGAAATCATGAAATCTGCAGGTAAATGGTGGGAACTGGAAAAGATCATCCTGAGTGAGGTATTCCAGAAGCAGAAAGACACACAGGGTATATTCTCACTCATAAGTGGATATTAGACATATAATATAGGGAAAACATACTAAAATATGTGCACCTAAGGAAGCTAATCAGGAAGGAGGATTCTGGCTATGATGCTCAATCCCCATTCAGAAAGGCAAAGAGGATGGACATCGGAGGAGGGAGAAAACAGGGAACAGGACAGGAGCCTACCACAGAGGGCCTCTGAAAGGCTCTACCCTGCAGGTTATCAAGGCAGATGTTGAGACTCATAGCCAAACTTTGGGCAGAATACAGGGAATGGGAGATAGTAAGACCTGGAGAGGACAGGAGCTCCAGAAGGACAGCAAAAGATCCTAAAAGTCTGGGCACAGGGATCTTTTCTGAGACTGATACTCCAGCCAAGGACCATTCATGGAGATAACCTAGAACCCCAGCACAGATGTAGTCCATGGAAGTTCAGTGTCCAAGTGGGTTCCCTAGTAATGGGAAGAGGGACTGTCTCTATCATGAACTGACTGGCCTGCTCTCTGATCACCTTCCCCTGGGGGGGGGGGGAGAGCAGCCTTACCAGGCCACAGAAGAAGACAATGCAGAAACTCTTGATGAGACCTGATAGACTAGGTTCAGAGGGAAGGGGAGGAAGACCTCACTTTTCAGTGGAGGGAGAGGCATACAGGTGGGGAAGAGGGAGGGGAAGATTGGGAGGGGAGGGGGAAGGGAGGTACAGGGGGGATACAAAGTGTAATTAATAAAAACAATAAAATAAAATGAAAATTTGAGGCCACAAATCCATTTTCTTGGGTTATTTCTCCGAAAGGGTGGGGGGATTGTTAGTGCTCTTAATGCAGCAGCTCTCAACCTGTGGCTTTGGCAAACCTTTATCTCCAAAAATATTTATATTATGATTCATAACAGTAGCAAAATTGCAGTTAGGAAGTAACAACAAAGTAATTTTATGGTTGCAGGCCACCACACTGTGAGAAAGTGTATTAAACAGTCACAGCATAGAGGTTTTACAGGAACTGGTTGTTCTGTTTCATGAAGTTGCTGTATAGTTTTAGAAGTAAATTTTCATCCTATTATCCTACTGTTCTTGTAACCTTTGTGGTGTCTCTGGTGAAGGCTCCACTTTTATTCTTAATATTGAAAACTTGTTTCTCCTCCTTTTCCTTTGTTCGTTTGGCTAGCCACTTATAAAGCCCATGACATTTTCACTGAATCAGTGTACAAGCATCAACACTATTTTTTTTTTACCATTTTAAACAAAAACTCAGTGTCCATTAAAGAAAACAATATAGATTATCCACTCTCGTGACTTCTAATCTGCTTTCCCCCTCATGCCGTCTAATCTATTTTCTGTAGCTACTTTATGCCTTTTCTGGCATGTTATTAAATCTCTACACTCAATTTGTCTTTTGGTTCATGCTATTCTATTTTGGTATGTTCTGCTGATCCTAAATGGAACAATCTCCAAATGTTAGTATTGTCAAGTTGGTCAGAAGTCTTCACTTACTTTTTATTGTATATCTCTGGGTATATCTGCTTGTATGTGGGTGCAGTACACACGTGCCTGGGGAGCACAGAGATCAGAAGACAGCATCATATCCCTGGGTCTGCACTAGGGGTAGTTGTGAGCCACTGTGTAGTTGCTGGGAACCAAACCTAGATCCTCTGAAAGAGCAACAAGTCCTCTTAACTGCTGGACCTATCTCTCTAGCCCCCAACAATGTTATTCGTTTACACTCTACTCTTTTTGGGGAGGGGCACTGGGAACTAAATCTAGACCCTCCACGTGCTAGAAAAGCTAGGCAAGTTCCATTCCACTGAGCTCTATCGCAGCCCTTCTTTTGCTTTTGTTGAGATAGTGACTATCTCGCCAAGTTGCTAAGGGTGGCCTCCAGCTCACCCTGCAGCAGAGGGAGGATTTATTACCCTTCGGAATTGGTCTCCCGAGGAAATAAGACCCAGGCTTAGACCAGCAGCCCCAGCTACTCCACTAGTTTAACACTTAAATGTTCTACAGATTCTGGTAGGTGCCTGTGCCCCGTGTAGGCAGTGGGTGCCTCGTGTTTCCTCTATCTCCATTTGGTTTGGTTTCATATACTTTGAAACCCCATTGTTAGAAACATGCACATTCAGAATTATTACTTCTTTTGTAGGCTACCCATTTGTAATTGTGTTAGCTCTCTTTTCCTCAATAATAATGCCTCTTTTCCTAAATCTCCTTCAATGTAAGCTGTCCAAATTCATGACCTGGAAGTATTCCATCTCACATTCCCGAGTCAGATATCTTAATCTAATTTAGTCAGAAAATCCAGTAGTTTACATGTTTCTAAAAACAGAACTATTGAACTTAGAACAAACTGAGAATTGTGTGACTAAAGCACACAACCCCCACAAACAAGGCCATCTCACAATACCAAAAAAGAAAAGGTTGAGAAAGTATTCTGCAAACTAGCATACTAAATGTAAATTGAAAGGGTACATGGAACCCTACATTTTAGGACTTCTAGCCTGTTTTTTCTTTTCTTCTTCTTCTTGGTGTTGTTTTTTGTTGTTGTTGTTGTTGTGTTTTTGTTTTTTTTTTTTTTTTTTTTGAGAAAGAGAATTTCTCTTTGTATCCTTGCCTGTCCTGGATTCACTTTGTAGACCAGGCTGGCCTCAAACTCACAGAAATCTGCCTGCCTCTGCCTCCCCAAGTACTGGGATTACAGGAGTGTGCCACTGCAGCTGGTTTAGCCTATTTCTTATTTATACGTCTTCAAAACTAACCTTTTCCCAGCAAACTTCAGAAGAAACAAGCATCATAGTGACACCCCTCCCGTTTTCCATGGCAGAATTAGAGCACAAGCAAACTCTCTCTCTCTCTCTCTCTCTCTCTCTCTCTCTCTCTCTCTCTCTCTCTCCATGCCAACCCAAATTCCTGAGGGAGCCAAGATCTGCGCGATACCTATTTCTGGATCTGTGGGTAGTGGAGAATTTTGCCGGGTTGTTTTTAGTCCTACCAAGGCAGCATAGACCGACATAGTGGCTGTGTTCCTACTTACCTCATGGCTGTTTTCTTGAATAGCCCTTTCCAAAACAACAACAAATTGACAAACCAGAAAACAGCCTTTCCACAGAGAGAGAGCACTACCTCTGATGAGATTTGGCAAAGAGGTTAAATGATGCAAATGGGAGTGTCCTTGCTGAAGTTCAGATCTCTCTCCTGGGACATGAGGATTATAACACCCGCCTCAGGGTTGTTGTAAGAATGAGCTAAGATTAATGATATGGTTTAGTAGGTTAGGGTGTTTCCTGCCAAGCCTGGATGACCTGACTTCTAACCCCAGGATGCACAGGTAGAAAGGGAGAAATGGCTCCTTCAAGTTGCCCTCTGAGCTTCACATGCATCGTAATACATAAATGAATATACACTAAGAATAAAATAATTAATTAGAGTTTAGGGTGCTATGAAACATTTGATGCTCACTACTAACACTCATTTCTCTATATAGTGACAAGATTTATCACCTTATTACCTTAATCCTCTGGAATTTAGGTTGGCACTTAGGGGATTTAGGTTGTGTGTGTGTGTGTGTGTGTGTGTGTGTGTGTATGAGCGCGCAATTGAAAAGTTGATAGTTTTCATTTATGTTTCCTTCAGATTCTTTTACGTTGGAAAGAGAGGCAGTTGGCATTTCAGGATTCTCTCCCCCTCCCCCCGGGTGCTGGGGACAGGATCCAAGGCCTTGCAGTGCAGGCGAGACCACTGAACTAAATCCCAAACTCTCAGCAAATTATTTTAAAGTCCTTTTATTCTTTTTATTCTCTGCTCTGCTTTCCATCTTCAACAAGATGGTTAAACCCACCCACATTATTGTCAAAGAACTCATATTAATTTTAAGGTATTTCAAGCATACAGAGTGTTTTTATGAACTTCTACGTGGTATTGTATCTTCTAGACTAAAATTGAAAGCTAAAAATCTTTCTAAAACGCATTACCCCTAAATACCAGTTCTTAGATAAATTCCAAATCTCAAGTTCTCTGATTTCACATCCAGTCATCTTGAAGTTTGCAATAACGTCTGTATTTTAAGTATATGACAGTAATATAAATAACTAAAATATAGTTATGTTTTGAATTGGCCCAGATCACACTGAGTTTAACCGGTCCTAGTATGTGTTAGCAATGCACCTTTCAGCATCAAGCTCATGCCCCTATCTGAACATGACCACTGGTAGATGCTTTATGAAGCACTATTGAAACATGCCCGGGGCCAGCAGATAAAGGTGCCAACCGTGCAAGCCTGACAACCTCAGGCTGGCAATCCCTCCGCCTCAGTCGAAGGTGAGAACTGACTTTTAAATGTCACCCTGTAATATCCACATGTGTGGCATGGTACATACACACTGTGCAATTCACTTCTCCCACCCATCACAATAATAAACCAATAACATACTCTGGAAAGTTTTCTTTGGTTTTTCAAGGAAAAAACATTCAAATTATTTTAAGTTTTGTTTTATTTGCAACTTAGAAATTTTTCTCAATTCTTTGCACCTTAAATAAACAGAAGTTTTGTGAATTTCAGATTGGGAGAGAAAGATAAAAATACATTCATAGTGACTACACTTTCATTCCAGCGGTGGTGGTGCACACCTTTAATCCCAGCCCTTGGGAGGCAGAGGCAGGCACAGCTCTGTGAGTTCAAGGCCAGCCTGGTCTACAGAATGAGTTCTAGGACAGGCAGGACTACACAGAGAAATCCTGCCTCAAAAACATAACAAAACAAACAAACAAAAAAGAATTTTCATATGTAAAAGATAAGAACACTTTTATTTATTCATTATTCTTATTTGGAAATATGAATACTCATATTTTGGTTTCTGAATGAAATTAGTATTTTTTTTTCACTGTTAAATCTTCATGATAGGAAGCTAGAGAGATGGCTTGGTGGTTAGGAGCACTTGCTGTTCTTGCAAAGGTCCCCGATTCAGTCTGCAGCACCCTCGTGGTGGCTCACAATTTGTAACTCCAGTTCTGGGGGATTTAGTACCCTCCTTGTGGTCCCCACAGGCTCTTCATGTGGTGCCCCCCCCCCCCACTATATGAAGTAAAATAAGTAAGTCTCAAAAAACCCAAACCAAACATTTTATGGTAGGGTTGGGTGTGGAAATCAGTTGGTAGAGCACTTAACTAGCACACATGGAGTCGTCCAGCTCTGGATAAGTCAGATGTAGCACGCTTCCAATCCCAGACCTCGGGAGGTCGGAAGCAGAAGGATCAGAAGCTCAGGATCACCTACAGCCACATAGGGAGTTTGAGCCCAGCCTGGGCTAGAGACTGTGTCTCTAAATAATGACATTAAGTAAGGAAGTAAGCAGAGTCTCATGAAAACATTTTTAAATTGACTCAAAATGTAAGTTTTAAATAAAAGTACTTTTTTCATTTTTACATTTATTTTAAATTTATCCTTTAGAATAGACTCTAGTTTAAAGCTAGGGTGGTGCATTTTAGTGGTTCAGCACTTGGCTGGAAGATGTGAGGCCTTGAGAGTACAATCAATCAATCAAATTCTATTTTAAAAACAATTCTGTGACATTTTTGGAAGCATCAACTCACTGTCTTCCAGCACCTAGATTACTGCCGAGAAGTCCAGTGCAATTCTGATTACTTACCCTTTTGCTCGGCGTCCCTAGAAGTCTCCGGGATATGCTCTCTACTGTTCCAAAGTGTAATGGTACTGTCCTTACTGTACAATAGCTTTATCAGCCTTCCTGAATTTTGTTTTGTTTTGTTCTGTTGTTTTAGGAGACTTTCTTTTTAAGTCAGCGTCTGGTTCCCGGCAAAACTGAGCAGAGTTTTGCAGCATTTCCGTACATCCCTGCCTCCTCAGACATTCCAGCCTCCTCTGTCGGCATCCCACATTAGAGCAGTACTTTTGTTACAATTGATAAACACATACTGTTATCACCTATAGTTTTCGTGAAGACTCACTTTTGATGAAGTACATTTTATGAGACGTGGCAAAATATATAATAGCATGTCACTACCATTATAGTGTCAAACAGAAGCCTTTTATTGTCCTAAAAATCCTCTATGCTTTGTCTATCGCTCTTGGCAACCACTGGTCATTTCTCTCTCTTTCACCCTCTCTCTTTCTCTCTCTGTGTGTGTGTGTGTGTGTGTGTGTGTATGTGTCTGTTTTTCATTTGGCCTTTTTATTAGAATGCCATGTAGTTCAAGTCACACAATCACCTTTTCAGATTGGCCTTCTTCGCTTAGCATGCATTCAAGGTTTCTTTGTGTGTCTTTCCTGTCTGATTTCTTTTTCTCACTAATATTCTATTGTTTGGATATGTCACAGTGTCCACTCCCCTACAGGAATGTCTCATTTCCAGTATTAACAAAGTGGCAATAATTATCTACATTCAAGTTTGTGTAGATGTTTTCAATTCATACGACTAAACACTAAAGAGTAATGTTACTGATTGTGACAGGGGTAGTTTAGTCTTACAAGAAACTTTCTTAACTTGTATCCCAACCTATAGTAAATGAGAGTTCCCACAGCCCTGCACCACACTAGCCTTTAATAGTACTGTTTTGGATTTTGGTTACTTTGATAGGCATGGAATGGTACTCATAGCTGCCAACATCCAATTCCTTATAACATGATACTGTGCATCATTTCATGCTTATTTTCCATTTACATAACTTCTTTTGTGGAATGTTTGATTGTCTGTGCAGGTCTTCTCAGCCTTTAATTAAGTAGTTTTTGTTTGTTTTTATGCTTAAGGACTATCTGTAGGGCAGGGCATAGTGGCACAATCCCAGCACAATAGTGGCACAATCCCTCTGGAGGCAGAGGCAGGCCAATCTCTGTGAGTTCATGGCCAGCCTGGTCTAAAAGTGAGTCCAGGACAGACAGAACTCTGTTACAAAGAGAAACTCCATACCAAAAATAAAAAAAATTATTTGTGTATGTTGAATACACAATTTACAGCCTTTTATCAGATATGTTTTGATATTGATGAGGTACAAGGGTTTTCTCCCAATTTATGGCTTTGCTTATCATTCTCTTAATAGGATCTTTAAAAAAAGATTCACTTTTATTCATGTGTATGTTCACATGTCTATACATAAGTATATATGTGGGTGTGCCAGTGGCCCTGGCAGTCAGAAGAGGAATCTCATCCCCTGGAGCTGGAATTTCAGACAGTTGTGAGTCATCTGAGGTGGGTTCTGGGAGCTGGAATGCTGATCCCCTATAAGCAGCAAGTGCTCTCACCTTCTAGCCATCTCACTAGCCCTTCAACAGTACGTTTGCAAAGCAGATGTTTAGGCTTGAACTCAAGCTCGTATATGGTTACTCTACCAGGAGCCATAGCCCCAGTCCTTGGTTTGTTTCTTGGTTTTGATTTTTGGGGGGTTTGTTTGTTTGTTTTAAAGACAGTCCTGCAGCCATGGAGACACATGCCTTTAATCCCAGCACTTGGGGAGGCAGAGGCAGGTGTACCTCTGTGAGTTCGAGGTCAGCCTGGTCTACAAAGTCAGTCCAGGACAGCCAAGGATACCCCGAGGAACCATGTCTCAAAAAAAAAAAAAAAAACCACAAAATAAATAAACAAAAATAAAAATAAAGACAGGCTTGTTACACAGCTCTGTCTGGCTTTGAACTTGCCTTGGCTTCTTTGTAAAACCGGAATTACTGACAGCGCCACTATGCCCCTCTTAGCACAAAACTTTTGTTTGTTTTAATAAAGTCCATTTTATCAGTTTTTCCTTTTGCTCACTGTATTTTCAGTGTTCCTTTTCTTCTATGTTTTCACAGTTACATTTTACACTTAGGTCTTTGATTCCTAAGTCTAGTCTAGATCTCTGCCTAGACTCTTCCACAGTTCTCCTCATGTGGGTATTCAGTTATTTCAGCACCGTTTGTTGGAAAAACTATTCCCTCTTTATTCATTTGCTTCTGCCTTTGTCATCGAGGATCAGCTGGTTGCACACGGGCCAGGGCCTTTTATTCTATTTTATTCTGATTACTATTGTTTTGAAGAGTTGATGGGCTGTTTGTTTTTCAGATGAGGCCTCACTGTGTTCCCAGACTGCCCTCTGTCTCAGCCTACCAAGTGCCTAGAATCACAGGCATGTGCCGTCACACTGGCTCCTCTAGAGCCTTGGTTGCTATTGTAGTTTATTTCTATGTAACATAAATTACTATTAGTTTAGCTCTTACATTTGCCATTTCAGTTTGGTGTTGTTTCTTCTGTTTGCTTTCCCTCTCTCTCTCCTCCCTCACCCCATCCACCCTTGACAGGATCTCAGAAGGTATCCCAGTGGCTCGCCTGGAATTAACTATGTAGAGCAGCCTGACCTCAAATTCACAGAGATCCTCTTGCCTCTGCTTCGTAAGTGCCGGGATTATTGTGTGCCATCTGTTATACCCAGATCAAGAAGACTCCAAAGACCACCAGGAGACCAACCATATATGCAAGAACAAAGAGCATACTTTCATACCTAAACTTGGACTCTTGACCATCTCCAATGCAGTGGATAAGGGAGGGGACCCCGAGCAGATGCAAAGCTGGGTTTTTATTATGGTTTGAGCAAGGAACTGGACTTTGAACTTGGCTGTTACATGGTTGGTTCACATTTAGCAGAAAGAAGCATAAACTGATTGGTTGGTGCTGATTTAGAGGATGGGGGGTACTTCGTGGAGTGTCCAAGGAACAAGGCATGCCCAGGTAACAAAGAGTGCTTAGGGACTTTTCAAGGAGGTCACTAAATTATTGTTTCTGATTTTCAGGGAGGTTATTGAGTTATTGTATCTCTTTTCCATGGACCACAGATTCATGGTCTGAGAAACAGGATCTAAGCAGCTGTGGGAACATTACCAGGAAATAGAAACTCAGGCCTACAGTATTTTATGAAGCCTGTCATGGCAGCACAACTGCTTGGGCCCTTCACACCAGGCCTGGAAGTTTCTCTTTCTTTATCCTGCTTTCCCGTGGGTTGCTTGAATATTTTTATCACAGTTCCCATTGTATTTCATTATAACTGGCTTTAGATAAGTAAGTGATCAGCTTTTTAGGGATTATACTAGGAATTTACTTTCATATTTACAACTTACAAAACTGCACTGTTGCAGGATATTTAATCCCATTGGTCACCCCAACATGGTGAACTATAAAACCCTTGTTTGGTGTGGTTAAGCCCTATCACAAACCTTAAATCCAAGGACCTTTTATTTTAAATAGGTGATTATAGTGTGGTTCAGCCAACCCTAGCACACACCTTTAGTCCAAGGGCTTTCTATACACAGAATTTAATAAAGTTAACCCTACATCAAGACACCAGCTGACATGGATTGAAGCGTAGGAGGGACTTTGAGTTGTGGGGTATTTCAGACAGCATGGAGAAGAAGAAAGCTTTCAGCTTAAGTTCTGGCTTTAGCTTCGGCCTCAGCTCCTCATCTCCCTGGCTTTTTGGGATTTGAGCTAGAAAGCCTTTGCACTTGGATTTTTTGGCCTTTTGCTCATGGGCTATCAGTTGAGCTAGTGAGACTTTTGGGTCTTTTCCATCCAGATCTGAGTTGAGAAGGAGGGTCAGCTGACTGCCTTCTCTGCTCCTCGAACTCACAGAGATCCACCTGCCCCTGCCTCCTAAGTGCTGGGTTTATAGGCGTGAACCACTGCCACCCTGTTTGTTGTAACCCCAGAATTTAGAAAGCAACTAACGTGGGTTCTGCCTGTCACTGCTAGGGTTAAAGGCGTGGGATCACACCACCCTGCTCAAATGTTTTTATCTTAGTTCCAAACTGCTACTCAAAACATTATACATCTCCTAACAGTGTTTTTAATACCAAACAACAGAAATATCCTTTTCAATCTTCATACATTAGTTTGAACTGAATTACCAAGCTGTCTGATGAACTGCCACCTCTCTTTATTCAGGAGATCTCTCTTGTTTGAATGTAATCTTTATCAATTTAGATGGTATTCATAGCCTCTCTTCTCCTGTGAAAAAAAAGGCAAAACCTCTTCTCCAATGTAACACATATCCCGTTTCCATTCTGAGGTCAGCAAATCTTTAAAATATACAGGCTAATTTAATTTAGCAGTTCTTTTTTTCTATTATCCAATGTCTCTCTGCAGCTGATGTTCCTTTTTCATTAGCATTTAAAAATTTTAAAGTTAATAAAGAACTGTGTAATTTATATCTGGGTTCACAACTCATTAGTGCAAATTAAATACTGGAATGATGTGTTCTACATTCCTGTAGCCTCCCCTGATTTAATATAACTGCCTTAAGTACAACTCTATAGACAGGTTTATAATCACATCAGGCAGTGAGATGTCATCCTGGGTGGGCCTGACAAAATCAGAGGAGGCTTTAAAGGAAGATGAAGCATCAGAAAAATGCATGAGTTTGTTGCCTTGGGGCCTCTAGGAACCGAAAGGAATCGCTTATTAACAGTCAGCAAGAAAACAAGGATCTTCATCTGTAATTTCCAGAAAGCAAATAAATTCAATTGTCTCGATAGAGGATAGACTCAACCTCTGTGAGACACACAGCCGGTCCATACTCCAATTTTAACGTGGTGAGGCTTTAGCCTAAGAATCAACTAGCTGTGCTCGGACTCCTGACCCACAGGAACTCTGGAATAACTTTTGCGAGTTTTTGTTTAGCTTCCTCAGTGCTGGGAGTCCAACCCAAAGCCCCCTGACAGTTAAACATGTGATGGACTATACTCATAGGTTGCTAGTTTCTGACAGTGTGTTCTACAATGTGGCGATTAATATTATCAACGTGGTTGGATTGCGATGTTTAAGAAATTAGTAAAGCTCTCTGACAGAGGTGTCTGTGAGTGATTCCTTAGTTCCCGGAGAAGGCAACTAAGTTGTCAAAGACCTGCCCTGAACTTGAGTAACACTCTAAACAAGGCTGAGAGCCCAGACGGAGCAAAAGCATAAGGAGGAAGCCAGCAGGAAGAGGTGTGTCTCTCTCATTGGCTGCTTCCGGCTGCCATACCCTGCTCTGCTCTGCTCCATAGTGTACTACAGTATTCTGCGTCATCACAGACTCAGAAATGATGACGCCATCTTACTAAAGACTGACATCTGTGAAAATGGCTAGACTAGGGGAGTGGTAAGTCCACCCCTGAGGAAACTGTTTCTATCAAATCCTTTCTACACTGTAAAGCCTCTCACTGTGGCTATGAAAAAGAACTTACAGGCCTCTCCCTGTGGCTATGAAAAAGAACTGTTTCCACAAACTGAACACTTTGATGATGCCCTTTCACCTTTGGCTAGTCTCTCCCCAGCCACAGGTGTGTATACTTTTTAAATCGCACTTGTGTTGATGGCACTCAGTGGCAGGCTCTTCTCAGGTCTCAGAGGTCTTTCTCTTTGTGGCTTCGGGCTTCTCTTTGAATATTCTAGATACCCTGCTCCCACGCTAAGAATCCCAAATCACAGAGCTTCCTTGGAGAGATCGGTCAACTCAGACTCTGCCTGAGTTTTTCCCCTCCGTGCTACGGAACTTCAGGTGAGCTGAGAGAATTCTGAAGACCATCTTACCAGGGTTTTTGTGTAGCACTGGCTCTCCTCGAACTCTAGACCAGGCTGGCCTCAAACTCAGAGATCCACCTGCTTCTGCCTCCCAAGTGCTGGGATTAAAGGTGTGTGCCAACTACCACCCTTTACCTGGGAGGATAAATTTAGGTTTCTGTTACTTCATTTTGACTGAAAATAGAATTCTAGTGCTATACTGTAGTCTTAGTTTTTCACATTTTTGAATTTAGCATTATCTGTGTGTTGTATGGATACTCCCTAGAATATGCACATGTAGAGGACGCATGTCAACAGAAGTTGTTTTTCTCTATTGCTTGCCACCTTATTTAATTATTTACTTAAGAGAGAGACTCTCGCTGAACCTGCAGCTCGCCATTTTGTCATTTGCTAGGCTGACTGCCAGGCAGCTCCTGGGGTTTGCCAGACAACTTGAGGGTTCCGACGTGTGCTTCGACGCTTACCTTTGCCATGGGAGCTGGGATGCACGTTCAGGCCCTCGTGCAGGCACGGCAAGCACCTGGCCTGCCTAGCCAGCTGCCCACGCCCCTCCCTGCTGGGTCATCCATGGGGTGAGGGCTGTCTTCAACATAGCTTAATCCTAACCTCCAGAAGGAAGCAATTCTCTTCTTTATGTTCCCACGAGATTCATTGTATCATAATATTATTTTATTTTTATAGAAGACCAAATGGATTGTCCCCATAACTTGATTAGATGGTTAACTTCCCTGTTAGAATTTTTTTGTATGTAAAAGATTTTTTTTGATGCCATTAATATTAGATAAATTTCACCAAATCAAAGCCATGTGGGGATTGGGACTAGCATGATGAAAAAACTCTTTCCCTACCATGTCACAGTTCTCTAGAGAAGCACAGGCTCTACGAGTATAAATACGTATCTATCTGTACGTGTGTATGTGTGTTTAATACACAGTATCGGTTCACCTTAGTACAGACTGAAAGTCTCATGATCTACAGCCTACCAGCTGGAGAAGCAGGCAGTCAGGCAGAGAGAAATCAGTCCTCCCCTTGCCCTTTTATCCTACTGAAGTTCTCAATAAAATGGATGGTGCCCACCCACAGAGGGGAGGGTCAGCTGCTTTATTCAGCCATCTATTCAAATGCTAACCTCATCCAGAAAAAATCAATAACAAAAAACCTCTCTTGAAGTAAGCTTTTCAACAGTATTATGAACTACTCAACACAGGCTACTTATGAAGAATTAAAGGTGTATTTAGCAGACAGTTTTGGAAGTTTAAAGTTTATCATGCTTGGGTTCATGGTAAAGGCTACCGCTTGGCCTCATCACCTCACGACATGGATATCTACAGCAGATGTGTGGCAGAAGCAAGTGATTGTCTCTTTCTTACTTTGCAGCAATCCTCTCCTGAGGGGAGGGCAGAACTACTTCATCTGTGGTAAAGGTTCCACAGCAAGATCATTATCCTTGAAGGGGTCTCCAAAATGGCGGGGACCAGTGTGCACCGTATCCGAGGGGCAGAGATCCGAGAAGCAATCCAGTGGACCTGCTGAGAGTTGGGGAAGATAGGATACAGGCCCCATGGCCATCTCCGGGATCTGGGAATTTCAAACTGTGAATCCCTGGCATTTTCTGCACTCCTCAGCGAGTGTGGAACCCCAGGTCCAGGGACCCTCCGCTCTAGCAGCCACGGATCCCTGCCGCCTCCTGAGAGCTGCATCGGGATTTCTGGGGCAGCATTCCCAGCATCCAGGCCACAGTTCTGCTGGTCTCTTGTGGAAACCAGGTAAACAGTGGAAGCACACAGATCGTGGATCCAGGATAACGCAGCCCAGATGAGTCTGAGTGGCAGAGACCCAGAGTGTCTTGTGGGCCGTGGCCCATCCCTTCTGAGGCACCCTGAGATTGCCACCCATACTGAGCCCATCTGGCCACTTGCACATGTGCACCACACCCACACCCCACCTTGCACTGAACCCAAAACCCAACTTGCACCTGAAGCTTGCCCTACACACGCGCACCCCCTGATCTTTTGCATGTGCAGGGACCTGTGCCCTGCCCTTCAAGACACTGCCCTCAGCACCTGAGCCACGCCCCTCAAGACAACTGTACCAATGCCCTCCCTTCCTTTGGTGCATCTGAATCACTAGCACCCACTCTTGAGCCCCTGAACATCTCTCATCTTCCTGTAGACTACTCCAGATTCCAGAGACAGGTGGACCCCGTGTGCAGTACAAGGCTCCAGGAACAGCCAAGGCTACGGACAACCAGATGACTAGAGGCTGGTGTAAGAATACAATCAACAAAAACCAGAGCATCATGGCTTCGCCAGAATCCCCAAACATCAATGTATATTCTAATGCAGCTGAATCACAGAAAAAATGATCTTAAATCTATGATTATGCAGTTATTAGAGGCACATAAAGGGGAAATGAACGAACAAACAGAGGGCATCATGAACAGACAAGGAATCTACAATCAAACAGGTGAAGGAAATGAAGAAGATCATTCAAGACAGAAAAACAGATTTAGAATCAATAAAGAAAACACAAACCGAGAAAATCCTGGAGATGGAGAACTCAGAGAATAGGAATCACAGAGGGAAGCATCACCAACAGAATACAAGAGATAGAGGAGAGAATCTCAGGCGCTGAAGACACAATTGTAGAAAGTGATACATGTCCCATAGAAAATGGAAACGTTCCTTACAAAAACATCCAAGAAATCAAAGATGCCATGAAAAGATGAAACCTAAGAATAATAGGAATAGACAAAAAAGAAGATTCCAGACTCCAAGGTCCAGAAAATATTTTCAAGAAAATTTCCCCAACCTTAAGAAAGAGATGCCCATAAGCATACAAGAGGCCAACAGAACACTAAATAGACTAGACCAGAAAAGAAACTTCTCCCACCACATAATAATCAAAACACTAAATGTATAGAACAAAGAAAAAAATATTAAAAGCAGCAAGGGAAAGAGGTCAAGTTACATATAAAAGCAGACCATCAGAATCACACCAGACTTCTCAATAGACACTATGAAAGCCAGAGGGCCAAGGTAGATATCATGCAGATACTAAGAGACCACAGACGCCAAACCAGACTATTATACCCAGCAAAACTTTCAATCAAAATAGATTGAGAAAACAAAATATTCCATGACATAACTAAATTTAAACAATATATATGCAGCAATCCAGCCTTACAGAAGATATTAGAAGGAAAACAACATCCCAATGAGATCTACACATAAGAAAATGCAGGATAAAGATACCTTCACAACAAGAAAAAACAAAAGAAAACAAACACACAAACACAATCACCACCAACTCCATAACAAAAGAAACTAACAATCATTGGTCACTAAATATCTATCAACATCAATTGACTCAACTCTCCAATAAAAAGACACAGACTAACAGAATGGTTGTGGAAATAGGAGTCAGCATTCTGCTGCATTCAAGAAACACACCTCTGCCACAAAGATACACGCTACCTCAGAGTAAAGGGCTGGGAAAAGGTTTCCAAGCAAATGGGTCCAAGAAGCAAGCTGGAGAAGCCATCCTAATATCTAATAAAATAGACTTTTAACCAAAATTAATCAAAAGAGATGGTGAGGGATACTCATTCTTATCAAAGAAAAAATCCACAAGGATGACACCACAATCTTGAACATCTATGCCCCAAACACAAGGGGTTGTAAAAGAATCATTATTAAAGCTTAAATCACACATCGATTCCAACACCTTAATAGTAGGAGGCTTCAACACCCCACTCTTGCCAATGGATAGATCATTGAGACAGAAGCTAAACAGAGAAATAATGACATTTACAGAGACACTTACAGAGATCTTTAATTAAATGGACCTAATAGATGACTACAGAACTTTTCACCCAAACACAAAAGAGTATACCTTCTTCTCAGCACCTTGGGGAACCTTCTCCAAAATTGACCGTATCGTTGGGCACAAAAAGACTGAAGTAATCCCTTGTACCATATCAGACCACCATGGTCTAAAACTAGACCTCAATGATAGCAGAAATAGCAAAAAGCCTACCCACACACGGAAGCTGAACAACTCTCAAGGACAGCTGGGTCAGAGAAGAAATAAAAGAAAGAAATTAAAACTTCCTAGAATTCAATGAAAATGAAGGCATAACATACCCAAACTTACGGGACACAATGAAAGCAGTGCTGAGAGGGAAGTTCATAACATTGAGAGCCTGCATAAAGAAATCCGAGACATCTCACACAAGCAACTCACCTAAAAGCCCTAGGGAGAAAAGAAGCAGACACACCCAAGAGGAGTAGATGGCTGGAAACAATCCAACTTAGAGCTGAAATCAATAAGTTAGAAACAAAGAAAACAATTGAAAGAATCAACGAAACCAAGAGCTGATTCTTTGAGAAAATCAACAAGGTAGACAAACCCTTAGCCAAACTAAGTAAATGACAGAGAGACACTATCCAAATCAACAAAATCAGAAATGAAAAGGAGACATAACACTAGACACTGAGGAAATCCAAACAATCATTAGGTCCTACTTCAAAAGCCTATATACCATAAAATTTGAAAATCTAAATGAAATGAACAATTTTCTTGACAGATTCCATTTACCAAAGCTAAATCAAGATCGGGTAAATAATTAAATAGCCCTTTATCCCCTAAGGATATAGAAGCTGCCATCCAAAAACAAACAAACAAACAAACAAATAAACAAACCCAGGGCCAAATGGTTTTAATACAAGAAGAGCTAACTCAAATACTCTTCAAACTATTTCACAAAATTGAAAAAGAAGAAACATTACCAAACTCATTCTATGAGGACACAGTCACCTTTATACTTAAACCTCACAAAGACCCAACAAAGAAAGAATTTCAGACCAAACTCACTTATGAAAATTGATGCAAAAATACTCACAAACCAAATCCAAGGACACATTAATGATATCATTCACCATGAACAAGTAGGCTTTATCTCAGGCATACAAGGGGGTGGTTCAATATACAGAAGTCCATCTATGTAATCCACCATTTAAACAAACTGAAAGAAAAAAAAAAACAAAAAACACATGATCATTTCCTTAGATGCTGAAAAGCAGTTGACAAAATCCAACACCTGTTTATGGTTAAAGTCTTGGAGAGATCAGGGATACAAGGCTCATACCTAAACATAGTAAAGGCAATATACAGCAAGCCTATAGCCAACATCAAACTAAACGGAGAGAAACTTAAATCAATCTCACTGAAATCACAGGCAAGACAAGGCTGCCCACTCTCTTCATATCTCTTCAACATAGTACCTGAAGCCCTTGCTAGAGTAATAAGACAACTAAAGGAGATCAAGAGGAAACAAGCTGGAAATGAAGAAGTCAAAGTATCACTATTCACAGAAGATATGATAGTATACATGAGTGAGCCCAGAAATTCAACCAGAGAACTCCTTCAGCTGATAAATATCTTCAGCAAAGTGGCTAGATACAAAATTAACTCAAAAAAATCAGTAGCCCTCCTGTATACAAAAGACAAATAGGCTAAGAAAGTAATTAGGGAAACAACACCCTTCACAATAGCCACTAATAACATAAAGTACCTTGGTGTAACCCTAACCAAGCAAATGAAAGACTTGTATGAAGAAAACTTCACGTCTGTGAAGAAATTGAAGGGGGTATCAGAAGAATGAAAGATATCCCATGCTCATGGATCAGTAGGATTAACATAGTGAAAATGGCCATCCTGCCAAAAGCAATATACAGATTTAATTCAATTCCACCAAATTACCAACACAATTTTGTACAGACCTTGAAAGAAAATTTCTCAACTTCATATAAAAAAACAAAAAAATTCAGACTAGCTAAAATAATCTTGTACAATAAAAGATCTTCTAGAGGTATCTCTATCCCTAATCTCAAGCTGTACTATAGAACAACAGTAATAAAAACAGCATGGTACTGGCATAGAAACAGACTGATGGATCAATGGAATTGAATCAAAGACCCAGAAATAAACCCATACACCTACGGACACCTGATTTTTGACAAAGAAGAAAAAAAATGGGAAAAAAAGATAGCATCTTCAACAAATGGTGCTGGTCTAACTGGATGTCTACATGTAGAAAAATTCAAATATATCCATACTTATCACTAGCAGGGCATTGAAGCATATGCAGAGACTCACAGCCAAACTTTAGACAGAGCGTACGTAGGGAGTCTTATGGAAGAAGAGAGCTATAGAAATACAGAAGAACCGGAAGGGGATAGGAGCCCCACAGAAAACCAAGAAAGCCAAACAAACAAACAAACAAACAAACAAACAAACAAATAAAATTCTGGTCTCATAAGGGACTGCAGAGACTGATGCATCAACCAAAGACCATCCATAGAGAGGACCTAGAGTCCTGCTCAGATGTGTAGCCCATAGACAGTTCTCTCTCCATGTGGATTTTCTAGTAAGGGGAGAAGAGACAGTCTCTGACATAAACTCAGTTGCCTACTCCTTGATCACTTCTCCCTGGTGGGTGACCTAGCCAGCCCACAGAGAAAGAGGATCAGGCAGGCCTGATGAGACCTGATAGGTTAAGGTCAAATAGAAGGGGAGGAGGACTTCCCCTATCAATAGACTAGGGAAGAGGCATAGAGGAGGAAGAGGGATGGAGGGTAGGACTAGGAGGAGATGAAGGAGGGGACTACAACCGAGACAGAAAGTGAATAAATTGTAAATAATAATAATAATAATAATAATAATACCACTATTATCTTTGGGACCAGGCCTTGAATCATGAACATCTGAGAGAACACAGACCATATCTGAACCATACCACACAGATACACAAGTGAGTAATAATGTTTAGCCAGTATTTGGGCATCCCATGGCCCAGTCAAGTATAATCACCACATATAACCACCACACTTACTTTTAAGAAATTTGTACCTGTGGAGTAGGCATCTTTAGGCCAATAAGCAACCATAATACAATTTCAGAGAAGTCTGAGCAAGATGTGCAGTGTGGACAGAAAAAAAGTCAACAAAGCAGAAGAGTCTGCTGAAAGGTTATTACCATCCCAACCTCAATTAGAGGTCTAAATAGGCTTGTAATGCTGCTATCTGTAGGTAAGAGACAAGTCAAAAAATCTGACTCAAACCAGAGGGAAGGGAAGCTTATGAAAGAAGGGGAGATAGAAAGACCTGTAGGGGACAGGAGCTCCACAAGGAGACCAACAGAGTCAAAAAACCTGAGCCCAGGGGGTCTGCAGAGACCGATACTCCAACCAAGGACCATGCATGCAGATGACCTAGAACCCCTAAACAGATGTAGCCCATGGCAGCTCAGTCTCCAAGTGGGTTCCCAAGCAAGGGGAGCAGAGGCTTCTCTGACATGAACTCAGTGGCTGGCTCTTTGATCACCTTCCCCTAAGGGGGGAGCAGCCTTACCAGGCCACAGAGGAAGACAATGAAGCCAGTCCTGATGAGACCTGATAGGCTAGGGTCAGACTTGGTGTACTTGGGGAGGGGCATGGGAGAAGAAGAGGGAGGGTGGGGTTGGGAGGAGACAAGGGAGTGGGCTACCGCTGGGATACAAAGTGAATAAACTGTAATAAATAAATAAAATTAAATTTAAAAATCTGACTTGAGTAAAATATGATTGGGAATTAGGTAAATATGGAAAACATGATGTGCTTTTTTGGCAAGGTCAAATAGTTTTTGCATGATTACTTCAGTGGTTTTCTTTATTCGTTTGTTTATAAATGCTCAGACAAAAGGACACAAAGCCACTTTACCCCTCAATATTTGTTGAGTGTTTTTATTCTGTCCTGAGTTGGGCTAGATTCCTGCATCTAGCCCATAAGGCATCTAGTGCATCATAAATAAAAAGTAGTCCTTGCCCCTTCCCTTGCTAGCTAGTGGCCAACATAATTAATGAAGACTAATGTAGACTCTACACATAGAATAAATAGCATTTAATCATTTTATTAAGATAAGCCAAGTGAGAATTTATGATGCAGACAGATGAGGCAGAAATAAGAGGTGGATTTTTTTTTTCAGGGCAATTTTAGCTTTGTTCTTATCATGGATGGCCTAAGCACCTGCTCTGTGCCTGGGGGATGCAAAATAGTGTTAATATTAGCTTCATCAACACATAGGAAGGGCAGAAGGAAGGAAGGAAAAGAGGAAGGAAGGCAAACTGCTGCCCCCAAGGCAATGAAAACGCTGTTTACCTCCTGCTTTCGTATCTCGTATGCTGCTTTTTTTATTGTCCATTATATTTAGTTCAGTTCAATATCGAGGGATACTGAATAGGCTTTGTTTACATGACAGGGTTTCTTGTCCATCTGTAGAGAGCTGTGCTCACAGAAATGAAGCTTCTGAAGGAAGAACATGCAGCTGAAACAACCAGCTAAGCATGTTTGTGGCGGCTAAGTGTGGGGGGGAATCTGTTAGACCCTATTACTAAAAAGCATTGCGTGTGTTTCAGAGGAGAACTCAGGAAGTTTGCATAGATTGCTTCAAAGAAGAGTGGACGGTCTGATACTTTCTGTCCTCATCTCTATATGCTTTTTCCTCTCTTTCTTTGCTCCAATGTATTCTTCCTCAAAAGGGCAGAGTCCCAGTCTGCTGCAGTGTGAGAGAAGGGACTAGTGTGTTTTAGAAACTGTTAGATTTTAAAAAACAGCCATTTTATTTGACTAGCATAAAGCTCACAGCCGTAGACATGACATGCTTGCAAAACTGCTTCCTGTGCAGTTAAATGACAGCAGAGAAGCAGAAGTGAAATGGAAACAGTGAGATGAGAGCTCCAGGAAATCCTCAGCAGGACTTCATACTTTTTTTTTTATTAAACTTTGAAAAAAAAAAAACCATGCAGAGAAGCACTTGGGGGGCAGAGGCAGGTGGCTCTCTGTGCATTCAAGACTAGCCTGGCCTACATAGTTGGTTCTAGGACAGCCAGGCTAAATAGTGAAATCCTGTCTCGAAAAAAACCAAAAAATTTATGTCAAGAAATTTTCTGGGCTGGAGAGATGGCTCAGAGGTTAAGAGCACTAACTGCTCTTCCAGAGGTCCTGAGTTCAATTCCCAGCAACCACATGGTGGCTCATGACCATCCATAATGAGGTCTGCTGCTCTCTGCTGGTATGCAGGTGTATATGCAGGCAGAATACCGTATATGTAATAAATAAAAAATAAACCTTAAAAAAAAAAGAAATTTTCTTCAGAAAATTAAATGCTTTTCAATAACATACCACAAATCAAAATTCACAAATTTTACCCATAAAATAATGTCTATTTGGTATTAAATTATTTTCTAGAAATTAGACTTAAGAATTAACTATTGAAGGAAAACTTTTCTTTAAGGTGTGTGGTATATCATGACTGAGAGATTTGCAATCTGCCTAAATATGTTACTAAATAGAAGTTGATATAATTACAATGCTTGTTCTTTACACTTAACCCAAGGCATTGCTTAAAATACTAGATATCTAGGTATTTAGACTGTCAACAATATTCACATATTTAATTTTATTATACACACACACACACACACACACACACACACACATGTGTGTGAGTTTCATGTAGGCCAGGCTGGCTTCAAATATTCTATCTAACAGGTTGGCCTTGAACTCCTGATCCTTCTGCTCTGACTGCCTGAGTGTTGGGACTGCAGGTGTGCACCTCCCCTCCTGGTCTTCTCTTTGTGTGTGAGTATGAGACATGGTCTCACTATGTACAGTCTTGGTTGGCCTGGAACTTTCTGTATGGACCAGGCTGCACAGCCTCACAGAGAGATCCACCTGCCTGCGTCTGTGCCCTGAATGTTGGGATTAAAAGCATGTGCCTCTATGCCCAGTTTATATTCATTTTTAAAAATTAATTTTTAATAAAATCTTTCTTTTACTGTCTTCTTCATACTCTCCGCCCCTGTACCAAATGGCCTTATCTGTAGGCACTTTGCTAGTTTATATTTCTGCTCTACCGAAACATACACCGTTCATTCACTCAGCATCATTATCTTCTTGGTCAATCAGGCTTAAAAAGAATATTCTGGGACTAGAGAGATGACTCAGAGGTTAACAGCGCTGGCTGCTCTGAGTTCAATTCCCAGCCACCACAGGGTGGCTCACAACCATCTGTAATGAGATCTGGTGCCCTCTTCTGGTGTGTAAGTGTACATGCAGACAAAACATTATATACATAATAAATAAATCTTTTAAAAAAGACTATTTCTGTTTGTATGTTATTTTTACTAATCAAGAATAATCCATTCAAATATAATACAATTTTATTATTGTTTTAGGCACTAAATTCTTAGCTGAACAAGTTGATTATTATACTGAGATTTCCTTTAGTATAATATTTATCCTAAAAGCTTGAGTTGTAATAATGATAATAATAGTTAATCAATATGACCTTTGTTATAGACAATTGTATCCTGTATTATCAAAATATTTAGGCAAAATGATTTAAAATTACTTTTGTAACTTATTTTAATGCTTTTTGTTAGTTTTCAAATATTTTACTATCAAACAGCTAAAAATTATTTTTGTGTCAAAACAAAATCCTGAATCTCCCGTAGAAACTAAAGATCTGAAATTTATTATTAAAGCAACTGAGGAACTCTTTAATTATTTCTTTATAGAAATTCTTTTGAATATTTTGTATTATGTAACTTAGAAAGTTATGACATCAAGTCATTAATGGGTCAAATCACTGTAAAGACTAAAAGCTGGATTGAATGGGCTGGAGAGGTGGCAAGAGCTCTTGCTCCTCTTGCAGAGGACTCGGCTTTAGTTCCGGCATTAGGCAGCTCATAACTGCCTGTAACTCCTTTTAAGGGACCGTCGCCTTCTTCTGCTCTCTACAGGCACCACATGAATCTGGTCAAGCACACATATGTCAAGCACACATACGTACAATTTCTTTTTACAAAACTACAACTTCAACATTTTGACTTTAGTAGGTTTTGTTTGTTGTGTGTTTGTTTGGTTGGTTTTGGGTTTTGGTTTGGTTTTTGGTTTTTTGAGACAGGGTTTCTCCGTGTAGCCTTGGCTGTCCTGGACTCAATTTGTAGACCAGGTTGTCCTCAAATTCACAGAAATCCACCTGCCTCTGCCTTCTGAGTGCTGGGATTAAAGGCACGCACCACCGCACCTGTTAAGTTTAAAATTTCTTATTATTTAACCCTTAAGACTTAAATTTATAGTGTGTGGGGGGTACATATACAAATCAGAACAAGAGGAAAAACATTTATTTACAATATACCGTATTTATTACATGTTAAGTATAGATTGTCTTTTAGAATAAATTTTAACAAAAAGTTATTTTGATTTTCACCCTCCCTAAGTGGCGACACTAAAATCCCCAATTCACCAGCTTTCTGAGGACATAACTAATTTCACTGTAAACTTCCCACCTTTGGATGGAGATTCAGCATTTAGCATTGTAAGAACCTGTTATTTTATGCATCTCTAGAATTGTAGAGAGGATGATAACTGGCTATGTTTAGCATAATTACTAGTGTCTATTAAATAAATGTGGGAAAACAGAGAAAGGCAGACTTACACAGAGGAAGGGGCTTTTGAGAACAAATTGGGTATGGGCCCTGTCAAGCTGACATCTTTAGCAGGTTCCGTGCCATCATGAGCGTTTTCTTGCCTCTCCAACTGGGTTCCAGTAATCTGAGGCTCCCTGTGGGCCTCCTCAGATTTACAAACGTCTTAGTGCATATTAAGTGTGCAAAATAAGGTGTTTCATCATGACATCTCCAAATATGATTGATTTTGAAGACTTTTCAGATCAAAAGTCTCCCAGCGAGGACACAGCTGAGGGGTAAGAGCACTTGCTACCTTGTGCAATCTCTAGTACTGGCCGCTCCCCCACCTCTTCTCCATTATAAAAGGTAGGGATTACAGTGAAAAGCAACGAGCATGAAAGGAAAGCACGGCCTTCAAATCACCACCAGAATATGTCCGGCCCTCTTCCCCACAGTCTCTGTGGCTTGAAACCCAAGACAGAGATCTCGTGAAGTTTTGGAAAAGTACTGAGCGTCCAATCCCGGGAAGGCAGGCAGAGGCTGAGCCCCAGGTCATGATTCAGGCCCTGCCACTGAATTTTTATCCTTCCTTTAGGAGAGCCAACAAATACAGAAAGAGACCTATTTCTAGCAAATCTAGATAAGGAGTAGATGGAAATAAATTTAACTCTGGCATTGCTGTCTTTCGGCCCTCAAACCCCTACTGCTTGGCAGGATTATTTACTTTCTCCTCTATCTAGATTTACTCGTATGGGTGTACCTTTATTTTGGAGCGGAAAGGCTGCCACTCAAGTTCTGTGGATAAGCCCTTTACCTGTGTTTACAGAACTCCGCAGGGCAGCCCCAGCAAATGAATATGCTTGTTGCTAGGACACCAGGCCGTTTCCATAGCACCAGGCCTCTGCCGTTTGCCACTCCGTTGGCTAATAGCACATACACCTGTTCCTTAAGAATACGCTCTTTTTCATTATGATAAAGCAAACACTCAACAGGCAATAGCATACTTGCATGGCTATGGCTTCTGTAGCTTTTCCGAAAGAAAATTCCGAATACAACTCTGGTGACACTTGAGTCGTCCATATGTAAGAAAATATTTTCCATGATGACTTGGTGTTATGTTCTTAGCTCACCATGTAGCACAGAGAAATCGAATCAGTGCGGTTTATTTCTGAGGCTACATTTGTAGCACCTCCATGGCGCTCAAGAGGTGAGCATGTTCTTATGACTTTTTCAGGCATTACACTTGATGTCTTCTTCGGAAAGTCACATAGTTTTTTGTTTTGTTTAATCCTACTAGTATCTAGTTGTGAACAAAATTACCCCCAGTACTGCCTATGGCTATGACCCAAGGCTATTGTGTATATAGAAAAAAAAAAAAAAAAAAAGGAAGTCCTCAGTTTTAATGCAAGTATTTTACTTGTTTTATCCACACATATGTAGCAAACACCTGGCTCTAAGAACGCCTGGTCTCCTGATAGGCAAGGGTCGATGGAAGGGGAAGGACCTCCCCTGTCAGTGGACTGATGAGGGGGGCGGCGTGGGAGGAGAAGAGGGAGGGACGGTGGGATTGGAAGGGCATGAGGGAGGGGGCTACAGCTGGGACACAAAGTGAGTAAATTGTAATTAATAAATAATAAATTAATTAAACAAACAGTTACTCTGAATGTTACACAAAAACAATGATAGGTAAATAAATCGGTTTTCATAAAAAAAAAGAATGCCTGGTCTCAGGGGCTGGAGAGATGGCTCAACAGTCAAAAGCATTGACAGCTCTTCCACAGGACGTGGATTCAATTCCCAGTACCCACATGGCAGCTCACAACTGTCTGTAACTCCTGTTCCAGGGGATCCAACACGCTCACACAGACACACATGCAGACAAAAGACCAATGTAAATAAAATATTTTTTAAAAGAATGCCATGGTCTGTGCCCAGAGAAAGTCTCCTGTCGTTGGGAAAAGCATGAGTTTCTACCTCTTAACCTCTCAACTCAGTTTTAACTATTTAATCACCACCCCACCACCCTAAGACCCAAGCATAACTGTGCAAAGGGGGCTGCAGAATTTAGGGCCTGCCAATCCCCCCTAACACTGATTTTTGATATCACACACAACTATTCTTTTCATTTTCTCTTTTCCTTTCTTTGCTGAAACAGTTTCACTGGCCTCACCTCCATTTCCCAGCAACCCTCCTGCCTTTGCCTTCCAGGGGCTGAGGTTCATAACTGCTACCCCACCAAACTTCAGATATCTGTGGTTCAGACTTTTTCCTCCTTGAAACATACTCACATACTGACCTCAGGCTCTAAAGAAAACAAGGCACAGATTAGTGACAAGACCTCAATAGCACATGAATCCTACTTTCTGAAAAGACGTTTCACTGTCTAGTTAAGGAAGCACTAAAGGCTGCTGATTATTATTATTGGACAACTGAGAATTTGACTTAGACGGAAAGATTAAGTTGCCAAACAGACTGGAACACACATAAAAAAATGATGGCTCAAAGTAGCTACAAAACTGGCTCCAGAAGGAAATTATTTCTCTTTTCAGAGAGTCTCTGCAATTTGCTTGAAAGCAGCCCAAAGGGCCCATCACATGTCAAGGTGGCACTGAGGAACAGTGGTGATGTTCCAGCCATGTTTGCCTTGACCAGAGTCAATTTCAGGATAGCTGATTTCCTGAATATGATTGTCCAGGCATATGACATTCTAGTTTAGACACTATGTCTCACTACTGTGTGACAGGCTTTTCCTCAGGAGGCAGCACGCAACACAAACATGCACATGTCTGTTCACCCAAATGAAAATCCTCTAACACACCAAAGTAAAGGCTATCACAAGGAGCTGACTTGGTGAACCAGTGAGTTTGTCAGGGTTGCTTACAGGCACGGAAATGACTCAAAGAAGCCCACCCCTGCATGGGTGAAAGTTCACAAAAGCTGGAAACCTGAAGCACAATGCACAGCCTTTGAACAGCCCAAAAATTGAAGAGTTTTTTTTTTTTTTTTTTTTTTTTTCCAGGTGGCTTGGTTGTTCTCTCCACTTCTAAGGCAGGTTGGTTGGTCTTTTGTTTCTTCTTAGCAGTTCTGATTTTTCCACTTAGGAGCGACTTTCAGCAGTCTTTACTGTAGTAATTACCTAGTAATGGGAAGAGGGACTGCCTCCGACATAATCTGATTGGCCTGCTCTTTGATCACCTCCCCCTCAGGGGGGAGCAGCCTTACCAGGCCTCAAAAGATGACAGTGCAGCCACTTCTAATGAGAACTGATAGACTAAGATCAGAAAGAAGGAGAGGAGGACCTCCCCTATCAGTGGACTTGGGGAGTGGCATGCATGCAGAAAGGGGAGGGAGGGTGGGATCGGGAGGGGAGGAGGGAGGGGCTTATGGGGGGGATACAAAGTGAATAAAGTGTAATTAATAAAAGTTAAAAAATAAAAAATATATAAAAAGAAAGGAATGGTATAAATATTCTGTTAAAGATACACTGTCTAACTGAGTTTTCTTAGCACTTAGACAAAGGTGTATAGTATAGATGAGTGGGGTTTAGTTTAGTTTAGTTTAGTTTAGGTTTGGTTTGGTTTGATTTGGCTTTTTGATACAGAGATCCACCTGCCTCTGCCTCCCTGAGTGCTGGGATTACAGGCCTGCACCACCACTCCTGGCTTTTTTGTTGTTGTTGACTTTTTGTTTCGATGAAAAATTTAGTTAATTTATGTATTCACTTTACATCTCAATCATAGCACCTTCCCTCCTCTCCTCCTGGTTCCAGCCTCCCTCCTTCTTCCTCCTATACCCCTCCCTTACCCCTCAGGAAAGGTGTGCTCCCCCTAACCCACCCTAGCACTTCAAGTCTCATCAGGACTGAGCACACCCTCTTCCACAGCGGCCTGGCAAGGCAGCCCTGCCAGAGGGAAGTGATCAAAACGAACTCGATAGAATCCTTGTCAGAGACAGCCCAGCTCCCCTTACGAGGGTACCCACATGAAGACCAAGATGCCCATCCGGTATATATGTGTGGGGTCTAGGTCTAGTCCATGCATGGTCCTTGCTCTTCAATATCTGCAAGCCCACCAGGGCCCAGATTAGTTGGGGCTGCTGGTCTTGGGGAGCTCTTGTCCCCTCCAGATCCTTCTATCTTTCCCCCTACTCTTCCACAGAGCTCCCTGTGCTTTAACCAGTGTTTGGCTGCGAGTCTCGGCATCTGTTTCCATCAGCTCCTGAGTGGAGCCTCTCAGAGGACAGCTATGTTAGGCTCCTGTCTGCAAGCATAGCAGAATGTCCTTAAAAGTGTCAGGGGCTGGCTCTCTCTCATAGTGTGCCCAGGGATTGGCTGGACCTTCCCTTAATCTCTACGTTCTCTTTATCCCTGCACATTTTGTAGGCAGGGTAAATTTCGGGTCAACATTTTTGTGGGTGGGTTGGTGTTTCCCCTCCCTCCACTAAAAGCTGTCTCATTAGAGGGTGGCCTCTGCAGTCTCCATGTCACCCATTGCTAGGGGTCTCAGCTAGAGTCACCCCCATATCTTCCCAGGAGCCTACCCTGTCATAGGTCTCCAGCTTGTCTCAGTGACACCCCTCTTGGTTTTTCTTCTCTCTGTAAACTCTCTGCCCCAACTCCGACCTGGTCTCCACCCTCATCTTCCTCAGCATTCTCTCTCCTATCCTATTCCCTCTCTTCAAGTGCTTCCTGTTTATTCTATCTCCCTTTCTCAGTGAGATTCAAGCATCCTCCTTTGGGCACTCCTTGTTACTTCGATTCTTTGGGTCTATGGATCTTAGCATGGTCATCCTGTGCTATATGGCTAATATCCACTTTTTTTTCTGGTATAAAGGAGGTTTATTTGGGAAATAGGGTAGGGGGAGAAGAGGGCACCCATGACACAGACAGAAAGAGAGACAGAGAGACTGAGAGAAACTGAGAGAGTGTGTTAAGAGAAAGAAAGAGAAAGAGTCTAATATCCACTTATGAGTGAGAACATACCACGTGTCTTTCTGGGTCTGAGTTACCTCATTCAGGATGGTCTTTTCTAGTTCTACCCATTTGCCTGCAAATTGCATGTTTCCCTTGTTTTTAATATCTGAGTAGTATTCCATTGTGTAAATGTACCACATTTAAAAAAAATCCATTCTTTGGTTGAGGGACATCTGGGTTGTTTCCAGTTTCTGGCTATTATGAATAAAGCTGCTATGAACAGAGCTGAGCAAATGTCCTTGTTGTATGGCGGAGTATCTTTTGGGTGTATGCCCAGGGGTGTTATAGCTGGATCTTGAGGTAGAGCTATTCCCAGTTTTTTGAGAAAGTTACAGATTGATTTCCAGAGATTATTGATTTCCAAAGTACAAGTCTGCACTCCCACCAGCAATGGAGGAGTGTTCCCCCTTCTCCACATCTTCATCAACATGTCCTGTAACTTGAGTTTTTTTATCTTAGCTATTCTGATAGGTGAGGAAAAAAAAGCCCAGGGCCAGATGGTTTCATGGCAGAATTCTACCAGACTTCCAAAGAATAATACTAATACTAATACTAATACTCCTCAAACTATTCCACAAAATAGAAACATTGCCAAACTCACTCCTTGAGGACACAGTCACCATGATACCCAAACCACACAAAGACCTAGTGAAGAAAGAGAATTTCAGACCAATTTCCATTACAAACATTGATGCAAAAATACTCAATAAAATACTCACAAACCAAATTCAAGAACACATCAAAAACATCATCTACCATGATCAAGTACGCTTCATCCCAGGGATGCAGGGGTGGTTCAACATATGAAAATCCACCATATAGACAAACTGAAAGAAAAAAAAAAACCCACATAATCATCTCATTAGATGCTGAAAAGAACATTTGACCAAATTGTACCCTTTTTGATGTACATAAGGAAGGCAGTTTTAAACAAATCAGACAAGGAGATTAACCCATTTCTCTTGATAGTTTATAAGAGCCTCTTACCAGAGAAAAGAAAATTTGGGCTAGAAACAACTGTGCAGGGAGAGTGTGTCTAAGCAGCAAAGGACCAAACACATCCCTCGTAAGGAAATACTCGTGTTAGGGGCGGGTGAGGTGGGTGTTCAAGTGCATCTGATAGAGGCTGTGAGCATGAAAATGCTATAAACTGCCTGGATCTGCGAGGAAGCTAAAGCCAAAATGTATGGCCGCCACCCTGTTCCTTACTGATGCTATCTGCTTCCCCTAGTTCTACAGCTCTGACCTTCAATTATTGAGTTTCTGACTGCATGCCAGGAAGTGGCTTTCCACCATCCCTTGCCAAGCTACATGCCACCACATCCCTGAGTTTGATCCCACTTGACGCTCGAACCCTTGTGACTGTGCCCATCCCAGACCTTTTGAGTTTCTTCACTTAGAACAGCGGTTCTTAACCATGCTGTGACCCTTTATCACAGCTCCTCATATCGCCTCGGCCCCCAACCATACAATCACTTCATAATTGTAACTTTGCCTCTGTTATAAATCATAATTTAAATATCTGATATTTACACATTTACAGGATATCTGATATGTAACCCCAAGGGGGTCTCGACCCACACGTATTGCGTATGTCTGACTTAGAATGATGGTGCAGAAATAAGGTGCTTCAGCTCCTCTCGTCCGACCACCACCTTCTAAACAGTGGTGCTGGCGATATTGTTTTAAACACGATAAGGTCATTGTCTGTTGAGAAGCAGTGACTATCTTCTGGCTGGCTAGCTGCACTCTCTCAAGACGATGCCTCTCGCTTGTAAATTTCACCTGGGTGGATGGGGCCTTCTCCCAGAATTTCCCACGGTCTCAGTTTGAGGACCACCAGATGCAACCATGCTGCCACCTATTGGTGACGTAACCTACGTGGCGATAAGTACGCCTCAAAAGGGAAGTCTTGGTTCTCAGGTGTCAGGCTCTTGTAATCACCTGCCCCCAAGTTGGCTGTCTTTGATAGTGATCCTGATTGTTTTATCCTGATTGCTTAACGCACTTCCTTGGAAAAGTCTTCCTTGGAAAAATTCAAAACACAATTTTGTAAAAATAAGACGGTTGCAAAATTCAGGGAAGTAGGAGTCTCAAGTTAGCATTCCACATAGTAAACTGTGCTTATCTAGAGAGACTGATTCAGCTGAAGAGAGCGGAGACTGAGCCAGGCTAGCCTGAAGGGTTAGGAAACAGCTCTCTCAAGAACCTGATTGTTTGCTTGAAGTGGAATGTTTGGGGACCATGACTTGTGGGCCCAGGCACAATTCCACAGCTACATGATGCAGCTGAAAACGTGGACAAGCAACCGAACTCTCCGCACAGTTAGACGTGGATGATGAGCTCAGGACATTGGGGGCTGCGTGAGGGAAGGAAGAACATGAGGGCCAGAAGGAAGGTGAAGGACCTTTAGGGACAACATGAAATCGACGTCTAGTGGGCGGGACACAGTGCCGAGCTTCCTCTGAGCAGAGATGCCAAGTCAAGTGCGATGCTGCTCCTGAGGTAACGATGTAAGCAAGGACAGGGTGATGTGTGAGGGCTTCCTTCCCAAGACACGTAGGCCAGAAGATGGATTACTGACACTGCCTGTGACACCGACTCCCCATCGCAGTTTTCCCCAACCGTCCTGGCAATTCCTGAGATGGGACAAACGTCAGGGATCCTTCCAATTAGCAGGCCTTGAAAGCTCTCATCTTAACGAGACGGCCATCACAAGCACAATCACTGACATTAGCACCAAAGCCAGCCCATGGTGTATGCGGGAAATCCCTTCATGCTGTTGACAGCACCTGGGCTAGGGCCCGCCACCTCACCCGTGTTACATCATGACACCCCACGAGACACACCACCTCATCCTGGGTTACACGATGACACCTGTCTCGAACACACACATAATAAAATGTGCGAAAAGGTCAGGAGAGCAGAGGCCCACAGTATGGAGTCTGTTCGTTTGGGTGTTGGATGGACAGCAGACAGCAGGCAGGCCGTGATAGGGCAGAACGGATTGCTTGGCAGAAGGAGCGTCTACAAAGAGCAAGGGTGGACAGGAGCTACCCTGAACGAGGCACGTGTGGAGGCGGTGGGAAGGGGAATTAGAAGGCAGGTGAGTGGTCCATTCTTATAAAGTTTGGCTAGGCCAAAAGGGCCTCACTGGAGGAGCATCCAGCAGCCAAGGGCCTTTCACTACACTGAAGGATCAGCCTGGAGGAGTGTGCTGTTCGTACAGCACGGCCCCTATCAACCATCTTCCCTGCACTACGTCAGCCAAACAGTGCATTTTCATCCCCTTGTAGACAGTCCCTGCAAGTATCAGGGTCTGGGGGACCCGCCCCAGGCCAAACAGAGCTTTCTGACAGCTGGCAGCCTCCAGCTTCTAGGGCAGAGGAGCCACAGAGCAGGCTGCTGGAAGCTGTGAACACGACAGCAACAGGCCTAAACGCTGTGGCAAGTGGGAACCATCTTTCCCTACCTCTGCAGGAAAAAGACCTGCACACCTGTCTGTGAACTCTTCCCCTTCACCTCCCAGTTTTGACTGTAGACATCTGAGGGGTGTGGTTTGTCTGGTTGTGCCCTAATTTACATGCTCATATTCAGCAAACTTGGGCCCAGCTGGTCCCCTATAAATTCAGGCCTTAGAAGGAGGTAGCATTGCTATAGAACCTAGGGAGGAGGAAAGTGAAGAAGGACTTCCAAGTCTGGCTCCTGAATGGCTGGGAGACTGGCCCCAGACATTCCTGTTCTCTTCAGGGGAAGAAGCCTGAAGCCTTCATGGTCTGGCTCCCAGCCAGAAGAAGGAAGACTGCCTTCAAGACTTTCCGGGAATGGACGTTTTGGAGGCTTCCCAAACGCAGACTTTTGCCCCTAGAAGTAAGCTTGCCCAAGCCAGCCTCCAGGACTTAACCAGGGGCTGCAAGCAGGAAGGACTCATTCCAGCCTTGGCCTCAGGCGACCAGAGTTGATTCGCGTAGCTTCTCACAACCTCTACGACCTGATACTTGTATCAGTGATTTACATACGTGCTCGCTCGGCAAGGGTGGGTCTTGGTTGGCACACTGAAGCCCTTCAAGGGCGTCTGGACTGAACTACTTCTCAGAACCATGATGACCCTCGTCCAGCAGCCTGCTGCTGAGAGCCTGTCCTAAATCCCGTGGGGCCATCTTTGGGTGTTTCATTCTGTTCAAGGTTGTTAATTCTGAATTGACATCAAAGTGCCTCCCGCTTGTACTTCTGGTCTGCTCATTCTACTCTTGGAGGAGAGTGGGACAAGGACCCTGTTGGAGACAGGAGAAGGTCTGTCCCCCGGCTGATTTAGCACTTCTTCGGAATGGTGAGAACAACTGCTTTCCCCTGCATCCATTTTTTTTTTGGGGGGGGGGCTCTGTCATCAACAATCCTCTCACTTGAAAACACTGGGTTTTTCAGCCAATTAAAGCAACCGCTAGTGACTAGTGTGGCTGCCAGTCGGAAGTCTCAGAGGTCAGGCTTCCTACAATTGACTAGATCAACCCTTCACAAGT
The DNA here is from genome assembly GCF_030254825.1 of Meriones unguiculatus. Lineage (NCBI taxonomy): Eukaryota > Metazoa > Chordata > Mammalia > Rodentia > Muridae > Meriones > Meriones unguiculatus. The sequence continues at coordinate 76,350,095 of NC_083350.1, read as the reverse complement.
CCTTGGCATTAGGATGTTGATCCTATTTGTTTTTTGTTTTTTGTTTTTTTTCTTTCCACAGAAATCTACCCATTTGAGGGTCTGAGGGGAAGTCCTGAAGAAGTTTCCAGCTTGGTGACACCCCTACATTACCAAGCGGGTTCATGACTAAATCTGGTTCCCTGACTTCCTCTTAGGGTGTGGGTGGAGATTTGCACTCTGTACAGGAGTACAAAGGGAGATACTCTGATGTCAATTCAGAAAGAGTTACTTGCTGGATGTGACCTTCACAATGCAATAATCTGGCTAGGTTGCTTTGTTGGGGAATCAGCACTGTTGTGTTTAAACATGTTTTATTAGGCTGGTCAAAGCTCTCAAAGTTTCTGATCTTTCTTAAAGACAGGGCCCAGGGGGCTACTCTATGGTTAGGTGTATCAGAATCCAGTTGCATGTTTCCTTAGGCTCTGTTTTTGGTGTTGTATACCTCACTTTTGTTCATGCCATTTATCCTCCACCCATTTGGATAATGCAAAGACAACCTTTATACACTGTACAAAAAGATCACCCCAACATCTCCTGCTCTTTTTAAAATATCAATAAACTATATGCAATAACAATTTTGAAAACTATCAGGCAAGAATTATGTTCACATCATCCAGTCCATTTGGATTTGACAACCTTGGAGAAAGTACTATCTATCCTATTTTGATGATTCCAAAGTTCTGTACCTAAATCATTTTCTATCATAACTTGCATTACCAACCTAAAAATATCTTTTAGACCTTAAATTATTTTCTTAAATCCTAAATAACTTAAGCTTGTATGTGAGATTACAACTATCTAGTCTTCAACCCCATCAGAGACCTGAGGAGGATATTGCCAGAGTAAACAGGAAGTTCAGAACAACCAGCTTCCAAAACTACAGAAAAGACAGAGACTGCTGGCCACCTGGTCAGTCACCCAAGATTCCTCTGCACTTTGGTACATCCATCTTCAGCCTACAGGCCCAGAATACCTGACAGACTGCTTTTTGTAAAGCAGGAATTATGAAGGACTGGCCTACCTTGTATTGGCAAAGTCTGGCAGCTGACTTCCTTCATGTCCTGCTTGTCCACAGCTTGGAGAGAATACTGTCAGCAGTTGAGGCAAGGGCAGTTTTTTGCTCAGTGGCTAGCTTTGCTACATTTGAAGCAAAATCCATCTGAAGGTTCTTCAATGCCCATCATCTTCTTTGAAGTAGTATGGGGGTCATGCCAGGAACAGACATGTCTCACTGTAAAAAAAAAAAAACAACAACAAAAACCCTTTATTATTAAAACATCTTTAAATGCCATATTCTGTAGTGTCTGAAGATCATATATCTATTTATAGTATCTTTAATCAGGTAAACATTACTTGTTTCTAGCTATTTATTATTTGATTAACTTTGAAAATAAGAAAAAAGCTTATTTCTGTGATTAACTAAGCTAGTACCTAACAAGACCACAAGTTTGACTGCCAACTAACTTGCATTTCTTAATTATCCTACACAGTTTATAATAGTAGCTTTCAAAAGACTAGAACTTCACATTGCATTTTTAAATGGGTTACACAGTATAACACCTAAAACAGGAGTTGAGACATATATATAGTATGTTGTAACAAAATATAACCTTAAACTTGTATTAATATACAAAACACATACCAATGTAAAATATTTGAGACGAGTAGTTGCTTTTTAATTTAAGAGTAGATTCAATAATTTACCCTTTTATTCTATCATTCCTATATCCCTCTTTTTTTATTTCATCCCCTCTCCTCACTTTTCCCATAACATTAGATAGGAGAGAAAGAAGGATAAAGGAGAGAAAGAGATTCCTAACTAACCTCCTTTACTTTGTTTCCTCCCTGACCAAGACCGATAACAACTGTGACCCCTTAAATGGTGACAAACCTCATCACCCACCGGATGACCAAAAATTATCCATCCCAACTCTTGGGAATGAGGACACTGTTCCCTTAAAACTGCTTCCTGCTGTCTGGGAGGTAAAGTCACATTTTGGGGACCCTAAGAAAATCGGGATATTGGCCAAGTTTTGGGAGAGCTAGTTGTAACACTTGTTGTCCAGTGTCTGTGGAATGGGGACGTTCAGGGCTTAACGAAGTCCTGGTTTTGAAGAAATCTTGATGCAGATTCCTGAGGCAGTCTGTGGGGCTGGATCATCTGTCTTGTCATCATTGGTGTTCTGCCCTTTTGCTCTGAAGGCACGTGAACGTTTAGAGGTAAGATGCATTTCTGCATTAACACGTTATGAAATGTGAGGTGTGCACAAATCAGTTAAAGATAAATCTTTGCTCCATGTTTGAGCAGGTGAAAGGCATCAAATTTTATAAGACCATTTGACTGTCGAGGGACTAGGCAGTCAACAAAATTTATTTGCTTCTGCAGAGACATTAATGTCTCAGCTAGTCTTTTGATCCCCAAGTAAGGGGATCAGCATTTGGGTCACTTGTTTTGTTGTTCTGGGTCTCTTCTTCCATGTCTGGAGCTAAGATTTTCAGGCAGTCTTCCCTGGTCAAAACTACTCTTTATTAGTTTTGAAGGAATCCACAGCTTTTTGCTTCCTGTTGAAACAAGAGCAAATCCTCTCCCTTAATGCAACACATTTCCTGATTTCTATTCTGAAATTAACAAACCCTTCTAATATATGTGTTGTTATTTTTATTGGTTGGCCTGCCTTCTGGTAGTTGGATGAAAGGGTATCCAGGAAACCCATAGCCCTGAGGCCGTGAATCTGGGTCAAAACACCAAATGTTTATTTTTTGTTGGTTGGCTTGCCTTCCTGATTGGGCGTGAAGGTGTCCAGACCACTCACACCTTTGAGGGCCACAAATATATGAAGACTGGGAAGGTATCCCATCTCTGAGATGGGACAGAATCCCAAGGGTATACTGAGGCACGGAGCTCAGGAACCTCACAGCTCTGAGAGGCCTCCTCACCAGAGACATCGCAGCTCCCAGGGAGGGTTGCCTCAAACCCTGATGAGCTGAGCAGCAGAGAAGCCTGACCTCCTCTCCTTCTTTGCTTCTTCTTTCTTTTCTTCTTATTCTTCCTCCTGTGAGTGAGTCACAGCAGGCAGTAAATCTCTTAAAAGATATTTATTGAAGGGACGACTCCACGAGAAGAGGACAAGGAAAAACTCAGGAGCCGCTCCCTAAGGCAGCAGGAAACGAGGACAAACACAGCCTTTATATAGAAATCTTAGGGGGTGGAGCTTTCTGCGGCAGGGATTTCCAGAGTGTGGATTGGTGGGATTTCAAGTCCTGAGCTGTGGGAAGCTCAGGGATTGGTGGGTTCACCTCAAATTTGCATAATCTGGGATGAGTCCTACTGAGGGGCTGGGGATGACAGAGGTCTGGGAGAGGGTTGGGCTGCTGGAGCATCCTCAGGCAGATGTCTGGCTACTTTGCTGCCTTGAGGGATTGTAAAGTATACAAAGTGTCCAAAATTTACAGAGTTCAGTGTGAAGGCCGCAGACTGGAGCAGGAAAGGTTGTCGTTATCTGGGACAGCTCCTGTGGCAGCAATAGGCGTTCTGAGGCAGGAAGGGGAAGTGGCAGGGAGCCACTTGCTACTATGTATTTAATCAGCCTCTGGGCATAGCTGTTGGAGGGTCCAGTGGGACGTTCGGATTCCTGGCTGCGGCAAGAGAGAGGGGCGACCGTGGGTCACCGCTGCTTGTGGGGCATCAGACTGGCGAGGCTTGGAATTGCCTCAGCTGGGGCATCTGCTGCAATGGGCTTGGGGTGGCAAATTTTCTCAGCTCCAGCCTTAAAATATGGATTGATTTAATTCAGTAGTCCTTTTTATAATCCAGTATTTTTCAGAAGCTGTAATACCTGCCTTATTGACATTTAAATCTTTTAAATCCATAGAGCATTATTTAATTTATCTCCGGGAGATATCATAGCCCCCTCTGTTTTATGAGCATATTCTTTAAAGTGAGATTAGGTTGTTCCACAACTGCTTCATCTGTAGCATTGTAAAGTGTATTAGTGACATGTTTTATGTTACAACAGTTGAAGAATTGTTTCATTCTACTGGATACATATACGGGAGTATTATCAGCTTCAATCTGCTGGCCTGGAGCTCACAGAGATCTGCCTGCCTCTGCCTCTCAAGTGTTGGTTTAAAGGCGTGTGCCGCCACCACCTAGCCCACCTTATATTTTCAAGCTAAATATTTCTTTTTTCCTTCAGCACCTAAGCACATTTGAAAATGTTTCTGTTTGTTCAGACTTAATGTGTTACTAGTTCCAGGAAGGAGCTCTTTCTGCGTGGCTAAGCTGCTCTGCTTCTTTCCCAGGCTGGGCCTGGATTCTGCTTCCTGCAGCAGTTCTGTGCCCCGTGGGCCAGGCCTTGAAGGGGCCGTGTTGCCTACCGAAATGGACTGAAGGTGCTGGGCCTGCATGGGAGCAAGCATTCTGCAGGCTGGCTTGAGCTCCACAGGCCACAGGGAGAGTGTTCCTTTCTGGCCTGCCAGCAACACTTGTTCCAAACTTTCACCCACTCTGGGCTGCAGTGGCCTGCTGGCTCGCTGAGCGGTGCAGTCCAGAAGGGGTGATCACTCTCCCCCTCACCACCAGTGCTTGTAGCAGTCCTGGAGATCGCATCATGACTCCAGCACCCCCCCCACTGCATTGGCTGCTCACTCAAGTGCTCGGGACTTTTGGCCTAATGCCTAAGCTCAGACTGTGCGCCCTCGTGTTGGACGCCAAACATAACTGTACTTTCTTTGACCTCCAGCTCCCAAATAATGACACGGAGACTATTTATATGAAAGCTTGGTCTTAGCTTAGGCTTTTCCCCAACTAGCTCCTCTAACCTGAATTAACCTGTTAATACTAGTCTTCGTTCTGCTGTGTGACTCATCATCTCTCCTCAGTCCCAGCACCTAGTCCTCCCCGCCCCCACCCCGCCTCTGGCTGGCAAAGCCCCTGCCGGATAGTCTTTCCCAGAGTTCTCGACTCTTCAGAAGTCCAGCCTGTGCCCTCCTGCCTTTGCTATAGGTTGTTCAGCAATTTATCAAACCAAACAGAAGGGGTTGGAGGGAGCATTTACAAAATAGGATATATTTATAAGAGTAACAGTACCGAAGTCCAGCCTGTAGTCTGATCTGATCTCCACCAGCACAGCATCAACATTGGAATAACACAAAGACAACCCGTGAGCAGTGCACAAGAAGATCACCTCGACAAAGATCAAGCTACACAACCAGAACATAGGTGTGGAGGTTCTAAGTCAGCGCCATGCTGACTTGGAATTTTGGTGGGTATTGCATTGGCTCTATAGATTACAGTTGGTAAGGTGGCCACTTACCCTTGGTTAATCTTACCAATCCATGAGTATGCAAGATCTTTCCATTTCCTGATTTCTTCTTCAATTTCTTTCCTCAGAGACTTGAAGTTTTTTATTATACAGATCTTTCACTTGCTTGGTTAGAGTTACCTCAAGATATTTTATATTATTTGTGGCTATTGTGAAAAGTGTTGTTTCCCTGATTTCTTTCTCAGCCCATTTATTGTTTGTATATAGGAGGGCTATTGATTATTTTGAGTTAATTTTATATCCAGCCACTTTGCTGAAGGTGTTTACCAGCTGTAGGAGTTCTCTTGTAGAATTTTTGGGGTCACTTATGTATACTATCATATCATCTGCACATAGTGATGCTTCAACTTTCTTCTTTCCAATTTGTATCCCCTTGATCTTCTTTAGTTGTCTTATTGCTCTAGCTAGGACTTCCAGTACTATGTTGAAGAGGTACCGATAGAGTGGGAAGCCTTGCCTTCTCCCTGATTTCAGTGGGACTGATTTAAGTTTCTCTCCATTTGGCTGTGATTGGCATGGTGATTCAATTGTAGTCCCAGTGGTGTGGTTTCACCTGGAACACAGAACGGCACTGTGTTACAACCATGGCTGTGGCCAGCATTTCCACCCTGAGGCCAATGTGGAGGCTGGGTGCACATAGCACCCAGGTGTTCCTGTCTTTCATGAGGCCCTAAAGGGTTGGTCTTGCTTTAAGAGAAGAACCACTGATTTTTCTGACTTCTGAGGTGTTGCAGGCTGTACAAAAGGCAAGCATAATGATGAGAAGCCACCGGAACCAGTCAAGCCTGGAGTCAAGACTCCTGAGAAGAAGGAACTCTCTGAATTAGAACCTAAATTTCAGGAGCACCTCATTCACCCTAACCCAGTAGAAGCAAAACAAAGGCCAAGCCCAGAGGAGCCAATGACAAACTTGGAATTAAAAATACCTGCTTCCCCAAAACAAGCACTTGGTAAACTTAAACTGTCATCAGGGAATGAAGAGGATAAAAAAGAAGAAGACAGGGATGAACTTAAGATTGGGACTTCTTGTAAAAATGGAGGATGTTCAAAGGCATGGCAGGGTCTACAGAGTCTAGATGAAGTCTGTGTATCACTCTGGACTACCCATTTTCCCTGAGGGGATTGTTGAAGAAAAACCTCAGATTTTAATACAGTCTTCACCCAGAGGGCTGACATGTGTGGACTAAGAAAGATTCAGGGGGAAAAAGTTGATCCATGCAGACATAACTGCCGTCAGACTGGCGGTGAAGTTACCATCTCAGCATATGCTAAAAATTCACTGCCAGAACTCAGTCAAGTAGAAGCAAATACTGCATTGTTAAATGTTCACATTGTATTTGAAGGAGAGAAGAAATTCCACCAAAATGTGAAATTCTGGGGTGTGATTGAGGAGAGATAAAGTTATGTAACTGACTGCAACAAAGATTGAGATCACAATGAGAAAGGTGAACCCATGTAGTGGGCCAGTCCTGAACTGCCTACAACCAAAAAGCAGGAGAAACAAAAAGCAGATATTGCAGAGTGATTGGAAGAGAAACAGAAAGCTTTCTCTGTTTTAAAGTTCTTAATGTGTGTGGTGAAGTAGTTGCTTGCTGCTGTAATCTGGTGCTTTCTCAGAAAATTGGGAATAGTGCTACCTCGAGATCCAGCTATAACATTTCTGGGCATGTATCCAAAAGATGCTCCACCATACAACAAGGACACTTGTCCAACTATGTTCATAGATGCTTTATTCATAATAGCCAGAATCTGGAAACAATCCAGATGTCCCTCAACCGAAGAATGCATAAAGAAATTGTGGTACATTTGCACAATAGAATACTACTCAGCTATTAAAAACAAGGAAATCATGCAATTTGCAGGCAGATGGATGGAACTAGAAATGATCATCCTGAGTGAGGTAACCCAGAAGCAGAAAGACACACATGGTATATACTCACTTATAAGTGGAGTATATACAGGCTAGCCATACTACAATCCACAGACCTAAAGATACTAAATAGCAAGGAGGACCTTAGGGAGGATGTTTAATTCTCATTCAGAAGGGGAAATAGAATAGACATTGGAAGTGGTTGAAGAGAGGGAACAGGACAGGAGTCTACCAGAGACGTCCTCTGAAAGACTCTACCCTCCAGGGAATCAAAGCAGATACTAAGACTCGCAGCGTGCAAGGAGTCTTACGGAAGAAGGGGAGGATAGAAGGGACAGGAGCTCCACAAGGAGAGCAACAAAGCCAACAAATCTGGCCCATGGTAGGGAGGGGGGAGGTGGAGAGCACCTGCAAGGACTGATGAACCAACCAAGGACCATGAATGGGGAAGACCTAGAACCTCTGCTCAGATGTAGCCTATAGGCAGCTCAGTCTCCATGTGGGTTCCCTAATAAGGGGGCAGGGGCTGTCTCTGACATGTACTCTGTTGACCACTCTTTGATCACTTCCCCCTGGTGAGGCAGCCTTGCCAGGCCACACAGAGGAAGAGGATGCAGGCAGTCCTGATGAGACTTGATAGGCTGGGGTCAGATGGTTATAGAAGGAGGGCTCCCCCTTTCTGAGGACTGGGGGAGAAGGGAGGAAGGGAGGGTGAGAGATGGAGAGTAGGACCGGGAGGAGATGAGGGAGGGGGCTACAATTGGGATGTAAAGTGAATAAATTATGAAAAATAAATTTAAATAATAAAAATGTATTTATTCACTTTACATCCTGATCACAGCCCCCTCTCCTCTCTCCCCAGTCCCCTCCTCACATATCCCTCTCCGTATTCTCTCCTCTGCTCCTCAGAGAAGGGGGAGGTTCCCTATGAGTACCAACTCACCTTGGCACATTAAGTTGCTGCAGGACTAGGCGTATCCTCTCCCACTGAGGCCAGACGTGGCAGCCCAGTTAGGAGAACAGGATCCAAAGCGAGGCATCAGAGGCAGAGAGGGCCCTCACTCCAGTTGTTGTGGGATACACATGTGCTTTTGTTGTGCATCTGCTGTGTCTGTGCAGGGGGCCTTAGGACCAGCCATGCCTGCTCTTTGGTTGGTGGTTCAGTCTCTGTGAGCCCCCTGGGCCCAGGTTAGCTGACTCTGTCGGTCTTCTTGTGGTGTCCCTGACCCCTCTGGCTCCCTCAGTACATTCCCTAAACACTTCCAGAGGACTCCCCGAGCTCTGTCTAATGTTCAGTTGTGGGTTTCTGCAGCCGTGTCCACTGGCAGCTGGGGTGAAGCAGAGGCTTGTAGCTAGGATCTTATCTACAGGCACAGCAGATAACATTAATAGTGTCAGACTGGTTCTCTCCCATGGAATGGGTCTCAAGTAGGGCCAGTCTTTACTTCGCCATTCCCTCCATCTTTGCTCCGTCTGGTTGGGAGACTTTTAATGACTGCTTCTATTTTCTTAGAAGTTATAGATCTATTTATATTGTTTATCTGATCTGGGTTTAACTTTGGTAAGTGGTATCTATCGAGAAAATTGTCCATTTCTTTTAGATTGTCCAATTTTGTGGAATACAGTTTTTTGAAGTAAAACCTAATGATTCTTTGGATTTCCTCAGTGTCTGTTGTTATGTTCCCCTTTTCATTTCTGATTTTGTTAATCTGAATATTCTCTCTCTGCCTTTTATATAGGTTGGCTAAAAGCTTGTTGATCTTGTTGATTTTCTCAACTTTGTATTGTTCTCTTTGTTTCTATTTTATTGATTTCAGCCCTAAGTTTGATTATTTTCTGCTGTCTGCTCCTCTTGGGTGTGTTTGCTTATTTTTGTTCCAGAGCTTTCGTGTGTGCTTTTAAATTGCTAGTATGAAATCTCTAATTTCTTTATGAGGGCACATAGTGCTATGAGCTTTCCTTTTAGAACTGCTCTTGTTCTGTCCCATAAATTTGGGTATGTTGTGCCATTAGTCTCATTGAGTTCTATGAAGTCTTTAATTTCTTTCTCTATTTCTTCCTTGACCCAGTGATGGTCTGATAAGATACAAGAGGTTATTTCAGTTTTCTTATATCTGTTGAGATTTGCTTTGTGACCAGTACATGGCTGATTTTGGAGAAGGTTCTGAGAAGTTATATTCTTTTGTGTTTGGGTGAAATGTTCTGTAAAATTTGTTAGGTCCATTTGATTCATAATGTCTGTAAGCGCCATTATCTCTGTTTAATTTCTTCCTGGATTACCTGTCTATTGGTGAGAGCAGGGTATTGAAGTCAGTATTAATGTGTGGGTTTCAAAATGTGATTTAAGCTTTAGGAATGCTTCTTTAGCAAATGCGGATGCTCTTTGCATTTGGGGTATAGACCTTCAGAATTGAGATGTCATCTTGGTAGATTTTTCCTTTTATAAGTATGGAGTGTCCTTTTCTTCTCTTTTAATTAATTTTGGTTGAAAGTCTGTTTTGTTAGATATTAGTATGGCTGTGACAGATTGCTTCTTGGGTCCATTTGCTTGGAAAATCTCTTTCTAGTCCTTTACTCTGAGGGAATGTCTATCTTTGATGTTGAAGTATGTCTCTTGTATGAAGCAGAATGATGGATCCTGTTTTCACATTTATTCTGTTAGCCTGTGTCTTTTCATTGGGAACCAAGTCAATTAGTGTTGAGAGATACTAATGAGGAATGATAGTTAATTTCTGTTATTTTGATGTGCTGGTAGTGTGTGTGTGTGTGTGTGTGTGTGTGCTTCCCTTCTTTTTGTTTTGCTGGTGTGGAATTATTTATTTCCTGTGTTTCCTTGGGTGAGTTAACGTCCTTGGGTTGGAGTTTTCCTTCTGGTATCTTCTTTAGGGCTGTGTTTGTGGGTAGATATTGTTTAAATTTGGTTTTTGCTATGGAATATATAGTTTTCTCTATCTATAATGACTGAAAGTTTTAATGGGTAGAGTAGGCTGGGGTGGTTTCTGCAGTTTCTCAGAGTCTGCAAGATGTCTGCCCAGGCCCTTCTGGTTTTCAGAGTCTCTGTTGAGAAGTCGAGTATAAGTCTAATAGGTCTGATATATATACATATATATGTGTATATACATATATATATAAACATATATGTACATATATACATATATAAACATATGTGAATATATACATATATATAAATATATATATATAAACACATATATAACTTGGCCTTTTCCCTTTCAGCTTTCAATATTACTTCTTTGTTCTATACATTTAGTGTTTTTCTTAAAATTTTTTAGGCTTATTATTTGTAAAGTGTGCTAACTGCATATGTGCCTGCAGGCACGCCAGAAGAGGGCACCAGAGCTCATTATAGATGGTTGTGAGCCACCATGTGGCTGCTGGGAATTGAACTCAGGACGTTTGGAAGAACAGTCAGCACTCTTAACCTCTGAGCCATCTCTCCAGCCCCACATTTAGTGTTTTGATTATTATGTGGTGGGGAGACTTTCTTTTCTGGTCCAATATATTTGGTGTTCTGTAAGCTTCTTGTCTGTTTATAGACATCTCTTTCTTTAGATTAGGGAAATTTCCTTTTATGATTTTTGTTGAAAATAATTTCTGGGCCTTTGAGTTGAGAGTCTTCTCCTTTTCCTATTCCTAGTATTCTTTGGTTTGCTCTTTTTATAGTGTCCCAGATTTCCTAGATGGTTTGTGTCAGGAACTATTTAAATTTACCAATTTCTCTGACTACTGAGTCTGTGTCTTCCATGCCTGACATCCTCTCTTCTGTCTTTTGTATTCTGTTGGTGATGCTTGCATCTGTGGTTCCTCTTTGCTTACCTAGATTTTCCATTTCTGGAATTTCCTCAATTCTTGTTTTCTTTATTGCTTATATTTCAATTTTCAGGCCTTGAACACTTTCATTCACCTACTTGTTTGCATGGCCTTCTCCTTCTCCTTCTCTTTCTCCTTCTTCTTCTCCTTCTCTTTCTCCTTCTCCTTCTCCTTCTCCTTCCTCTTCCCCTTCCCCTTCCTCCTCCTCCTCCTCCTCCTCTTCTTCTTCTTCTTTTTGCCACAAAATACAAAGCTAAATTTAATAGAGGAAATTTCTTGGCATTCTTTCAGGGATTTATTGATTTATTCTAAGTTTTTGTTTGTCTTTTTGATTTCTTTAAGGGATTTTTTTTTCATTTCTTTTTTTAAGGACCTCTGGTCATCTTCATAAAGTTGGTTTTATGGTCATCCTCTTATGCTTCCGCTGGGCTGGACTATGCAGGTCTTGTTATCAGGATAGCTGTGCTCTGGTGGTGTCATATTACCCTGGCTGTTGTGGATTGTGCTCTTACACTGGCATTTAGCCGTTTGAGTTTGGGATGATTATAGGCTAGGTACTGATTTCTGAGTTTCTGTTTATTGGAAGTGTTTGTTTCTTCTTTGGTCTTCTGGGCTTTGTGGCCCGGACTTCTGGAGGCCTGTGACCTTTGAACCAGTAGGAAGTCTCTGGCTCGGTGCAGGGCTTGACTTCCCTCAACTTTACTTGACCTTTGTTGCAGTCCGGGGTCTCTGTTCTTCTGACTGGGGTAACCTGCACCTGAAGAGCTGCTCTTTTGACTCGTGTGGCCTGCACCCGAGCAGCTGCAGGATGCTGGAATCAGGAGAGGAGTGGTGAGGTGGAGAGGGGCAGGCGCTGGAGAGTGGATCTTGGGAGTGGGGTGTTCCGCTGGGATAGTTCCGTTTGCTGTTTCTTAGGAAGAATTATCCACCATTCATGTCACTGTGTAAGAGAGCCCCAAGCCGTAGCACAATGATGAAGATGCTGCTTGGCACATCAACAGCACCATCTGCCAAAACTAGAACAGAGGCTTAACCCACCAAAGTCCATAGTCCTGGGAAAGTTTCTAAATACTCTACCCTTGCTTTTTGGCTTCTGTAGTTCTGTTCTTGTTAACTGAAGTATGTTAACCCAGAACAATTTGTGTGTGTGTGTGTGTGTGTGTGTGTGTGTGTGTCTGTGCTTAAAAGCTCACCCCAAGAAAGGCTTAGTGCTACACTGGGGTCCAGAACATTTATTTGGTGCCGTCACGGGAAAGCTAATAGAGACTTTCAGTTGGCTTAGACCCATGTCTGAGCACTCTTCTCTGGTAATTACACAATTGTTTCTCTGTGTGGTTGATTTTCTCTGGCCACTTTCAGTATAATTTCTATTTTTGGTAATTGAATTACATGCCTAACTGTGACTCCTCTTCCTTTTTTCTTTTCTTATATGTGTATGTATGGACATGTGTGCAAGCGAAGATCAGCTTTTACTGTCATCTTCAGTTAATACTTTACTTTTTTTTTTCTCTGAGACAAATTATCCTGTAGACCAAGCTGGCCTTGAAATCATCACATAGCTAAGGATGCTACTGAATTCCTGCCTCCTCTATAAGGCAAACATTTTTGCTGACTGGGCTATCTTCCAAGCCCTGATTTTCTTGTATTTATCTTGGAACTTATTTGAATTATTTGGATATGGGAGTGGATTATTTCCACCAGACTTGGGGAAATGTCAACTATGTTTGTCTTCAGCTCTGTCTGCTTCCATTCTGCTTCTCTGTCCTAGGACTCAGATTGGAAGCTAAAGCCCTGAGCATTCTTTGCTTCTCTTTTAATATCGAAAGGTATATGTTTAAAAATTAGCCAGCTAGACTTAGCTTAGATTTTTCTTTTTTCTTCTCATTACCCCCTCCTCCCCACACCCTCCCCACACTGCTTGCTTTCTTCCAGACAGGGTGTCACTAGACAGCCCAGGCTAACCTTGGACTTGACGTCTTTCTACCTTAACCTGACAAGTGCTGAGATTGTTGGTTCATGTCCGCATCCAGCAAATGGTCCCAGTTGACTCTCTTCTAGTGAGTCACACGCATGCCTTTGTCTCTTCGTCAGGCTTGATCAGGATCTCGGCTGCTTTTGTGTTTCAGCTCCTCCATGGCCTTTGCATCAGGCACTTGATGACCTTCGCAGTCTCGTTTTACACAAGAATGTCTTCTATCTTCTTGCCAGGGTCAGTGGTCTGGGAACTTTATGATGGTGTCATGGTTAGGCACATTAGTTCTGGAGGACTTTTCTGAGGATTTCTGGGCTGCCTTGGGAGCTGCAGAGTCTGGACTGCTTAAGAAGGGTGACAGGCACAACTTTCTCTCTAGCTGCTTTGCCTTGGTTCTTGCTTTAGGAGAGGAAAGAAACTCTTTGCTTCCAGCACCATCCTGGGAAAGAAAGCTGTTCGTTATTCTTAGTCTTCATCCCCTTGGTCTTTCAGAATTTTAATTTCTAGAGGCTCCTTACCCAGTTTATGGAAAACAATGTCCTGCATTTGGCTAGCTACAAGGCTGTATAACTGAGTCTGAATTACCCCCTGAAATTTACTGTGCAAATGCCACACCTCACGGATTGCTCCCCAGTCCAGGGAACCTGAAGGAGGTTCTAAGAACTCCCCTCAAGCTGACATTTTACTAAAGGACTTCCCGGTGATTCTTCAAGATACTCCAGGAAACTTCCAGTCACTTTCCTTCACTCTAACATTTTAGACCAAATTAGGAGGATAACCCAGTTTCTTTTCTTTTCTTTTCTTTTCTTTTCTTTTCTTTTCTTTTCTTTTCTTTTCTTTTCTTTTCTTTCTTTCTTTCTTTCTTTTCTTCCCTTTCTTCCTTCCTTTCTCTCTCTCTCTTTCTTTCTTTCTTTCTTTCTTTCTTTTCTTCCCTTTCTTCCTTCCTTCCTTTCTCTCTCTCTCTCTCTCTCTCTCTCTCTCTTTCTTTCTTTCTTTCTTTCTTTCTTGGTATTTTGATTGAGACAAGGTTTCTCTGTATAGTCTTGGAAGTCCTGGAACTAACTATGTAAACCAGGCTGGCCTCGAACTTGGAGATCTGCCTGCCTCTGCCTGCCAAGTCCTGGGATTAAAGGTGTGTGCCACCTCTGTCCAGCATACTCGCCCAATTTCTATAATAACAGTTTTCCTGAATGATGTTATGCCTGACCCATTTCTAGCATCTGCTTTGAGGAGGCGCCTGAATAACTAACACAAGTGAAACAGGCAATAAGATAATATCTAGGACTTCCTTTGCCATGACCTCGAAGGCAGTCTGGATGTTATTCTGTTGACAGACGGATCAGAAAGTCTGTGGGAAGTGGCACTTCCTTTACTTAGTGTTTCATTTGTGTTGAAATGAGGAAATAACTCATTAGAGGGCAACATTTTGAAAGGTAAAGTAACAGAACTAGAAAACCTGGGGCCACGTGGTCCACAAAGACAGTGGAGAGGGCTGATGACTGCTAAATTGTTAATGTTCGGCGGAGGAACAATGAAAGATGGAAGGGGGCACGAGCCAGGCCCTTCGGCCGTGGCTTAAGGAGTCCTGCGGTGGAAAGGTAAGCATGTTCGTCAGAGCATCTCCAGACACGTGGCTGCACACCAGAGGAAGCTGAGCTCAGGTGAGGAAATGAAGGGTGTGGAAGTGAGGGATGGTCAACACGGGGGCTGTGAGTTCTCACTTCCCTGTCTGGAGCTCTCCCGTAGGAAGGAGGCCAGTGAAGAAGCTGCTGCCCACACCTGGGAGGAAGAGTGAGCTCTGGAGAAGAGGTGGACTACAGCCCCCAGGAGGAAACACCTGCCAGTCCTCCAGCTTCGGCCAAGCTCACTGGTCTACTGTCCTCCAAAGTCTGCTGCTGTGTTTGTGTTAGGGTTGTGCATGCCGTGAATGGGCAGTGTCCCCGACAGACCTTCCTGAGACGGCACGGGTCATCCATCCATGAAATGTACTTTCCTCTTCTCCTTCACTTGGCTCAGACTTTCATGACTATTTGATGTCTCACTCCCTCTGCATTTTCTCTCATTTCCACTAATAAGATCCTTTCCCATTTGATCCCTTCTTGGCATCTACTTCTCAGAAGACATCCTTTTTCCTGCTATCCCTAATTGCTGTTAACCCCTTCAGTGAATGTACTTGTCAGCCATTGAATGCAGATATGCCCGGCTCTCCCTTTTTTCTGTCCATTTTTCCGTCACTCTCTACCTGTTATCCAATCATTTTTCAAGTGTTTTTCATCAGTTCTTTAATAGAATGGCAAAGCCTAATTCCTTGTCTAGACAAGAGTGCTTTATCTAAAATAAAATTGCACAGGGGCAAATATGTCAAATGTCTTTCACTTTGAGAACTTCAAGACTTAATCCATTTAATTCTAAGAAAATAGTTTTTAAATAAATGCTTTATTAAAAAATAGGGTCTTCCCAAAGGCTTTTTTTTTCTTTTTTTTTTTTTTTTTTGTGGGCAGTTACTCAGTTTAGAAACAGTGAAAAAATACAATAAAAGAAATGAGATTCCGAAATTATGATTTGTAAAACGCAATACTGATGCTGAATTCCTTTTATCTCGTCACATTCCAGTAACTCACACTTGTTAAACAATGGCTGGCACCACAGAAAGATTCTTATCTGAATTCTTTCCTTCTATATGCCATTCTTCCTGGAAGATATGAAAGTGCAAATGGATTGGAATTGCAAAGTTCAACATCTGATTTCCTTTTTTAAAGCATGTCTACTGCATCTCAAACTGGAAAAAAATCTAAGCATTTTCTTATAGTGTTAATTTTTTTCACAGATTTGATTTTTACATTTTTTTCAAATAGTCAAAAATTTTGCTCTTTGTATTTACAAGCAAGATCAGAGCACTTTAAAAGACAAAGCATTCGACTATTACAGTGTGGTATTTGGGACTATGCCTTCATGTTGTGGCCTCTGCGTGGAGGAGGTCATTAGCAGCAATACCTGGGCACCCTGATTTTTGAGAGTGTAGCCAGGTCTTCACTGACAGAGGTTATGAGTCACATTCAAAGCCGTGGCCCAGTCACTTGAGTTCCATCTTCTGAGGCAACCTACTTCCTGCTTAGGTGCACAAGGTTCTGCCCATCCTGATGAGGAAGAGAGGGGAAGAAACTGTGGACCGCTTCTTAATTTAACATTGCTTAATAATCAGAGAACTGCCACAGCCAACAGCGGTCACTAATTAACGAATAAAAAAGACAACATAGGCGATAAAAATAATGGAATTCATGACATCAAGAGACTAGAACTATAACTAGGAACAGCAATTCTGTGTGAGTTTAGCCTTCTGTCATTACATTTTAAGCTCTATCATTTTCTTTTTCTTTACTTGGGTTGGTGAGTTAGTGCCTGGCATTTTTCAGTCATTGCCTGTGTTATTTCATGCAGGCACCCATATCCGATAGGTCAGTGGTCCTTGACCTGTGGGTCACAATCCCTTTGGCAAACCTCGATCTCCAAAAAGTATTTACATTACAATTCATAACAGTAGCAAAATTATAGTTAGGAAGTAGCAACAAAAACAATTTTATGGTTGGGAAGTCACCACAGTGTGAGAAACTGTATTAAAGGGCACAGCATTAAAAAGGTTGAGAACAGGTGTTTTCTCTTGACCCCAAAGAGATCCTTTCAGTGATATCATAGTCACGGGGATAAACACAAGCTGCCTGCCCACCATAACTACTTGTCAAGTGCAGTCAGTTGTCATTTTCCATATAAATCCATCTGTAAGGAACAAAATGGCGTTGCCAATGAACTTAGATGAGGCAAAGCTACAAAGCCCTTAAAAAGCAGATCAACTTCATAAGACCATATAAGGAAAAGATTGCCTCTAAATTAAATTATCACCCAATACAGGAAACATTAAAAATAACAATCACATTTCATTTAACTGACAAGGAAAATGATCATGCCCCAAGATTTTAGAAAGAATAACATTCCCTTTCTGGAATAAAAAGTTTCTAGGATAATAAATAATCTTCTATAGTGATTGTTAAATAAGAAGTCAAGGACCAGTAAGATGGCTCAGTAGGTAAAGTTGACTATTGCCTGAGAACCTGAGTCAGATCTTCAGGGACCAACGTGGTGGAAGGAGAGAAATGACTCCCAAAAGTTGTTCTCTAGAGCCTCTACCACATACACACACACACACACACACACACACACACACACACCACATACATGCACACATACATGCATACACACATCATAAATAAAATTTTTAAAAATTTGAAAACTTGGAAAACAGAGGAAGCTGGGCGAAGAATCTACAGGAAGTCTGTGAAGTACTTTTATGATGTTAATTCCTGTCTGTGCTGTGAAGAAGTTAGCTCAAGGCATTTAGCAATACCTTTAAGAAGAAAAAATCTGGATCAAAGATGGTGGGGCCTGGAGGAAACTGTGTCTGAGGAGCAGGACAGCAGTGACTGCACAGCAACCAAGCTACCGAACTCTGGGCCCTAAAACACCAGCGATTGTGTTTCCCAGGTGAGAGGAAACCCCACGGTGTGGGGTAAGTCGGGTTCACTTTACCCAGATAAAACCTGGAAGAGTTCTTAGGTCCCGGCAGGCACTCCATCGCCAGCCCAGAGCCACATGCCTGCGTGTCCTGATCACCTTCCCAGATTGAATTGTGGGCACCAAATCACCAGAGACTGGGATTTCCAACCGAGAGAAAAATCCACAATAAAGAAAGCAAACGGGACTGACCTCAGCTCACCCAATTGATCCCTGGAATAGGTCCTGGGATCCAGCGGGTGCCCAGCCTCCAGCCCAGAGCGGAGACCTTAGCCGCCAGCCCAGAGACCTGCTATGCACCCGACTCACCATCCTAGACAGAACTGTAGGCCCCAGGGCACTGGGTTTCTCTGTCAGGAGGAAACCCCACAGTAAGGAAAATAGCAGGTCCAAATTTAGAGCACTCAGCTGACCCCTCTTCTCCCCACACATGGAAAAGTTCTCAGGAAAAGCTCCTGGGTTCCTGATGGCGCCCAGTTGCCAGCTTGGAGCTACCACTCGCCTGTGCCTGTGTGCTTTGCTCGCCACCCCAGACAGAACTGTGGGCCCCAAAACACCACAGACTGCGCCTCCATGTTGGGAGGAAACCCCACAGTGGGGGGAAACATCAGGTCCAACCCCAGGACACCCAGCTCCAGAAAAGTTTCTGGGTCCTCCCAGGCTCCAGGCTCTAGCCTCCTGCAGTGAAGAGTTTAAGTTAGCCTGGGTGACTCCATTTTGAAATAAAGAGCCATCTTGACCAGGAGCTGAACTCAGGTACCAGGAAATATCACAGAATGTGCACCTGGCAGAAAACAAAGTTAGCTCTCCAAGCAACGGCCTCCAGGAAATATCACAGAATAAATGTTTAGTAAAAAATAGAGACAATCACTCTGGCAATTGTGATTGCCCAGTTCTGTAATGTCAAGGCATGAACCCCCTGCTTATAGTCTTTCCCTTTAAAAACCCGGCTCACTCAGGGCTCAGGGTCCCACTTCTCTACTGCTGTGTCAGTGAGACTTGGGTCCCGAGTTCGATCGCTCTTGTAATAAAGCCCTTTTGCTCTTGCATCAAGTCATCTCCTGGTGGTCTCTGAGGGTCCCGTGATCCTGGCATTACAGCAGCAGGCATGAGAGCTGTGCTCACCTGCCACTGATTACCGCTTGTGTACTGGGGCACAGAGCTCCAACCTCAGACCTAGAGAAGCCTGGGCTCTCTAGATCAGCCACCAGATACTGCTCCAAGGGGCAACCAGCTATCCCTAACTAAACTGACCAAAACCGCAGGGCTCCCAGGTTTTTCAAGAGGGCTGTGCCTAGAAAACAGTGTGAGAACAACAGCAGCAGATCACTAAATTAAGAGCAAGAAACCCAACAGCAGGGCAGCTGTCTCCAGGACATCTCTGGGTGAGGGGAGAGCCTCCTTGACTCACAAAGATCACAATTACCACTCAAGTCTATACACCTGAGGTGAGCTGTGGCAATTCCTGAGCAACACTGGCTATTCAGTGACCATACCCAAAAAGCAGAGGAGGCCTCCTTCAGAAACAACCATCTTCCTGCCAAGAGGATTCTCCCTACCCCAGGATTCCAGCAAGCACCAGAAACTAATAGCCAACACCTGAGACAGGCCAGATGAGTAGAGGCCAGGGTAAAAGCACAACCAACAAAAGCCAAAGCAATATGGCATCTCCAAAACCCAGTTATCCAGGGAAAAGTAGCCCTGGACACCCTATCATAAGTGAAATTCAAGATTTCCTTACATCTATGCTTATGAAGAGGATAATGGAGGAAACAAATAAAATGTATTAAAAAAGATAAAGTCAAACAGATTATGGCCATCCACAAAGAAACAGAGGAAGATGCAGCCAAACAGTTTGTGGCTTTCAGAGAGGAAATAATTAAATTACTGAAAGAAAAAAAAGAGAGAAATGTTCAAACAGGTGAAGGAATTGAAGGAAAATACAGTCAGGTGAAGGAAATCAACAAAATGGTTCAAGATCTGAAGATAGAATTGGAAAAAAATTAAAGAAAACACAAACAGAGGAAATCATGGAGAGGAAGAACTTAGGGAAGAAAACAGGAACTATAGAGGTAAGCATAACCAACAGACTACAAGAGATGGAAGAAAGAATCTCAGGTGTGGAAGATACAATGGAAGAAATCAATGTATCCATCAAAGAAAATGTTAAATCTAAAAAATTCCTGACGCAGACAGTCCAAGAAATCCAAGACAACATGAAAAGACAAAACCTAAGAATAATAGAAATAGAGGGAAAAAAGATTACTGTCTCCAAGGCCCAGAAAATATTTTCAGCAAAATCATAGAAAAAAAACTCCCCAATTTAAAGGAGAGGGTCATAAGTATACAAGAAGCCTACAGAACAGCTAATAAATTAGACCAGAAAAGAAAATATCTGCCACCACATAATAATCAAAACACTAACTATACAGAACAAAGAAAAAAATACTAGAAACTCCAAGGGAAAAGGCCAAGTAACATATAATGGCAAACCCATCAGAATCACACCTTACTTCTCAGCAGACACTATGAAAGCTAGAAGGGTCTGGACGGATATCATGCAGACCCTAAAAGAACACAGATGCCCATCTGTGTTACTATACCATCTGGGTTACTATACCCAGCAAAACTCTCAGTCATCATAAATGGAGAAAATAAGATATTCAATGACAGAAACAAATTTAAACAATACCTACCCACAAATCCAGCATTAAGAGAAGATACTAGAAGAAAAAATACAACCCAGGAAAGTTAACTACATTCAGGAAAACACAGGCAATAAATAACCTCACTACAGCAAAACTAAAAGTAGCCAAGCACACAAATACACTACCACAACCAATAGCAAAATCAAAGCATCTACCAGCAACTGGTCATTAATCTCCCTCAACATCAATGGACTCAACTCTCCAATAAAAAGACACAGACTAACAGAATGGATATGTAAACAAGACCCAACAATCTGGTGCATACAAGAAACACACCTAAGTCACAAAGATAGACATTACTTGAGTGAGAGTAAGGGGCTGGAAGATGATTTTCCAAGCAAATGGACCCAAGAAGCAAGCAGAAGTAGCCATTCTAATATCTTATAAATAGATTTTCAACCAAAATTAATCAAAAGAGATGGGGAAGGTTATTTCATACTCAAAAAAGGAAAATTCCACAAAGAAGACATCATAGTTCTGAACATCTATGTCCCAAATACAAAAGAACCCACATTTGTGAAAGAAACATTAATAAAACTGAAACCACACATAAACCCCCACACATTAATAATGGGAGACTTCAAAACCTTACTCTCAACAAAGGACAGGTCAACAAAACAGAAATTAAACAAAGAAACAATGACTCTGACAGAGGTCATGAATCAAATGGACCTAACAGACATCTACTGAACTTTTCACCCAAACACAAAAGAATTTACCTTCTTCTCAGCATCTCATGGAACCTTCTCCAAAATACACCATATGGTTGGTCACAAAGCAAGCCTCAACAGATACAAGAAGATTGAAATAATCCCTTGTATCCTATCTGACCTATCCTATCCTATCTATGGACTAAAGCTGGACCTCAACAACAACAGAAATAGCAAAAAGCCTACCCACATGTGGAAACTAAACAACTTGCTACTAAATGACAGCTGGGCCAGGGAAGAAATAAAGAAAGAAATCAAAGATTTCCTAGATAGAATTCAATGAAAATGAAGGCACAACATACCCAAACTTATGGGACACACTGAAAGCAGTGCTAAGAGGAAAGTTCATAGCACTAAGTGCCTTCAAGAAGAAATTTGAAATATCTCATATAAGCAACTTAAAGGCTCACCTGAAAGCCCTTGAAAAAAAAAAAAAAGAAGCAGACATACCCAAAAGGAGTAGACGGCTGGAAATAATCAAACTCAGGGCTGAAATCAATACATTAGAAACAAATAAAACAATCAATGAAACCAAGAGCTGGTTCTTTGAGAAAATCAACAAGATAGACAAACCCTTAGCCAAACTAACTAAAAGGCAGAGAGACACTATCTAAATCAACAAAATCAGAAATGAAAAGGGGGATATAACTACAGACACTGAGGAAATCCAAACAATCATTAGGTCTTACTTCAAAAGCCTATACACCACAAAATTGAAAATCTAAATGAAATGGACAAATTTTTGGATCGATTCCACTTACCAAAGCTGAATCAAGACCAGGGAAATAAATTAAATAGTCCTATATCCCCTAAGGAAATAGAAGCTGTCATCAAAAGTCTCCCATCCAAAAAAAGCCCATGGCCAGATGGTTTCAGAACAGGATTCTACTGGGGCTTCAAAGAAGGGCTAACACCAATACTCTTCAAACTATTCCACACAATAGAAACAGAATGAACACTACAAAACTCATTCTAAGAAGCCAGTCACCTTGTTAGTCTTCTTGTGAAGCTCCTCTCCTCTCTGGGTCCTTCTATCCTTCCCCCTACTCTTCTAGACTCCACCCACAGTTTGGCGAGGTGGAGCCTCTCAGAGGACAGCCATGCTAGGCTCCCCTCTGCAAGCATGGTAGAGCGTCATCAATAGTACCAGGGGTTGGCTTCTTCCATGAAATGGGCCTCAGGTTGGGCCAGGCATTGGCTGCACACTCCCTCAGTCTCTGTTCTGTCTTTACACCTGCACAGAATTTACCCAGGGTAAATTGGGGTAAATTCTGGGTGGAAGTTTTTGTGGGTGGGTTGGTGTTTCCCTCCCTCCATGGGGGGTCCTTTCTGGTTAGAAGTTGGCCTCCACAGTCTCCATGACACCTGCCACCAGGGGTCTCAGCTAGAGTCACCCCCATATTCTCCCACCCTGTTGCAGGCCTCCAGCTTGTCTGAGAGATGCCCTGCCCATGGCTTCTCCTCTCTCTGCACGCCCTCTGTCCTCCCTTCCCGCTCTCCCCATATTTGATCCCCACCCTCATTTTCCTCAGTGTTCCCTCTCTTCAACTACTTCCTCTGACTATTTTACTTCACTTTCTGGGTGAGATTCAAGCATCCTCCCTTGGGTCCTCCTTGTTACTTAGCTTCTTTGGGTCTGTGCATTGTAGCATGGTTATCCTGTACTATGTGGCTAATGTCCACTTATAAGTGAGTATATACCACGTGTGTCTTTCTGGGTCTGGGTTACCTCACTCAGGATGATCTTTTCTAGTTCCATCCATTTGCCTGTAAATTGCATGATTTCCTTGTTTTAAATAATTGAGTAGTATTCTATTGTGTAAATGTATCACGATTTCTGTATCTATTCTTCAGTTGAGGGTTTGATTCCAGTTTCTGGCTATTATGAATAAAGCTGCTATGAACATAGTTGAGCAAATGTCCTTGTTGAATGGTGGAGCATCTTTCGCATATATGCCCAGGAGTGGTATTGCTGGATCTTGAGGTAGAGCTATTCCCAATTTTCTGAGAAAGTGGTTGTACAAGTTTACATTCCCACCAGTAATGGAGGAGGGTTCCCCTCTCTCCACAACCTCTCCAGCATGTGCTGTCTGTCACTCATGGATTGGTAGGATTAACATTGTGAAAATGGCCATCTTACCAAAAGCAATCTACAGATTCAATGCAATTACCATCAAAATACCAACACAATTCTTTGCAGACCTCGAAAGAACAATTCTGAACTTCATATGGAAAAACAAACAAACAAATAAACAAAAACCTAGAATAGCTAAAACAATTCTATACAATTAAAGAACTTCTGGAGGTATCTTCACTGCTGACTTCAAGCTATGCTACAGAGCAATAGTAATAAAAACTGCATGGTACTGGCATAGAAACAGACTGATTGATCAATGGAATAGAATCAAAGACTCAAGAATAAACCCACACACCTACGGATGCTTAATTTTTGACAATGAAGCCAAAACCATACAATGGAAAAAAGATAGCATCTTCAAATGGTGCTGGTCTAACTGGATGTCTGCATGTAGAAAAATGCAAATAGATCCATATTTGTCACCCTACACAAAGCTAAAGTCCAAGTGGATCAAAGACCTCAACATAAAACCAAACACACTAAATCTGTTGGAAGAGCAAGTGGGGAAGAGCCTTGACCTCACTGGCACAGGAGACAACTTCCTGAATAAATAAATGTGTTTTTTTTTTAAAGGTGGAAAAGTGGTTGGAAGAAGGCATTCAACAAGGACCTCTGGCCTCCATACTCACATGTGCACACATGAAAACATACGTAAGAGTCTTATGTGAACTCTGAAAAAAAGATATCCAGCCAGCAAGAGTAACTATTGGTTTTTGGTTTGACTTACAATTTCCATCTGCTATTTCCTTTGTGCATCCCGAGGTTAGTTTCCAACATTTTCCCTCAAACCGTATTTTCTCAGCCTGCTTCCAGGGCTCTGTCTGCCTCTCGGAGCTCTCTCCTGAGCAGTGTCTCATTCTGTAGAAAGCACTAACTCTCCCTGAGGTTGGCCTGGCCCTCCTCACCAGCGTCTCTTCTGGACACACAGTATTCTCTGCTTCAGCCGCCAACAGCCAGACTGTCCCAAATGCCCCGCTATGCCTTGATGTCCAGCTTTGAGACGAGATGTGGTTTCCTTTGATAGCAGCGCCCCTAGCACTCTTGTCACCTGAGTTTTCCTTCCCTGTCAACTCAGAAGGTATACTTCAGGATGCCACACCTTAATTTCTGATATCAAAGGGCCCTTCTCTGAACTTTTGAAAGTTATAATCCTGCTTTCCCCGCCACCCCTCAGGCTACCATCATGGTTTCTTGCATTTGTCTTGTTTTTTTTTTTTTTCTTTTTTTTCTTTTTCTTTTTGGTTTTGTGCTACACTTAAAATCTGTAAAGCGTGGGTGAACAGCAGTCAGTCACATATACTCCAGATGACCACTAGGGGTCAGTGGCATCTTTCAGGTGAGCAAATGACCCGCTTGAGGCTCAGCTGTTGGTGTTTTGTTTGTGCTTCTTTGCTTTGTCTCTGTTTTGTTTGGTTTTGGTTTTTGTTTTGAGACGTAGTTCACTATGTAACCCAGGCTGGCCTAGAACTTATGAAGGCCAGGCTAGTGTTAAATTCACAGAAATCACCTTCCTATGCCTCCAAGTGCTGGGGCTTTAAGTATGTGCCACCATGTCCTGCCTTAAACTTAGCTTTTAAAATGTCTTTCCCGCTCTGCCTAAATCTTCGAGTTTTTAATGTTTCATGTATTCATGAACTAAAGTTTTGATTTTTAAAAGATACTGACTTTGTATACCTACCCAGGTTCAACAAGGAACGATTAAACACCCAATTAAGAGCCACTCTGTTAGCTGGCAAGTATCTGCAGGCTACAAAAGGTCAATGGAATTTGAATCTGTCTTTTAAATTATGCTTCAGTCTTCACAAAGGGTATGCTCTAGCCTTAACTACAAGAGTAAATGTCTTACAGTCCATCACAATTCACGACCAAACCATTAAGGCATTGAAAGAGTCCTCACAAACACACAAAAGAACATTCTTATACCAAGGACAAACATTTAGAAGATGTTTTGAAAACAAATTCTTTATAATACTTTCATTTTTCTTAGAGTTTTATTTTATATATGTGGGTGTTTTTGTGCATGCTTACCAATGCACTGGGCCCCCACAGTGCCTGCAGAGGTCAGAAGATTTGTGGGATCCCTTGGGCTGAAATTACAGATGGTTGTGATTGCCATGCTGGGAAGTGGACCTATGCCCCGCGGAAGAGCCGCCAGTCAGGGCTTTTTAACTGCTGAGCCATCATCTCTCCAGCCCCTTACAGCTCTTATACACAGAAAGACTCTCAAAATTTGTTTTACAGCCAGGCAGGGTGGTACACACCTCTAATCCTGGCACATGTGAGGCAAAGGTAGGCGAATCTCTGCGAATCTGAGGTCAGCTTGGTCTATGTATGGAGTTCCAGGGCTCTGTCTCAAAAACTTTTCATATGTATTTATTGTATGCGTGTGTGCGTGCATGTGTGCGTGGGCGTGTGTGCACTCATGCACATGTGTGTTCTATAGCAACTGTGTAGAGGTCAGAGGACAACTCCTTGGCGCTGCTTCTCTGTCTTCAATGTGTGAACCCAGGGACTGAACTCTGGCTATTAGACTTGGTGGCAAGCGTCTTTACCCACTCAGCCATTTCACTAGGCTCTAGAAAGACTCTTATTAACTATTATTTTTCTTCTCAAACCCAGTAAACCTCCTGACTTATCAGCATTGTAAGTGGTCCCATTCCCATAATTATTTAAAACTCAAGTATGATCATTTTTATTTTTCCTTTCCTTCCATAGTCAATATCCAGGTTATTGGCAAAATTCATTGATTTTATTTTTTTTGCCCCTAAAATATCTGCCTAATCTTCCACTCCCCATCTCTGTCAGCCCCCTAGTGGTAAGCACCTGCCACAAGAGCCCTCCATCTCCCTTTTCCCAAGCTGTTGTGAACCTCGATAACAGAGCAACTCTCTTTTAACTCTGTGCTGTAGCACACCCTCAAAGAACGCCCTTGTGTATAAGGTCACCTGAAATTGGAAATGATCCAAGGCAGTACACATTCTGAAAGGAGCTAGGAGACGTTTGAGGCCACCAACCCTGGGCGTGTCACAAAGCCATCGGTTCTGGTGCTCCGCGAAAAGAGAATTGCTGTCCCTTATTACAGCAGATGTGACTGGCAATGTTCTTTTCTTTGTTGGATGCTAAATGATCAGAACTTCCAAAATGGGGCTACTTACATTAGCGAAAGAACACTGAGTCTTGAAAGCTTTTCTTCTGTGGCAATCATGTTTTTTGTCATCCAGTGCTGCAGCTTTTGAAGATAATTGACAATGTCAGCTTCTTGTTCTAATCAGCTGAACATCTTTGCAATTCATCTCGGATATTATTTATTTGATAACCCCTTCTTCCAGAGAATTTACAGTAATTGAGTTAGAAACAAAGCAAATTTTTTCTTCCTCTTCAAAGAGGGTATGACTTCTCCTATATAATTTCCTGGCTATAATATGGAACGGTATATTAAATCTTTCAGGAAATATATTCCTAACTCATTCAGCAGATCACCTGTAACCTGAAGCTAGAATGTATTTGTACTTTGTTGCTTCATTTCACAGAGAAATAAATTGTGACATTTTTAAGGATGGGAATAAAATGTTCCTGTCATCTTCAATTTTCCTGGTCTCTGGGGTTTTCTAATTCTAGTTGTTTTTCACTGTGTTCTTTGATTCAATCTGTTCTTTCCTCTTCCATCTGGGATGGTGAGGGAACATTAGGCACATATAACTGTTGCAAATCACACCTAGCCTACCACTTTTAATGCAACGAAGGTTGTGATGCCGTGCTGGGGACAGAGCCCAGGGCTTCATGCATGCTCAAAGAGCACTCCCTCAACGAGCTACGCCCAGTCCCATTTTCCCACTCTATCTAATACGCATGTAAAAGTGTATTTACCTTCCCTTTTCTATTTGTGTGCTTCTGGGGGTGGATATGTATGTGTATATGTTTGCACGTGTGTTGAGCGGTACACAAACATTTGTCTATCTGCATGCATGGAGAGGCGGGACGTCAATATTCATCCTCCGTCACTCTTCTGCTTTACTCACTGAGGCCACGTCTCTCAAACCCAGAGCTCCCTAGCAGTGCTAGCCTTGCGACCCAGCTTGCTCTGGGGGTCTGAGTGACTGCACACTCCCACATGGCATTTACATCGGCTCTGGGAATCTGCACTCTGGTTCCCACACGTGAGTGGTCAGCATTTTAACCACAGAGCCATCCCTGGGTCAAATTAAAGTAGTTTAGAAGTTTCTATTCTAACAAGAAATACATTTTCTAAGATTGAAGATGGAGGGAGGGAGCAACCACAGATAAGAGCAGCAGCCTGCTGCACAAACAGGAACCATTTGTATCATTCCTCCTCAGTTTAGGGTGCAGTCAGTGTTGTTGGCCATTACTTTTGAACGCTTTCTGTGTCGGTATCGGAATCAGGCACTCTGAAAGTTTTCTCGTTTAAACTAGTTTTCACATCAGCTCTTCCAGGTTTGGTTTACCGCTAAAGGAACTGAAACTGTTAACGTTAAATAATTCCCCAAAGACACACGCAGCGTGGAACAGTGCAGGGATGCCAACACAGCTCTTTTGGGGCCCAGAAGTGTATTTGCTCATTTGCCTCCAGCCACTCACCTTTCTTTTCCACCTCTCATTCTCAGTAGATCCTCACAGGATTAATTTTAAAATGTTAAGTGCTTTTGGAGATTTGGAAGTCTTATGTTTCCAGTAAGCTAACCTAAGATGCATTTAAACGTGGACGGCTTGCTGAGGCTAGTGTAAAATTTTCTAAAATACTTGCTAGCTTGTCTTTGAAATTACATCATCAGACATAGGAAACAGAATCTTAAAATTAGTGTGAGAACTTAGATACCTTTAAAAATACTCATGTGCATGTGTGTGTTCACACGTGAGTGTGTGTGTGCTGTATTGTGCATGCACGTCAGAGGACAATTTTTGGGAATTGGTTCTGTACTGCTACAGGGATTGTGGGAGTGAAACTCAGGTCATCAGGCGTGGCAGCAAGGATCTTTACTGGCTAAGTCATGTCACAGGCCCTGGCACTCCTTTAAATAACTGGAAAATCTAAACAAATACTTGCATTCTACATATAGATTTTATCTAGTATTCTGTGCCTAGGATGGCTGATAATAAAGCTTGTGGGTCCTTCTTTGTGCATACAGGGAAAATTCTACAGCTAAAAATCCTAAAAATCCTCAAATGCTTTAAGTCCTTTGATCAGAGTATCAGAGAAGCACTGAAAGTTTAGATTGGCCAGGCATGGTGGCACACACCTTTAATCCCAGCACTTGGGAAGGCAGAGGCAGGTGGATCTCTGTGAGTTTGAGGCCAGCCTGGTCTACAAAGTAAGTCCAGGACAGCCAAGGCTACAGAGAGAAACCTTGTCTTGAAAAAAAAGAAAAAAAATGGGGGGGGGGAGTTTAGATTGCTGCACAGACTTTAGGAACATTGCTCAGCACTAACGGGACTACAAACCGAAGAACAGATGATAAGAGGCGACGCAAGGGAAGGTGCTTTAGGAATTTACAGTCAGGACAACTTAAGACTGTAGCTACTGTTTTAGAGGAGAAAAGGAGCAGAAATGGAACTTGAAATAGTTAGTTCATTACTCTTCTATTTACAGAACATTCCTCTTTTTGTTAGTATTTTTAACCTACGTTATCTTATGCAGATAAGCGTTTTGCTGGCATGTATGTTTGTGTGCTGGGTGTGTACCTGATGCCCAAGGAGGCCAGAAGAGGGTGCTGGATCCCCTGTCACTGGAGGTAAAGATGGTAGTGAGCCTCCAGCAGGTGCTGCAGCCCACACCTAGGTCCTCTACAGCACCAACTTCTCTCAGCCTCTGAGAGGTCTCTCCAACCTCCACTCTTCTGTTAGCTTTTCAGAGTTTTCCTTTTTTTTTTAATTTTAAATTTCTTCACAATTTATTCATTATATCTCCTGATTGAAGACCCCTCCCTCAACTCCCCCAGGTCATACCCTCCCTCACTCTTTCCCCCATCTTCTTCCCCTAGTCCACTGAAAGGGGGAGTTCTCCACTATTGCCATCTGCCCATAGCTTGTCAAGTCTCATCAGGACTGCCTGGATCCTCTTCCTCTGTGGCCTGGCAAGGCTGCATTGCCAGGGGCAAGTGATCAAAGAGCAGGCAACCGAGTTCATGGCAGAGGCAGCCCTGCTCCCCTCCCTCAGAGATCCACATGGAGACTGAGCTGCCTATCAGCCACATCTGATCAGCGGGTCTGAGGCCTCTCCATACATGGTCCTTGGTTGGTGCATCAATCTCTGCAGGGCCCCCTGGGCTCAGATTTTTTAGTTTTGTTGGTCTCCTTGAGGGGCTCCTGTCCCCTCCATGTCCTTCCATCCCCAAACCCTGTCTTCTTCCACAAGACTCCTTGCACTCTGCCCAAAGTTTGGCTGTCCAAAAGATGTCCCACCATTCAATAAGGACATTTGCTCAACTATGTTCATAGGAGCTTTATTCATAATAGCCAGAATCTGGGAACAACCCAGATGCTCCTCAACTGAAGAACAGATACAGAAATTATGGTACATTTACACAGCGGAATACCACTCAGCTATTAACAAGGAAATCATGAAATTTGCAGGCAAATGGATGGAACTAGAAAAGATCATCCTGCATGAGGTAACCCAGAAACAGAAAGACAGTCATGGTAAACACTCATTTATAAGCGGATATTAGCCGTATAATATAGGACAGTCATCTACAGACCTAAAGAAGCTAGACACTAAGGAGAACCTTAGGGAGGATGCTTAATTCTCATTCAGAATGGCAAACAGGATAGACACCAGAAGTGGTGGAAGAGAGAAAACAGGATGGGAGTCTACTATAGAGGGTCCTCTGAAAGGCTCCACCCAACAGGGGATCAAAGCAGATGCTGAGAATTTTCCTTTATTAAGGAATGTTGGGCATGTTCTGAAAATGGTAGCATACAAGCGCACACCTAATTTAATTGTAGCAGAAGCAGCAGATTTCTGAATTGAAGCTCGCTTAGTCTACACAGTGAGTTCCAGGCCAGCTAGAGCTACACAGAGAGACCCTGTCTGGGGAAAAAAAATTAGACATGAGATGAAAATTTCACTGAACACTAAAACTATTGTTCATTTAAACTATAGCCAGAGTTATAGAAACACATAAATTATTTCTCATCTTTATTTTGGTCCAGAGAAAAATGTTAAAAAACAACTTTGTTTTTTTGTTTATTTGTTTTTCTGAGACAGGGTTTCTTCGTGTAGCCTTGGATGTCTTGGACTTGCTTTGTAGACCAGGCTGGCCTCAAACTCATAGAGATCCTCCTGCCTCTGCCTCCTCAAGTGCTGGGATTACAGGTGTGCACCACTGCCCCGGCTCCAACTTGGTTTTAATCACCAAATATGTGTTTTCTTCCTCTTACTACATCTTGGTCATGAGATAAGCTGTGATATTTGCTCATAACAGGAAAAAGCTACTTACGAGTTAGGTGCTATGCAAATTAAAGGAAATTATTTTGTTCTGATATAAGAGGATTTATATTTAGAATTTTAAATTATTCATTCCCGGGTAAAAGCCTAAGAAATTCTAGTAAGTATTTAACACTTTCAATTTGAGCAAGTTAAAAATAATTTAAAGCCATCTACTTTAAAGCTTTTAAGGAAGCAGAGAGTTTTAGAGCGTAAATACATGAGTGAGGGTTTGGGTTTCCCTTCCTTCTTGATGGAGCACAGCAGTGTTACTGGGGGAAGTAACACCCATTTAAAGAGGTTAAGAAAGTAAGATTTTGTTTTGTTTCACACCCCGACCTAACATTGTAGCATGAGGTTGGCCCGATGACACCTTCTGTAATTACAGTGGCAGATGCTGGGCTGTGCAGAGTCCAAAGAGAATTCCAGGCTGTGGCCTTAAGATCCGGGTTTCTCTTTGATATGGAAGCTGATGATTCCTTCCCTGCATCCTAACACCCCATCATTATTCCTTTTTAAAAACTTCAGCT
The DNA here is from genome assembly GCF_030254825.1 of Meriones unguiculatus. Lineage (NCBI taxonomy): Eukaryota > Metazoa > Chordata > Mammalia > Rodentia > Muridae > Meriones > Meriones unguiculatus. The sequence goes on along the minus strand of NC_083350.1, from coordinate 76,318,988 downwards.
CTAGCAAAATACCACAAAAGTGGGTTTTTTTTGTTTGTTTGTTCGCTTTTCCTCAAACCCTTCTTTCATGAACCCTGGGCCTTCCAACGCCATCTTTCTTTTTTTATAATTTATTATCCTTTGCCCATTTTCTCTTTTCACTGTCTGTTTCCCAGTGACTCAGCTAATAGTTAATGGTTTGGTAGTTATATGCTACAATTGTTTAAAGGAAAAGTGGCCTTTCTCATGAATCTTTTAAAAATTGTGCAGGGTTTTCCTTGTGTGGCTGCAATTTTGTTTTCTTGGGGTCAACCAAGCATGAGTCAGAAACGCTGAAAAAGACTGAGAGTGCACTGAACATGTGCAAACTTTCCCCTTGCCTTTCTCTAAACATTCAGCGAAGCACCGTTTGCATGGCACTTACACTGCATTAGGTACCTAATGGAACCTTGAGCTGTCTTACGGTACATAGAAGGGCTTACGTGGATACAAGTGTTGTGCATGCGTGTTGCAGTGCTGGAAGAATCAAGCCCAGAGCCTTATGCCTGCCAAGCAGTGGGTTGCTTAGCTGCATCCCCGACCCACACGCTACTTTAATAAGGGTCTGAAAAGCTGCAGATGTCCGTATCCATGGTGATGCCTAGAGCCATTTCCTTGTTGATATTGAAGGATGCCTGGAACCGTTAGGCCATCACAATCATACCCTGTTGAATTTTGTATATAGCCCAGTCTCAATCAGCGAGTTCTTTTGAGCCTTACTTGGAAAGCATTAGATAGTTGTTAAAAGCTACTTTACTTTTTCTCCACCTTGTTTTTGACCACTGCTTGCTTTAAATGTTTTGAAAGATGTTTGTCAGCAAGTATGTCTGCACCCTGTGCACGCCCGGTACCCATGAAGGCCAGAAGAGACTGTCAGATCCTTGGGAACTGGAGTTACAGACAGCTGTGAGCCACCATGAAGATACTGTGAACTCTAGACTTCGTGAACTCTTCTTTGTGGACTTTGTGTTCTGGTTGGCTCACTGCAAGAGCAGCCAGTGTTCTAAACTGCTGAGCCTTCTCTCTACCTTCTTGATTTCTTAAAAATTATATTTTTATTTCTGTGCATGTTCTCTCTCCAACGAGTGGGTCTTGGGGATCAAACTTAGGTCTGGGAGCAAATGCCTTTATAAATTGAACCATCTCATTACTCCCTACAATGTTCTTTATAAATATGGAAGTTTATTGATTGTTGATTAAAGTCTTTTTTTGTTTACTGTTTTATTTGAAAATATGCATTTAGGTAATTTTCCAAAATAGCAGTCAGCCTCTAACCATATAAAGCAGGTTTACCAGACAGACACTTTAAGGGGGGGGGGGGGGGGGAAAGGAAAACAAGTCTAAACACAAAGATTACCCAAAAAGGACTGACTTGCCCGCACTTTAGAACACATGAAGCTGACTGGACTCTGAAATACGTCCTACTTCGAACCCGACCATGGCCTCTCAGTTTATGTACCCAGTCTCATGTCTGCCCAGGGCTAAGGGCTCTGGAAACAGCAGCAATATAAAAACCAATGTTAGGATCTTGATGTGTGACTTCTTGGGTTCCATACGTTGCTGGAGCATCTTATTTAGGCACAGTGATGGGTAGATACATATTGTTCGTATGCGATCTCGTTTTTCTCAAAATTACAGGTTATAAAATCATACATTTACAGATTTTTATCTACCATTTCTTGACTTCTAGTTGGACTTAAGTCACAATCATTCTTGCATTTATTTCACAAATAAATGCTGGAGTGTGGTGCACATGAAATACTCAGGTGTGAAGAAAACACTACAGCCAACCCTCTCCTGCTTTGCATCCATGGGGGACCCTCTTACACTCCTGTTAAATGGTTTCACTTTGGGGTAAGGATTAGGCTTGGTGGTGGAGCTTCTATACAACATACACAGGGCCAGGCTTTCAATCCTGATAGCAGCACTATCGAACCAAACCAAGCAATCCAGCCAGGCCCATCTTGATTTTCACCATGAGGCTTTTAACCCCTAGTCAGCCGATTTCTTTTCTCATCTTCCTTGAACATATAAAAGATATTTGGATAGTTCATTCTTTTCTTCAAAGAATTCACTTTGAGAAGCAAAGGTCATAATTGTTGTAATAATTACCAGTAATCTGTCACCATTGGGCTGGGGACATATTTTGGTGGAAGTGTATCTTTTCCCTTGCCTACCCCTCCAGCAACTTCCCTGCTTTAATTTAATTAAAATACATGCTTTTCCCCATCATGTAGATCACTGACAAAACCACTTATTTTGTGATTTAAAAGTATATTTCTGCGGTCCTAATGAGACTTGAGAGGCTGAGGTCAGATGGCAGGGGAGGAGGGCTCCCCCTTTCTGAGGACTAGGAGAGGAGGGAGGGATGGTGGGACCAGGAGGAGACAAGGGAGGGTGCTATAATCGGGATATAAAGTGAATAAATTATGAAAAGTAAATTTCAATTTAAAAAAGTTAAAAAAAATACTCTTAGCTGTGTACTATGCCAAATTGACACAAACGTGTGAACTGGTCCTAAGAACACCTTTGCTTGTTTATCCACTCAACAAATTGTGTGAGTTTCTGTGGTACAGCCTTTTGGTCACCACCCAGTAAATCAGCTTATTTTCTATCTTTTTATGAGATGTAATTTGAAGTTTCTTGTCTTGCGCTTTTCTCTTGACCTTGGAAGTCCATCCTGAGCTTTTGACTGTGGAACTTCCTAACAAGGCAGCTCTTGGGATTTGCTCGTTGGCACATGCCAGACAAGCAATGCTGAGCCACATCCTTGCCCCCCAGGGGCGTTCTCCACACATAGACATTTGTCTAATAGACACTGGTGTCTATTACCCGACAGTTAAGCTGCCGATCTCCCATACCATTGAGCTCTCCTTTTTCTCAGGTGACAGCCATCAAAACTACCGCACAGGTTGCATTTCTTCTTGTGGGAGGAGATGAGTACAGAGATGCTGACATCTAAGGACGGAGATAAAATCCTGCCTGTGGCCTTGGTGGTAGACACAAATAAAAGTTAAACTGTCGTTAGTTGTCTTATTTAAATCTATGGCCTTTCTGCCTTATCACCAAATTTATTTTCCAGTTTTGAATCCTTCTCAGTGTGAATGTCTTTTTTGAAGCCATTGTTATCTCGTGGCAGAGGAAGGGAGAACAAAATGCTTGATTTAATTAAGATGCTTCTTACCACTTAATTAGTCCTTTCCAGATCTGCCTTACTCAAAGGCTTAATTTAGCAATGCTTGTAAGTTACATAAAGAGAATAGTAACTCCACTTTCTTAGAGCCCATATTTGTCCCGTATAAGTTTTTACACAGTGCTTCAAAAATAAATATGCTGTGAGAGGTGAAGAAAGTGTTTTTTAGGCGTTTGAAAGAGCTCAGTGTCCTGACTGGGAGGGGGAGCGTGGGGAGTAGGCCCAGCTCTGTTTTCCCGCACAGAATAGTTTTTTTCATTTTTGGGTAACAACTGTCCCTGCGAAATGGTGAGGCAAACCTCGTGCCCCTAGGTCAAGGCTTGATCATGTGACTTGGAACTAGTTTTAAAGTATTCCGTTTTACTTATGTATACGTGTGGGGCTGGAGTTCCGGGCAGCTGTGACTTGTGCTGGGGACTGAACTTTGCAAGAACTGTATGCGCTCTGACAGCTGGGTTTTGTCCACTCCCGACCCAGGGCTACTAATTCGCAGTGCTGTGGTGAACGCAAGTGATCCCGTCAACACCAAGAAGGAGTCTGGTCCGAGCTTTTCTCTATAACTATAAAGCAGCACCTGCGCTTGTTCTGTTGATTTACCAAATGGATCCAAGTTCTGGACTGTTACACATTTTGCTAATATTTGGGAAGATTTCCTGATACTTTCAGAGGAAAGCAGAGAAGAGGAAAAGACCCTTTTGTGATGATGTTTAAGCATCTAGGTTCAAATATGCTCCTAAATCTTGCTCTACTATCACATTATTTGCTTATGTTAGGTAAACTCCTTCCTTTTCTTAACCTAATTTGAATTAGGGTTTTGTTACTTGCCACCAAAATAGTCCTGACAAACACAAAGAATAAAGGAAGGTCGAGGGGAGCGGGGAAGTACAGGGTAGAGTCAAGCTGTTTGGACTTAGTCTGCTTGGTGAAAGCCAGCACCTATAAGGACAAAGCAGTTGATGAAGTGCACTCACTCATAGACTGGAATAGGAAATCAGAGAGAAGGAAGAGTCAGAGACAAAACAATGAGCAAGAAAAAAAAGTTTAAATAAAGATGAATAAAGTCAAAGGGCGGGAATTTCAGGAAGGGAAACACTGATAGAAAAACCCTGAGGTGTGAGGGTGCAAGTGTGGGTAGAGGACATACAAGTGTGGGCTGAACTGGAGTGCGAGTGCCATGCTGCTGAAGATAGAGTTTCACAGGCGAATGGGAACAGATCTGGACTGCCGGGAAATTAAACAGAGATTTGTAGTTTGGGGCCAGCAAACTACAGCGGAGTATCTGGTGTTACACTGAGGTTTTTGATTCAGTTGGAATTTAGTTTTGTGCAGGGAGATAAATATGGATCTATTTGTATTTTTCTATGTGGAGACATCCAGTTAGACCAGCACTGTCTTTTTTTTTTTTCCCATTGTATGGTTTTGGCTCCTCTATCAAAAGTCAAGTGTCTGTAGGTATGTGAGTTTATTTCTGGGTCTTCTATTCAATTCCATTGATCAAGGAAGAGCCTTGAACTCATTGGCACAGGAGACGACTTCCTGAACAGAACAACAACAGCTCAAGCTCTATGATAACAATTAATAAGTAGGACCTCATAAAAATTGAAAAGCTTCTGTAAGGCAAAGGACACTGTCAATAGAATGAAACAACGGTTTACAGATTGGGAAAAGAGCTCTCCAGTCCTACATCCAACAAAGGGTTAATAGCCAAAATATATAACAAACTCAAGAAATCAAACACCAATACACAAAATAACCCAATTAAAAAATGGGGCAAAGAGGGCTGGAGAGATGGCTCAGCGGTTAGGAGTACTGTCTGCTCTTCCAGAGTCCTGAGTTCAATTCCCAGCAACCACATGGTGGCTCACAACCATCTATAATAGTATCTGATTCTCTCTTCTGTAATTCAGGCATACATGCAAATAAAGTGCTCATATGTATAAATAAATAAATCTTTTAAAAAATGGGGCACAGAACTAAACAGAAATTTTTTAACAGAGGAATCTCAAATGAAAGAAATGTTCAAATTCCTTGGTAATCAGGGAAATGCAAATCAAAAGGTCTCTGAGATTCCATGTCCTTATTCACACCAGTCAGACTGGCTAAGATCAACATCTCAAGTAACAGCACATGCTGGCAAGAGTGTGGAGAAAGGGGAACCCTCCTCCATTGCTGGTGGGAATGTAAACTTGTACAACCACTTTGGAAATCAATCTGGTGCTTTCTCAGAAAATTGGGAATAACTATACCTCAGGACCCAGCTATACCACTCTTAAAAGACACTCCACCATACAAAGACATTTGCTCAACTATGTTCATAGCAGCTTTATTCACAATAGCCAGAACCTGGAAACAACCCAGATGTCCCTCAACTGAAGAACGGATAAAGAAACTGTGGCACATTTACACAACAGAATACAATTCAGCTATTAAAAACAAAGAAATCATGACATTTTCAGGCAAATGGTGGGAACTAGAAAAGATCATCCTGGGTGAGGTAACCCAGACCCAGAAAGACACATGGTATACATTCATTTATAAGGGAATTTTAGCCATACAGTACAGGATAAGCACACTACAAGGCACAGACCCAAAGAAGCTAAATGACAAGGAGGATCCAAGGGAGGGTGCATAACCTTACTTGGAAGGGGAGGTAGAATAGACAGAGGTAGTAACTGAAGAGAGGGAACGAGGTAAGGGAGGGCACTGGGAGTGAAGAAGGTGGAGAGCAGACCAGGGGAGAGCAAGGTGAGAGGACAGAGGCCTGCAGAGAAAAGAGGAACGGAGGGCAGGGGCATCTCTGTGGCAAGCAGATGAGGGGAGTTCAAGCAGTGTCCTGGTAGCAGAAGCCATAGAGACTGAAGAGGACAGTTTCTAACTAGACCAGCCTCCCAGCAGAGAGAGGGGAACTCCAACCCACCCACAAAAACTTCAACCCCAAATTTATCCTGTCTACAAGATGTGCAGGATAAAGATGGAACAGAGATTGAGGGAATGCCCAACCAATGCTTGGCCCAACCAAAAACCTATCCCAGGGGAGAGTGCCAACCCCTGACACTATGAACAATACTCTGCTAAGCCTACAGACAGGAACCTGACAGAGTTGTTCTCTGAGAGACTCCAGAAGCACCTCAACACAGATGCTGAGACTCACAGTCAAACATTGGGTGACACTTAGAGAGTCTTGTGGAAAAGTGGGAGGAAAAAGAAAAGAACCTGGAGGTGACAGGAACTCCACAAGAAGACCAACAGGACCACCTAACCAGGGCCCAGAGGAGCTTGCTGAGATTGAAGCATTAACCAAGGACCATGCATGAACTGGACCTGGGCCCCTACAAAGATGTAGCAGATGGACAGCTTAGGCTTCAAGTGGGTCCTCTAGCAAGGGAAGTGGGGACTGTATTGTACAAGGACTCACCAGCTTTTTGATCACAGTCCCTGGTGGGACTGCCTTGCCAGACCACAGGGGAAGAGGACATGCTCAGTCCTGACCTAACTTGATGAGCTGGGTTGGAAGCTGAGGAAGAGGGGAGAGGGGAGAGGGGAGGGAGAAATGGAGGGATGAGAGGGGAGGAGGGATGGAGCTACAACCAGGACATAAAGTGAATAAATAAATTTATTTCTCAATGGTACTTGCCACCAAACCTGGCCTCCTGAGTTTGATACCAGAACCTTCATTGTAGAAGGAAAAGAACCTATGACTTCCATATACCCTTCCACGTGCTCATGCCATGCCCAATAAGGGTAAAAATTAAAATATGTTGATATTTCTACAAGCCGTAGCCTTGTAGAAATACCCTATCTTAAAAAAATGTTATCAAGTGTGATTACACTGAACTTTTACACCCGGATCAGAATGTTCTCAGGTTTGTTAATTAGGCAATGTTTAAAAATAAACTGTGACTCAACACAGTTTGTCTCCTGGCCTCCCCCCTTTTTTTTTAAACAGTCAGTTAGAGCCACAGGCTCCAGCAAGAATTTGCAACAGAATCTGAAAGGCAGAAGCAAATGCGGTTCTGAGATTCCTTGCACCTGACTATCTCACTGTCCTGCCTTCTAAAGGGGCAGGTAACTCACATCCTATTTTGTCATCTTAGAAGTAGCCAGTTTAGGAACTGGAGAGATGGATCAGTGGTTAAGAGCACTGGCTGCTCTTCCAGAGGACCTGGGTTCATATTCCCAGCACCCACATGACAGCTCACAACTCCAGTTCCAGAGGATCTGACACTCTCACACAGTGTCAATTCATGGAAGATAAAAACAAACAAGTCATTAAAAATATTTTTTAAAAAGATGTAGCCAGTTTAGCTTTGCAGAAAACTGTGTTTGTATCTTGTAGGCATCTACTATATGAACAACAACAGAATGAAACAGCAAACCATTTTTATTCTAAGTTTGTCTTCTCAAGTTGCTTTCCTCATAAGAAAAATTAATTCCCTTTTACCTCATAATGAAAGGATAAAATTTAAATATTTTTATTGCTAAGTATCATTGCCGTGTGTTTGAGAGAGGGTCTTATGTTGTTCAGGCTGGCCTCAAACCCTTGGGCCAGGGAATTTCCCGATGTCACTTTTTTGAACAAAGTTACGGGGACTATAAGGCACACCTCGCTGTGACTGGCTCAGCTCATTATGATTTGTAACATACTGGAAATGTAGATAAATAAGCATAACCCAGTTCAATATTAACATCTTTCCCCTCCAGAGACATTGGCTGCCTTTCTGCTCTTGGAACACTCTTTCTGGTTCCCCTTCCTCTATCTACAACTGCACCTGGCTGTGGCTTCCTCAAGAAATTTGTTACTGTCCCTCCACACAAAGTAGCCTTCCCTGTTACACGATTTTCCTAAAGCTGTCTGGTTTTTGTTGATGAAACACAGTAAGATAATAGTTATTTTTTTTTGTTATGTCTTCATTATCACATTTAAAGTCGAAAGGGAAAGGAAATTGATCATTTATCCCCAGCACCCAACACAGGACCCAACATACAATAAACATTTTGGATTTTTTTTTATTAATAAATCATATCAATGTCATTAACAACCCTAAAAAATTTAGAGAAATTATTACCCTTAATGCATATGTGATAATATATTTGATATATATGTATAGTAGATAATGAAAAAACTGACCAAATTTATAAACCACTAAGCTAGCTATATAATAAAGGTAATTAAAAAAAAAAAAAAACAGAAGCTGAGTGATTGGGAGTATGGTTTTTGTGTGTTGTTCTGAGATAGAGTCTCAGTATGTAGCTTAGGCTGACTTCAAACTCACAATCCTCTGGTCTCAGCTTTCTAAGTCGTAAGGTTACAGGAATGTTCGAGTAAACACGGCTGAGAATGTATTTGTTTAAATATATCCTGTCTTGTGGTGCTTAAGAACTGGAGGATTAAGAATTAACAGCATAAGCTGGAGGCAAGCAGACCAAGGGTTCAAGGTCACTCTCAGCAGTATAGCAAGTCCGAGTCCAAGGTGGACAAATCTTGCCCTGTCTTCAGTGTTCAATTCCTGTCACATTTTCTTCTTTAAATCTTGTCTCATTGCAGGGGCCGCTGCTGGCCTCTCCTCCCTTGCTGAGGTTCTGCTGCAGCTATCGAGTCCCTGGCTCCCACGTCAGCACTGGACCACACACATCACCTTGTGTGTTTGCAGTTGTTTTCAAGGTTACTCTTGTCTCATCGTAAGAGACTGTAGGTCTCTGGAGGGAGTGAACACTGACTTGCCTTGTTTTATCCGAGGGTGCCAAAGCAATGCTGAGAACACGGTGACTGAATAACTAACACTCACAGAATTGTTGCCAGAAGAATTAATTATCTGACTCTACTGGCTCCTGTCTATCACAGTTACACAGAGAACAACAATGGTGAGTCCTGGAAGCCATGGAAACCACTTCGTGGGTCCTGAGTTTGTTTAAACTTTTGAGTAGAGTTTGTCCCCTGACCAAAGTCAGCCTGAATCACCGGAAACAAAGAGGGATAAGGAGTTTCTTTTCTTCTTTTTAACTTCTCTATGGTCTTGTGTTTAAAGAAGCTTAAATGAGCCTTAACACTGGTGTTCTACCATACGATCACTTTCTCTGTGAGAGAGCGTGTGTGCTTTGGGGAAATGTACCTAAAGATTCAGGCCAAACATGCAGAAATAACACTACATTTCTGGTTTATTGTTAAGGCCCATTTGATCTCCAGACAGACTGGGGCCATCACAGCTACCAGCTCTGCTGATTTGTTCAGCAGGTCACTGATACACTGGAATGTTGACAGGGCCATGCAATGTCCCTCAAGCAAGAGCAGCAACCTAGCTTGCTGCAGGAAACTGCCAAGAGGGATTGCTAGCCTTCCTGGGGACCGGAGGGAGGGAGAGTTCTGCAGGGAGACGAAATGAAAGCCAGCCAGGCTCCTTTCCCAGTCCTTCCGCAGACCGCTTCTCCCTTTCCGTTCAATCCGTCATCTGTGAGCCATCCAAAAGTATTTCTTGAGATTCTAGTCATGCCTCAGGTGACTCTTACAAGCCCCACAGAAAGGCGAGATGTATACATAGGCAAAAATATAACAACAGAGGATAGAATTTGATTGCATATTGATTAGAGAACACCCAAAATCGTAGTGACTGGGAGCGGCAAAGGAGGCTTCACAGGGGAGTGGGCACTCTACCGAACATCAAAAGGGCTATTGTGGTGACACTTCCATGAGCCTCTCACTGAAAGGTCATACATAGGTTGAGCAGCACCCCCAAACAGTTTAGTTTGCATCAGAACTGAGTGACTTGCCTTCCACAATCCTAATTAAGGGCCAACCAAGACTATAGTGTATAGTATTTTTTCACACACACACAAATGAGCTACAAGGAACAAGGCAGCTCTAGATGGCTTTGCACGTACTCTCTTCCCCTTCGAAGCCAAGTTTCAGAAAGGAAGAAATAATTTTAGCTGATTTAAAACAAAAACACTGTGTAGCTCCCCTGCTTGTGAGTTTCTCCAAGTAGACACAGGACTGTTTTCTTAAGCAAATCAGTCTTATTTTTGGTCCACTCTTTCTGTTAAAAAACAACAACAACAACAACAACAACAACAACAAAATGAGGGCATTTTTCAAAGTCAGGTATTCTCAGGCAGGCTCTACAGATGTTAGCAGATGTTAGCCACAGCCATGGTGATTCAAAATCTTCGGATTAAACCAATTTACATTTAGTTCTAAGGTAGCTTTGTGGATATTTTAAGATGGTTACTTGAACTGTGAGTTTTCTGGATGGCAGCAAAACACATACAGTCTGCCAAACACATGGCTGTAAAGGCTTTTTTAAATATGGCACAGGATTGTTCTGGAAACTCATTTAGGGAAATAGAACAGCCTTCTCTATGTCTGTCTGTGATCTAGATTTTGCTGATAAGTTTTCTTTTAAACTAGTTTCACCCAGAACGTATAAGTAGGATTTTCACCCATTCCACATTTAGAAAAAGGTATTCATCTCCTCTCAAATTGTGGTTATTTCCTCAGAAACAATTTTCGACACTTGCCCGTTAAAGGGACTGTTCAGTATTTCAGCTAGAAAAGTGGCTCTTTCGTTAAAGAAGGCTTGGAGCATCATTTTTGATTCTACCACCCAATAACAGCTGAAGCAGGGGGCAAAGAACACTGTGTTCTCCCTCCTGAGAAAATGCAAAGTCACATTTGTTTATTTCCTTGAGAGACTGCAAAACCCTCGCTTTTACATTAGAAAGAAGTTACCTTTGTTCTGAACTGTTGGCTTCTGGGATTCTCTAGACCCCTGCTGTTGGCCCTAGCCTTGACCTATGGAGGCCTAATCCACTCTGGCAAGCTGGGGTGGAGAAGTTATTTATTTTAGCAGTAGGCAGACAGAGTTCCAGGAATATGCTTTTTTTTTTAAAAGCCTCAATATATTTCCCAGAACATCAATCCCGCATGACTGGATAGTTGCTGTGGAAGAATCCGAGGGCATAGGTTAGCCCTGAGCAGTAAGACCTGAGGGGTAAAACAGGAGTTCTACTGGAAATAGGCCTTTAGGGAGGAAGGAAGAGAGGGAGGGAAGGAGGAAAGGAGAGGTGAGGAGAGGAAGCTAGCTGTATAGTTCAGGCTGGCCTTGGACTTGAAATACTTTGTCTCAGGCTACCAAACACTAGGATCACAAGTTCATGCTATCATACCCTTTCAGGTAGGCATCCTGTCTTAGCTCCAATAGAGGAGGCAGATCTCTAAGTACCCCAGGTTATATTTACCAAAAGAGAGGGCAGTCTTGGCATCGATTCTCTATTTTCTCCATGTGCCGTGTTCCCTGGTTCCCAGTCTCTCTCGTGTATCCTGCTATTTTTCCATAAAATTGTAAAGTGAAATTTACCATGCAACTTTATTATTTATTTATTTATTATGTATACTGTGTTCTGCCTGCATGTACACCTGCACGCCAGACGAGGGTGTCAGATCTCATGAATTTGCATGTCACCCTTGCGCAGGGGCCATGCTAATCTTCTCTGTATCGTTCCAATTTTTTAGTATATGTGCTGCCGAAGCGAGCACGCGTCAGATCTCATTATAGATGGTTGTGAGCCACCATGTGGTTGCTGGGAATTGAACTTGGGACCTTTGGAAGAACAGCCAGTGTTCTTAAACTCTGAGCCATCTCTCCAGCCCCTTGAAGTTTTTTTTTTTTTCTGATTTATCAGCATTGTAAGTGGTTCCATTCCCATAATTATTTAAAACTCAAGTATGATCATTTTTATTTTTCCTTTCTTCCATAGTCAATATCCAGGTTATTGGCAAAATTCATTGATTTTTTTTTTTTGCCCCTAAAATATATGTCTAATCTTCCACTCCCCATCTCTGTCAGCCCCCTAGTGGTAAGCCACCTGCCACCAGAAGTAGATATCTCAAAATATCTACTCTCAGCACATTAGTAAATTTCCTGTAGCATTCCTTGGAGGGGCAGACAGAATAGTTTTTACACATTTATAATAATTAGTTATAAAATTGTTCATGTTTTTAGAATATTTCATTTTACTATGTGAAGTTTTCTGTAGTTTCATTCTAAAAATTTCTTTTTGGTGTTTATGTTTTTTGAGACAGGATTTCTCTGTAGCCCTTGCTGTCTTGAAACTCACTCTGTAGACCAGGCTGACCTCCAACTCAGAGATCCACCTGCCTCTGCCTCCTGAGTGCTGGGATTAAAAGTATGAACCACCACCATTGGGAAAAAAGGCTTAAAAAATAAAATTACATAGTAAATTTCTACTGCTCAGCTTCATAAAATTTTCTAAGCCTATAGAGGAGCTGAAAACATTTTACTGTAAACATCCATATTTTCATCACACACACAGGACTGCCAGCGTTCTATTCATAGGTACACATTTCCCTGTCTATCAATTATCTTAAGGTGTTTCAAAGTAGGCATATAGTTATTTTCGGGTGCTTTAAAATATTTCCTGAAGTGAACTATGATTCACTCTTTCTCCTCCTCTCTTGTTTTCTTTTCTCTTTATCTGTTGCTTGTTTTTTGTTGTTGTTGTTGTTTTTGTTTATTTGTTTTGTTTTTCTTTTCTGCTTCAAATTGAACCTGGGGCTTTGCATCCCCTGGGAAAGCACACTACCACTGAGATGAACCCAAACCCTTTAATTTTATTTTAGGATTTATCCTCCCCCGACTGCTCTCTCTAACACAGTGTGTGTGTGTGTGTGTGTGTGTGTGTGTGTGTGTGTGTGTCTGTACAAGTAGGTGCTCACAGAGGCTGGAGGAGGGCATTGACTACCCTGAAGCCAAAGTTACAGGCAGTTTTGAACCACCCACTGTAGGTGTTGGGAACCAAGCTTGGGCGATTCTGGAAGAGCAAGCAGCACACAGGCTCTTAACCACAAGCTATTGCTCACGGTTGACTGACTGGCTGCATTTCTTCAAAGGAAGACTCTATTAGGATTTAGAAGTAATTTTTGCCTATAATAGAGGTATAGTATTTAGAAGACATGTGGATAGAAATGGCCTGTCATCTCCATAGTGTGTAAGGTTTTTAATGCAGGGGAATTACAGTGATAGATACCATAAATAGCTGCATTATTGGATCCAAAGATTTGGATATTAAATATACAACTTTTGTGGGGAAAGTACTGAATTTCTCTGAGGTTCTAACTGATGTGGGAATATTACTACCTTAGAATACCTGTGCGTATTGAACAACATATAATCTACTCAACATTTAGTAAATAGAAAAATTTACCTTTCTGTCTTGCTAACACAGTAATTTCATGTGAAAAAAATCCCTTGAAAGATTTATAGTGGGGAGGAAATACAATATACCTTTGTTTATGCGACTTGATTGTGCAGAATTATGAATGATGTATAAAAGTAAAGTCCAAAAAATGATGGGAAGGTAGACTTAATTCTGTTTAACAAATAGCAATTGGTTCTGTATGCAATGTGATCAAGTTACACAGATTTGTAACTCAAAAGGTAAAACTAGGATGTAAAACCAAGATCTATAAAATGAAGCAGAGACTGGGGATGAATCTCAGTGTTAGAGTACTTGCCTGGCATGGGTAAGGTCCTAGAATCCATTCAACTACCCACCCATCTACCCATCCATCCATCCATCCATCCATCCATCCATCCATCATCTATCCATCAATCCACTGATCCATCCACCCATCTACCCACCCACTTATCCATCCATCCATCATCTATCCATCCACCCATCTACCCATCTACCTACCCACCTATCCATCCATTCATCCATCCATCCATCCATCCATCCATCCATTCATCATCTATCCATCAATCCATCAATCCACTCACCCATCCATCCATCTATCCAGCATTTCGTGAATATGTATTTTGTCCCTATCTTATTGCAGGTACAGTTAGGTGCTGAGTGTAACACAGACAAAAGAGTGAAAAATTCTTACCCCATGTGGCTTATATTCTAGTGGAGGAGACTGACAATATATAAATAAAACTCTAATAAGCAAATAGGTAGTAAGAATATCCTGAAGTAAAATAAAATAATACAAAGGAGTAAAGTACTGTGAGCTATTTTATATCACGTAATCAATCAGGGAATAAGAATGACCTACCTCTTCAGGAAAGTGCTGTGTAGGTTGGAAGGCTGAAGTGGGAAGTAAAATATGCCATATTTTGAGTGAACAGATTTCTAGGTAGAATCAATTGAAAGGACGAGTCTTTGAGGCAGGAGTGGGTTTGAAGGAAACTAGGGAGGGCCATATGGTAGAACAGAGGGAGTTTGCAGTCCTCAACTAAGAATCTAAGAGTCTAAAGAGGACGAGTGAGGAGGTGACACAGGTCTTACTCCCATCATGTAAGAAGTGGAGGGATTACAAGTTTGTGGCCAGCCTGGGCTACATAGTGAGTTCTAGGCCAGCATGGATCACATAGCGAGATCCTGTTTCAAAAAAAAAAAAAAAAAAATAGAATGAATTCAGTTGGCATAGGAACGTAAATGTGGGGGCTGGAGAGATGGCTCAGAAGTTAAGAGCACTGGCTGTTTTTCCAAAGGTCCTGAGTTCAATTCCCAGCAATCACATGGCAGCTCATAACCATCTATAATGTGCCCTCTTCTGGCCTGCAGGCACACATGCAGGCAGACTACTGTATAAATAGTAAATAAATCTTAAAAAAAAAAAAGAAAGAACTTAAATATGTTAGCCAGGCATGGTGGTTCATAACTTTAATCCTAGCACTAGGGAGGCAGAGGCAGGAGGATCTCTGAGTTTGAGGCCAGCCTGGTCTAAAGATTGAGTTCTAGGACAGCAAGGGCTACACAGAGAAACCTTTTTTAGAACGAGGAAGATGAGGAGGAGGAGGAAGGAAGGAAGAGAGGTAGGAAGGATGGAGGGAAGGAAGTTTGATGTGGAAACTTGTTTTGTTTTGAGACACGCCTTCTCCACTTAGTTCTGGCTGTGTGTCACTCTGCCTGGCTGCAATGAAAACTTTTTAAGCTTTCTTGAAAGCTGAGTGAAGAGCTTGGAGAGATTGCTCAGTGGTTAAGCACATCTCCTGCTCTACTAGATGTCCTTGGGTGGCTCATAGCTGTCTGTGATTCCAGCCCTACGGGATTTGACTTTGGAATAAAGAAAGGGTTAAAGAATAAACCCTGATAGGAAAAATCTTGAGAAATACAGGTTCAAATTAAGAACCTCTGCTTATCAAAGATACCGATAAACTAAGTGCAGACATGATATAGAATGGAAAAATGTCATTTTCCGTTGAAACGTTTATTTGTTTATGCTTTATGTGTACACCTGTGTGCCTGAGTGTATTGTGCGTACCCTGGACACACAGGTGCTCTCAGAAACCAAAAGAGGGCTCTGCATTCTCTGGAACTGGAGATATAGGAAGTGGTAAGTACCAGCTGTGGGTGCTGGGAGCAAAACCCAAGTCTTCTGCAGCTCTCAGAATGTACTTTACACACACACACACACACACACACACACACACACACACACACACTATGAGTGAGATGAGTGAAACATTTATTTTAAAGAACTGGCTATGTCCTTGTGAAGACTAGCATGTCAGAAACCTAAGGGATAGACCAGCAAGCTGGAAACTCAAGCCAGAGCTGGCGTTGTTGTCTTAGATAAGGCCTTTTAACTGAGGGGCTATGTGTGAATCATCACGTTTTTAAGGATAATTTCTTCTACTTAACATAAACTAATTGTAGATCATAATTACACTTAGAAAAAAAAACAACAACAACAACAAAAAAAAAAAAAAACACCACCCTGACAGAAATGCCCAGTACTTACGTAAATAATTGGGTAATCTAGCTTAGCCAAGTTGATACACAACTAGCCAGCATATTCACTATCTATAAATTATGAAACGTGCTCAAACGCTGTTAAAGCTGGAGGTCAGTGAAGGCAGATGTTGCGAAGTTTCTCCGCGTGGTTGGGAGTGTGGTAAAATGTTTGCCTGGCATGCACAGACCCCTGGTTTTGATCCCTAGCCCTTCATAAAGTCAAATGTGATGACTCACACTTGTAATTCTAGCATCTAGGAAGGAGAGGTAAAAGGATTAGTTCAAGGTCATCCTTCGTTTCATAGTGAATTTAAGGTCAGTCCACTTCAAACCAATAAAATAAAGTTCACTCAGAAGCCTGGCAGGGTGGTGCATGCGTTTAATCTTATCACTCAGGCTGCAGAGGAGGGTTGAATGTTCCAAACCAGCTTGGGCTACGGAGTGAGCTCCAGGCCGACCTGAGACGCATAACAAGGTCCTGTCCCCAAACCAAAGAAACAACCCAAGAGCTAAGGTATTCTTCAGTGGTAGAATCTCCACCTCACTGCCACCCACATACCCCTCAGCAAGGACCTCCTCACACCTTAGCTAACTGTGTCAGAGACTTGAAAATGTATTCAGGCTCATTTATAGCTTGCAGATATAAGTAAATGCAAGGAATGCTCCTACAGAGACTGCGTTGTGTATGAAAGAACATACAAGGGAAGTAGGCGGCAGATCCATAGTCTGCTAATATTTCCTCTCATTTCAGCTGTCTTTGTTAATGTTGCGGTGATACAAAATACTCAGATAAAAGCAACTTATAAAGGGTTTCTTTTGGCTCACAGTCTGAGGTTTTAGCACACCGCAGAGGGGAAGCCACAGCTTTGGGCAGTTGGTTGCACGGCATCCATAGCCTAGAAGCACAGAGCAGTGAGTGCCGTGCTCAGCCCACGCTTCTTTTATACAGCCCAGCGAGTAGCGCCACCTGCAGGGTCTTCTTTCTGTCCAATAAAGATAGTCTTCCACAGGCATGCCCAGAAGCCATCTCCTGGTGACTGTGGATCCTATCAAGTTGACAACTGATACCAACCATCATAGGCACCTTTCTTGTGCCCTTTAACACACTGAAGGCTTTAGCTTCAGCGCAGTTCATTTAATCTGTTTTCTGCTGTGTTTTTCTAGCTCAGAAATCATTGTCAAATCTAGTGTCCTGCACCTCAGATTTTTAATGGTTGTGTTTCCTCTTTATCATTTCTAGACAATTGGTAATTATAATTAGATGTAGTTTTAGTCAGAAAGAAATTTCAGTCATCAAGATAGTTTATCATTTTGAAATGAATTAGTAGCTTTTTGTTTCACTACGGCTTTGGGCTAGCTCAGTTAGCACAGTGCCTGCCTAGCATAAGGGAAACCTGAGTTTGATTACTAACACTGCAGGAAAACCAGGCCTGATGGTTTCCAGTAGAGGCAGAAGGATTAGGAGTTTAAGATAATCCTTGGCTAAGTACATAGTTCAAGCCTGCCTGGATAGATGAAGCCTCATCTTAACAAACAAACAAACAAACCAACCCCACAACCAACCGGAAGCTGGTAGCACTTGCCTTTGGTTCCAGTACTTGGGAGGCAAAAGCAGGCTGCTCTCTGTGAGTTTGAGGCCAGCCTGGCCAGAGCAAGTTCCAGGATAGCCAGGGCTACACAGAGAAACCCTGCCTCAAAAACCAAGCCAAACCAAACCAAACAAAATAACAGCTGTGTCTTAGGCCTCAGTTTTCTAAGCCAGCATTTAAAAAGATTTTTTTAACTGTAGAAAAGAATGCACAAGCCGCTCTTTTAGGAGTCCACACTTTCTATAAGGAGTATACATGTAGTTTTGTATAGAATGGCCCTGAAGACACGGGTTAAAAGTTTGATTTCTAGCTTGGCATTACTAGGAAACTTCAAGAAGTTTCTAATTCGTTTTTCAAACTAATTAGAAGTTGCGTCATTGAAGTAGAGGCAGGGACCCTAGCTCCTCTTGTCCCTTTGTTTCACAACCACCATGAGGTGACTGGCTTGTGCAGCCATGTCCTCCAGGTCAAGATGTGCAGCTTGGCCTCAGGCTGGAAGTCAAGGGTCTGACTGATGGAGGGATGCGAGCTCTGGAATGGTGGAGACCTTTCTTCTTTGTAAATTAGCTCAGGTACTTTGTCACAGTAATGGGAGACGAAGGCCGTCGTGTTACCCCAATTCTCTGGTCTACGCAATCTGTAAAACTCTGAAAGTCATGAATTAAAACTTTACAACTAAACTCTCCTTTAAATATTTTGGTGTTTTGCACTTGCTCTTTGGGAAAAACAGACCAGGGTCTAAGTTTTCTCCTATCGTTGCTGTGGCTCTGAGAACACTATCTAATCTCTATCTAAAGTCTAATCTTCACATCTGCAAAATGATAGTGTCAACCACAGTCATCCCAATAGTGTCATAATGACTACTTGAGGACATTAACGTCAGCACTGAGTGCCTGGAGTGCAGTGAGAACTCAAGGGTTACCCAGGATTCCTACTGTATCATCCATCCCAGTAAATTAGTCTGCTTCTACTTAATGCATACAGTGCTAGGGATTGAACTGGGGCTTTGGAAATGGTAGAGAAGCACTCTCCCACTGAGCCATACCTCCCCCACCCCAACCCTAATGCTTATCATTAAATTATGTTGATTTTAAAAGGAACTAAAAGATGGGTTCTCCCTGTATTACCCAGGAAGGTGTCTAGCTTCTGGGACAGTGTTTTCCTGCCTCAGCTTCCTGAGCCACTGACTGGGCCAACCAGCAAACACTGGGCTTGAAATCTTCTGACTTCTGGGCTTCTTCTTGTCTGTACTTCCTCTTAACTTTATTAGCTATGTATTTGTTTTCAATCTTTAAATTTTAACATTTATTTATTCACGTATTTATTTGTGTGTGTGCGCACACACGGTCGCACCGTGACACTCATGCCACGAAGCATGTGCAGGGATAAGTCCAAGGACAGTTTTCGTGGGCCAGTTCTGTCGTCTTCTCGCGTGAGCTCCGAGGAGTGAACTCAGTCAGGCTTGGAGGCAGGCAAACACTGAGCCAGCTCACAGGCCCTGTTTCCAGTCTGTGTCCTTTTATTTTCGTTTGGTTGGCTTTTTGAGACAGGGTTGTTCTGTGTGTGGCCTGGGATGTCCTGGAACTTGCTCTCTAGACCAGTCTGGCTTCTAATTCCGAAATCCACCTGCCTCTACCTGCCAAGTGCTGGGATTAAAGGCTCGTGCCACCGCTGCCCAGCCTCTGCCCTTTTATTTTTTAAAGGACAAAGTTAAATCTTTTGTTTGACTTACAGATCTTTTTAATATGTAGTGAAATTCAGCTTACACAGTTTGTTACTGATTTTAAGAATGTATCCATACATTTAAATACAAATACATCTTAAATTAATGTTACTTCTTTTCTTTTGAGAGAGTAGCTGAGGATAATCTTTTATTTTATTGCCTGTGTGTGTGTGTGTGTGTGTGTGTGTGTGTGTGTGTGTTGCTTGTATGTATGTAACACATGCTTACTTGGTACCCACTTAGGCTGGAAGAGGGCAGTGGATCCCCTGGAACTGGAGTTACAGACAGTTGTGAGCTGTCATGTGGGTGCTGGGCATTGAACCTGGATCTTCTGAAAGAGCAGCAGACACTCTTAACCACGAAGACACCTCTTCAGCTCCTGAAGATGATCTTGAACTTCTGACCCTCCTGCCTCCACCTGTTGAGATTCAGACCTACAGGTGTGAGCTACCACCTGTTTCATGTAGTGCTGGGGCTAAAGCACAGGCCTTCCCAGACACAAGGCCAGCACTCTAACAACTGCACGGAATCCTTCTCTTGGATTTTGTTTGTTTGTTTTTTGAGACAAGGTTTCTTTGTATACCCTGGCGTGCTCTGTAGACCAGGCTGGCCTCAAACTTACAGAGCTCTGCCTGCCTCTGCCTTCTGAGAGTGGGGAATTAAGGCAGGCACCACCATCACCCAGCAAGATTTTTTTTTCCAGTGCTAACTCCTATACCAGAGTCTTGGGCATGTCAGGTAAGCATTCTATCATCAACCAAATCCCCACTCAGTTATCTTCTGAGATGGGGGTCTCAGTATGTTATCTTTGCTGGCTTGGAATGCCATCTATCCCTGGCTAGCTTTGAACTTGTGGTCCTCCTTCCCAGTTTCTCAAGTGCTAGGATTATGGATATGTACCAGCAAGTCAAGCTAATATCACCTGTTTTGTTTGTTTGTTTTTTTTAATTTCAAGGGACATTCTGGTATTCACATTACTCCATGTTCATGACAACCTGCCCTTGTTACTCTTAAATTTCACCAAAATGCAGAAAGCTTTAAAAAAGGCTGTCTCCTTGTTACTACAGTAATTGCTTTTCTGTGGATATAGCTATTCCAACTTCTTTCTGATGGGTTTGCTTTTTAATTAGTGATTTTTTTGTCTGCTTATATTTGTGAGCTCTGTGCTTTATAATTCTTGAATTTTTCTCTCAAATCATTTTGAAGTTCTACAAACAATTGTAGCTACTATCTTTGAAACTTAAAAGGAACAAATAAATGCTTTAAATATAATGAAAACATGAATTGTATTCCTTATGTTTTGTCTCTATCCTAAATGCTGTTTTAGTTCCCCCTTCTGGGGACTGACACTAGCAGCATTTTTTCTTTCAAATACATTTTTTCTTTCAAAAAATGTAATTTTTACTGTAATATTTTTATATATTCCAACACTTTCAACACTTATGTTAAATGCTATCAGCCTGGCAGTGGTGGTGCACGTTTTCATTCCCAGTGCTTGGGCGGCTGGAGGAGAAGCAGGCAGATTTCTGAGTTTGGGGCCAGCCTGGTCTATGGAGCAAGTTCCAGGACAGTCAAGGTTACACAGAGAAACCCTGCCTCCCCTCCCCCCCCGCAAAAAAGCTATTAAAAACTGTAAATGGTAATGTAGAGTGCAGCGTGTTTCTGTGTATATGTCCTCCTTTATCAAGACCTTGGCTTTGTCCAAGGCAGGCTGGAATCAAACTCTTGATCTTTCTGCCTTGGTCTCCCCAGTGTTAGGATTACAGGGACGTGCCATGATGCCTGACTTGTTTTTGATCTTTTCTTTTTTTTCTTTCTTTTTTTTTAGTATGGTGTCTTGCTCTGTAAGCCAGGCTGATCAAAACTTGGGATCTTTCTGCTCCGGCCTCCTGTGAACAGACTTCTACTGGCGCGCTCCCCCTTTTAGTGGCATTAATCCCTGCCCATGAGCCTGGAACTCTCATAATCACAGACCTTGGAAGAGCTTCCTCCTCTCTACCCTGTGGCATTGGTGATTGTCTCCAATTAATTTTGGAGGTGACACTTTCAAGCCCTAGAAATCTGATCCCATCTCTAGGACAAAGGTAAGGAAATTACAGTGTTCCTCCTCGCTGGAAGAATGCTGCCTGCTGGGCACAGCATCTAGTGTGCTGCTTGGGAGGCAGCCATGTTTCAGGGTTAGAATTTGGGTTAACGCACCTTTTCCTTCCAACACAGTCCTAAAATATTCCTCCGCGTGATGTTACAGCTAACGTGCTGAGGACCTGACTATATGGTCTTTACACAGAAGTTTCTGCTGGGGATTGGGCAGAGTGAAAGCTCTCAGGATTTTTATTCTTTTTCTCCAAAATCAGAAAATTCACGAGGATTTGTTTAAGTGCAATTCACTTGTACGTCATCTTCATCATACAGAATATGTAAATTTATATTTATCTCAGAAAATATTTCTTCTATTATCTGTGACAATATTGTTTCTCCTTAATTCCACACAATACAATCCCCCCTTTAAAACATCCACTCCAGTGGTTTCTATTGTATTTACAGAAAGACACACTGTCACTAAGTCTATTTTAGAGCATTTTTCACTATCCCAAAAAGAAGCCTGTGCTCATCTGCAATTATTCCTCATTTATTCTGGAACCTTCTCGCCTCAGGCATCAACAATTTACTGTTTATCTCTAGGAGTTGTCTACTCCAGACATTTCATATAAGTAGAATCACAGGACCTTTTATTTAACTTAGATAACATTTTTTTTATATTTACTCCTATTGGTGCATGTATTTGTACTTTGCTTTTTTTTTTTGCCGAATATTATGTGGATATGTCTCATTGTATCCATTCATTCATCATGTTGGTGAGCTTTGCTGCTTGAACATTTGTGGTCATGCTTTTTGTGTCATATTAAGACTCTGTAGAAAGATTTTTATAGTTTCACCCTTGACATTTAAGCCTATTTTGTGTTAGTTTTTGTACCTACTATAAGGAAGAGGCCCAACTTCATTCTTTTGCACATGAGAGTCCAGTTGTTCTAACACTATCTGCTGAGAAGACTATTGTTTCTCTGTCACATTATTTTGACACCATTGTTGGGGTGACCATAAATGCATGGGTTTATTTCTAGACTATTAATTATACTCTATTGATCTATATCTCTCCTTATGCCACTACAATGGTCTTTATTTCCTGTTTCTTTGTAACAAGGTTTAAAACCACTGTAGTCCTCCTTGTTCTTTGTTCAAAGTTGTTTCGACTCTTCTGAGTCCCTTGTGTTCTTTATGAAGTGTAGGGCCAACTTGTCAGTTTCTACAAAGGCAGCTGAGGTTTTGATAGGGACAACATTGACTGTAGATTAATGGGGGAACTATTGTCATTGTAGCAGTGGTAACACAGGAACATAGTGTGTCTTTCCATTTATTTTTCTTTCTTTTAATGATTTTTTATAGTTTATAGTATATAATACTTCACTTTCCTTTTTCGTTTACATCTGACTGTAATGATTGGCCCCTCTCTCACTTTTTGTACAGCTAGGTGTTTATACCCATGGCCTTGTACATGCTGGGCAAGCACTCCAGCACTGGTCTACATTTCTCTCCATTTCTTTCTAAAGGCATATTTGTTTTATGTGTTTGTCTGCATGTATGTCTGTGCCACATGTGTATGTCTGGTGCCCATAAAGGTCAGGAGAGGGCAGACACTCTAGAACCGGAATTACAGGGGATTGTGAACCACCATGTGGACGCTGGCAGGGATTAAATCCGTGTCCTCTGAAAGAGCAACAAGTTTTCTTAACCACTCAGCCAGTTCTTCAGCTCCCCACTCCCACACTGCCCTATCTTCCCTTCTCTTGAGAAGGGTATCTTACTATGTTGGCCAGACTGTCCTGGAATGCTACATAGCTCTTTTTAGTCTCAAACTTGTGAGCCTCCTGCCTCAGCCCCTGAAATGTTAAGATTACAGGCATGCATCAGCATTCCGGGCTACTATTTATCTGTTTTTCAGTTTCCAAGGACAGCCTGGTATTCAGATTGCTCCATTTTCATGATAACCTGCCCTTCTTAGTTTTAAATTTCACTATGAACACAGAAATCTTTAAAAAAAAAAAAAGGTGTCTCTTGTTTCTTGCATTAACTAACTTTTCATTTGCTCTAACTTGTTCTTTCAAATGATAGATTTTCTCTCTCATTGGTGTTTTGTGGTTTTTTTTTTTTTTTTTTGTCTACTCCTATTTGTGACTAGGGATGGACCACCAGGCATTGTTAATTGGCAACACATCTGAATTAACAGACCACCATTAGGTCTCCACAGTAGTCTTAACTTCTCAAGTCATTGGTCTTAGCCTAGAAGTTGGATTTTTCCTTACCACTGGGTAGAGATTTGATAACCTTTTTCCTCAGAGGAGATAAACTATTATTATAGTCTACAGGGATGGGAGTTACTAAGCCTTGGTCTGGGTGAGAAAGGAGAAGGACAAAGCAAATAAATAAAGTATAGCAGTTGAAACTTTACCTAACTGGGTCTGACTGGCTAATAATAACACATGGCTCTCAATGGAAGAAAATAATACAGTTTGCTAAGTGTCTCAGAACTATACAATGATGTCAGCCACAAACCAGCTTTCAAAGAAGTCAGCAAAACCAAAAGAAACCTGAAGACTCCACACTCTAGCTCCATAAATGGGCTGTGAAAATTGTGAAGTCTCCTAAGTCAGCTTACTTTCTAGTGCCTATTTCTGATGTGACGACAGAGGGTAATGAGTGAGGAAGATTAGTCCAGAGTGTGGTGCCAAGGACCAAAAAAACAAAAACAAAAACAAAACCCAAAAAACAAAAAACAACAACAACACCAAAACAACAACAACAACAAAAACTTTGGAAAAGGGGGTTCTTTTTGACAGCAGGACCAGGCTGTAGCCACAGAACTTGCCATGGCCAAGCAAAGGGTTTTTAGAGTAATCATTTGTAGGATTCTGTCATTTCTGTGCACTCTCCTGAACTTAAGCAGTGTAAAAAGCATTTGGAAACCATCAGTAAGTAGGTGGGACAGCGGAAGAATTCACAGACAGTGATAGAGAAGGCATTTAATAGAGCTTCAGGGGCTAATGCCCTCAATCAGCCACTCTCCGAAGCATGGACAAACAGGGATACGGAGATGGACTCAGGTAAGTTGACCTGCTACTATCACTTTTATTACTAACTTTCAGCCTTATTAAACACTCATTTTGTTTAATAATGAAGCTTGATACTATCAGTGCATTAAGCTAGCTGGCTTTCAGTAGGGGTTTATAAATATTTGTTGGGCTACTGCAGAATGAATACCAGAATCCTGTATTAGACAAGGTCCTTGTGCCATACTTGTGACATCCGCATCGTCCAGTGTGCTTGGCTCTAGCAAACAGTCCTTGAACCAAACTGCCAGGAATCTGCACTATGGCTGCACTTCAAGATTGCTGATTGGCAGTGTTCTTCCCCAGGTCCACAGGCCTCGGAAAGGCTCAAAGGGACTGAGTTTCCCCAAAGTTTCTCATCCGCTTTAGCTATTTCTATTGTCTTGTTTCTTTTTGTTGTTGAGACAGGTGACTAGCTGTGTATACAGGCTAGTCTCAGCCTCACTACACAGCCCAGGCTGGCCTGAAACTCCCACTCTTGCCCCAGCCCCTGAGTGCTGGGTCATAGATAGGTGCCACTGAATGTGACTTTTCTGTTTAACTTGGTGTGAACTTAGTTTATATGAGGTGAGCTTGGACTCTTAGGTTCCTGCTTAATTGCCTTTTCCACACTTGTGGTCGGTTCTCATGTGGTTAAAAATTGAGGGCTTTTTTTTTTTTAAGGTGATAAATTAAACTGCTAACCATCTGCATCTTCTACGTTGTAATTATTTTTAGAACACCAATTTTATTCAAGTCTGTAACAAAGCCCAGAACTGCCAGAGGACACAGCGACTGACCAAGCTTGCCCTGCTGACAGTTAAAACTGTCCTAATATGTTCTTAACGTGCAGGTTGTGGGGATCATTCAACTGTAAAATAACTATGAAAACATTTTACCTCTTTACTCCAGAAGGAACAAATGATAAAAAAAAAAAAAAGTCAGCTAAGCCTGTCTCGCTAAGGCAGGAGGAAAAGAAGACAATCGGAGCAGAAATCCCATGCCGTTCATACTCACTCCTCATACACCTCACCCATAGGCTGAGCGGCCTCTGGTTCTCTGGAAATTCCTTTCAAATAAACTAAGAAGCAGAAATAGAAACACACACACACACACACACACACACACACAACTATTTTGTCTTGAGAGGGAAGTTTAAAGAGCAAGACAAATGTATTCAAAAATTATGCTGTTTTCGTCGAGTGTCGGCAGTAATTCCACCTCTGTGACCAGGTGGTCAGCTCTGGGGTCACATACACACAGGCAACACGAACAGACGGAGAAAGTTGCGCTCAAGTGTTTAGGAATACGTGTGTGTGTGTGTGTGTGTGTGTGTGTGTGTGTGTGTGACAACTGAAAAAGAAGAGGCCATGAATTTGACACAGACCAAAGGTGTGCACGGAAAGAAAAGGGAAGGGGTGGGAGATTTAATTTAAAAAAATATTAAAAAGCAAGAGGAAAGTAGTGACTTGGAGAGCATGTGCTGATGTGGTTTGATTGACACTGTCTTTCCACTGCGACCGAGAATGATGGCCATAATGCTTGACAATGCCGCCAGCCTCCCTGTCGATGGCTCCTCGAGGCTGAAGTGTCCCGAAGGCACTAAACAGGGCCCAACCTCTCTGTGCCCCATCCAGCACGCAGCTGCTTCTCCTGGAAGGTATGGTCATGGTGTCTCCGGCAAAGTTCAAGAAAACTGGGGCTGCAGTTTTGAATACCGGCGGCCACCAACTGTGAAAGCCGGAGCGACATCTGTCACTATCTGGCGGCAGCACCCTCCGGACCAGGGCGGGCTGGAAGCGACTGCCCCCGGGGAAGCTTCCCTGTGGTCTGCCAGAGGTTCTGCAGGCGCCATGGGGAGCCTGGGTGCCAGGAGCTACCACCCAAGAGTAGGGGCCACGTCTCGGGGCTCCAGGGTGGGGTTAGTTTTGTCTGCAGCCTGCTGCCCGACCTCAAGCAGAAGGCTAAGGGCTCTTGACCCACCACGGCCCAGGAAATGGGACTTTGTCACTGGATATATTGACAAAGAAGTCACACAGTGACCCGACAGCGCCCTGGACGAACTGGGACCCTGAGAGGAAATAATCGTGCTCCCCGGCCACCCTCTTCCAGCAGCGCCAGCGGGCGATCCTTCTTCCCACGAGGTGCGCCGGGGGACGCACCGCCGCCTCCCTGCCCAAGACGATGGCCTCGCGCATCCTCCGCGCCCCGGAGCGCGCAGACCCAGGCGTGAGGGCTGCAGGGAGCGCTCCGCTGCACGTGGGGGTGCGTCTGGCCCAGTGCGCTCCCTAGGGGCCGAAGGCGACAGAGCTGGGAGAGGCCACTCGGGCGCTCGGGCCGGGAGGGGGACGGGGCGGGGGGCGAGCAGGAGGGGCAGCACCTGAGGAATCCGCCCCCGGCCGCGGTGGCGCCTCGCTCCGCCCCCGGGGACCGAGCGCGCGGCCCGCGCCCTGCTGCAGAGACGCCAGCCGGCGGCGGCGCTAGCACCTCGGAGCCGAGCTCAGCGCTGCGGAGCCGCCCGGGGCGGCGGAGACCACCCCGACCCTCGCTCCCGCCGGGGCCAGGTGAGCCGCCGCGGGGACGCGCGGGTGCGGGGAGGCGAGGGGCCGGCAGGGCCTGCCCTCCGGTGGCCGGGCACCCTGCCCGCGCGGGGCAGCGCCGCCCGAACCCTGCTGGAGGCGCTGGCTGCGAGGCAGCAGCGGGGAGAGCGGAGGGAGTCGTGCGGCCGGACGGGCGCCGTCGCCAGCGGGAACCCCCATCCCGGCCCCGGTCCCGGCTGCCTCGCTTCGCCGCCCTTGCCGCAGGCCTGTCACCCCGGCCCTGCTGCTGCCTTTGTGGCGGGAGGGAGGTGGCCGGCCGGTGTGGGGCGGAGGAGGCTGCGGTGAGGGGGCGCGTCCCGGCCGCTCCCCGAGCACGAGGGGACGGCTAGCGGTCCCCGAGCACCAGATGGGTGGCGAGTAGCGAGTGTCCGCGCAGAGCGTGGCGAGGGCCGGGCTTGGGGGAGTTGAGAGCTGCCAGACGTGGTCAGGAGTTCGCCGGGGTCCATGCCAAATGTCACTCGGTCACACGCGCACCTTCCGGTCATTTCCATTTCTCCGAGAGCGGTTCTGAGCTGCCCTCATTCTGAATGAGACACAAAGGATTGCGTTGACAGCTGACCGTGAAAACAGACAGCAAGGCGAGGTGTGCCCTGGCCAGGCAGGGTGAAGGCGGGTGGGATGCTAAAGTCCACGGGTTCCTGCAGTCCTTCTGAGTTTCGTTAAAAGGAGCTTCTCCGTGTAGGTTCACGGCACAGAGTTTCTCACTGAAACCAAGCCTCAGAAACGTGCATGACAGGGCTCTGTGCCGGAAAGCTGCTGCTTCAAGTTAGATGGAGAACTGAGTCGAGGTGGGACTCCTCCATCATGGTCTGTTTTCTTCTGTAAACTCCACCCGGACCCGTGTCCCTGGCTGGAGAACAAACAAATTTTGATTTCTGCTTTTGAAACTGTGAGATTCTCCGCCCAAAAGGCCTCCTTAAGCCCCATTTAAAAATATTCTTTTAAATACAGGCAGTTCAGAAGGGTTTTAACCGAATGTTCCTCTTAAAAACATCTCGCTCCTCTGTCGTATCCTGGTGAAGTCTGAAATTCTGCTTGGTTACTTTTTTTTCTTTCTGAAAACTTTGGTAAAATTGCAATGTGGAAAACTCATTTAAAAAAGAAAACTTTAAAATGGTTGTTTTGTTGATATAGTAATAAAACTACAAGCATATGTTTTAAAAATGGAAATATAAACTTTAATACATACTGAGTAGTTGTAGGTATTAATAACAATTTCAAGGAACATTGAAGAGTATGTGATGCAGATTAAATCCCCTCTTCCACTCATAACTTCTCCTCCATGAGGCAGCCACAGCTGCAAAGCTGTATGTACAAATTCCTGGTAAAATGAAAATATGTTATGGCAGTAGAACAGGAAAGGAGTAGAATATAAGTAAAGATTGCTCATATCTAGATGGATCTGTATATTAATGATAGTAATTGCCAATCTGATGTCCTCTTGTGATGATGTAGACTTTTATTTGGTCTGTGGTGGATACCTACTACCTTGATGATCAGTTAGAAAGTTAAAAATGGTAGGACAAGTTTCCCGTGCAAAGCAGAACGCCTTTCCTTTACACTAGGTTTCGTAACCTTTATTTCCCTTCATCTTGGAACTCTTGGAGGAGAGCAAACGCTAGTTACTTTCTCTACTACAATGTTTTTCTGAAAACACCAAGAAGATATTTGTATTCCCACATTGACATAGCATATGTGTATATATATATATATATATATATATATATATAATAACATTTTAAAGGGGTGGTGACATAGCTCAGTGGTAGGGTGCTTGGCCTGAGACCCTGTGTTCAGTCTCCAGCAACACACACATACACACACACACATACACTCACACACACACACACACACACACACACTCACACACTATAGACAGCAAGAGGCATGGAGGCCAAGGTTAAGAAGATCTCTTTATCTCAGGCCTAGAGTTGCTATGAACTAACCTCACAAAGTACTTTCCTTGGGAATGTCCCTTCTGCTCCTCTCTCCTTAGTTAAACAAAGGGATTGCTATGTGTTTTTTCAAGGGTCCTTCTGACCCCCGAGTTCTATTGTTAACATTGAGGTGTTTGGACACAGAGGAGCTAAGAGTAGACAGTTGGACTTCGGATATTAGACAGTGAGATGACAGGAGGTGGATGCATGGAGGAGAGGCAGAGATGTTTGAAGTACATCTCTGTTCTTGGGATTTGATATCTTTGTAGAACAGCGACTTGACTTTCTCACACAACGTCTGTTTCTGCTGTTGGTGGAGGCCAACTCTGGGGCTGAGTGGACCTCTGCATGTCATCTTGGAGAGAAAATTCTCTCCACAGTTAATGGTACTATTTTAAGGAAAACCACTCTTCTCAAATTGTTACTTTTTTGTGGTAAAGTGGAAATGAAGTCCATTCACCTGCCTCAAAGAGTCTTGAGAAAGTAATTAGTAACTCTCAGGAGTGTTTAGATTATACATGTCCCTTACAGCTATGCTCTTTTGATTACTATGTAAGTATACATTCACACTCTTAGCAGGAAGCTTCTCTAACCTTCAGATCCCACACAGCGTCTGTCCTGCAGTTTCTGGGTGGGGAGTGACTACAAAGTTGTGCAAGTATAAAAAGTTAACTTGGGTCTCTATGAAGGATCTTAGTGGATAGATTAAAAAGCATGCTGTAGGAAGCGATTGCCAGAATCCTTGCTATTAAGATGGCAGTCTGCTCTACAAATGAGTTACAGCCCAAGTCTTAAAGTGTGTGGTGTCTGTACATCTGTAAAGACAAGTAAATAATTTAGATTTACTGACAAAACTCCCTGATAGATTAAGTAACAAGTAACTTTCTAGTTTGGGATTTTACAGTAATTAAAAATATGACCGTTCTTATGAACATAAACGTTCTTCTGCTCCTTCTCACTCAGCTTTTCCTGCCTTTCTTTCTTCTGCTTTAGGGTTGTTTTTCAGGGGGGCAATACAGTGTGGTTGTAAATGAGTGGCTTAGAAGTTAGAAGTTCTGGTTCAAACCTAGCTATGACATATAAACCTAGCTATGACATGTGAATATTGGTCAAGAAACTTATTTTCTAAGAATTTAGCTTTCTAATCTGTAAAGTGGGTTCTTTAAAAGGTTATGGCAGTTCTCTAAAAGGTTAAGATAAAAAAGAAATAACACATGAAAACACACATGAATGTTCTTTCTTTTATTGGAAACATTTTAGATTTCTGGTGATTTGAAACAATTAAATTATTAGTATTTGGTCAGGGTAAAATTGCATACATTTTTTGATTTGTATCTCTTTGTCCTTGTGCATGGGAGCAAAGAGGGTGGTAACATCACTGCTTCCATGACTTTGCGCTTGACTATATGATGGCCGTATGGATGAGGTCAGTTACAACCTTTGTGAAGACCACATTAAGTCACTCAATAGCCTTTCTAGGTCAATTGCAGATTTTTTTTTCTTTGTTTTTATCCTACACTTACTAGCTATTATAGGTTTAGACTTCTGAATGTTGTTGTTAAAATCAATGTCTAGTATCATATATAAATTTTATTAACGTGCAAACAGTACTCTTTTTTCCTTGAAGGGTTGTTTTATAAGTAGTAGAACTGTGATGACAATTTATGGTCTGTTTTTTTCCCTTTAAATTAGTAATACTTTTAAAAAATCAGGGAGAGGCAATTTATGAGATCCAATTTGGTTATCTTAGGCTACAAATGTATCATGAAGTTCTGTCCCCTGACTAGAGTTCTTATACAGTCAAGGTAGCTTAGTCTACACAAAAGCATGCCCTTGTAAGCTCTGGAGTGCCAGCAGCCCTGATATTTTTGGCAAACACACCCAGTGTGGATAAAGCTGCTCTTTGTGCCTCGAGCTGCAGGAGGGCTCTGCTGTGTACTCTTTCTTTCCTCCCATTCTTGACTGCTGGCCACTCCTCCAAGTCCAGATGTGAAGTTGCATAATGACCTCTCCTCAGCTCTGTGTTTAACCCTGCCACACACCGGTCAGTGTGGTTCTGTCCTGTCTATATGCAACACAGATAGAGAACTCACTGTCTTTTCCTATACTTTCTGACTCTCTTCGGTAGTCCCTAACAGTAGGGACTGCAGTGATTGGCCATCAACCCTTGAGAAAGGTTTGCTGCAGGGGACCATGTCTTGAGCTGCCTTCCCTATTCCTGGGCACGGTTCTGTTTCTAATGGTGCTAGTCTAGAAGCAGACTTCAGTCGTGGCCTGTGCTGCTGGGTTCACTTGTGTCTACAAGGACAGGACAGTTTCTTGTCTTGGCTCTTCTAACTTTTTGAATGCACTAAGGAAGTGTTTTTGGGTTTTGTTCTGGAAAGCGGGGTTAGCAATTACTGCTTTAGCTACCAGCTTTTTGCATAGGATTGCAGTGTGGATTTGTTTTTAGAAGAAACAAAAGGCCCACACATCTGTCCTGTGTTGTCAACATTACATACAGTTACAGTCCTTTCAGGGGTGTTTTAACACTTCTTGTAGGTTTTGAGCAAACTTCAACACAATGTGATGGAGCTTGAGTTGGGCGCAGACTCTAAGTGTGGACCCTGAGCTACCGAGTTAGAAACCCTGGGAAGCAAGGCTACGGATCTGCATGTTAACAATCTGTATAAAGCTGGGTGGCTTTTCTAGGGAGAAAGAAACTTAATAAAAAAACATTCCAGCAGTTAAATATCGGTTGTAAACTGATCTGGAGCATCATAAAATTACATGCTAAACAAAGGATGAAAGTTAGCTGTTATTACTGTTGGCTACTGTTTGTCATTTAATCTCTTAAAACTAAATTCAGGCAGGAGTTACAAACTCAGGCACTAACGTGTGTGGTGAAGCAGAACCCCTGTAAAATAGTGACTCTTGTTCTTGCTGAAGTGATAAAGTTAGTGGTTAAGAAAGTCTGAAGGTGGCAGAACCTCAAAGGCTCCTCTGACTGCTGCTTTTTAGGAATGTGGGCACCATTTGACAGCCTAGATAAAGCGCAAAGGTCACATTTTTATGTGAACTTAAATGTTGGCCGTGCATTTTAGTGACAAAAAAAATTGACTCAGTGAACAAATCTGGAAGATAGATCATTTCCATCTTCTAAATTAAGTAATTTGGGTAAAAATATTTGTAACTAACTATTCATGATGGCAGAAGAAATGGTGCTGTTCATCACATAATAATAAAAAAGCATATTGATTAATAGGCATTTTTCAGTGTTCAGATCATAAAACTTCAACAGATGAAAGACTGGTTTTGCCAATTAGGTAAAAAATTGGCTGTTATCTTCTAAAAGTGAAAGCAAAACATTCAGGTTTTTCTGGAAAGCAGTTTGGTATCATGTACGAAGACTTTATCAAACTGCCTACTGTAAGACAGTAACCCCAGGCTGGGGTAGTTAGTCATTTAAACGTGAATTAATTAACACTTTTAAGCAAAGACTCTGTTTCCCAACTCTTTTGTGAGCCACATTTCAAGCGTTCAAGAGCCACATGTGTTTGCTGAGTACCGTGCGGGGTTGTATGGATACGAACAGTCCCTGCACAGGACTGAGTTCAGTTGGAGGGCACCTAATTCCTTCGAAATCTCCCTCCCAGGAATTTGTTGGGAAGAAAGAACTAGGCCTGATGTGGGGGCCGTGCAGCTGGACTCTAAATGCTCAGGAGCCTGAGGCAGGAGGATCTGGGACTGGAGGCCTGAGCTACAGAGCAGAACTCTGTTCCAAAGAAAAGGAAGTTCTTAGCCAAACATAACAGAAGCGGATAGAAAAATTATGACATGAATATTATTTCTAAGAGTAAAAGCGTAGGTCTGGAGAAATGGACCTGTTTGTAAAGATGCTTGCCACCATTCCTGACGACCTGAGTTCTAGCACCAGGACCCGAGTGGAGGAGAAAGTGAACCATCTCTGACAAATTGCCTCCTGACCTCCACACATATACTGTGGCACCCACATGTGTGTGTGTGTGTGTGTGTGTACACACAAAATAAATAAGTAAATGTAAAAAAGGAGTATAGAGTTTAGAAAGAATCTAAATACCAGGTTAAGAGGAAAAAAAATCAGTTAACAGTAAAATTTGTAAAAATAGTATGAAATCTATTGAGTTAAAACATTCTATGATAGAATTATTTTGCTCATTTAGGTAGGCAGCTTAGATTTGGGAACCAATCCTCCTGAAAAAATACACAACCTTTCTCTGTAGGTTCTCGTTAGAAACCCCTCTCCTCCTGTCTGCAGCCTCTTGGCTGCGACTCTCTAGCAGGGAACAGGAATCTGTGAATTAACAGACTCTGCCTCCATCCACACGGTGGATCCCTCAAGTTGCATCTGTTTTACTACAACCGAGCTACAATTCGTGGATTCCGTCTAGGCCCTGTTCCAACGTGGGGCTGCCGCCGTGAAGATAAGTTTCTCTATCTAAACAAAGGAAAATGAGCAAAACACCTGCCTTCTAGACTGAATCCTTTAGATTGTGAAATGCTAGAAAGGAAATTAAAATAAAACGTGAGCCGGAGCCGTCCTGCAGAACCGAAGCCGCGGGGCCTCCATGACACAGGGCAACAGCAGAATCCCCAAGAGGAATCCCAGGGAGGATCCAGCGTGATGGTGCAGAGGCCAGAGGCCTCCAACCACACCAATGACTCACCGCAACGAGCATTTGCAAGTAGAGCTGTTTGGGCAAAAGGGTATATACCGAGTGACACACTGTGACATACCACAGCTTCCACAGTGAGATTGTTTGTTTTGTTTTGTTTTCTTTGAGGAGGAAAGTTGCAAAGGCAGAAGGCTGATATGGAGGGATGAGGAGTTAGTGGAATTGGGGTGCATTTTGTGAAATTCACAAAGAATCAATAAAAAAGGAAGAAAGAAAGAAAACCAAAGAAGAGAAAGTGAGCCTGAGGTTTCATCATTGAGACCCGACCCATGGGTAAAGACCTGAGTAGGTAAGGGGCCCAGCCCTCAGGAGTTTGCTGATAAGGTCAGAGGGGAGTCTTCAGTCCTTTGTCTTCTCCACTGTGCTGGACTCTGTGGTGAATTCTTTGTAATGAAATTAAACATCCTCCAATTCACGAAAGTGTTGGAACTGTCCCTCAGCGTATCACCCTCCAGACGTAGTGTTCTGACACAGATGGTGGGAAGCTGCCATGGCTGCAGGTTTCCAGTGTGGAGGGGAGAGATAACTGCTGCGTTCTTTCTTTTCTCTACCGTCATTAAACGAGATGTAAGATGCTCTTTTCGCTGAGCTTATTCATACATCTTCATGGTGTGTTTAGGAAAACTGTCACATAGTATCCACTTCAGGGAGCCAAGGAAATGTCTCTTTTGAGAGTTCTGCTTATTTGACATTTTTATTTGGCTCGTTATTCACGTGTGTGTGGGTGAAGGCGGGCCTGTGTGCCACAGCATGTGCTACTTTGGCAGGGTCCTTCTGCCTTCCATGAGTCTCAGGTGGCCCTCGGGCCATCAGGCTCATCCAGCACGCAGCTTCCTCATGAGCCATCGCAGCAATCCCGTCTCCTCTCCACCCACACCCACCTTTTAAGAATTAATTCAAATCTATTACGCTGTCCCCCTGCTTCTTTCTCTCCTTTGTCTTTAAATTTGGTCCAAAAGTATTAAATCTTAGAATCAACACTATCGTGTCTTTGTGGCTACTCTTTTTAGACCTCTCTGAATCTTTTTATACATGTATATATTTACCAACAGAGGTAATTTTCTATCAGTGGGATCATATCATCGTTTTTAAGCTAGTAGTCATTTCTTTTTATGAAAATGACTTTATTTTTCATTTTTTATTGTATGTCTCTCTGTATGTATATGGCATATGTGAGCTGTGGTATCCATGTGGAAGTCAGAAAACAGCTTTGGGAGTTGGTTCCCTCTGTCTTCCTTCATGTGGATTTTAGGATTCAAACTTAGTTGTCAGCCTTGCCTCACTGGGCAGCAAGAGCTCCTAACCACTGAGTTGCCTCACTGGCATAAAGGCAGATTTCTGAGCTCTCTCTTTCTGTCTCTCTCTGTTGCTCTGTCTGTTTCTGTCTCTTTCTCTCTCTCCTTTCATCCTTCCCTCTCTTCCTTCCAAGAGAGGCCACTGGATCCCTTGGGGTTCTAGCCACAGGCAGTTGTGAACTGCCCGATGTGAATGCTGGGAACTGAATTCAGGTCCTCTGCCAGAGCAGTATGTATTCTTAACCTCTGAGCCATCTCCCCAGCCTTTAAAATGTTTGTAATACTTTAAAATATTTTGCAGATAGTATGGTTAACTGCTTATAGAATCACCATTTGAAATAGTCAGTAAATATGAAAAATGCCCAGCCCTATTTGTTAGGAAATCCAGTGACAAATCATGATAAGCTATACCATTTGATAATATTAATACAGAACTTTAATATACATTAAAATATAAAGAATCAGTTTGTTTCCTCACTGAAAAACTCATGTAGATATTTTATTTTAAAATTTATGATAAAGTTTATTTTAAAATTTGTTAAAACAAAATTTACCTCAGAGTTTTCTATTTGCTAGGAGAACTTAAGAGAAAATAAAACTATCAGGTGAGAACAAAGCTTAGAAGATGATTATTTTTTATGTTACCTCTTTTAATCAGTGCTAAGCTTTGAGGAAATAGCCTCACTCAGGCTACCACTGAGTTATACTCTCAGGAAATCATATTTTTTACATTTTTATTAGTTTCTGAGAATTTCATACACTGTATTTTGATCTTATTTACCCTCCCCCCCCAAAGATTAAAGTGGGATGTAATTTGCACAGCACTCTGTGTTCAAGAAGGTTCCCTTCCATTTCTGAATGCAGTGTGATTGAGGTTACAGCAGAGAACAATTTACTCCAAGAAACAATACCACATTTTTTGTGTGTGACTTTCCCACGGTCACCTGACTTGTTCTGCTTGCTTTCTGCTTTATCATGTATGGTTCCCAGTGTCTGCTGAAAGCTAAAATTACAGCTAATGTCAAACAGTGTAAAACAGCCACACTATAATATTTTTTTTCCATTTTCAAAAAAAATTGAATACTTAACATTTGGAGAAATCCTACTTTCTTATGTTTAGATTTTAAATAGAATTCTTTTAAAAAAACATTTAAAAGTTGTTTATCTATGAGTGTGAGTGTTTTCCCTCAATGTGTGTATGTGTATCATATATGTGCCTAGTTCCTGAAAGGGCCAGCAGAGGGCGACAGATCTCCCGACTGGAGTTAAAGGTGATTGTAAGCCACCATGTGGGTTCTGGGAATCCAAGCCAGCTCCTCTGCAAGAGTAACACTGAGTCATCGCTCCAGCCCCTTAAATAGAATTCTTAAATAGAACAATAATGTAAGAACAATATGAAACTCAGAAAAAACTGTAGTATTGACAGTCTTAAAATAATGAATCATTACTATTTTGTGTGAAATATTTATCAAAATGTATAGATAATTTTAAACATCCGTACAATAGATTTATTACTAGCATTTCCAAAATCTTTCAGTGACTTAGGTATTTTAAGTTTGTCTAGCATTTCTTCTGTTGATCAATTTTTCCTCCATGCCATTTTGAAGCTTTGAATGTCGTTTTAAAATCAGTCTCCACCATCAGCCTTGGAACCTTTCCCAAAGGAAAACGCCTTAAACCTTAGTCTCCTATGAGGTGCATGTAGCAAAAGAAAAAGCAAGTGTAATTAGTAGCAATACATTTGCTTTATCACTAATGTATCCAAGGGGCTATAAGAGAGTAATCATTCAATACCAGACACAAAGGATCTCTCTGCATGTGATGATCTCTGTTCATGTATTTTGCTTTGTCTTTCTTGAGAGATGGTCTTCTTTATAGCACAGGCCCTGCCTCTGCTTCTGGAATGCTAGAATGACAGGTGGGGGCCACCCTACCTGGCAGCCAGGGTCTTTAAGTCACTCTTTAGCATCCTTAGCTTATTGGAATTTGTCTTGGTCCAGTCTTTAGCGTCTTTACTAATTTGCAGCATACTCAAGATTTAAATCTTCTCATAGCTCTCACTAGTCATAGAAAAAGAAAGATGATTTTATTTATTTATTTATTTAGATGTTACTATGCAGCCCTTGGTTGGCCTGAAACTTGTACACCAGCCTGCTTCTGCCTCCCAAGTACTGGGTTTATAAGCATATGCTACCATGTCCGCTTAAATGTTTGTTTTAAAGAAAGTTTACCCCAAACCCTAAAGAGATGCCCAAATCTCCTTGGTCAAAACTTTATCACATGCTCATTGGCAAGAAAAATGGACATATATAGAACCTTTGAGAGTTCCCTAAACCTGAAAGAAAGGTCTGTGCTCTAGGTAAACATACACAAACTTGGGGGTTGTTAATACTAAGGAAGGCGAGAAAGTGGCCGATTAAGCAGTCAGAAGTCTGTAGCATGAAGCTGAATTCCCTCAGTTCCTTCCAAGGCTTTTCATAGTCTGACACCACAATAATCTAATATGAAACCTCAGTTTTAAAAGATGTCTCTTCTTCTGTCTGTGTCTTATCTCAACATGCTGGCTTGTGTCTTGATTCCTGCTTCTCATTTATAAAAAGTTCTCCTTAAAGTCTAAAGCAGATATGGCGGTTTAAATTAAAATTAATTCAAAGTATGTTTGGTGTGTGTTTGCAGATGTGTATGCACAGGCCAGAGGACAAGCTGAGGTGTCATTCTTAGAAACGTTGCTCACCTCCTTTGAGACAGGGTTTCCCACAGGGGTCTGGGGCTCACCAATTAGGCTATCCCATCACAGGGATCAAATGCGAACTGTGATGGATTTTGGACAGCGTCCTTACTCAAAGCTGTATTGGGATTGTTTGATACTGAGAGATATTAAGTGGACCATCTGGATAACGTGGCAAAGCAGTTAAGTCTGAAGTGTGGGGTTCGGTGAGGGGATTTCAGATATCTACCGGGTTGATACTGTTGCAGAGACCCCTGAGCCTGCAGTGTGCCTTATCTGAACTCAGAGCAGAATTTGCTTAGAAATAGGATAATGCATAGTATAATTGTGTATCAGTGCTTTCAGATGTGCGATAGAAACAAAGGGAGGGAGAGGAGAAGAAAATATTTGCATGTGCATAAAACACATGTCTTTGAAAAATAACCGTAAAGGACTTTGTGGCCCCTATACTTTTCTCTGCTTAGTCTTCTCATAGAATGTAATAATTTGCAGCGAGCTTTAATAGTTTTGCTTGATTGTTTAATTAACGAAAGCCAATGGATATTGTCTCATATGCTATATATACATTGTTTCTAGCCTATGAATTTTTTCTTTTGTTTGTTTGTTTGTTTGTTTGTTTTTGAGGCAGGGTTTCTCTGCGTAGCCTTGGCTGTCCAGGACTCACTTTGTAGATCAGGTAGCCTGGAACTGTCAGATTGGCCTGCCTCTGCCTCCCTGGGTGCTGGTGCGTACAAGCATGTGCCACTGCCCCCCAGCTGAAACACAGCCCTGGGTAGGAGTCCACATGCAGACAGAGGCTGCTGGACTTCACAGCCACTTTTTCTTCCTTAAGTCATCCTCGAGACATTTTTGTGACTCCTAGATTATAAGATTGTCAGGAAATGGGTCTCAAAGTGTTCGGTAGTGTCCAGGGAGACAGGCTCGGGTGGGTGTGTGCCGAGGTGACGTTTTAGCTCCCCCAGACCTCAGGGGAAACAGGCTGTGCGTGCGAGTGCGAGGCTGCGGTGTGGTGGTGAAGGGGTCAGTAGAGGTCACCTACGTTCACTCAAAAGCTGCAGATGCCCTGTTCCTTGTCCTTACGTCTGTATCCGACGCTCTCAGGGCAAACGCATGGAACAGATGTTTACTAAAAAGTGAATAAATGCTCTCTGATGAGACCTGCCAGCTCTCGTCTAAGACTCTATATCCTCCTAACCTGCACCAGGCTTCATTCAGGTCTAAACTGTAACTCTGTAGGGAAGCGAGGGAGAGAGCTTGGGACAGAAGAATCTTCACTCCTTCGCTGGAATACCAGGCCAAGGCTCATGCCCTTTGAAATTTGAAATAAAGGTTGGTAACAAGGAAAATAAATTCAAAACAATTCTGTGGCTGAGGTAATTAATTTTATTACTTCTTTTTGAAGTTTAAACATTATTTCTGTAAATCTTTATACATATTTCATTCATCCTCAAACTTACTTATTTAGTAATTGGCTTATATGCTTTAAGTACTATAGGCTTGATAGCACTTTAATACTTTAAGTACTTGAGTTCTTTAATCCCAGAACTCAAGAGGCAGAGGCAGACGGATCTGAGTTTGAGGACAGCCTTGTCTACAGAGTGAGTTCTAGGACAGCCAAGGGCTACACAGAGAAACCCTGTCTTGAAAACAAAACCAAAACCAAAAAAAGAAACTATGCGTTTCTATGATATACCATATAATGGGGCAGAACCATGAAAGGGATAGTTCAGAAGCAGGTGTTCTGCAAAATGTGACCATTTTTTTTTAATAGTGAATAAATGCTATAATCCCTGTTGCTGAGCAGGTTTTTGTAAAAACTTCCTAAGGCAAAGCATTGTAAGCTTGTTTCCAATATTCTTTCCAGTAGATTATCCTAAATCTATATGTGGCAGGAAGCCAAAGTTCATATATGATAAACACCATAATTCCACCTTAGAGTAAAGGCTGTTTAGTCTGTAGTGATATTTTTAAGGCAATAATAATTATAATATCAAACTAACTGTCAGTTTTCATTTGGACAAGAAGTAATTATTTTCTCAAGTGAATTTCTTACTTCCTGAAAAAATAATTTTTTCTTTATAGTTTTCTGACTGAGCAAAACGTTGGTATTGAGTGGTGATAATAGAATTCCCCACTAGGCAGGAAATTAATACCAGAAATTAATAAGACTTTGTTAGGCACCTGTGGCTAGACTAGAAACTGTGAAAAAGAGACAGGCACACACAGGGTAGTTTCTTCCTGGGAAAAATGACAGCCAGTTACAAGCTGGTGCTGGGGCTGTGGTTTTGTAGATTCAGATTTGATTTTATGTGAAGGGTGCTCCTCAAGCCATCACTAACTCAGCAAAAATTACATAGCATAAGATGTAAGGGCATTTGTTCTGTTTCCCAACACCAAAATTAGAAAAGGATCTAATTAAAGCTAAGACATTAATGGAGTTAAAATGTGCATTTCCTCTTTTTTCTTGTTTTATTTGAGCCAAAGGATGCTTTAAACTTGTTTCTGGGGCATTGGATGTGAAATCTGACGCAACTGGGCTGATGCTAATGTTGAAGAGATAACATTCCGAGCTCTGTGAAGTCAGTGAGGCTTCATGGATGCTAAAACTGTGACACGCATCCTTTGGCGGGGGGTGGGGAGCTTGTGTCTGTATAGGTGCGTGTGTATGTGTGCAGTGGTGCAGGTGTAGAGGTTGGAAGACAGCTTTCAGGAGTGGGTTCCTTCCTTCCACCATGTTGGGCGCCCAAGAATCGAACTCAGATCTTAAGGGTCCATCTCACTGCCCATCCACCGTAATATTTTGTTTGTTTGTTTACTTATTTTGAGGCAGATTCTTTCATTGAACCTTGAACTTACCAGTCTTCTAGACTGGCTAGTGAGCCCTAGGGACCCACCTGCTTCTAGGATTAGGGACGACAGTGTCTGGCTCTTCTGTGAATGTTGGGGTCTCAGCTCCAACATTCTTTCACCTCCCCAACCCAGAAGAATGGAGGAGAAGTGGAATATCAATATCAGTTCATATCCTTTTGTATTATAGAGCAGAAACTAATTTTAGTACATCTGCTCCTGCTCAGATGCCTATTCTGTAGAAAGTTTAAGGCATATGGAGTTACCAATTAGAAAGGAAATGAATGAAGGCTCATTTTAACCTTTAGACTGTGTTTAAAGCACCATCTACAATTATATGAGGTGGCTTCATACATTACTATTCTACTAATACATTAGATTATAAAGAAAATAATAAACTATTAGAGTTCTTAAAGCATCTTAAAAATTATTTTTTAAAGGCAGAGGCAGGCAGATCTCTGAGTTCAAGTCCGACCTGTCTAGGGTGGGTTCCAGTATGCCCAGGGCTACACAGAAAAAAACTCTGTCTCGAAAACCCAAAATTATATATATATATATATATATATATATATATATATATATATACAGAGAGAGATATTAATATATATTGAAATTAGCTTACAAAGTAGTGGGTTTCTGTATGTCTTTTTCCTTCACACATCTTATTTTGAGTTAACTCACCCCTCAGCCCTCCTGTCTCTAGACCCGGTTAGTCCTTTCACCCTCAGTATTGCCCTCTTCTTTCATAGTTCATGCTCCTAAAGCTTTTTCTTTCTTATAATTAACTCCTTAGACATTGGTGCTTTTCATCAATGACAACTGTGTGTTAATTTAGCTCTTGGTATGTTTTTATTCTGTATAGTAATATAAGAGTAAGATGAGATTAATTCAACATTTATCACAGATATCTATTTACAAGTTTTTTATTGGTCTAATGAAATTAAATTTTCTACCAGATTTGTAGACCACTGTAAGGAGAAAGAAAGTACAGGTTACAGTACAAAGTAAAAACAAAAACAAGAAAAGGCTTAATTATCACAGTTAGAACACAGAACTTACATAACAGTGTTTTAAAACATCTTTAGTCTGTTATTTTAAAACACATCAAAGAAAAAGATCAGAAGTTAGTCTGCAAGATTTTAGCTTATGTATTATACAGTCATTTCTTGTTTTTTATATGGTTTGATTTATTAAAACTTGGTTTGTACATGGAAAGTCTGAGTTGGGTTTTGTGAGTAGAATTCTCTTTTGACTTCGGTGCTTAGGTTTAATTTTTCTTAATTTGTAAAGCATTGCCATATAAATCCCAAGGAAGTGGCATATGAATTTATCTGTTTAAAGATAGTTGTGTGACCACACATTTCCTTTTCCCCAAGGACGGGAGACAGCACTGTCTGTGACAGCACTGGGTATGTGGAGGTTGGAGCGGCCAGCGGCTTTTGTGTATTTTTCATTTAAATGTAAATTTTTCTGAGGGACTCTAAAGATGAGCTCAAAAAGTAAAGAGAACTTTAACATGAATAGTCATTTTTTTCATGAATACTGAAATCCCTGTTTTATGCCGAAGAGAGAAAGAAAAAATAATAAAAACCAACAGCATTAAACAGCCTTTTTTTCAAGATTCTTAATTGGTTACCAATTTTCTTTCATTAACAATATTGCCAAGAATTAAATGAAACAAAAATTAATTTTGCTAAGCAATTTATAAGATGATGCTAAATATTCTTTTGCAGTATTATGTAAAGAAAAAGAGTAGTGTTCAGATGGTAGCAATACATCTTCAAAATGAAGTCTGAGACCCCCTAAACAACTATTGCAGACAGCAAAAGCACATTAATATAATGTGTGACACACACCTCTACGAACTGTATGTATCTAGAATATATTTTATTCTATAAATAAAACTTGGTCTCATCTTGTAATTATAAAATACAAAAACAGTTTGGAAGCAGGTTTTTGAGAGCATTTCCACTTATCAGTTATCAGCACTGAGACAAACGGTCAAGCTTGGGAGCTCTATATTTGTGCTTTTATCCCCTCGTCCCCACTGGTATGGCCAACCGCCAAGATCAGTCTCTTCTGGAGGGGACCTTCTGGTGTCTTTAGAGGTCCTTTCTACTGTCCTACATTAAGACGGGCCATTCCTCAGGGTTGCCGCTGATCACATATCTTGAAGTCATTTTTGTCTTCAGTCATTGTCCTCCCACCATGTAATTATCTTGTGTTAAACAAACAAACACATAGCCCCAAACTTCTTTGATCCACCCTAACCTTTCTATATGTTAATTATGGAAGAGTGATACCACGGTGTACCAATAAAATGTACTCCTGCATCGACATTTTCAAAGTAATTATAAAAAAAGGATTATAAAGTTTGCTGAAGGGATTATTATTTGTTGGTTGATAAAATTTAGAACTTAAGTGCCTTAAAAATGTAAATATTTCCCAAGCCAACCTCTGTAGAGTCAAGGGTTCCTTTCAAAGAAAAGAATTAATTTATTCTAAATCTAACTTTAGCCTAAAAGAGTGGGGCTGAACATTTTTAGGAGCCTTTAATTTTTATTCGTACCACTCTTTAATAACTGAATTTCCATTGGGTGTTTGCAAATTTGAGGCACAATACCTCATGTTTTACTCTAACCATTGCTGTTTTGAGTTCAAAACTGTTTCCCAGTAATCAATAGTTTGAAATGACGTGCCTATAGCAGACTTTTAAGTCACAGATTCTTTTGAACAAAAGTCACAGGTGTCATTTTGTAAGCAAACTCCGTGACTGTCTCTCTCCCATTTTCCCTGAGTTGCAGTGGTGTGTGCTGAGGCGTTTTCCTTGCAAGCAGAAATATTAGCACCAGTCTTACATGTGGCTCACCCTTTAAACACAAATTTTGTTCTTGCTCTTTCTACAGCTTTTTCTTCTCTTTCTCCAAACTCCTGAGTCTCAGAGGGAGTCAATTCTAAAGTCAGTGTCTTCTCTATTTGAATGACAGCCTTTGTGGAAGATCTGTGTGGAGGAGGCTTTCCTGTCCCGTAAACATACAGCCCGTAAATATTTTTGAAAGCCCTGTGCTATGCTTAGACCTTTACTTTTCAAATAGTTGCTTCTTTTTTAGACAAATAAAAAACAAACCCACTGATTGACAAAGCCCGCTTAGTGGGACATGTGAATTTCCTAACACGATTTTTGTGTTTTTAATATGTCTTAAAATTTCGAATTAATATCTATTATGATGATTTTAATTGGTAGCTTGTCCTTGGAAATTGTATTAAGTATTTCTGG
This sequence comes from Meriones unguiculatus, assembly GCF_030254825.1. Lineage (NCBI taxonomy): Eukaryota > Metazoa > Chordata > Mammalia > Rodentia > Muridae > Meriones > Meriones unguiculatus. The sequence goes on along the minus strand of NC_083350.1, from coordinate 76,275,187 downwards.
GTTACGAACCATAACACCTTTGCAATGTGATATCCCGGTGATGACTTCCTGCGACAAACATCTGTGATGAATCTGTTCCCTGGATTTTTATTTTTCCTTCCTATTTTATATCAAGGAGAACAGATTAGCATAGACATTTTTCATCATTACATGAATGGAATTTTGTGGCCTGTGTAGGAAACAGAGAGTGATTTGTTAGTGGCGATTTATTTTCAGTAAGCGTGGCCTGGCCACTTTCTCAACTTCTAAGGGAATTCCGTTTCAACCATTAGATACCATTGAGGTGGAGGGTGTCTGTAATTGGAAAACTCTTATACCTTACACACAGGATGGTTCCTGGTAAGTGAAATCCTACTTGAATTTATTTCTGGAGCGTCAAGGCAAGTGGGGGATGGGGAGAATGAAACTTGAATCAGTGACCATCTGGCCTAGATTTGGCTGATTTCCTGTGCATGGCTCTTTGTTCCAGGCACACAATGGATTGTTCCTTTTAAAGATAAGAATTCTGTTGTGACTTTGTGCTGAATCAGCAGGTTTGGTTTGGGATTGCAAGCAGGGATTCATATTGGGGGCCTTTCTATTGTTCTTCAGTCCCCATCCTGTTTCCATTGACAGCAACAATGTTTCAAGAGTTTTCTATAGATTAATAGAGACATATTTGAATAAAATAACTGTTAACGAAACTTTCTAGTTTGGCATTGTCTGTTTAAGAAATTGAAATTTTTCTTATCTCTAGTTTTCAAAATTGATATTTTCCTAGTTTTTTTTTTTTTTAAACAAGCCTTTCTAATCCAATCTTCTGTCTGAACTTGAACTTTCCATTTGGTGGTTTGAAGAGCTGTACTAAATCTGAGCAAAGCTTTCAGGCCATTTTGTGTGGCCTCCATTGTCACCTATCCGCAAATCAGATTTTGGGAAGTTGAAGCTCTCCTCCTTTTTTTTTTTTTTTTAAAGAGGTGGTTATTGACTAGAAGGGGGGAATTTTGTTTGCCCAGCATTCCAAGTAAGCCAGCCGCCAGTGTTTCTAGGTCTCCTCATATGTGGCGGAGATCAGAATCCAGTTAAATGCCACTTTCCATAAGACAAGAGCTAACCTCTTGCTGTGTGACCACGAAATAAAAAAAAATTAAAATGATAACTTTTTCCTCCTAAAGTGATAGGAAGGCTGCCAGACTTTATCATTTAGTGTTCCTCTCGTCTACTTGTGGCTGAATTGCCTCTTACCACTCCAGGACACAGCTATCTCCAACTTCTCCTGAAGCTACTTAGAACTTTAAAAACCAAGCATCCGATCGGAGTCAACTGCCTTGAAATCTAATCTCTAATTCTTCCATGTGCATGCAGGTACTTTTTAGGTATTACAAGATCTATGGGCCTGATCTTAAGAAGGGAGCTTACTGGCTGGTTCCTTGGGACCCTGTGCAACAGTTTAGTATCCTTCGGTGCCATTAATTTTAGATCCACACCTAGCAAAAATGAGTGAGAAGAAATAACATAACAAATTTGTTTTTGTCCACTTGAGGCATTGTCCATGCATATGCCCCCTTTTCTTTTGAAGTATCTTTAATTGATTGTTGGCTCTCTCTGGTCCTAAGAAGGCCCCAGAATTGCTTGCTGGTTAAATGCATTAGTGGTTTGGAAGCACAGATGTTATGGACTTCATGAATGTTAATAGAATATTGGAATAGAATATTCTGGATTAAAGAATCAGTTAAATAGAATAAGTCAGAGTTAGAAACCACAACAGCATGACAACATTTTCTCTATGTCTCCCCTGCTTTAATTTGGGAAGCTGGTTTGAGGAAGAAGGGAAGGTCTTATCCTTTCCACCCATCCCCCTTCTGGCTACCCTTCACCCCCAACCTCTAACTCTTCTTCAAGTCTCACTGAGGGATTATAGTCTCTCCAGAGGCTTGGCTGCAGATGCCTGGAAAGTTTACACTGCAGAGGGTTGTTTTGTTTGGCATAGCTAATCAGGAGCCAGGCTGGAATTGCTCATAGCTGTCATTCAGGTTTTGTTTCAAAGTCCAAGGACCTGCTGGGAAAAACAAAAAGCTAATGAAAGCTGACTGTATTTAGGCCTCAAATCTATGGAATCTGAAATGATGCCTTGACAGTGTATTCTTATCCTTCCACATTCTTGCTGTTGCTAAGGTAACAGATTTTTAGAGGCTTTTCATCTTCATTGTCAAGTATTTGCTACACTTATTGTTGTTTTTCAGATTAGAGCAATTCAGATTATCTCCTTTTGAGATGAAGTAAAAAGAGAAAATAGCAGGAATAAAATGTCTGAATCAATTACCTTGAATGCTAGTAAGATCAGGTTTTTTTTCCATTTGTTTGTTTTGTTTTGTTTTTATGTCTTAAAACCCTTAGCTTCACAACACATGTTAAAATTTAGGACAAGATTCTCAACCTTAGGAGTGTTACATATGTGAAGCCCCACTACTGTAAGGTGATTTAGTAAGTACTCCTACAGTCTGTAAAGAAGCAGCCTAAGAGAAAAGGCTTATAATGAGAAGTCTTTAGAAATCAGTCTTCTTAAATAGAAAACCAAATAATGTAAAAAAGTGATGAGCCACATCTGAAAATGGAAAATCCAAGAAGTATGTGGTGCTGAGCATAGTTTTCAGAACTACAAACCCTTGGTCTTTTAATATTTGCTTTCACAGATGTGTTGCCTTAATGGATGAACTTTCATCTCCTTGAGAATGCTGTTATTTTACAGTCCAAAAGCCACACACATTACTCATGGTTTGTTAAGTAATAAAGGAAAGATGAATTTTATGCAGACAAGGTGTTCTTTGGCCCGGCTTTAGATTTGAAAGCCCCAGGGATGTGCTTTGTGTGGTTGCTATTGTCAAGATATTGACTCACTGAGAGATAACAGGTTTTTTTTTTTTTCACAGATTTATCGAACATCTTCATCCCGTGAGCTTTTCCCTATGGCAAAGGCCAGAATATTGAAATGATGCAGTTTTAGTACTGATTGGATCACATCACTAATTTGGTCCTGACCAAAAACCCTATATTCATAGAGATAAGATCTGGGTTAAAATGAGAGAGGGAGCATCTGGCCAAGGGAAGAGAAGCCATAGGTCTGGGCGAGCTGTGGCCAAGTGTGTCAGAAGGTCCCCATCCTCTCCCCTCCTCTCCTCTCTGCCTATCTGACTGTGTGGTCCTCAAGACCCCACTCAGCTCCCTGTTATCATTAGCTCTTTTTAATTAGACCAGGTGTCCAGGTAGAGAGGCCGTATTCTCAGCCTGTCAAAACTGTGTTCAGATACAGTATTCTGGTTAAAACAAAACAAAACAAAACAAAACAAAAACTTTTTTTTGAAGAGAATGATTATGATCGGGAGATATGAACATAAACTGAATGTATCAGCTGAAGTGGAGAAATTTAACCAGGTAACATTTTTGAGGAAACAGCACAGCCATCTTTAAGGGCTTGCGTGCAGAATTAGGGTGCAGCTAGAATTAGGTTTATTCAAATTACCTTTAAGGAGTGCCTTTCAAACTGTCCTCTGCAGAGCTTCTCCGGTTTTGTGGTGCAGCCTTGCGCTATACTGGGGCAGGGAGGGGCCAGGCCAGACACGCTGAGTGTCCCCTGCAGTTGCCTTCAGAACAGTTCTACTTTCAACTTCTTTCTGTGCTGGGTTTGTACCTGATATTAAAAAACAATCAAAAACAAACAAGACATCACACTTCTTTAATAGTCTTGAAATCACTATCATATAGAATAACAGATAAGAGTTGTGGTTCAAGTTAGAATAAAATGTCTTAGCCACAGAGACAGAAAATTTAAATGGTGAGTTGTGATTTCCACATTTGATCACAAGCTTAGTGAAAACTTTAAGCTTAGAGAAAACGCCGGGCCAGATGGCATTTAACTTACTAATAGTTCTCAGATTGTGTAGGTTTGTTTTGTTTTGTTTTTTTCCTTTTATGGTTGGGGCCAGATAATTTGGCACCTAGCCAGTCTCTATAGGTTTGGGAGTAAAATTCATCTCCTCACTGAACTAGGGCTCCAGAGAAGAGGGACAATATCTTCACTGCTTTGGGATTCTTCAGATCCTAGCACAGATGTGGGACCAAGAAGGACCTGTTTGTGGAAGAAGTGCTTGCCTGATTGCTCCATCTAGTCATGAAGGTGATAAGGGAAGGTATTCGCAGGAATTTTCTTCAGCTTTCCCCTTTGCCCTTCAGGAACAGCCGCAACCTCAAAGGAGATGGAAGATAACCCACCCCTCTTTTTTTTTTTTTTTTTTTTTCTGCCAGGAGACCAGATTACAACTGTGTCTGGAAAAGTGGGCATGGCTCTTTGAGCCTAAGAGATAAAAACTTGAGTGTAGAAACCTTGACTCTTTATGTGAATTGAGAAACTGAGGCACAGCAGAGGACAGGAGTGAATTTTCCTAGTATACTTACTGCAGCTATGGAAATACATTAGGAGGTAGTAAAACAGCAGTCAGAACTTAAGGGGTTTTTTGTTGTTGTTGTTGTTGTTTGTTTGTTTTGTTTTGTTTTGTTTTTGTCCAGTTGTTTTTGACATATTGAAACTGTGACTGAAGGTCTGAGTTACAAGGTTTCCCAGATGCAAGACTGAAATCCAGTAACGATAACTCTGATGGGAACAGATGGGAGCTTGGTAGTTCCCCTGCACAGAGACCTTTCATAGTCTCTCTTTTTACTTGGTGGAAAGGAGAAAAGAATTTTCCAACTCCTGGCACAATACTCTGTATGGAGTAGACATTGGTAGAGAGCTCATGGAATTGAACTCAATGCCATTAACATGACTTTTAGAAGTAAATATAAACTCCACAGTGTTTATCGTTACTGGTGATCTTTGTCGTGGTTGCTTGAAATTACCTGTACTTAAAAAATTCAGATGAGTTTAGGGATAAACTTTATGATAGTAACATCTTAGAGCTCAAATGGGAGACTGGTCAAATCGAGTTTTGAGAATATTTCTCTGGTCAAGTCGTTCTGTGTTGATAATTGTCAGGAAGCCTAGAGCCAGTATTGATTTCATCATTAAGGAAACCTCGGGGGCTGGAGAGATAGCTTAGTAGGTAAGGGTGCTTGCCTGGAAAGATGAAAACCTGAGTTCAAATCTCCAGAAACCAAATAAAAAGCCACGCATGGCTTCACGTGTCTGTAGCCCTAACAATGGGAAGAGAGATGGGTAGCTTTTGAGAGCTAGCCAGCTAGACCAAAAGGCAAGCTGCTCATTCAGTGAAAGGCCTGTGTCAAGGCAATACTGTGATAGCACTAAACAGCTGGATGGTGTGGCCTCTGAATGTATGCACATGGCATATACCTACATACCTTCACACCCATGCACTCATGTGCATAACACACACCATACAGACACACACACACACAGAATGCATGGCACTGCTCCAGAAAAAAAGGGGTATTTTCTCTCCTCTTTCTCTCTTTCAACTGGGTCCACTTCAGAATGCTTTTCATTTGTTGAATCTTTACAAATTCTAACTGTGTAATTGTAATAACATGGTAAAGCCTGAGTATTTTCTGGAGCAAAAACGTCATGAGGAGACAAAATGCTAGGTTGTGAAGGACTCTTATAGATCTAATATCTGTGTATATTTTACTGATGGAAGAGAAATTAGAAGGCTGGAAATATGTAAAGGGCCAGAAGCACAGCCCAGGGACTGCCCATTCATAATGGGAGAAAGAATATCTCTATTCTGTAAACTTTTCATAATACTTAGAAATTCCCTTTCTTCCTTAAGGCTGCTTTGTGATTAGGAGGTTATATATAATTCTGAAAACTGTTAGTGTAAAATCACCTAAGCATGCATTAGGACTTTATATAATAAAAAGGTACTATGGACCTTAAAGCTTGACCTGTAGCACAGGTGATGTGTAAGCTTTAGGTAGCAAGCACAGGTGACAGTAGAAACAAAATACAAGTAAAGGGTACAGAGAAAACTAAGACACATAATTTGGAAACAATGTCCTGTTTCGTAAGAGATCATTAAAGCATGCTGAGGCATGGTAGGATACATTTTAAACTCATTTTTTTTTTTTTATTTCATTCTTTTTTTTTTTCTTTTTTTTTTTTTTTTTCAATGCAGTTTATTCAGGAACATTGAACAATCCTCGGACCCCGGGGAAAGCCAGCCCACAGCTTAAATAGCCTCTGGGTAGCCAACCCAGGCGTGCCAAGGGGGCAATGCTTTTAAAACAATGTATTGCTTTGTGTGTGTGCCTGTGTATATGAGTGCGTGTGCTGTGTGTGAATGTGTGTGTGTGTGTGTTCTCTGTGTATGTGTGTGTGTGTGAATGTGCGTGGGGTCATGGTTACGGTGGAGGTGGTCACTCCCGGGACCTTCCATATGCTCAGCTCTACCATGAGCAGCACGGCCACCCTGATCCATTATTTCAGAAAGCTTTGACAGCTTTCTGTGCCTGTGTGCTTGTTAACAGTGTTCATTGGCTGTTAATTGCTCAAGAAGCATGTTTGGATTGTGCTGGACATCTCTGGAGATGAAACAGAGGATCAGGATGAAAATTTCATGGGAGATTTAAACAGATGACAAGAAAGAACTTAAGGATGGTTAGCTTTGTTATCAAACACTCCAGCAAGCTTACTAGTGAAAATGATGTCTCTCTAGCCTCATCTCCGGTCACTCGAATCCCCCTTACTAAAGATAACTCATGCATATAAAGAAGCTAAGAACACACTGTTTTGTACTTTGTGCTTTCATTTAACTGTGTCCTGGAGTCTGGTGGAAACCTGTCTGCCGCCTAGTGCTCTTTAAGAATGGAACAGACTGTCTTCTGATGTGGCTGAGAAGCATCACTAGAGTACTCCACAGACTCTGGAGGACAGGTTTGTGCAGATGTGGAAAGGAAACTCATCCTGAGTGAAAATTGGAAGTTTCCCTCTCAAATATTGTGACATATTAAAGTGATTATTAGCTGATACGCACTTCAGGGACGAAGAAGGATACCGTCTTGCCGTGGGAGGCTAAGGCGTGTACTCACAGGTGCTCTCAGAGTAGGTGTGGGAAATTATCTGAGTATCATAATGTACAAAAGGCTGATGAATGAGCTTTGTAGAAGACAGTAAGTGCTTCAAGGGAAGCAAAGGATGGTTTAAGAGACTGAATCTAAGCTTTGAAAAACTGAACTTGGGTTATGAGGAAAGTCCTGAAAGTGATAGGGAGAAAGCTGTTGTGTTGAGACTATGTTTTGATATAGATTGCAGGCTCTGAGGTGTAGTCCACCTTTCGTGAGTACTAAGGAAGGACTCTTGGAATGCTCCCGAAGAACAGTCTGGCAGCTTTGTTTTAGACGGTGACTATAAGCTATTACATAACTCTGGATGCAGGGTAACTGGAACCCGAGTATTAGTGTTGGAAATTGAAGAGAAAGAAGTAAACTCAAGAATAAAAAGAAAAGAGGCAGGTGATTGCTAACCACAGTTTAGTGTCATGGGGGTAGGATAAAAGGATAATGACTGCACATTCCAAGCCCAGTGGCCAAAAGGATGATGCCCTCAGTAGGAAATGGAAAGACAAGTTAATGTTTTGGGGGAGACAAGTGTCATATTTGACTTCAGATTGAGGTGACAAGGAAACATTCAAAAAGGAGTGTGTGGGCTGGTCAGGGTGGCGCACACCTTTAGCCCCAGAAGCAGGCAGATCTTTGTGAACTGAAAGCCGGCCCGATCTCCATAGTGAGTTCCAGGCTTACATAACCAGACTCTGTCTTCAAAACTAAAAGAAATGAAGTGTGTAGCTACAAGAGTTGGCCTAAGATTTTTGAAAGAAATTAGCATTGCATGTGGACGAAGCCTCATTGCTGTTATGCCAGATGGCCTCTGAGTGTGTCATCTTCCATCCAGAGAGGGAAGTCAGGTGGTTGTATGTTTGATAACTCACACCAAACTTAGTTTAAGTGAAAGAGAATTAATTGTTCCTACTGACAATGTTAGGTCCAATATAAGCCTGGAGAGGCAAAGGTAATTTTGATATTTGACTCAAACATTAAATTTCATGCCTGTGTGTTATGTGTTTTGTTGTACTGTGATTGACTAAAAACCTTACTATTTTGGCTCTTCAATTCTGGAAAAAAAAAAAAAAGAGTGCCATGATTGTGTTTTAGGAAATTGCCTTCTCCAAAATAGTATTATTACTTTATTGTATTGGCAAATGTCATATACTTAGAAAGTTTGAAGTTTAATGGATCAAGTTGTATCTTATAGGCATATGTCTCTAAATTTGCAGTTTTTGTTTTGGTGGCAAAATAGCCAGCTAATTACTATGCTGTCCAGTATTGAAGGAGTTGGTGCTTTAGTAGATGACCAACCTACTAATTGCCAACGCCGCTTGGAACAGACAAGGGAAGACTCCATTTCTTGGACTCTTTAGATGGTCTCAGTGATCTCTTCTTTCTTGGCTTGTTTCCTCTGCATGATTCCATGTTCTCAGAGAGCTGAATCTGCTTCACCTGTAGGTTCTTGGGACCTTCTCCACCTTTGGGTGTGTTCTCTGGAAATCTGCTTGTTCTTTGAACATATTCCTCTTGGCTGTGATACAAGTGGCAGTCAGCTTTCCCAGACAGGTAACATCGAAAGGATCTCTCCAAAGTTGGAGGTACCCATTCACTTCCTTGTACTCACATGGCTGCCTGGCTGGTGGGACACAGTATCACCCTGACACGGAGTCTGAGGATGGACAAGCAAAGGCTTGCAAATGACCAGCTCATCTTCCCTCATCTTGAAAGGCTTGATTTGAGGTTCTACCAGGGGAGCACAGCCGTTTGTTGGCCCCCTCTACTTGGGGGGGGATCATCCTTTTCAACTGAGTGTGTAGCTTTGGGAGGGAAGTGCACAGAGCTGGGAGGTCACTCGTCCAGCCGGTTGGAGAGCTGAGTCAGCTCTGGTGGTCGTCATCTGTGGTCGTTACTTGGCTGTTGTTTCTTTGTCATCTTGCTTGGAGTGAGACCCCAGAGTCTTCAGGGCAAGAGCAGAAGAGTTCACATGAGCAGCAGAGGCCACATATCCTCCTCCTCAAGTGTCCTTTCTCAATCCTGTCTTACTTAGCGTTTCTATTGCTGTGATGAAACACCATGACCAAAAAGCAAATTGGAGAGGAAAAGGTTCATTTGGCTTACACTTGCATATTGCTGTTCATCACTGAAGGAGTCATGACAGGAACTCAGACAGGGCAGGAACCTGGAGACAGGAGCTGATGCAGAGGCCATGGAGGAGTGCTGCTCACTGGCTTGCTCTTCTTGGCTTGCTCAGCCTGCTTTCTTATAGAACCCAGGACCACCAGCCCAGGGATGGCCCCACCCACAACAGGCTGGGCCCTCCCCCATCAATCACTAATTAAGAAAATGCCTCACAGCTGGATCTTATGGAGGCCTTTTGTTTTTCAGTCGAGGTTCTTGCCTTTCAAATAACCCTAGTTCGTGTGTCAGGTTGACATAGACCAGCGAGCACGCTGCCCTTGACTCTTAGCTGTTGTGTAATCCTTTACTTAAGACAACTTAGCCGTGATGTTGTTTTAACCCTGCTTAAAACCCAAGTAGTCCAAAGGTTGTCAGCCAACCTAAATTATTTATCCTTCAGTCTGTTCACTAAAAGGCCTGAGGCATAAGGCTCTCTTAGACACTAAGGAAGCAAGGTTTCTCTCTCTCTCTCTCTCTCTCTCTCTCTCTCTCTCTCTCTCAATGAATTGTTTACCTACTTGAATCTATATACTAACATTTGGAAGTCTTTTTTTTAAGGCTTATGTTTATTAAACATTATGTACCAAGACTCTACTAAATGCCTTATATTATTTTTTGACATTTTGTCCGTGGGTTCAATTCCTAGGAAAACACTCACACACACAACCTTTAACTCAGTGCATTTCTGTAATATCCAGTACCAGGCGAAGGAAAGATGGACAGATCTCGGGTTTAAGAGCATAGGCTATACAATGGGACCATGTCTTAAAAAAAAACAAAAAAACAAAAAAACAAAAAAACAAACCAAAGAAATAAGGAAACTGAAAGATAAATTTGTTGTGTTTAGTAGATGCTGACAAGAGTTTATGGGTTAAATTAATAGGCCTTTATATTTCAGATTTTATACATGGAATGGGTCTGGGCCCATTGAGACTTTTGTTTTGTTGCTTCAGTACTTAAGTGAATAAAAAATAAGGCCATTAAGAAAAAAACCCTCAACATTTTGTTTTGTTTTGTTTAGTGTCTTTAGATGGGATGTGTTCTTTCCTAGCGTGCTCCATCTTAGCCCCAAAGTTTACAGCATTAAAAAATGTTACACACATTTAAGACACATTATAATTCAGAATGTAGAAGACCCTGTTGTGTGGGCTCCCAATTCAGGTCGGGCAGGTGAGGGAGGATGAAAGATGTCTGTCACATTGATTCTCCATCTTTCAGCAAAGGAGACCATTTCCCAGCAATCCCAGCCTCTCCTTAGTTTCCCTTTGCTGAACCGAGGCCACATGGACATCCCTCTCTATAGAAGAACCTAGAAGGATAAGGAGCAGAATTTTCATCAGCTTAGATGAATCAAAATCCTCTCTCTGGTGCTGTGTACATGACTTCCACCATCACCTGCAAAATAAATAAATAAATAAATAAATAAATAAATAAATAAAATAAAAAAAGAAGCCCCGTTAGCAAAAAGGAAGAGGGATGGGTATTTAAAAGCAGACCATGGAGGGCTGGAGAGAGGACTTGGCAGTGAAGAGTACATACTACTTTCTCAGAGGAACTGAGTTCGATTCTCATCGATGCCTGTAACTCCAGCTCCAGGGAATGTAACACCCTCCTCTGGCCTCTGAGTACTTAAGTGCACAAACCCACACACAGACAGGCTCATCGACATAAATAACTAAATAATATATTTTGAAGAGCCCACGAATATGGGCTGCCGTGTATTGCTCTTTAAAATTCAGATTGACCAATACCCCCACAGTGGAATGATTTTGAAAATATTTATTTAATATCACGTTATTATGTGTGTGAGTGTATGCATGTGCACCGTGGACATGCAGGAGCCTGTGGAAGTCAGAGGAGGTGTTGATCCTCTGGGCTGCAGATCCTGTGAGCTGCCCTGTAGGTGTTGGGAATTGAACTCAGGACATCAGCCAGGGCCCCTGACCCACCTCCCCAGGTTCCAAAGCCTTACTTTTTATGACAGTATTTAATAGCCCTTTAAAAAGTCCTTTAAAATCACATCTATCTACCAACCTATCACCTATCTATCTATCTATCCATCCATCGCCTATCAATGTCTGTGTTTATTTATTTGCACATGCTTGTGCATGTGTCTCTGTGTGTGTGTGTGTGTGTGTGTGTCCAAGAATGGCTTGTAGGAGTTGGTTATTTCCTTTTACCATGTGAGTTCTGGGGACTAAGCTCAGGTCATTGGGCTTGGTAGTAAGCGCCTTTACACACAGAGCCGCCTTGCCAGCTCAATAAACCTTTCTCACCCAATCTTTTAGCCATCGTAAAACATTTGGAGTAAAATACATAAATATCTCAGTCCATTTAGGATGCTAAGACAGAAACACCTAAATGGGATGATTGGTATACCCAACAGTTTATTTCTCCCAAGTGCATAGCAGAAAGTGTAATGTCAAGACTGCATTTTCACAGAGGTTGTCAGCCACCTGTGTCCTCATACGTGAGTGGACCTAAGCTTATCCTGAAAGCTGCAGCCCCTAAAGCCACAGGATTTCAGTGTAGGGGTCTGGGGTTGGTGCGAACAGTTAGCCCTGCTGCTAAGCCCAGCCATTTAACGTAGTGCTCCATTCTGCAGGGGATCACACACGTGACCGTGGCGCCCCGAGGGCAATGCAGCTGAAATATCCCTGTTGCCTCGTGATGTAGTGGCTGCTACATCCCAAACGATACATGGTTCGTGTGTCTGTGCTTGTGCCGGCACGTGTGTTAAAGCACAGATCACACGTGATACTTGTTAACAAATGGTTCCTTTTGTTTGTGTGTTTAATCTGCTGTATTTCCCGGCCTTTTAGATCATACTTTTGTTTTCAAACAGGTACTGCAGAGCAATGCTGTGTTGTACTGGCAGCAGCCTCATATATCATGTTCAACTCACTCTGTGATACCTCAAGGGCCCACATCAAGTGATTGATGGACCTATACCTTATATGTGTGTGAAAGTATGTACTCTCTGATGTTCACACAGGAGGACAAAAGTATTCAAAATCAGCGTCTTGGAATGTGTCGCCATGGCTAAGCGACTCATGACTGTCTTATAATTGCAATAAGCACAGTCTTATTTTCAAATAAAAGTATACTTGTAACATAAAAGGAAGGAGAGCAAGGTAGATTGAGCAAAGTAGGATGAGAGATAAGTGATAAGGTGGGAAAAGATCGGCCAAATAGGTCGACAAAGAGAGAGTTTGATGTCAATCTCACTATTAGAGTCAAATAATTTTTATGTAAAGAAACTAAAATAGTAATAGATAATATTTATTAATCATTTTTATGTCTCAAGCCCTGATATAAGTGCTTTTTTTTATTACATTCCACTTTTTTTCTTCATTTAGTCCTTACAGACTTATCTGTATAAGGATTCTTTTCCTCTTTTTTTATGGTTATGGGGGTTAAAAGAGAGAATGAAACACCAACCAAGGACCATGCGTGGACTGGACCTAGGTCCCCTACACAGATGTCACAGATGGGCAGCTCAGGCTTCATGTGGGTCCCCTAGTAAGGGAAGTGGGGCTGTTCTCTGACATGGGCTCTGTCTCCTGCTTTCTGATCACTCCCCTCTGGCAGGAGAAGAGGATGTGATTTAATGAACTGGGGTGGGTGGGAGGCACTCCCCTTATCTGAGGAATAGGGGAGGGGAAGGGGAAAAGAGGAAGGGAGGGTGTGACTAGGATGAGAGGAGGGAGGGCTACAATCGAGATATAAATGAATAAAAAAATTAATTATGCATTCCTCAAATAACACAAAGGAATTAACAATAACAAAAAAATCCTGGAAATATGACAAAGCATTACAATTCTCTTTATATAAAGAATTTTATAATACATCACAACGAGCAAATGCTCTAGGGCAGAGGTTGATGGATTCATCCTGGACCGTCTTACTTTGAAAATAAGTTTTTACTGAAGTGCAGTTAGCTTATTCATTTGCATATTGTTTATGGCCACATTTGAGCTGCAGTGGTCGAGTTGACTATGACGTCAAACCCCGTGTTTATTCGTCTGGCTTCTTACAGAAGCACTTGCTCAGTGCATGCCTAAGGACGTGAGTGCAACCCCCTCCCCAGAGGTGGTAGTACGTCTCTACAGTCCCAGTGCTTTGATAGCAAACGAGAAGCCGAAACAGGAGAATCTTTGGAAGCTCATGGGCCAGGGGCTTGGTTTACCCAGTGGCAAGCAAGAGACCCCAAACAAGGTGGACGGCAAGGCCTGACACACAAGGTTGCACTCTGACCCCCTCCCCCACATGCCTTGGCACACCCACATGACATGCCCACACACCCACATACAGAGATTTTGGTTTTTAAAGAGAAAAGAGAGAACACCTTTATTTTCTTTGGAAGAGCAGCAGGAGAATGGTCTAGACGGGTCAACCTGCTTCTGCAGCTTCATTCACAGTGGTAACAAGCATTAAATGTTAATGTCCACAGCGTTGAATGTTCTCCCACCTTCTTCCCAGCAAGCCAGCCATTGCATCCTCTCTCTGTGCCTGTGCACTTGGGTTAACTGCTAGAGAAATTTACAAAACTAGTGTGATGCGTAGCATAGTTACTTTAATGGTTTCCTATCTGGGCTGGGAAAGCCTGTTCTGAAATCTGTGTGCGTGCATGTGTGTATGGATGCCAGAGGTGGACATCAGATGTCTTCCTCATTTACTCTCCACCTTAGGTTTTGAGATGGGCTCTCTCTGTGTCCATGGAGCTCACTGGCTCCACACTGGGATTAGACACACGCTGTGTGCCTGGCTTTTATGTGGGTGCTGGGGATCAGACTCAGCCAAGCACTGAGTTGACTGAGTTATTTTCTCTGCCTCATGTTTCTATTCCCTAACTAGCATTTAGTCCTCGGTGCCCTTTTCTTTCCTCTACATACCCCTCCCTAGGCAGTCCCATCGTCTCTTTACACACAAATCTTATTCCCAGACGGAATTCTTTGCAGCCTCCCCTTCAACTTCTCACGAGAATTCTTCTGCGGATGAATGTCATAATGTGTCTCAGACCGGACAGAGCTGTAAGTCAAGTCACTGTCACCGCTTACCGTGCCGCCTGACACCCTACAGCCTGTCACACCACAGGAGCCCCTCAGTGCTCTGTCACTTCCCTGCCTTCCCTGCAACAGTCTGAAGTCAGGGCACGTGTTTTACATTTCTCACAAACTCTGTGGGAGCCGAGAGGATGAAACTTACTGTCACCAACAGCCAACAGAACTCACGAAGAGCTAGTAGACTGGCCTCTGGAATGAACCCTGTCTGGGAAATCAGTTGAGAGGTGAAGCACCAAAAATGTTCTCCTTCTTGTAGGGTCTGTTGATAAAACAGCGAAAAGCATCACAAGGCCTCTTGAAGCAGATTTAGTTACAGCAGGTGTGTTTTATAATTTAGCAGTAAAGCCATTTAAGCTCTAGAGGAGATGATGCCGAGGCTGTGACATCCTCCTCCTCAGAATCTGAAGTATAGTTCTAAACGTTGAGAATTTTACATTTAGCACTCAGCACACTTAAGAATCTACCTGAGTACTTTATGGGTTTTGGCACTCAATGGGGCTGAGAACTCTTAAGTATAAGATGTTCTGATATCAAGTGTTCTTAAAAATTTTTAAATCGGAGTATTAATCCTAGCATGATACATATTATCAAATATAAAAACAAGCAGCAATGAAAACACCAGTCACATTGTATCAAGTAGAAAAATTGATTTTCAGAACGCAGGTTTGAATTAAATATGTGGTAGCCAGAAATCATAAGGAAGGGGTACATCTATGCAAAGTGAAACCAATTACCTGTCTTTATAACCCCAAGTCTTTTTGTTTGTTTCTGCACAGGGTCTGTGTAATGACCTTGGCTGTCCTGGAACTCACTCCATACCCGGCTGGCCTTCAACTCAGATATCCGCCTGCCTCTGCCTCCTGAGTGCTGGGGTTAAAGGTGTGTGCCACTACTGCCCAGCTTAACTCCATACTCTCAATGCCAATAATACTGTTTTACTTTGAAGAGTCAAGTCAAGACTTTTGGAAGTTTAAAGATTATGAACATTCGACTAGTCCAACACAAACAACAATACTCCTATAGCTAAGAACATACGGAGTAGTAATTCTGTCTTCAGCCAACTTCATGATTCTCTAATTTTCCTGAAAAAAATTATTATAAAAGTAAATAGCTAAGATCTTGATCTTCCAACATTTTTATGAACTTAGAAATCCAAGTTCCATCCAGGCATGGTTGTGTATGCTTATAATTCCAGGACTTTGGAGGCTGAGGTAGGAGAATTGGGGGTCCAGGCCACCTGGGCTCTGGGGAGACCCTGATTCAAGACAAAAACACATGCAGCCTGCTTCTCCACTCAGGCTTCTTCCCTGTTTGAAGAAAATAGAACATTAGAATTTGGGGATATGGAGAAAAATGGTGCCTAAAATCCCACCAACTTCATACAGATTTTTGCAGGAATGTATTTTTCATGATTGTAATTTCACTTATCCCTTTGTACTCTTGAAACTATTCCCTTCAGCCAGATGGTGGTGCACACCTTTAATCCCAGCACTCAGTGGGCAGAGGCAGGCAGATCTCAGTGTGTTCATAGCCAGCCTGGTCTACAGTGTGAGTTCCGGACAGCCAGGGCTATACAGAGAAACCCTGTCTTGAAAAAACAAAACAAAAAAATAATTACCTTCAAGGACATTTTTCTGTGGTGATACTAAATTATTATGATTTTAATTTTGGGGGAAGCCTATTTCCACATACCAGTTTGCCCTGACTTCATACCGGTTTTACTTGGTACTTATGAGTCTTTTTATTTTTATTTTTTCAGGTAGATTTCGAAAAGTAAAATTGCTGAGCTGAAAGTTAGGCTTTTTGGTCCATAACCTCTTAAATGATTTTCCAAAAATCCCCTTCCATTTTTAGTTTCTCACTTACAGTTTTAGTTTAGCAGGCGTTATAAAGAGCCAGGTAGTAGTTTTTGTTTTGTTTTTTAGGGTCATTTTAGATTTACAGGGAAATGTGGCAGAAAGTACAGGGGCTGTTGTGATTCATGGCCCCTCTCTCCTCTCTCTTTATCGCTAACATCTTGTCTTAGTGAAGTTTGTTTGACAGAGTGAAACACTGACACATTATTATCAAATAAAGTTTATAGTTCATGTTAGTGTATTCTTTGTGTTGTGTTTAAAAAAAAATTATGAGAGCATCTATTATTGCCAATTGACTGCCCTAAAGTCCTCTGTGCCTCGTTCACTGCTTTCTTTTTTTCTCCTCTGGATCTTGGGTAGCCGTAGATCTTTTTACTGTCGTCCTCTGAATTCTTCCAGAATGCCATATGCGTTCATGTACCCTGTGGTGATGTTTAGCCAATGGACTGTACGTCCGGCAGTGACCCCCAAAGGTCATACTGCTCAGTAAGCTCCTTGGCTGTCTTGGTTTGTGTGCAGTCACTGGATGTTCACCCACAAAGGCACCGAATGGGGCATTTCACAGGGCGTAGCCCGTCCCCATTGTCATGTGACACGGGGGTGTATAGCTCCTCAGGTCTTTCATCTAGCAATGTGCAGTTACGCTTCTGTCGTGGTTTTTCCTATTGCTCTCTAGCTCATTTCTTTTCATCACTGAACCCCATTGCTCTGTGTGGGTGTACTGCAGCTCATCCAGGCACCTGATGATTGGCATCCCGTTGTCTGTAGTCCGGCAGGTGCTGTTAGCACTGTGTACAAGCGGGACATCGTTTCCAGCTCGTTTCAGGAATACGCTTTTCAATGTACATGTTATTTCATATACACATTCTGTCTCTGGATACACTACTGAAATGTTAGCTGCTTTGTTCTCCCCCACCCCGCGGAAGTCTGTTTCTCCAGGTTGCCTTTCGTTTGTTTATTTTGGGCTCCGTCTTTGAGGTATTTCCCAGAGGTTTGCTCCTCCTGACGGCGTGCTCTTATTTAAGGCCAGTGCCCCGTAAAGCTGTTAAGAAGCTGGTCACTGCGGGCTGGTTCCCGAGGAGTGTCCAGCCAGCAGAACGAGCCTCCCTCCTTAGCCGGATCACAGTCTCCGCTGCCTGCGTGGGTGCTGGAGGACTGGCTAGCCTCTTTCTGGGCTGTGCTGAAAAAGAGATCGGCTTGCAGTGAGTGGGGGCGTGCGTGGGACGTGCGCGGTGTGTGCAGTGAGTGGGGGCGTGCGTGGGGCGTACGCGGTGTGTGCGGTGAGTGGGGGCGTGCGTGGGGCGTGCGCGGTGTGTGCAGTGAGTGAGGGCGTGCGTGGGGCGTGCGTGGGGCGTGCGTGGGGCGTGCGTGGGGCGTGCGCGGTGTGTGCAGTGAGTGGGGCGTGATGTGTGCGATGTTTGCACTGTTCACGGAATCCTCTTGGTTACAGAGTGGTTCTCCCACCGCACTGCTGACCTGCGGAGCGAAGCAAGTGTGCTTGTCCGATTGTGGGGAAGGGATCTTGGGCTTTCACTGCTTTCTAACAGAGAATTTCCGTCAGTCCTCGGGCTTCTAACCTGCTTCTGCCTTTGGGGCGAAGGTGCACTTTCCTGGCTAAATCTGCTGGTTCCCCTGTGGCTGAGTTGGAATTCAACTTTCTCTGACCTGGAAGGTCTGTTATGGCTTGTTCTTTCGCCTTGAGTTTGTAAATTCTGTTGGTCCCTCTGTGTCTTTCTCCTTTGTTCCGGTGATTTGCCTTTAGAGAACCCTTTGTTATACTTTTAGTTGGGTTTGGCAAGAAGTAGAACAGAATGCGTACGAATACTATGTAATATTTACACGGCACTCCTATTCACATTTAAAGGGAGAATTGACAACAATTCAGTGACGGCTCAGTGGATAAAGGTGCTTGCCACTAACACGACCTCAGTTCAGGCCCCGGGTCGACACAGCGCAAAGAGAGAAGCATCGCAGAGAGCTGACTTTTCCCCTCCGCTCATGTGCTCGGATATGTGTGCGCACATTTAAATAAACAAATGCAGAAAAGAAACGAAAAATTAACTTTTATAGACAGTAGAAGCCAATTGGCTAAAAACCTCCAGAAATAGGTTTTTACAATTTTAATATTATCTATAAATGGACCTGCATAAGTTTTAGGTGCACACCTGTTTTTAGTTTACTATGTGAATACATAAATATGCAATTTCTTTGGTTCAAGATACGATGATGTCTAGAGACAGACCCAGGTTCAGGGGGTGTGGGTGGGAGCTGAGTGCATAGGACATGGGACACCACGGTGGGGCAGAGACGCCCTGGCATGTGCTGTAGTGACGACAGCCTACCTTTGCACGCTTTTAAAAGCCCCCGAAATGTTCGTTCACAACTGGTTTATCTTATAGCTTATAAAGTTATGATTAAACTTTCTGAGTAACCATCCAAAAGACCAGCTCTATCATATCATGGGTCACAGTCTTTGTGCCCTTAAAAGTTTACAAATTTAGACCGGTAGTGCAGAGCTCATGATTAATGTATGTTTGATTGGCCTATCTCCCCAAACTCTTTTTTCCCTCATCTAATAAAGTGTCACATGAAGTTACGCTTTTCCGTTAGGTGTTTTCGCTCGCCTGTTTCCAGGCTCTATGTGCTCGCCCATCAGTGCACAGTTATACAGGTGTACAAGCATTAGGACAGAAGCTCAGCACCCTGGCCTGGCTTGGTGGTACACATCTTTAACCCAGCACTCGGGAGGCAGAGCTCTGTGAGTCTGAGATCAGTCTGTTCTACAGAGTGAGCTCCGGGACAGCCAGAAAGGGGGAGAGAGGAGAGAAGGGAGCATCCTGGCCATTTTTCTATAATTGTTGTTTGCAGTTACAT
Organism: Meriones unguiculatus; assembly: GCF_030254825.1. Classification (NCBI taxonomy): domain Eukaryota; kingdom Metazoa; phylum Chordata; class Mammalia; order Rodentia; family Muridae; genus Meriones; species Meriones unguiculatus. Next base: position 76,256,181 of record NC_083350.1, on the reverse strand, counting down.
GCTGCTCCCTAAAGTACATGTGTCACATGTAAGTTACCTGTTTGTCATGTGATAATTACCTATTTTTCTAGTTTGGCCATTTAGGTAGTTTCAGACTTCCTGCTAATAGAAATGTAGATTTAGCTGCACAGTGGTAGAACATAACTTTAATCCCAGCACTTTGTGGGGGAGAGGGTTTGAGTCAAGCAGATCTACAGAGTGAGTTCCAAGACAGTGAGGGCTACACAGAGAAACCCTATCTTGAAAAACAAAACAAAACAACATCCCCCAAACTAAAAACCTCAAATTCAAAAACAAAAAGCTAACAACAAAAAATGTCTTAAACTGGGTGTGGTGACGCACCCCTTTAATCCCAGCACTCAGGAGGCAGAGGTAGGCAGATCTCTGTGAGTTAGAGGCCAGCCTGGTCTACAAAGTGAGTCCAGGACAGAGAAACCCTGTCTCAAAAAACAAAACAAAACAAAACAAACAAGTAAACTAAAGAACAACATGAAATGTAGATTGATTTATTCAGCTTCCATCTTTTTATTAGATAAATTCCCACAAATCCTCTGTTGCTCTTCAGTTACACAACTTCAGAGACTATCTACTTATTCATTTGCTTTTTTTTTTTTTCTAGACAGAAGTCTTACTTCATATGCAAGCTGGTCCTGGGTTGTCTCAAACTCCTAATTCCCCTGCCTCCATCTCCCATTCAGTGGGGGGAACACAGCTGTGCATCACCATGTGACCAAAACTGACATTTAGATAATTTCTTTTTAACGTACCTGGAGAATGCCACAATATTGAAGCAATATAATTTGCTAATATACCACCCTTCTGAGCCATTCTACATCATGGCTCCTGATAGTCTGTTCCACTTACTAATTGCCAGGTATACTAGTGGAAGAAGTGAAGGAAGGTATGAATTCCATGAAAAAATCCCTTACATATTATATTCTTTCAAAGACAGTAGCTCCTCAGGATTTTTACTGTGCTTAAAACCTCCAGATGGAAGGGCCTCCATTTTAGGTTAGTGTATAGCACACACTTGAGGCTGGCTCAGAATCCCAATGATTATCCCAGTAATTAGATATAATCGCATAATAAATAAGTCTAGGTGCATCTTGTCATTAATGCACAGCTCTCCTCTGCTATGTTCAAGCTGAGGAACCATTTCTTAAGACAAAAACCACAGAAACTTTAAATCACCTTTTGACTAAGTGACTGGGTATTCTGGACAAGCTTCCAGAAGCTCCTAGAATCTAGAAAGCATATGTAACCATTTAAGTGAGCAAACACTCAGGTCCCTAAGTCAGGGAACCTGAGGGTTTTGTCCTGAAGTGACCAGCAACTACAAGTCTGGATGACTGTCTGCAGGATATGAAGGTCATGCTCAGTGGCCAGGTTTGTTGCTAGAGGCTCAGGCCAGTCCCTAAGACACACTATGTGCCCTGCAACCTTTCTTGCTGTCTTCTGTGCTGTGACCAGGGCATGACAACTGGAGCCTCATAGCCAGCATTAGAAGACAATTTATAAAGATTGTGCAAACTTCAAAGTTATCTCTCTTCTTCATTGGTAATCATAGCCTTTCCTTTTCCCAGTCTCTGGGCAGCCAGGAAGCCCAATGTCAGAGGCAGGAAGTACTGCTTCCCTCCCTTGTCGGAGCAGTGCCTGGCAGCATTTCCCACACCCCGCCTTCACCCTCTCATTTCTTCGAAACCCTGCTGTGTTTAAGGCTCCTTTATTACGATACGGCGTGCACACCATCAGTTTATCTGCTTACTAAGTTGCTGAGCTCTGTAGGCATCAGCAGTCAGTTCACGGTGTGGTCCCCTCCCCGGAAATGAAACCCACTCCCATTAGCAGTAGCTTCATTTCTCTTCAAACCTCCCAGCTTTGTACATTTTCCACCGTAAGCTTTTTAGCTCTATAAATATGCTGGTTCTAGACATCTGCTGTGCATATGAGATCAATATGAAAGATTTTTGAGACTGACCTCTTTCCTTGGAATAATGTTTTCAGGGGTCTCCATGTTGTAGCTTGTAACTGACTTCTTTCTGGCTGGCTGTCTTTCTCCCTTTCTTTCTTTCTTTCTTTCTTTCTTTCTTTCTTTCTTTCTTCCTTTTCTCTTGTTCTTCCTTCCTTCTTTCCTTCCTTCCTTCCTTCCTTCCTTCCTTTCTTTTTTCTTCCTTTTTTTGTTCTTCCTTCCTTTTTAAATGACCAAATACTATCTCAGTGTATACACTACATCATGTTTCTCAGTCATTCATATTTAGTGGCTCCTTGAATTTTTATGCTTTTTGTGGGTATTAAATATAATTAAATAGCACAATGCTGCTCAAATATTCAAGTCCAAATTTTTGCATACAGGCATCTTCTCATTTCTCTAGGGTCCTACCAAATCTCTGTTAACGTGAAAGGAAGTACAAAACTGTTTTCTTTTTCTCCCCACCCCACAACCATTTTCTAAATGGCCATACTACTTTACAGTCTCACTGGCAGTTTATGAGGGTTGTGCTTCCCTGAGATCTCAACACGTACTGTCTTTTTCACTTTAGCCATATGAGTACGTCCGGAGTGCCAGCTCACCGCGGTCGTGGCTTCCATTTTCACGACGATTAATAATGCTAAACACTTTTGCATGTGCTTATTGGCCATTTGTCTGCCTTTTTTGCAGAAATGTCTGTTTGAATCGTTTGCCTGACTTTTGATTGAGTTATTCCTATTTTAGATATAAGGCCTTTAACAAATGTGTGATTTATAAATGTTTTTCCTCCTATTTCGTGTGTTGCTTATTAATTTTTTAATGGTGCCTTTTGAAGGAAAAAAAATTTCTGATTTTGGTAATGTTCAATTTACCTGTTTTTATTTTACCACTTAAGTTCCTGGGAGCCTACCTAAGGAACCATTGCCCAAACAAGGGGTGCATATTTACGCCTGCTTTTTTTTTTTTCCTCTCTTCTAAAGGTTTTGTAGGTTTGGCTCTTCTGTGCGGATCTTCATTCTGTGTTAATCCTCAGGGTAAAGTAGGTGTTTAACCTCACTCTTCATTTGGCTATCTAGCTAAGCATTGTTTGTTGGAAAGACTTTTCTTTCCCATGGAGTTACTGGTTAACCTTATCAAAACCAGCAGACAGGGCTGGGATTCTGCTCAGTCAGCAAAGCGCTTGTCTCGCATGGGAACCTGAGTTCCACTCAGCACCTGTGTGGAAAGCCAGGCGTGTTGGGGCACACTTGCAAGCCCAGCACTGGAGAGGCAGAGACGCCACTCCCCCAAGAATCTCTGGCCAGACAACCTGACCTAAGCAATGAGCCTCAGGTCCCAGGGAGAGGCCTTGGCCCCGAACATCAAGGTGGATAGTTTCTGAGATTGATCTCTGGCCACTATAAGCACACGCACACATGTGTTTTGCATCTTTACAAACACGAACATTCACACACATCAATTAACTAGGAAGATTTTTTTTTTCAACTCTCAGCTGCATTTCTTTGGTTTATACGTTTGCTTTCACATGAGGACATGTGTTGATGTCTTTGCTTTTCTGCTGGTGGCGTTCAGCTTGAAGCCTGTAGCCCTGGGCTAAGTATTTAAATTTGATGTGTTATTATTCTAACTTCGCTCTTTTTAAAGTTCGTTGCCATCATTGTTACTGCATGTGGTGTGCGTGAACGCAAGTGTACGTGGGCCATGGTGCACATGCAGAGGTCAGGACAACTCTTGGGAGTCAGTGCTCTCTCTACTGTGGGTTCTGGGAGTCACTTCTGTCATCAGGCTCCATGCCAAGAGCATGTCATCTCACTGGTCTATTCTTCTCAAAGATTATCTTGGTTGTTTTTAGTCTCTCGTATTTTTACACGAATGTTAGGGTAAGCGTGTCAGTCTTCGCTAAAACTTCATCTGGGTTTTTGATGGAGAGTATAGATCTACATCAAACAGCATGTTTGGACTTTGCCTCTCTTAGCCCAGTTATTATTATCATTAATAATAACAGTGTTATTAACCTTATTCTGAACAAAAAGGTTGAAACTACCTCATATTAGTGGTAGAAATTAAGTGAGGGTTTTTTTGTTTTTTGTTTTTTTTTTCCTGGCCTGTTTCACATCTATCAAGTGTGGTTAACAAATGTGGCTGAGTCTCAGGGTTATGAAGAGCACAGGAGAGCCTATATAGAATGCCCACAAGCACTCCCGGAATCCTTACATCTAGAATGAGGCTCCATGCCCCGTCTATGCTAACCTCACCTTTCATTGGTCCCTAGACAGGGTGCAAAAGTCCACAAACATCTGTATCATTCTGATTCTCACTGTTCGTCAAGCCACATGGACAGATGTTTCATATGCTAACATGTATAAATATAAAAGAGACAAAGAATAAAGAAGCAGCTGTTGGGAGACACATATTCTTTAGAACTTCAATTTTCTAGTCTTGGTGTTTTTTTCTCATTCTGGATGCTCAGGGCTGCTTATATCCAGTCAAGAGCAAGTCGTGACGAGGGGAAGAGCCCCTGGGGGTCTGTCAGATAGAGGGTGATCATGTGTGCGTTCATTGCACTGCGGCTTGCATGTCTATGGAGAGTCCCCACTCTTTAATATACATGTTGCATAACCTAGTGTAGGCACTGTGCCAAATACCTATCAACTCCAAATAATCCTTAAGTGTTATGTTCCAGCTTGTTTCTGCTTATTTTCGAGTGTAGCTCTGGCCCTCTGCACCTCTGGTCAACCTTAAGAAGTTGGAGTTATATTCAATGGCTAAAGAATCTCATGATTGTAAGTGTGAACTCAATTTTTTGTTCAGTCTACCAGTATTTTCCTTATGATGGAAAGTTGTCTTTAAATTTTTTTATTATAATGCTCTTAGTCTTGGAGAATTTCATCATATAGACAATAAAAGATGACCATTTCCACTCCTCTTGCTCCCTCCATGTCCCCTAAATATGTCCACATCACCTTCCAGCTTCATGTATGTGTTTTTCTGATAAACCACTGAATCCAGTTAGTGCCGCCTAGATGTGTGTGGGTGTAGGACAATTCCCTTAAACATGAGAAACCTGCCACTGACCACACCATCAGATTTTTCTCTCCCAGCATCTGTCAACTGCCAAGAGCTGCCAACCCCAGTAGGAGGTGGGGCCTGGAGAGCACTTAACCTGTCAATACCAGAATTTTGGTTGGCTGTGCGTTTGTGAGGGCAATTGACCTGTCATGTCTGGTAGCATTTCACAGCACTCCTGCCATCTTCTGTTCTTCCATCTTTTCTGAGATGTTTACTGAGCCGTGGCTGGGCTTAAGGAAAGGGGAACACCAACCCACCCATAGAAACTTCCACCCAAAATTTACCCTGCCTGCAAGATGTGCAGGGATAAAGAGAGCAGACAGAGCAGAGAGTGACGGAATGCCCAACTATTGCCTGGCCCAACCAAAGACCCGCCTATTGGAGAGTATCAATTCCTGACACTATGAATGATACTCTGCTAAGCTTGCAGACAGGTGCGTGTCTTTAGTCTTTAAAAACATTACTAGCTGTTGATGCTTTATTCTTTTTCCTTGCTTCCTTTAAATATCACCTGTTCTGTAAGAATTACTGAGACCCTCCCATCTAGATGTGAAATTACTTTCTGAAAAACTTTTATATAGTTAGAGCTCATATAGAAGTACCTGCTTGATGCATGTAAACTTACTTGTGTGCCCATGTTACTTCCCCTAGTGAGAGGTAGCTTCTCTGTCTAGACATCATGTCTGGTTGCTTGCACTCTTTCTTCACAGCCTACTGCATGTCTTTGTACATAGGGAGTGTTTAAGTATATTAGTTAGAGTTCTGGCTCAAGATGGAAGGAACTTGGCCAGCCACTCAGGTTTTCTTGCTTGTGTGACTTGAATCTTCATCAAAAGCAGCTTACTGTACCTGCTTCTGTGGCAGGGGGCTAGGAGATAATTTGTGAAGGAAAGGTTAGTCTCCCCGTACATACAGTTTGATATTGGTGTTTCAGTTAATTTCGCTTGTCAACTTGACAGACTCTGGACTCTCCTGGGAGAAAGGCTTCTGGGGGACTTTCCTTGTCGCCCTAACTGAAGTGGGAAGACCTGTCCGTTGTGGGCGGCATTGCTTCCTGGCTGGGATCCTGGACTATATTGACAAGGAAAGTGGAGCAGCAAGCAGCATGCATTCATCTCCCTCTGGCTGTAGATAAGCTGTCTCTAGCTGCTACAGGCTCCTGCTGCCTTGCCTTGCCCACTGTGATGGACTATATAGTCTTGAACTGTGAGCCATGGAAGTTGCTTTTTTGGGAGTAAGTATTTTTTGGGAGCTACAGGAAAAGAAACTAAGATTCCTGTAAATATACCCTATTAAGAAATCAACACACACATAGCCGGTGGCAGCATACTCCTTTACTCCCAGGAAGTAGAGGTAAGCTGATCTCTCCGAGTTTGAGGCCAGCCTGGTCTATAGAGAGAGTTACAGGACAACCAGGCCACAAAGAGAAATCCTAAGAAAAGGAAAGAAAGAAAAAAAAGAAATGAACCTATCAACTAGAACTTCTTAATAATATTGTTCTTGGGACTATTTTTTATTTATTTTATTTTATTAGACATATATAACTGTATGAATATATGATTCCATAAAGAGTGTATGTATGGCTTTTCTTTCATTGTTATGGTATGACATCCTAGACTGGTAAATAAAACTATATATGTATACATATATGAATAAACATATATATGAATAAACATATATGTATACATATTGAATAAACATCTCTATTTACTTATATGCGTAATTATTAGTTATGGCATGCTTCTCCATTCTGCATAAATAGATTTTTATGCAGGTAGGAACATCAGTCAGGACTGTTTTTAGGAGGAAACTATGGTTTCCAGTCTATGCCTAGTGCTGGTGACCTCACAAGCTAACAGCTCACAGTTCCTTAAATTATTTTTGATGTTTGTATCCCCTTGTCTGAGTTAAATCTATCATAGTGAAGGAGGCTGTGGAGGTAGTTCAGGAGTAGGGTGATTGCCCAGCAAAAGGCTGTGCATTTGATCTCCAACCCTGCGACAGGTTAATGAATTAGTGAGTGGTGAATAAAGTAAGTGAATGAAAATGAATGTTTGGAAGAACTTTTGAATGGACAAACCCTATGCTACATCCCATGCCATGGTAAGCTGTTACTTAGCAAAAATCCAGCAACCAGATTGCGAGTAACACATGTGTAACTCAATGACAGTGCTTTTTCCTGAGGTAAAGTCCGCAGTCTACGGCTTAATGTTGTTCCCTGAGACCTGGATTATAATAACAATTTTACAAAAATAATAAACAATTAAAAATGAAATTTATATACATAAAAAGTACACCCCCATGATTTTCACATTTACTTTCAACACACATAAGATGACTGTCAGATGGCTGTTTTATCCTTGTCTGACTAGACGCCGTCTCTAGTCTGCTTAGACTGTTGGCTGACTGTCTTGAGGAGGCTTCATCTTCTGTATGTGGAGTTGATTAGTAGAATGAGCACACAGAGGTAGCAGATGCTTGTGTCCTGGAATAAAGCAAGACGAACATTGTCGCTTAGTTGGTGGGGTGGATTTAAAGCGGAAGGAAGACAGTGTCCTCTGACACCTGTGGTGACGGAGGAAACTAAAGCACAGTCCTGAACACAGTTCAGGTAGAAAGTGCTGGATACCAGGTCTAATACGAGGTGGAGGGGCTCTGGGAGAGTTCACTGAGCTGTGTCAGGTGCAAAATATGGAACTGAGCATGTTCTGTATGCTGTCTTATCTACTCTTCGGGTCATACTATCTTATTTTATCTTTACGGTGGGTCTGGGAGGTAATATTAACTTCATTTTTTCTCATAAGGAGTCTAAGAAGTGGAGTAACTTATCCTGTGGTCACATGACATCCAGAGTGGTGAGAGGTGAAATCCTAGATGCATACTTATCAGGTTTTGAAAAGGGCGACTTAATACGGGAATTTTGGCAAATGTTACCTAGCGTTTTGAACCATGGAGATAGCTGAGCGTTATCATTATTCTTCAGTGATGCCCGGTGCTTACAAAACACCTTTCCCAGCTCTTCAAGCTTTTGGGGTTTTTGTTTGTTTGTTTTTGGCTAAACTTTGCATTTAAAATAATTACTTCTTTTGAAATGGAGACTATGCTGCCCAGACTGACCTTAAACCAAGCTTGTCATGACTATTCTTTTTAGAGATTTAGCCTTAGCTAGAAGGCGTTGAATGGCTTATCAAGAGACAGGTAATTCTGAAGGGTATTCTCATGCTGCAGCATCCGAACCCAGTGGGCTAAACCTGGATGGATGGTGACACAGGTCCGAGAGGTCAACCCAGCTGTTAATGCTTTGTCCTCTGATTCCGATCAGGCTGCCTCACAGTGTCTCCACAGCACATGTCAACACAGTTCATGTTGTCTGCTTATGGTCTCATTGGCACCACGCTTTTCAAAATGATCTGACATTTTCATAGACGAATTACACAAAGACTTTGGCGTCTGTTTTGTTTTCATTCTTGTTTTTCCGTACAGTGTTTCTCTGTGTATTCCTGGCTGTCTCAGAACTCTCTCTTTACACCAGGCTGGCCTCCAACTCAGAGATCTGCCTGGCACTGCCTCCTGAGTGCTGGGATTAAGGGTGTGTGCCACCACACGTGGTTTGATTTTTTTTTTTAACACTGAAAAGAAAATAAGTAGAATTGGAATGCAATTAGTCATGCATTTATTAATTTCCAAGCCAGAACTTAAGACTCAAAATTTATACACATTGTTCTAAAGAATTGTCTATTAGACCCACTGTTGCCACTTTGGAATGTTACCTCCTCCAGGAAGAAGAGAATCCTTTGGTAATTCAAGAATATTCTGTAGGCTGGGCACAGTGGCAGGGCCAGGCAGAAGCAGGGCTCTCTAGGGCAAGGCCTGGCTGTATAGCATAAGCTGCCTTTGGGCTTGAAAGTGGCTGCAGCTGTCCTGAAATTCACCAGTCCCCTGAGCGCTTGGATTAGAGTCATGTGTCACCGTGTCTGGCCTTGAAAGTGAATTTCAACTTAAAACACAACCCCAATACTTTGTTCTTTCGGCAACTGAACGTCTCAGGACTCCCTCCGACAATTAAGAACAGCACTGCCTCTGGATGGGTTCTGCAGCAAGCAGAGTTAAAAGTTACCAGCTCTCCCTGAGTAGCGGTTGCTGTAGTGAAAAAGCATCTGCAGCTTAGCGATAGAAGCAGAAGACTGTGTACAAATAAGTTAAAAACAATATAAACGTATTTAAATCAGTTTAATATTGCTGGGGCCCCTCCTTTATTTCGGGGCTAAGATATTTTGGGCTGTGCTGATTGATTAGAAATAGTCTTAAAGGCTTTTGGCCCACACGAGCATGAAGGCCATCTGGGAAAACAAATCAGAATGAGTGTTGTCTTTCCAACAAGACACCTGTCTGTGTGGGTGCCCTGCCGGTCCCTTCTCTCTCGAGTGAATGTGACTGTGTGGCTGCAGAGTGCTGCTTTTCTGTCAGAGACATCCTCTGAGCTGACTACAAGGCCCTGACTGGATATTACTAAACTTGGCTTTAGGAAATGCCACAGCGGTCACTCCTTCCTTCTTAACAGTCAACCCGAGCAGGAAGGCTGTGTTACGTGGCGACTGGACAGTTTCATAGTTACCCTGTTCATAAAGCCTGAGAACTTTTGTGCGGGTTCAGTTTCCAGATGAATTCCGAGGACGTATGGGAAATTACAATATTTAAGTAGAGAACTGAAACCAACATCCTAAAATGTGCAAGGCTTCTAGGGTTTTCCCTTTCCTGGTTGCCTTCACAATGGCTCAGGACAAGATGGAGACTCACCTCACACCCGGTGTTAGAGGCTGAGCGTTGGTCTGTGCATTCAGGCGGTCAACTGAAAGTAAACTACCAATTGCTGTCACCTTTTCTGTAGATTCTGCAGCAAGGATCTTCAGGAAAGTATGTTTTGTTTTTGTTTTTGTTTTTGTTTTTGTTTTGTTTTGTTTTGTCCTCTCCTTAAATTGTGTACCTATTTGAATAAGATATAATTTATCAACTTAATACTGCTGGCTCAGGTACTTACATGGATGGCTTCAGTTTATCTGCATCCAGCCTTGACATTCGCTGAGTTTAGAAAGGGGAGGAGCTCCTTGTGTAGTTGGATAACGAAAGAACAGTAATTGTGATAACCTGGATTGTTTTCTGTGTTATCGAGGCAACTAAATCTGATTTGTGTGTTTCTTCGTGGGTGACTATGATGCTCTTACCTCATCAGATTGCATGGTTGGTTTTTTTACTAAATACTTCCAGAACTGCGAGGACATGGAAGTTTCCTTGTTGAGAGTGTTCAGGGTTTGTTTTGTTTGTTTGTTTGTTTGTTTGTTTTTGTGACTTTGTCGGAGCTGCAGTATCCAGAACCAGCGTCTCACTGACTGTGTTGAAGCAGGCAGGGCTGTTAAGACTGCTGATGACTTGCAACTGCCCTCTCATTTTGGTGACTGAAAATGAAGTGCTGCTACCTGGCTCCTGACAATGGGGAAGTGGAGAATGTTTTGGCCTTGGAGTATTTCTGTGTAAAGTACGACGGTGTAAACACCTGCATTTCTGTTCTGTTCATTTAATCACCGAATGGGTCACATTAATTGCCTTCCAGAGAGAGCCAAGAGAAGAGAGTAAGGGTTTCAAGGCATGCTGTGTCATTCTGTACCTCCTGGGTGTGTGAACGCGTGTGCACTGTGCGTGTGCGTGTGTGTGCGTGTGTGTGTGCCCTGTGACATGAGATTGTTGGTGGTCTTCCTCTCACTCTTCCGCTCTCTACCTCAGTGTTCCTCAACCTTCCTAAAGCTGTGACCCTTTAACACACTTCCTCATGTTGTGGGTGACCCCAACCATAAAGTTATTTACATCGCTACTTCATGACTGTAATTTTGTTGCTTTGAATCGTAATGTAAATATCTGATATGCAGGATATCTGATCTGTGATCTCAAAGGGGTCATGACCCACAGCTGAGAACTGCTGTTCTACCTCATTCCCTTTAGGCTGGGTCTCGCACTGTCCGTGGAGCCTAAGCGTTTTTTTCCCAGCCAGGCTGGAGGCCAGCAAGGCCCAGCAATCCTCTGGTCTTTGCCCGCCAGTGCTGAGCACTGCCACACCTGACTTTTCACACGGGTGTGAGGAATCCACTGAGCCATCTTTTCAGCCCCAGATTATAAGCTCTTTATTTTTTTGTTTTCAAGCAGGCCAGTTTGCACTGTATATAAAATGGATGAGTCATATTTTTATTTAAATCATTGCTTTATTTGAACATCACAATGTTCCAATAAAAATGTTACTTAAAAAACACACACACAACTTAAGATTGGTGAGATGGTTTGGTAAGTTAAGGTGTTTGCCACCAAGCTTACCGACCTGAACACTCAGGTTTCCCCAGGGCCTGGTAGGAGGAAAAGCAATCCCCACAATTTATCTGCTTCCTCTCCATACATGTGCTGTGGCATAAGCTCACCCACCCACCCAGCACACTGGTGAAATAAGTGAGTGAGCGAGAAGGTTATATACATGGTTATCTACTCTTTAACTATTGAGCAAGTGGCTTCATCCTCTTGTCTAATTTAGACTTGGGATTCTTCTTTTCCAAAGAAGTTCATTTAAAACAGGTCATCTCAATGGTGGCTTTTCCTGAAGCCAAAACTTGTAACAGCAGGCCTGTACAAGCCACCACCATTAGCGGCTGCTTTGTCATGAGTTTTCTCTTTTACAAAATTGACTATATTAATTTTTTTGTCCAGCCAAAATTGTTCTTTTATTTATTATATTCATTTCAGCACCTAAAAAAATGTTGGGCCAATAGGCTACCTGTTGAGCCATACATCATGATTTGGCCCTGCTTTGTCTTTTTTATCACTGTTCCCTGAAGACTGACCCCTAACTGCCGAGGACTCCTTTTGTTTCTCCTGAAATTCAGTGGCTTCACATTCCCAGAGCTGATCTGGGGAGCTGTCCCCGCTGTGCTGTGCACAAACATCAGTCTGAGGAATACCTGGCTCAGTTCGCGCTCAGTGTTACCTTCCCCAACTCACTGTTCCCTTTGCCACCCGTGTCACAGATATCAGAGGTGTCTCCGAGTTGGACACAGGTCCCTGGGTCGCCAGCTAAGTGCTTAAGGTAGACTTTGAATGCTTTGCCCAGGCTGGTTTCAAACTCCTGGAACGCCTAGAAGCTAGAACCACAGGCATGTGTGAGTCGCTGTGCCTGGGTTTTCTTTCTTCATTTCTCCAGACGCTTAAAGGAGGGGATAACTGAAGTTGCTCGAAAATACTTTAAGTGTGATGGCTTCGTAAAGCAGCATGATGAAACTGGACATGTGCCAGTCTGGACAACATTATGAAATAGAGGTTTGCTGGGGCTTCCTTCATACGAGTGAATTTGTACAGCTCGTTAGGGACTAAAACCTGGGGAAATAGAAATGGATTGTGGGATTTCTGGGAACTTTAAGACTACCACTATAACTCGTGTGTATATATCTATATGTATTGACATCAGGAGCTGAAAATGAGTATTTGCCTATATACTCAATACTGAATGTTTATATAATGTAATTTCAAGAGATGCTGGATGCTTTTTCTAAGTTCAAAGTGAGAATTCTTTGCAGGTTGGCTATGAGAATTCCCTCATAGCCAACCTGCAAAGCCCTGTGTGGGGAGATGCCTCCCTTTGCTTGAGAGCCATAGTTTGAAATCCTAGAAATGCCACTGAATTTTACATAGTAGAGTCTTAGCTACTAACTTAGAGTCTTAGATACTATCTAGGTTTAGTCTGGTATTGGTTGTCCATGTTACTAGTTAAAACTACCGCCAATTTGTACTTCTTTCTCTTTAGTGGAATCCTGGCTCTTTTTATCTGTGAGTTGAGTAGCTTTAGGCACTGCTTCAAGTAGTGGCGGTGGGGAGAGAGGTGCCACTCTTATTTGTAATTGTAGTCAAGAAGGGTCCCTCATTGCACAAAACCTTAACGCATCCTGCTTGGCACCCTCACACACACTCAGATCTGGTAGATGCTGAGCATCCCTCTTTATTCTAGATATCCCCTGACGGTGTATAGAGTTTTGATATATAACAACAATTGAATTAGCCAAGTTTTTGTTTATGCATTGACTTTAACTACAGAATTATATTGGTGGGCTTTGGTAAAAAAAAAAAAAAAAAAAAAAGGCAGAAGCAAGAGAATGAAGAAGAAACATAGTTGGGACAAACAGGAATAAAAGGACCAGTGGAAGGATTCGCATGATGCCTTGCTTGATGCCACTGGTGTCAATAGCAGCTCCGTGTCATGGCTTCTAACAGCCACTGTGAGAGGCTTGCTCTTTGATGACACCTCAACACTTCTGAAGAGCTCTTCATCAAAGGCAGAAATGTAGGTCTTGTCTTTAAACTGAGGTATAATTTATATATTCTTATAGGGAAACTTTCAGTATAGCTTTCTGGTTTTTATTTTATTTTTAAAATTTATTTATTTTTATTCTGTGTACACTGGTTTTTTGGCTGCATCTTTGTCTGTGTGAGGGTGTTGGATCCCTTGGAACAGGAGTTCCAGACAGTTGTGAGCTGCCATGTGGGTTCTGGGAGTTGAACTGGGTCCTCTGGAAGAGCAGCCAGTGCTCTTAACCACTGAGCCATCTCTCTAGCCCCAGGTTTGTGGTTTTGAATGTGTTCACAAAAGGTTACAACAGTCACCAGTATCTAATTTCAGAATTTTTTTTTTTTTTGTCATCTTAGTGTATGATACTTCTGTAGTAGAAAATAGAATCCTTTGGATATATGCCCAGGAGTGGTACAGCTGGGTCATATGGTAAATCTATTTTTAGGTTTTTTTGGCGGGTGCCACCACAGTGATTTCCATAGTGACTATACCGGTTTGTGCCTCCACCAACAGTACATGAGGGGTCCTCCCATACCCCACAATCTTGCTAGCCTTTATTGTCTTTTTTTTTTTTTTTAATTTTACCCATTCTGGCTAGGGTAAAATGAAATCTTATCATAGTTTCAATTTGCATTTCTCTTATGGATTAGGATAGTGGACATTAAAAAAAAAACACATTTCTTAGCCATTTGTACTTTCTCTGCTGAGCACTGCTCAGTTGCATGACCTACATTTTAATTGGGTGGTTTGATTTCTTGGGGTTAGTTTTGTGAGGTCTTTGCATATCTGTATCACACACACCAGCAAGGCTCAGGGACTATTTTGGAGGATGATTGTAAGAGGTCAGGAGGACTGGAGTGAAATACCTTTCCGAGCATGGCATGTACTCATGAACTCACAGCAGCCATGGTGCCCTGCGCAAGGTCAAGCCAGTCAACGTTCCAGTCTGGAAGGTGAGGGACTCACGCGCCCCCACTCCACTGCTGAGGGCCTGTTGACAGTGGACAGTTAGTTTTCTTAGGGCATGGCTTCTGATAGTTCAACCATGCACCGTGACCCATACCTATGAGTATAGGGGCAATACAAATTGGACTCAGTGGGTTTCTTAGAAAATCATAAACACAAAGTTTTTGAGGGGAGTGGTTAGCAAGATGAAGTGGATATGGGAAAAAGTTAGGGGTGAATATAATCTAAATACATTGTATGAAATTCTCAAAGAATTAGAAATGTTTTTAAAGGTACCTCATGCTCACTAGCAATCACTTCTTATTCCTGCCTTACCTTTAGTCCTTGGCAACCTTGGTGTCTCCTTTCTATATATATTTCTCTGTTGTGGACATTCATATGAAAGGATTATGTTATACATCGTCTTTTGGGTTTGGCTTCTTTCACTTCATCTATGTTTTCAAGATTCATCTGTGTAGGCTACACTAAGAAAGTTCTGGGTCAAAAATCAGATGAGGAGAATGCCTCTTGGCACTTCATGCTTTGGGGAGTTTTATGGAGTGAAATGATTGCAATTATGGGACAGAGCCTAAAGTCTGATCACAGGGGAAGACCTGGGGAGTGCCCTAGTCCCTGTTAGGTTTGTCAAGTGAGACCCAAGGGAAAGGAAACCAAAGAGCTTCTGAGTGTGTCTGGAGTTTTGGCCCACAGTGAATGTTCTGTAGGTGGCACAGGGAGGAGAGTATCAACACTGGGTTGGATGACATCACAAAACAGGGGCAGAAGTAACTTAGTGCCTCAGCAGTCTGTTCATGGTGGAGGAGAAACACTGTGGGCCTGGGAAAGCCATCGGCAAGAAAGCCACGGTTACCGGAGGAGGGACCTTCTGGCAGAAGGCAGATTATCAGGAGACAAAGACGTCTCATTTCTAGCTCCCTCGTCCTGGGAACTGGAAGCAGGGCCTATCCATGGTTGGCCATCACTGGCCTACTGAACTACGCTGTCTTGTCCTCAGCTCGCTTATTTGTCTAACCGAGCTCTCATTCTCCATCGCCTGGTTTACGATTACCTCCAGAACATGGACCTTGCGTATGTTATGTATGTTTCCTCTTGTGAGTTTTGCGAGTCGGGAATAGTCACTCTCCTTTCATTTAGACAAGAGAATATGTGTAAACATTCCTATATTTGTCAATAGCCATTCACTGACAAACTCAACACAGTTCATGCTCGGCTAAAAGTGCTGCTCAGTAGATTAGAATGAGTGCTGTCCAACAGGACATCCTATGACGGTGCAGTGGTCTAGTCCTGATGCCCCAGCATGTTGCTCACGAGCATCTCAGCTGCAGTTTATGTACTTAAAGAATGGCACTCTTATTTCTGCTCCCTTTTCACTAATTTTCATGCATAGTGCCTGTCATGTCCAACATCCTGGTTCTGAATATTCTTAGTCAACGGGAAACAACAGGCTCACAGTTCAGGAGGTGCACCCTGATGCGAAATGCTGGGGAAGCTAAAGAGGTAGGCTCTGATAGTGGGGGTGCCAGGGAAGACTTCCAAGAGAGGAAGCGGCATCAAAGTGAAGTTTAAAGACAAAACAGGCATGTGTATGTGCATGTGTGGTGTGTATATGGATATGTGCGTGCTTGTTTGTGTGTGTGATATATGTGTATGTACATATTTGTTTATGTGTATGCATACATATGTGTATGTATGTGTGTGTGTAAATGTGTGTTTATGTGTCTTTGTGTACGTATGTGTATGTGTGTTTGTGTTTGTATATATATGCATGATTGTTCATGTGCGTGTTTATTTATATATATTCTGTATATGTATATGTTTATGTGTGTTTGTATGTATTTATGTGTTGTTTATATGGGTGTTTGTGGGTATGTATGTGTGTATATTTGTGTTTCTGTGCATGTGTGCCTATGGATATATGCATATATGTTTATGTGCTATCTGTGGTATGTATGTGTGTATATGTTTATCTGTGTGCATGTATATGTTTAACTTCAGTGATAAAGTTCATATTTAACATATGCAAGGCTCTGTGTTAGCTCCCTATCACCACACAGTAATAATAATAACAATAAAGATGGAGAGGGAACGGAGAATGCCCACACCAGGCAACAGATGCGGTGTATGAAACCACCGTGGCATTAAAAACTTTACCATGAAGGTTCGGGAAAAGGTACATGGCACATGGGGCTACTTGTGACTTACTGAAATAGAACCACTGTAGAAAATGACCTTGGGATAAAGATTTGTTGGGAAATATAAAAAACTAGCCATTGATTATACAGTGTATATTGTTAGAGGAACTGCAGTATTTAGCTACAGAAATTGCTATTATGGTCCCCATTTTGCAGAGAGAAAGCTGAGGTCAGAATTCAAATGCAGGACTTTAGAGCCCAGTCTCTTCCTCTCAACATCTCCCAGGGTAAAAAGTTGCTCAGCCCAGCTGGGGACAGCTGCCTGGGCCGTGTCCTTCCATCATTTGTTTCTGACGTTAGCAGTTTTCTGTTGGTTCTTGTCTCTGGATCCACACTGGAAACATTTTCTGCCTAATGAATACGACAGGCTGTTTCATTAACAGAGCAGTTCATGCACTCAGGTTTTGGAAATAACTGTTAATATTTGTTTATCTGTATATTTATAGCACTTGTAGCCTTTTATATCCTAAAACAGAGTAGTTAAGGAATTACTCAGTTGCCTCAGATGACCCAGGTCTATTCAGCCCCGGATTTGAATAGGCTCCTGTGACCACGATGTGGGAGAATTCTGCTTCTGCGTGGTGGGGAATGGTTTGTTATTTGAGCTTCTCCTCGTGCTAAGTTAAAGGTCACGACCCTGCTTCACTTCTTTCCTTCTTTTTATGCTCTCCTAAGAGCACAGCGCAGCAACTGATAAAGGCTCTGCTTTTTACTCTGGGGAACTAGATCTTTGCACCTGACTGGCTGGCACAGTCAAGTCCTGAAAGTACAGGTTGAGTATTCATTGTCTGAAATGCTTGGAACCAGAAGTGTCTGAGGTTTTTGGAGTTTGGTGGCTTTAAAAAGATTGCTTTTTATTTTGGATTATTTGCATTTAGTTCCGAGTGTCAGTGCTAAAAATGTTTCTGACATTAGACTTTTGAATTAAGGATGCCAATACCTGTGGTCCATCCTGGGTGCTAAATGTGTGTTCTGTGAGGACTCGTTCTGCTTGTTTGTTTGCTTTCATACATGAGAAAGCCTTGTTTGCTATCATCTGAAAGTTTCAGTGAGGGACATTTAGCCCTTATATTTGCCAGGCCTTGGGAGGATGAACAGCACCTGCTCTGGAGAGCATGCCCGCTGCTGAGGCAGAGGTGAAAGAAAGGGCTTCTCCGAGGCCTTTACGTGTGAGATCATGCTGTCTGCAAGCAAAGATAATCTGACTTCTTCATTTCCTATTTGTATTCCTTTCATTTCTTTATCTTGTCTTATTGTTCTAGCTAAGCCTTTGGGCACTATATTGAATAAGAGTGCAGAGTGATGGAGAGGGATTGTGGTGTGTGTTTGTGTGTGGGGGGGGGTACACTAGAGCGAGGATCATGAGAGAGGAAAAAGATCTTAAGGGAAGGAAAGAAAAAGGGAAAACGACAGCATTTGTGTGACATTAAAACAGAAGGTGCTTTGATCGCTCTATAGTGTGGCCTGGTATCAGGGTCTGCAGTTGCCCAGGTGGACTCTAATGCTCATCCACGTTTCAGGACTATTACTAGACCCTTCGTGCAGTGACTATGGTCCTCAGACTAACCGTCAGCCTCACTTCTCTGTAACCTCATCCCACGCTTAGGAAATTAGAGTTTGCATTTTCATAAGGTTTCATGTGATCCTCGCATACATGGATATTTGAGAAGCATTGCTTTGGAGAAGAGATAAGACTAGGATTCAAAGGGTCAGATAGCCTAGTTATACTTTCTCAGGATCTCTGCTAGCTGGGAAAGGGTTACAGATGTGGACTGATAACATTAGGATGCTTCTCCTTGTTGGAATCAAGAGGTTCCTCAGTACAAGTCTGGTGGCACAGACCTAAAATCTCAGCACATGGAAGCTGAGGCGAGCAAGTCATGAGTTCCAGACCAAGGGCTACGTAATAAAACCTTGTTTTATAAAAACAAACCAAACAAATCTTCTAAGGTTATCCTGATATGCTCTACAAATATTATCTGTTCTGTACGAATGGCTTGAGGGAGAAAGCTGGGAAGCACCACTCAGAAACTTGGGTTTGGGCCTGAAGATATGGGTCAGTGGTTAGGAACACTGGCCACTCTTCCAGGGGACCTGGGTTCAATTCCCAGCACCCACATGGCATCTCACAACTGTCTGTAACTCACACCCTCACATAGACATGCATGCAGGCAAACACCAATACATAAAAAAAAAAGATAAATAAATTAACAAAAAAGAGACAGGCTTGTAGTGAAGATCCCTTGAACAGTTAAAATCAAAAGGTATATGTGAGGGCTGTCACGATGGTTCAGCACATGCAAGCACTTGCCATCAATGCTGATAGCCCTACATAGTGCAAGGAGAGAACCAACTTCCATAACCTGTCCTTTGACTTTCACACACATGCTGTGACATGCGTGTCACACAGAAATAAATATATTTAAAATGTCTGGGAACCATACGGTGGTGGAGGGTGGAGTTAAAGTTTGGATAGAGGTGCTCTGTGCACGGAAGACACGGGGGAAAGTGCCAACAATGGACATGTGTGAGAGAGGGGCCCACACTGGGATGTC
Source organism: Meriones unguiculatus (assembly GCF_030254825.1). Classification (NCBI taxonomy): domain Eukaryota; kingdom Metazoa; phylum Chordata; class Mammalia; order Rodentia; family Muridae; genus Meriones; species Meriones unguiculatus. Next base: position 76,237,056 of record NC_083350.1, on the reverse strand, counting down.
GGAATATGTTTAAGTTGCTGAGTAGTGGGACAAAGCGTGAGGTTCAGTAATAGAGCATGTACCTATTATCTACGAGGTGCTGGGTTCAATTCCCAGCACCCCCAAAATCTAAATGATACTGCAGCACATTTCCCCAAATCTTTAAGACAATGCCAAGAAGTGATATGGATTTCTTGTCTCTGGCCCTTTTTGTAGATACCATGTAACGTTTTGCGTTGTGTCGTTTTATCTTTAGGTGGCCTTTCTAAGAGTGGAGAGAGTTTCTGATGATTAAAACCCCCTTGGCATAAATAAAGCCATAAACTTTAAGCTCCCATTTGCATGGTTCCCCTAGTTCTTGGTGGGTGGGATCATCTGACATGAGGGCTATTGGTGATTTCAAAGAAGAAAGGAAAACAATGTGGGTCATCATTTGGTAATGGGCAGAGGAGGAATTTGAGGAGAGGGAGAGGTTAAAAGTCCAAGTATGAAAGGCTTGCTGTGTGGGGACACATTCTAGCAAGGAGAGCATTCTTAGGGGAACCTACACATTTCAGAATGTTTTGTGTGGGGAAAATGTTGAAATTATTATTATAATAAATGTTCTTCAATGCTGAGATCATGAAATTATACTTTTTCTTTAATAAATTACCTCCTTGTCACCCCAGTTCATAGCACACAAGAGATATTTCTCTCATTCTTTTGTTTTCATTTCCTAAAAAAATTTGGATAATTCAACAAGCATTTCAAAAAAATTATCCTTATGTTTAAACAGCAACGTGATATCTACTTATTTTTAGTAATTTGTGGTTTATTTTATTTTTTCTTATTTAGAGTTGTTCCTGTCTCCTTAAACAGGTGATAATACATAACCCATTTCTTCTTCTTTCTCTTTTCAAGGCTTTTAACTTTTGGTAAATATGTACAAATTATGTACAAATAATAGTGATAGTCTTTGGGGACTCGTCATTTTGTGAAATGGAGTTCTCAGTGAGCTCAGAGTTGAATATAATCAGTTTAAAGAATCTGCCAAATGCTTTTTAGGTTTTTCCAAGTTTGTTGATGTTTCTAATGAGAAATAATGGAGAGAACAACGAGGTTAAGAACTAAAGAATCTTAAAGCCTTAGTAAAAATGTACTTTGCATCTTAACCTACATAGTGCATTTAAATACATATCCAAATAGATATTTTATACCCAGTAAATATTGGTTTTGTGTGTGTGAGAGAGGGAGAGGGAGAGCGCGCGCTTCCAACCATTAACTTTAAAACCGGCCTCTAAGCTTTGCAAGGGAAGAGGATCTTTAAAAGCGCCTCCATTTTCAAAAGCGCCTCCATTTTCAAAAGCGCCTCCATTTTCAAAAGCGCCTCCATTTTCAAAAGCGCCTCCATTTTCAAAAGCGCCTCCATTTTCAAAAGCGCCTCCATTTTCAAAAGCGCCTCCATTTTCAAAAGCGCCTCCATTTTCAAAAGCGCCTCCATTTTCAAAAGCGCCTCCATTTTCAAAAGCGCCTCCATTTTCAAAAGCGCCTCCATTTTTAAAACGCCTCCATTTTCAAAAGCGCCTCCATTTTCTTGATTTTTGGTGTGCTACCCATTCGCTAGTTGCTTTTCACATTTTATCGTTTGCTTTTCAGTCTGTGTATTGAGCTGTTTCTTTTATGGCAGTAACAGTAGCTCCTATTAGCACCTGTAGTCAGGAGCGCCACCAGTCATCTGAACGTGACCCCTGAGCTGTTCAAACTGTTTTATGGACAGTGTATGAACTTAGATTCTGTAAGAATTTCGCCTAATTTCAATCATGACACCCTAATTTCATGCCTTTTATTGCAACTAAGAAACCTGCTATTACCTAAAACTTGAAGTATGGGTTTTGAAAGTTGAGACCCAGAATGATAAGTAACCTCCAAGATTTTTGGGAAGGGCAGAAAATGTTTAAGTTACATTCTGTTATGATAGCCCGGTGAAGAGCACTTAGCTCCCAGCCTGCTGGGATAACAGGCTAGAGCCTGCGAAGAGCGAGAGAGCTCTACCAAGAATGTCAACTCTTCTTTAAAAAAGGAATCTCTTAATGGACCAATCAGTAGTTTATACTGCTAAAGAATTCTTTATGGTATAATAATGAACATTTATAACAGAGCAAAACCAAGTCATTTCCTAACATTAGCCTCTCTGCCAACGGAGGTCATAAAAATTGTTAACGCAGATGAGGTTGCCTTCTGTTGTGCAATGCTAATAGGAAATGGATCATTGCGGTTTATGGGGTACTTAGCCATTTTGGCTCATGATAAATGGCTGACTTCAAGTGACATTCCTTCCCTGATTCCCACTATTCATCACCTGAAAGAATAGGAAACCCAAACATGAAGTTGATTTTGAAGTTGCCAAGAGTTTCACTGTGGTGTAAATCTATCATAAGCCAATGTTTTAATTGATACAGGAAGAAATGGTATGAATGAAAGCACTTGTAAATGTTTTATGCCCTTATTTTCTTTTGTTTAAAAGCCAGTTTTGTGGCTCTGGTGTTATCCTACTCTGGGCTGGCTTCTGTTGCCTCTTCCCTCCCCCTCCCCCTCTCCAAACATTCTCTGGTTTTGAAGACTCCCTAGATTGTATCTTAGCGACACTTTGATGTATTTGTGCTCTTCTCTATACGGTCAGCACAACAAGCACAAAGACTGGAAAGTATTTTCAACTCATATGTCAGTAAATATGGGAATACTTCTTTCTCTGCTAATATTCTTATTAGTCAACTGTCTCTCATTTTTCATCATCCTTCTGTGAAACTTTATGCTCTTTCAGCCTTCCAGCCCAACCACGACACACACACTTGCATAAGGAAGTCAAAGTCTAATTATTAGAATAAGGTCACACTATCACGGCTTTTGTTTTTAGACAATAACTCCCCAGATTATTCTCACGCTCTCCAGTGCTTTGAGAATTGCCTGAGATGGAGCCATGCCTAATGTACGTCCAGAGGAAGTTTGAGTCTTTGCCAGTCTGTCTTGGAATTGGGTGTGTTTACTTCTGAATTCAACAGCATGGCACTGTCTGTGTAACCAGTATCTGTCATCTGCTATTCATAAAAAGAAGATGTGCTGTTTCTGCAGATTGTCTTGGAACCATTTATTGTAATTGAGGTAATTTAACATGCATTTTGTTGGCTCTTAAAGGAATTCCCAGCTGCCTCATCTAGGTGCATCTTCAGATGATCTTGTCAACCAGTGGTTTTATTTGCTCTGTAGAACTTAGAAGGGGACCCAGTGCAGCATCCTGTAAGGGAAGTGAAGGAAACTCTTCTTCCTGTGTTTACCTCTGAGAATATTTTGTGAGAATCTTTGGCAAATGCTTTCTATGTATACATTCCTCATGTATAATTAATATTTAATTATAAATAACTATAATTATTTATAATTATAAATATAATATTTATTTAATTAAGGAAAATATATTAATTAGGTTTTTATTTGTTCATTTTTTCTATAAAATTCTAGAAATATCTCATAGGACATAGTTGGTTACATGGTCTCAGATAAATTTCATCAGTCTTGCACATATGGCTGGGATAGCTGAATAGAACAGTCTCATTTTTTTCTTCATATTTATTAACTGAGAATCATTAATCTTGAATTATTCCACTTAGTTCAAGCTGAGCAGTCCTAACGCACTGTCCTGTTTCACCCAGACTATCAAAACACATCTGTAGTTTCATTTTTGGCCCACGTTTGCGTAGTGATCCTGAGTCTGAGTTTATCAAGAGGCTGCCGAGGACACTCGGCAAAAGCAAAAGGCGCTGGGAGTGCAGAACCTCCAGGAGGAAAGTTACTGTTCTTTGGAGTCTCTAAATTCTAAAACTTATAGGCAATAAATTTTTGAAAGGACCAACCTGTTAACTGTTACAGTGTCCTGGGACTTTCCAGTCCTGTGATTCTCAACCTGTGGGTCATGGCTCCACATGGCAAACCTCTGCCTCCAAAAACATTTACTTTCTAATTTCTAACAGTAGCAAAATTACCGTTATGAAGTTATCAATGAGAACAATTTTGTGGTTGGGGCTCAGCACAACAGGAGGAGCTGTATTTAAAGGTTGCAGTACTGGGAAGGTTGCGAGCCCAGCTTCAGCAGTTCCCACTGAAGAACCAGAGCGCCCTTAGTGCTTCTTCCATCACTCACTGACTCAGAGGTGCGATGTTAGCTTTGAGCTGCAGGCTGCTATTTTGCTTCTTTGCACTTCAAAAAGATCTAAGGTCACTCTCTGATTATGACTTTGCCACTTCCCGTGCTATTGTCCTTACAAAGGGTTTCTGCGGGTTTAAACTTCTCTGCAAAGAGGTTAGCCCAAGTGAAAATTTCTTTAGAATAAGCAGTAAGTGTTTGCCTCATTGTATAATTTATACAGTAATACCCGAGTTCCGCTTACAGAATCAAAATGCCTTCCCTTCTGCTGTGACTTGTTCACCTGACTAAGTATGGCAGTCAGGCAGGAGCTGAGCCCTTGTCAGGGAGCCACCAGTCTAAGCTGCTCCTCTTTCTCTTGATTGACCCACAGCCGGAAGAGATCATGCCGGTGTGTCATTGGTCCTCTGTTGCATCTGTTGATGTGGCAGTGCTGAGAGGCCTACCTGCCTTGGCCCTCCTTCCTTTTAGGTGCCATCTGTGAGCGACTGTGGTGTGCAGGCTTGAAGGCCCATGGGTCTGACTGTGACTCTGTAGAGTACGGAATTCACTTCCTTTCCAGTCCTCGTTTGCTTAGCTCACATCATTTTTTCTTTTTCTGACTGTGGCCATTTTCTGATGCAAGTAATTATAAATCATACATTTTTTTTTTTGATGGACTAAGATGTAAGGTCATTGAGGGGAAAAAAAATCAAAGAATACATTTCCAGCTTTTATTTGAGCATCACCAATTCACGGTGCCCTGTGGGATTTTTTTTTTTCACCTCAGTGTGAGAAGCAGTAGTCCACAAAGTGAGCTGAAAGATACAGTCTTTGTCTCTCTTGTGCATCTGTTTCTAACAACTCCCTTTCCGTTTGGGCTATTCTTGAAAGCGTTTCTAAACTCTCCCTACAACTCCAGATTTATATGTTCAATCATTAGTCTACCTCTCCTTTAGGGTGTTAATGAGTGTCTCACATGTACTCAGTACCAAATACAAGTTTTGCTTGTCTTATATAACCATTCACCTACCTCATACCTGCTTTCCTTCTTTTCTCCCCTCTCCACGCATTAGATACTGACACCGCCTCCGTGGTCACGTCAAAACCCCGAAACTGTTTCAGTCTTCCCTTCCCCCACACGTAGCACCCTTTCAGTCCACCAGCAGGCCTATCTGCAGGCTGACTGAGCCCCGATCTTCTCATAAGTCTTCCGACCACCTTCCAGACACCTTCCTGTCTCTCTTGAAGCCTGCTAGAGCCTCTGCTTCCTCAGGCTCTTCTTTGAAAGCAGAGGTCAGGCTCTCGAGCTCCAAACCCTGAGGCAACTCCTCATCACTCTTGACACAAAACGCAAATTCTCTGGCTACCCAGCCCTGCGTGGGCTGATGTGTGGCTAGCTCTCCTGTCCTATCTCCTGTCAATTTCCTCTCGCCGACGGATTATTTTATTCCTTAAACATGCCCAGTTCGTGCCCAACTCAGGGCCTTTGTCTTAGCTGATCTTTGTCCTGAAATGACCTTTTCAATATTTTAAAAGGTTGCCTTTTTTTTGCTTGAAATGTCAACTCGTTAGTGAGGCTTCACCAATATCTTGTCTATGTGCTGTCCTTCCCTTCCCTGCTTAGCTTCATCCTAGTAGCCTTTATGATTTTGTTTCTAACAAAGATCATCATCTCAGGTTCTTAGTTCCCTCCTTCTTGTGGTTCACTGTCCTGGGAGGGCAGGAGCTTCTCTATCTTTTTCCACTGAGGTTTTCCTGTGTTTGTATGTATGTGTAGCAGGCACTGAACTATGTATTTATGACTGAATTGTGGAGCAAGGCTGTTTAGGCCCATGGGAAGTATGAACTGCCGAGTCAGTAAAGAATAGTCTAGATTATATATTGGTGAAGTTAGTCCTGCCACATCTTCATGACAATTAGGTAGTCCTCAGGCAAGGGGACAGACTTATCTCTTTTGATTAGCCTATTAATTCACAACAAAGAAAAAAATATCAGTCCTGGTCAATTGGTATTTTCTCTTGCCTCTGCACATTTAAAGTGATCCTCAGTTATTGATTGTGCATAGAATTAAATTGCAACTTGGTTTACAGGCCAGCGTGTGCTCCTTGCAGATAAGTATGAAAAGTAGCAAATAGTCATTATTATGAGGTGAGCCTGCCCTGAATAAGCAGTCACCATGCATACACCTCTCTCTCAAGAAAAGAAAACATTATAATACAGAATTACTGAGGCAAACAGGAGTTTGCTTCACTGTGAAGTTTCTGAATATATAATGATTTTCTAAGAATTAATGACTGTACACATAGTGAAAACATTTGTTTTGCAATCTAAATCTTTGTGAGTTGACTTATTAAATTGGGTATATACTGATGATTGAGCAATAAAAGAAAACAAACCCCCTTTTCTGTTTCTTGTAATAATTTGCTAATAAATGTCAGTAACGTAGAACCCAGAGACTTACCTAAACTTAAACAATAAAGACTTTCGTCTTTTTTACATCTAAGATCGCCCCAGAATTCCCACATTATCCTTTGTGGCATTCCTCCACAGTATTTCTGCCATTTAATAATGTTTTCCAGTATACTTTTGAAGAAATGCAGCAGCCCTCAAAGTTAGCTTTCCCCACTAACATTTTTCATGGATATACTCTTCACCTGTCCTTTGTGTGCTCTGGATGAAAGTAATTTTGCCTTAAGAGTTTTGGGCACCTTTCCCTGTGTGCCAAGTTTACTGGTAAATTCCCAAATCTGAGTCATTTTGTAGACTCTTAAATTAAGAACTTTGGTTATGTGTGGCCGTCACCATTACTCATTTGATCCGGTCTCTTGATGGGAACTAGCCAGGAATCTAGAGTTGGTATTTTTGTAGTTGACTGATTCAGGTCTGACAGAATTAAAGTTTCCTCTTTGTTACCTGAATTTAACTTTCTTCTTAATTGGGATATTTTCATCCTCGATGAAATATTATTTTTAAATACTAGTGGTTTTAAAATTCTCATGCAGAGGAGGAAATAAAAGTGATTCTTTCTTTCTGGGTTACATATCAGTTGGTCATCAGTTGGCATTTTGAAGACTTCGAGACATCAATGGCAAAGGGAAAGTGATGGTCTCCTGGGAAGGGTAGTCCCCTTTCCTTTACCCCTAGGCTCTCTCCCTGGGAAGCTGCCATAAGGACTAAAGCCTGGGCTCCAAGCGTGACTCCTTCCCTCCTTCCGGCCTATGGCAGAGTCCCAGCAGGGGCCCCAAGCAGGGATGGGGATAAAGGTATGGCTAATTATTCTCCTGGCTCCCTCCTTGTGGGGATGCCTTGGGCTAATGGTGCCCCTCGACCTAAGGTCATGGTTCTTCTCCATTAGACTTTCTCCTTCTGGGTTCCTGTAATCAATCCTTCTTCTCATCTCTTTTGCCGTGAGTGGCAACAGTTATGCTGTCAGCGGTGCCAAATTAGGGCAGGATCTTTCATGGTCCCTACACTGCAAACTGGCCCTGTAAGAGAAATCACCACAGATTATCTTGCTTTGAGTGCAATGTTAGCTTTTTGTTGATTCAGCTAATACAGCTATTGTTTCTTGAATTTTTGATGCTGTCAATGATCTTTCCCCTAAGTACCTCATATAGATATCATCCTGATAGGATCTGTGTGGCACACACAAAACAAAAGAAAGCCTTGTTGCCTTTTGGGGTTCTATCTTGTGAGATGTACAGAATTGTTACCTTATCAGTATTCAAACGGCATTTATTTATTTAGTTAGTTATTGAGTAGCTTCGTAGCTAAGGCCTAGCAGAGCATCTACAGCAAAGCTTAGGCCAGTCTATATCTTTGTTTTAATTGTCTGTTTATAGGACACTCTGAGTCCTTGTGTAATTGTCAGTCACAATACTGGGCCCAACAGAGATGAAGCCATTTCACCTCAGCCTCACACATTTGTGAGATTAAACAAGAAAACAAAAGTATCCTTGCCACCATCATCATTGTCCCATGTTGAGCTGACTTTTGCCCATACTCAGGTCTGGTGCCCTGCCTTAATTCTCTTTAAATATTAACACACACTGCTGAACAGGCAAGGCCTCTCATCCATGTCTCAGTGTAGGTGGTTGAATTATGTATCATTAATTACAGATCTTCTGAATACCTAGTTTGCACACCTCAGCCACTACCCATAGTGGCTCTGAGCTGATGAAAGACATGCCAATCTTATTTCCATGTCTCTGCAACCCCCAGTGCTGTAGACCCCATCAGTCCTCAGTCATTGCCAATACGGACAGCTTGACGAGAAAGCAGAAAACAACCGGCTCATCATCCATTTGAGCCTGATGTCTGGTCCCAACCTGTTCAGCTCTCCCTTGGACCCCTACTTCTGTTGCCTCTGTGGTTTGCAAGCATGGCCATTTCCTGAGCTCACAACAGGATACGTTTTGTGCCTTGATCTCATTGGATGGAAATCTTGTAGTGTGTCAAGAAAACCCTCTAGGCAGATGGGAGATTTCAGTTGAGCACAATTCTTTTCTTTATTTTAGCATCAAGGTAAAAAAACAAACAAAAAATCCCAACCAAGTAACCAACCAACCAAAATCATATTCAGCAAGTATAATTTAGAATAAAGAGCCTAAATAATTTGGTCGATTGTCTCTTAAAGGTTTTTTTCACTTGGGGTCTTTGACCACATTTTTGAATAGGCTGCTTTGTGTAGTTGAATTGTAACTACTAAAAACTTAGGTTGTATGAGGTTTTGTTTGTTTGTTTGTTTGTTTTTGCATTGCTCTTGATGCCCAAGAGAATCTCAGTGGGTTAAGAGAGGTGTGGCACTCTTTGAATTGTGCTGAGGGAGGACTGTGCATGAAGGACCCTGTCCAGTTAAATTAGCAATCTTTAGCATCATTGAGTGATGCCAGTGGGCAGCTCTGCACTTTTTGCTTGCATGGGAGACATTTTCTGCATTGCAGTAAATTTCTGTTACATTTTCAGGAAGAAAGTGAGGACACTGCATGTCAAAATTATTTTAGGTTATTCAATGGGACATGGGGTCAAGCAAGAAGAAAATTCATTGTATCTTACCTCATGGCTCAGATGCTTACTTACTTGATCTCCTAATCCTTGCTGCAGATTGTGGCCATGTCAGGAGACATTTTTGGTTGTCACATTAAGGGGGATCCACTGGCACGTAGTGGGTAGAAGTCGGGAGTGAAGCTAAATAGTCTACAATACCCAGGATAATGTCTCACTATAAAGACTTTCTTAACCCTAAAACGCTAATAGTTCTAAGCTTGATCAACCTAAATCTATACCCCAATCTGATCAATAGAACTTTCTGTGTTCTAGCCTGGTCTAAAGAGTGAGTTCCAAGACAACCATGGCTAATGTAAAGAGACTCTGTCTCAAACCAAACCAAACCAAACCAAACCAAACCAAACACCCAAAAGAGAAAAGAACTTTCTGTGTTGATGGAAATGCCCTGTACTGACCTGATTATATGTGGCTTTAAGCACTGAAGTGAGGCTGGGTGGCTAAGGAACTGGATTTTTAATTTAAGCTCTAAATAAATAAATATAGTGGTTCTAGGAAGTCATTAGACAATGCAGGTGTAGACGATGGGGTCCTCTGCCTGAATACCGTGGTTTATAAATAACGGTTGGAAAAGATTGGCACTTGAGAGAAGGGAGGATTAGTGAGAGAATGTAGAGGAAGCTGGAAGGGGTGTGTGTTCAAACAGCCAGGAGAATGAAAGCACTGCCCTTTTTAAAACTGTGACTGGGTGATGGTGGGGCACAACTTTATTCCTAGCACTTGAGAGGCAGAGGCAGGGGGATCTCTGTGAGTCAGAGGCCAGCCAGGTCTACAGAGTGAATTTCAGGATAGCCAAAACTATGCAGAGAAACACACACATGAAATTAAAACTGTTCCTATTTTTTATAGAGTTTGTGGATTAGTAATTCAAATAATACAGATAACATTAATTCTGTCTTGTGATATCTGAGTCTCAGCCTGGAAGAAAAATGATGAGGGACAGTGCTGGTTAGAGTACTCTGGCAACAGTGAGCTGAAGGCTCTGTCAGTTGGAATTGCTGATGTGAGTCATCACTAATGACCTCTACATGAAGCTTGTACTTTGTCACAATATGGAGGCATAAAGATATTTTAAGTTCTTTTTTTTTTTTTCAATGCAGTTTATTCAGGAACCTTGAACAATCATCTGACCCTGGGGAAAGCCAGCCCACAGCTTAAATAGCCTCTGGGTAGCCAACCCCAGTGTGCCATGTGGGCAATGCAGATAGGTCCACATACATGGAAGCAAGCCAGATCCTCAGCCTTAGCCAAATGTAGAAATTGTTCGTGATAGAGAGCACTCACCATTGGGAAGGTGGAAGACGGAAACCAGCTCCATCTTTAAGGCACAGCATTCTGCAGCTCTCTACAGTTCCCCCTTTTTGTTTTAGACGCATCAGGCAAGAGTAGAGGTCTGATCTCTGATATTAGAAATGAATTGGGACTTTGTACTGATGTTCATTTAGGTGTCATCCACCCAAAGAGCATCAGACCCGACCGATACCTTTTTCTCAGAGGCGGGACCTGGGGCATCAACCCGCATGCAATCAGACATGCTCTTCTCTGGGTCCAAAGCGGCTGACCCTGACTGAGTGCAGTGCTTAGCCTCGCATCCTGAGCGTAACATTTTAGCTTTTTATGGTAGCCAACCATGCTTGGGGAGACTGTCCTGCTTCAATGGCTGTAAAGGCCTGAATGATCATGGCTGCATTATGCTGTTGTGAGACTCTAATCTTGCATATATACCACAGGCAAACCAAGGAGACCAACACCAGAAGGCCTGCTAACGCTCCCATGCCCGCCCATTCCTTCAGATGATTCATGGCTGCAGCAATCCATGATGATAATCCTGTGGCTAGTCCTGCGTCCACTCTGGTAGAATTTACTGTGACAATGGCCACTCTCAGCTGCTCCATCGTAGCATCATTAACTTTGGAAGAAATAACTGGCCGAATAGCAGTTTTGCTTCAGGAGTCAGGGAACACTGACAAGACAGTCTGTGGAAATGTTGTAAGAGGATGAAAGTATACATGTGGAGCCCAGGAGAGTGGCTCAGGATACGCAAACCAACAAATAAAGGAAGCATGTAAGGATGTGGAGTTGTAGACCTCCAAAGAAGAGGACATCAGAAGCTCCTTAGACTTACGAACATCAGTCTGATAACCTCTAACTTTAACAGGTTCCTTGTACCCACCCCAGAGACTTGCACTCTGTAGACCTCAGGTGCTGTGATTATTCCAGGAAGGTTAATGTTAATAATCACCCAGACAATTCTGATCTACTTTGAGAAGAAGCATATTTCAGCAGAGAAAAGTCTCAGAAACTAAAGGAAGGTGACTGGTACTCTGTCGGATTAGAGGAAATGGGAGGGTTTCCCATTGAAGACCAGGAAGAACTGAAATTGAAGAATAAGGAGCAGATGTGTAGAAAGGGGTTCTGCCATTCTGTGGCAGCCAGGTCAAGCTGAACAGGCAGTGTTAGGAGGGTAGAGATGGCGTGAACCCGTGAATGGAGCAACAAGAATGTAGCGACCAACAGTTAAACTGCACAGTAGATTTGGGGCTTTAGGAACTATTTACACGCCTTAAAATTATAGACCTGAAAGAATTTTTAAGTGAGTTATATTCAGTGGTGTTCTGTTAGATAATTATACAAAACAAAAGTTTCAATGCTAGAGAGATGGTTCAGCAGTTAAGTTGTTCTCCCGGTGGACCAGTGCTCAATTCCCAGCACCCACACGGTGGCTCACAACCATCTGTAACTCCAGAGGATCCAGAGGATCCAGAGCCCTCATCTGGCCTCCACAAACACTGCATACACATGTCCACAGACTTACATTCTGGCAAAACATGCATACACATAAAATAAAAATAAAGTTGTTTTTTTGTTTTTTTTTTTAAAGCTGGATGATGGTGGCAGTGATGAGTGCCTTTGAGCTCAGCACTTGGGAGGCAGAGGCAGGCCTCTCAAGTATATATATATATATTTTTTTTTTTAAATGGTGCTCCCTAATTTTCATGGTGTAAGCCCCCACCATAGACTATTGAACTATGAATAGCTTTCTTGCACAAGCCAACTCTGACACACTATTGAATAGCTGTCAGCATTTACCATATGATGTTGAAAATTAAAACAGAATATTTACTTAATTTTAAAATAGCAACAATTATTCATACATAGACAGAAATAAGTTTTATGAAAAACTATGAAATTTGATGACAGCGACATTGTTTTCTGTTTCTGCAAGTCCATCTAAATCTATGGTTCAGCAGAAAACAACTAGGTTCTCATAAGTTGTTTCTGCACTCAGTATGTTACCATATCCTGTGTCACTTAAGCCCTGAATAATGCCACTGTTTATATTCAAGAGAGGACAGCCATGGAAGATAAATTCCTTCTCGTTATTATTATGGTAACACTTGACACCTGCAAAAACCTCACACCCTTCACCTGGATGTATCTTACACCATACTGTGAATATCGCTGCTTTAAAGAACAATGGACCACATTCATCTTATCAACTTCACAGTCTATAAGTAAGAAATTGAGTAACCATCCCCCTTCTTGATTTGATATACATATTGCAAAAAGGTGAAAAAAAATCTCAAGGTTGAAATAAAAAAGGTGAATAGGAGATAACGTTATTCTTGTGTTCCAAATGTTGCTTTGCATGCCCCACACCTCCTCACAGCTCCTCAGACCTGACATGGATGGAGCTGAGCATAAAACCTTTGGGTTTTCGAGAAAGCAATACCCATAGAACTAAAAGAGAAGTCATGTAATTAAAAGTGAAGGGAGTGGTGGATCCAGAGCACATTCTTAGGACCCTCTGAAACACTGTATCCACTTCATGTTCTTTCCCAAACTCCAGCACGGTTCTCTCTCCTCTTCATGTGGGTTCCTGAATTTTCTTCCCTCATTAGGCTTTTTACTCCTGAATATTAATTTCCACCCCCTGGGATTGAACACAGGGCGTTGCACACAAAAAGCATTCACTCTGTCACTAAATTATACCTGCACATCTGATTGTATTTTTAAAATAGCCATTTACCAATCCCTTGCCTGTCCTGGTATTAAAAAGTAGGTGATTACTCACCTCAAAGCATGGCTGAAGCTCTCTCCATGTAACTCATTGTCAGACGCTCGTGGGTGATAGACTGTCTAAGAAAATCGGAAAGCTCTCCTTGGCTTTATGAAAGATTAGACACAGAAACTTTAAACAAATGAGTATATTCCCAATGCCTCTCCAACCCCCCACCCCCCAAAAAAACCCTGTTCTTTCATATACCCTTATATTGGAATCAGGTCTCCTGGTACATAGCAGACACTTGATAAGTATCTCTTAAACAGGAAGTAATGGTATTTTGATTACTATGTTAAGAGGAGTACCAGAACAACTGTATCACTCAGTGCTTTCTGTCTCTTTCACGTTTGTTTGTTGCTCGTTTGCTTGCCTGCGCCAGGGTTGTGCTTTGCTGCCTAGGCTGGGCTCCCAAGAGCCTTCAGCCATCTTCTCCTGAGCAGCTGGAGCCTGTGCCTAGTTTATGGTTTCTACATTGTGATAATTTTAGATCCGCATTTGGCCAATGTTTCCTCTAATGGGTCAAACAGAGAGCGTCTGGGAACTGTAGGTGAGCCATTTAAGGAATGTGTTACAGTCGCTCAGCTCTGCAGATGTAGGATGAAAGCAACTGTGGGCCACATGGAAACTACAGCACGGCGGCACTGTTCCTTGCAAAAGAAGGCCGTGGGCTGTATTTGTCAGGAGAGCTACCGCTTAACCCTCCCTGACTCTTCTTGTTTGTGTGTGTTCATGCTCGTGTGTACATTGTGTGGGTTTGCACACATGTGGAAGCCAGAGGTTGATGTTGGGTGATTTTCAATTTTATTTATTTTATGCAATACACATATCTTTCCTTATTAGTACTAAAGTGTGAGGGATCAAGCCCTTGCACATGCTAGCCCAGCACTCTGCCAGTGAGCTACATCCCAGCTCTTAGGCGTCTTTCTTAATCCTTTCTTCGCCTTGATTTTTGGGGTGGGGTTTCTCACTTAACCTGAACCTCAATGCTTTAGCTAAACTGGCTGTCCAGCAGGCCCCTGGGACCCTCTTGTCTCCACCTCCCTAGCTCTGGGGTTACAGGCAACACTGCTTTCTTCGTGGTGCTGGGGACCAAAACCCAGGTCCCATGGTTGTACAGCAAGCACTTAACTAACCAAACTTCCCCTACCCCTCCCCTCGGATGTTAACAGTTGAAATGAAATGAACTTCATGGCAAAAGATACTTTGAAAGTCAGCTTCCTGTCCTGAAACAAAATAACCACATATACAAGTCTCTTTATCTAAAAGCTTTGACCTTGTTACTGTCAATGTAGGTCAGTAGATTTGGTGTCTAGGAAGAGGGGAGAGAGGAGGGCTCAGGGAGAGTTCTTTGGGTTGCCTTTTAACCCAGCTATTGCCAATGAAGGCAATGTACAATTATGTTCAAATATTCAACGCGTATTTTAAAATATTAGCAACGAAGCTGGAGAGACCCCTCGGTGTTAAGAGCAGGCACTGTTCTTCCAGGCTGAGCTCCCAGCAGCCACATCGGCAGCTGAGGGCCTGCAACTGTAGCTCCAGGGGGTACCAGATCTCTGGACTCCATGGGCACCCGTATACACATGGCATACAAACGGATACACTCACCATCAGTAATAATTATCTTTAAAAGAAGCAAAGGAAGAGTGATGGAGGTGGAGAGGTAAGCCAAGGATACCTCCATATTAAAGCGTTCATTCATTACCAGCCTTCTCCTACCTTCAGTGTTTTTGGAGTCTAGAGCAAGAGGACAAAGACAATCCCTTGCAAATGTGTGTTCGGATATTTCAGACTTATGACGGGGGAGCAGACTGTTGCCCGCCTATCTTGCTAAGATCACCTTCTTCACCTCTTGCGTCCCCTGGAATGTGATGGCTTGGGGAGAGATAGCCCTGTGTTCCTCCCAGTTTTCTTTCAACTCAGCACCAAGAGAGGCCTCACATGTTTTGGTGGAGACACGCGACTCTCATCTCCAAGCCCATCAACGCCCTCTAATCCCCTTTGGCCTTTTGGACCTTGATGCTGTGTGTTTTGTCCTCAAGGAATAGTCTGGGGCCAGCATCTAAGCAAGGCATTTTGGTCATGGTCTCTTAGGATAACAAATATCCTGAGGATACTCTAGAAGAGCATAGCCTATGGGGCCATACCCTCTTTTCTCTGTGTTCCCTTAAGTTTGGAGAGTAGTGCAATCAAAGTGAAAGACAGGCTTCATGTAAAACACAGGAGCATAAATTGGCTAAGGGGTAATGATGCCCTTTACAAGAGCTAGTAAATGGTTTGGTAATATGAAATGCCTTTTTCTTTCTCATTTAATTTAAAAATTACTTATTCTCCTCCCCCCCTATCCCCGAATGTATGTGTCTGTATGTGTATATATGTAATATGTGAGTACAAGCACATACATGCCATATTATATATATGGAGGATAGAAGACAACTTGCAGGAATCTGTACTTTCCTTCCACCGTGGGACTGTGGGTGACACTCAGGTCTTTTGAGTCATCTGTCCTGCCTGAGAGTCTTTGCAAAGTGGTTTTATAAATCAGCTTTAGATGTAAGTATGAAGCTAGATATAATGGCAAATGCTTGTAATCATAGTACCTGGGAGGCTGCAGCTGAAGGATTTCAAGTTCAAGGCCAGCATGGAACTCATGGGGAGCCTGCCCCACCCTGAAAAAAAAGTAATTTTTAAGACTGACCACAGTCATGTGAAGGAAAATACATATAGAAAGACCTAGAAGAAGAAAAAATGGCAGAACCAGAAGGAAACAGGACAATGTGTTGCCGGCCACGGCCCTTCTCAGTGTTGAGATTAGGAGTCAGTTCTGTTTGTTTCTTCACATGTGGTCACTTACGTGTGTGTGAAGGGGACTTGTGTGCCACGGCGGCGTGTGGAAGTGAAAAGTCAGTTTCAGGGAGTTGCTTCTCTCCTTCCACTGTGGGTTACAGGGATCAAACTCGGGTTGCCAGGCTTGGTTAAGTGTTCATAGTTGCTACATCGAAAGCACCACAGCGGTTCAAGGCACTTGGGAAATGTTATTTTTCACTCTTCCCTTTATTCTCTTTAAAGTCGAGTTTATATTGTAAAATTCATGGTGAAGGATGTTTTGAAGATGTGTACAGAAAGGCATTGTGGGACAATGGGTAGAGGGGGCATATCACTATTTGGATCTTGTCCTAACTGCTCACTAGCTGTGTGTAACAGAAAAATCTCCTAGTCCCCCCTTCTTTGTGCGTGTGTGTCCTCTCTCTGTCTCTGTCTTTCTCTCTCTCCCTCGAGCTCTCTCTTTCTTTCTAAAGATGGGAATTGGCAATCCAGTGTTTACAAAAAGCCACTGTGCTTGCATGTAAAGATGACTCATCACACAGGCTGTTAGTGTTACTCTGGTCCCTTCCAGCTCCTCCTCTATCCTATGTCCTAACTAAGGACAGAAACAGGAGTTTCCTGTCTCTTAGGAGCTCTGCAGTTAATGAGAATGATAACACACAAAACATATCACAATGAACTAGAGAGCAGTGTTCAAAGAAAATCAAGTTCAAGGAGGATGACTAAGTACTAGGGACCATTGATAATTTGTTTCTTCCTGTCTCACGAAAAGTTCACCCACATGGCCAGTGTGATGTTTTAAATACCCCAGACCTATAGGTTCAGAGCCAGCGCTTCTCTGGGCCTATGACTGAAATATCTGTAGTCTCTGGTGCATTTTTTAACTGTATAGAAGGGTGCACACAGTGGACATAACCCTTTAGAATTCATTTAGAGGCTCAGTGGAAGGTGTAGTTATTAATTTTATATAGAGCAGTGGTTCTCAACCTCCCTAACCTTCCTCAGCCTGCCACTTCCTCATGTTGTGATGACCCCAACCATAAAAATAAAATTATTTTCATCGCTACCTCATAAGCGTAATTTCGCTGTGGTTAGGAATTGTAATGTAATCATTTGTGTTTTGCAGTGGTCTTAGGTGACCCCTGTGAAAGGGCTCTTCAACCCCCCAAAAGGGTTGTGACCCGCAGGTTGATAGCTGCTGCGATAGAGTGAGTCCCTGACTGTAGTGAACGCTGCTTAAACCAGTAAACCAGGGAAGCAAGAACCTGTAACAAGCAAAGAGAAAATCTACCACCTTTAGCTTTTGCGTTAGTTAAGGCATCAGTGAAACTAGGGCACAGGCAGTTTTCTTTTGTTCCAGTCTGCGTCTAAGAGCTGGTACGGAGAGATCTGGCTCAATTATGGAGACCAGAGAGCACAGTATCACGTTAGAGTGCTCTGAAGATGAC